>NC_043973.1:37170874-37892124 GCF_902148855.1 Sphaeramia orbicularis
GATGCATTCCTCAATGAATTTCTGCTTTAACTGTATTTAATTTGTTCACACCTATGGGCAATTTAGATTAACCAATTAACTATCAGTGCATGTCTTTGGTTGGTGGGAGGGAGCATGTTCTTCCCGTGCCTGCGTGGGTTCTCTCCAGGTACTCCGGCTTCCTCCCACCATCCAAACACATGCACTGATAGGTTAATTGGTTAATCTATTGCCCATAGGTGTGAATGTGAGAGTGATTGTTTGCCTCTATATGTTCAGCCCTGCGATGAACTGGCGACATGTCCAGGGTGTACCCCATCTTTGGCCGTAAGTAGCTGAGATAGGCTCCAAGCGACCCCCGTGACCCTAGTGAGGATAAAGCGGGTTCAGAAAATGAATGAATGAATGTATTTAATTTGTTGTATTTGCATTTAATCTCTATACATAATAACATGATGTCTTTGATTGGATATAGTAAAAAAATGAATAAAAAATGAATAATAACAATAATAAGGTCACAATCTTTGAGATGAAACGTGGAAAGGACTTGTTAAAAGCTGTTTAACCCTTTCATGCATAGTGGTCACTCCAGTGGACAGCTCTTCTACAGCTGTTCTCTTGTAAATTCATGGATTTTGTTGTTCTTTTCTTTTCTTTTTTTTTCTTTTTTTTTTTTTTACACATATCTTTATTAAATTTTTAAAACACTACATATCTTTTCTGGCATGAATTGGTAACATTATGTAGATCTCTCCTGAGCATAAACCCCCAGAATCACAAGCCTTCCCCATAGTTTTCACACAATTTATCAGTAAATACATGTTTCTGTGTGTCAAAAATTAAACATGTGGTGTCCAGCTGAGTGGACATTTTTGCAACTTCATGAAAAATACGCTCATAAGAATTTTTTTTTTCATTATTATTTTTTTATGTTTTTTTTATGTTTTTTTTTATTGTAATTTTTTATTTATTTTTCAGAAGAAAATTTTCAATCGCATTGTTTTTTTCATGCCGAAAGACGAATAAAAACACTCAGGAAAAAATGTTGATTAAGGTTCTCATAATTCGTGCATGAAAGGGTTAATGCATTTAACAACAAGAAAAGCACTTGGAGAGCACAGATCTCCGCCAAACAGACCTGTCCTCCCCGATCACCAAAATTTAATCATTTCATCCTTGTGCCAGTATCAACATTTCCTGAACATTTAATGAAAGTCTGTCCATAACTTTTTGAGTTATCTTGCTAACAAACAAACAAACAAACAAACAAACAAACAAACAAACAAACAAACAAACACACACACAAAGCAAAGTGATCACAATACCTCCTGGCAGAGGTAATTAATCTCCCATTATTTGATGATTTATCTACATGCATTTTATGCTTTTCATAAGCTGCCACTTCATGACTCTAAACAGGTGTCAAATTTAATTGTTTTTTTTTGACAGGTTAAATAATATTAACAGTATTGATGTTGTAAAAGTAGTGGACTTTACATTCAAAAAGCCAACCACTCTTTGCCTATCATGAAATAATATCAATAAAACTTTTTTTACCCATAAAGACCCAGTGTTACTTTTTCGGCACCTCCCAAATGAATTTTCTCGCTATTTAACCTTTCTTGAGCAATTTATTACTTTTTATTATAATACCATTCTGTATTTTGCATTTCTTCAACAAAAATGTGGTATTTTCTCATATTTAATTCACTGATCATGCAGATGTTCATAAAAGCTCAGATTAAAATTAGTGGTCATAATATCAGAAACAGAGAAAAATGAAGAAAATGTGACTTTTTTCAACAAAATTTATCGTTAACTGAACATAAACGAAGTGTCTCCATCCTCTGTCATTGATCAAACACCATAGGTTTTACTGGTGAATCAATGTTGTAGAACACAGGTGTCAAACATGCGGCCCGGGGGCCAAATCTAGCCCACCAATGGTTCCATTCCGGCCCTGCAGGATGAAAGTGCAAAAATGAACCTGAACAGTCCAGGTTGTCCAAATCCTTTTGGTTCAGGTTCCACATACAGACCAATGTGATCTACAGTAAAAATAACAACACAATAACCCATAAATAATGACAACCGCAAATTTTCTTTGTGAAAAATTATGTGGAAAAAATTTAAGTGAAAAAAATAAGATTACGCTGTGAAAATATTTACATTTACAAAACTATTCTTTCACAATGAAACGCAAATAAATACATAAATAAAAACAAAGATGAACAACCTGAAATGTGCAATTTGAACAATATTTTGCCTGTTCCTAAATGTTTGGCGCATATATGGATCCACTGTGATCTGGAGTTGTGTTAATAATAATAAGAGATTTAATATTGTAAAAATAGTTCAAATTTTAGTTCCCAACTCCAAAATTTTTACAATATTCTGCCTGTTACCAAATGTTTATGGAACACTGTGTGTAAATGTACATGTATAAATAATAAGTCAAGGCATAATATTGTTCAAATTGCACAAATTTTTCAAATGAAATTTCTGTTTTTTCAGGTTATTCACATCTTTTTTGTAAAATGCAAATATTTTCATGATTTAAATGATTTTTTTTTTGTACTAAAACAAAATGAAAAACTTGGATTTGCCATTATTTATAGGTTATTAAGTCATTATTTTACTGGTCTCCTTAAGATCAAATTGGGCTAAATATGGACCCTGAACCAAAATGAGTTTGACAGTCCTGCTGTAGAAGATAACAGTGTTTCCATGGTAACTACGGAGCCTCTGAACGTCCAAATGGGTCATATCTGATGACCGTGAAAAGATGACAAACTGTTATTTACATGTACTGTATTGACAGGATTAGTGGATCAGAAGTTATTCAACATTTTATATCGGTAGATGATTTTGATCGCTGGTGGTTGTTTGGGTCTTTATGGGTTATGGCAGCGAGATGAAATAGAAAGGAAGAAGTAGTTGTGGAAATGTACCTGTCACATGCACAATGTTTTCTGTGAAGAGTTTAAAGTGGCTCAGGAGATAAAGCACACAAGGCAACATCAGGATAAACTCGCAAACTGATGCTTTTGGTCACGATTTGATGAACAAGGAGCACAGACAGAAGTACTACAAAAACTGTTCGGTGAAATGGAGTTCATGCTCGGAGACACAGGGACGGCGGTGAGCGATGATGTGCAGTATGTGCAGGGGTGGCCGGCATTATCTGTCATATGGCAGGCGTCAGTGATGGAGGATGTTTACAGAGTAGTCTGCAAGAACCGATAAGGGAGGAGAGATGGATGAGAGGTGAGGGTGGAGGGAGATGGGGGCAGGGTGTCAGTGGCACTGCTGTGATCTTTTGCCTTTTTCATCAACACATTCATGAATATAAAAGGAAAGAGGTTCCGGTTGAGAACACAAGCCGCATAGAAATACAACCATACACGCCCGTAATGCACACACGTTCATCTGTTTGCATGTTTGTGAGAGTGTCTCTGAGAGTGTGATATTTATAGAGAACTAGGTGTGTGTTCTGACTGCGACGTCCCTCTACAATCCCCACCACTGTCAAATAATCCCCTTTCTTCTGCCAATTTTTCCCTGTTTCTGGATTGGACTGGCAAAGATAATCTGGGATTAGAGCGAGCAGTCAGGCCTACTGCGTCCCTCATTCATTTAGACCGACGGACATGTTCGACATCCACAGGTCATCTGCTGTGTGCTTCAGCATATTCCATTACATATCATCACAGGGAAAATTCAGCAGCTTTGGTGTTCGGCACGCTAAACACAAACTGAGGAATAATGTGGCTGCTGCCTGTCAGACCAGTGAAACACGTCATGAGATTAGTACTTAACTACTAACTGATATGTCATAGACCAAGCAGTCAAGACAAGAAAGAAAAAAAAAAGATTTACAAATAACAAAATTAGAAAAATAAAGAGTTACGGGCCCTTTATTGAGCTCAAAATAGCATAAATCTAATTAAATGTACAGTCTGACAGCACAAAACCAACTCAACTAACAGACGTGGAACATAGAAGCTGATCAGACCACATGTAACACAAAGGGGAGATCAAGACAAACGCTAATTTAATTAAACTCCAAAATATGAAATTTCCCCCTCGTCTGTGGAGCTCTTGGTATGGTCCTAGCTAGGGTCCATCCCATAAATTTCTGCTCCGCCCATCTGTCTAGCCTTATGCCTCATGAGATGGATGACACACAGTAACTAGTGATGTTCGATTCCACGGATTTCCTGTCCGATCCGATACCGAGTAAAATTCAGTCTGGTATCAGCGATACTGAACCGATACTTTGTACAAATACACTTAATGTCTGGGAAAAAAAAGTGTACTTCAAATTATAACTTCATAAAGAATACAAGACATGACATCAATTATTGATTCATTATTAAGAACTATGATAAAAATGAAAACTTGCACATTAATTCACATTACATGAAATATGAAAATACTGAACGTGTAACACTTTAACAGAAGCATCCAACGTTGACACTTTTCCTCATTCACGAGTTTTTGTAAAAGAAGAACAGCATATTTGATGTTTTCCTCTTTAGTTTGTTCTGGTTTTTGCTCAGAACAAACTGAGTGAGTCAGAGCTGACTGACTCAGAAGCATGACGCAGTACGCACTTACCCAGGCGGAAGAAGAAGTAGTTCCCACCAACTGCATATCATTTGGACAAGATCCCAATAGTTTAGCTACTTTCCACTGTGTTCCTGATATACGTTACCGCAAATGACCGAAGTATCAATATTTTGATTTGTGAATCGATTCTAGAGTGTAAAGATCTGGTATCGGAGATATCGATATTTCAGTATCGATCCACACATCACTAACAGCAACCAGGCAACTCTAAGGGCGCTTCCACACTGCGTACCTGAGTCCGTATTCGAGTCCGTTTGACCCCAAAGTCCGCTTAATTTTGTCAATGTGAATGCAAACGTCCCATGAGCAAGTACCGTACCCGAGTCCAGTTTAGAATGTAATCCTGGGAATGGACTGCGTGGACCCCAGTACGGTATGTTGCCATGTGAAAGTGATCCGTGCCCAAGACCGGAAGTGACATAATCACCACTCCGACAACGGAATCGACTTAATCACCATGAGACCATAGACAGAGCTCCTGTTGTCTCCTGAAAAAGCCTCGGAATGCACACGGCACAGGCTCACCTTACCGACCAAACCACTCGGTCATTCATCAGGGACTCTTGAACAGATAAACAGATAGAAAAGTATTGCCGCCATTGTAGACAAGAACAGAACAGTCGCTCGGTTGATGACGTAAGGGTTTGTCTTCTTCTGACTTCTTGTTGGATTGCGACAGAATTCCCTCCGCACCGCCACCTACTGTTTCGACCATTTTTTTTGTTGGAGCAGGTGGGGGGCAGGGGCGGTTATATACGTGGGGGTGCGGTCCATAACTAACGTAACTAACACTGGCGTGAAACAAAAGTGAAACTTTACATACTTTAAACGTTCAACTCCCGGTTCTATTCCTCTATTAAACAGCGGATCTTACTCGTAATTTTCACAACTTCTTACCTGTATCCACTGGACCCCCCCTCCACTGCTCTGTGCCACCCCCACAAATGCTGGGCCGCATGAATTTGTCACTTTTATCCCCCCTTTACGGCACCCCAGTGCATGGGGACGTTCGTGAATTCTGAGACTGCTGACGGTTCGATTCAGGTGAACGTTAGTGCCAGTAATGTCAGACATAGGTGTAAGAAAACTGTCACAACCTGCCTGTTAGTTCAATTGGTTGGTTGTCCCCAGGGATGGGAATCGTTAAGAATTTAACATTTCTGTTTCCATTATCGATTTGGCTTATTGATCTGATTCCTTATCGATTCTCTTATCGATTCTTATTGGGTGAAGGAATAAAAGAGTACAAACGGGTGTGTTTGCATCAACTGTCTTTTATATTTCCATCTCTGCACAGAAAATATAACATATACAGTATGTACAAATAATAATAACAGATGACACCAGGCCTGTGGGGGGGTGCACAATGAAAGTGAAACTTAAGACACTTTACTAATTCCTCTACTGCTGCATTTCTACTACGTGGAACCGGTTCAACTCTGCTCGTCTCCTGTTGTTGTGCACCTCATTTCCTTTCCCCTACCTTCAGAAACTTGTATTTGAGGGGGTACGATGTTTGTTGCCCACACCGGAACTGGGCCCGGTGTTCACTCTGCCGCTACATTCACAAGCATCGCTAAGTAGTGAATCAAATACGTGACATTCCTGTAAATGAATCGCATGCTGTGGACAAATGTTTGAGCAGATTGGAGGGATTCCACCCTTTGAAGAAATGGAAGCTTTGACAGTGTTCCAGTGGACCTAATGTGGTCTGTTTAGACCTAGTGTTGTCTGTTTGGACCTGCTGTCATCTGTTTGGACCATTTCTGCCTCGACGCCATGTTAGCTATGTTCTGACCAAAACAATGCAGCGTACGTGTGACATCATCACGCATGCGCAATGAAGGCGGAATCGATAAGCAGAATCGTTAAGCAGGCAGGCAAACAATTCCAAGGAATCAAGCTACTGGGATCCAGTTCTCAAAAAGAACCGGTTCTCGATTCCCATCCCTAGTCGTCCCACCCCAAGGATGAAATTCATTGAGCAGAAGTAGGGATGTCCCCCCACCCCCCCCCAACAAATTGCACCCTGAACGTATCCAAATACGGTACGGACTTGGGTACGCAGTGTGAAAGCGCCCTAAGACCAGAGAACAAACTTAAATATAGCAAAGCATTGTGAAGTAAATGATAGAGGACAGTCATTTATACGTCAGCATCCACACCAGCCTGGCTCTTCTGCAGCTTCAAGCCAATTTTAATGTTGTTCAATCAAGATTTTATGATGTAAGACTGGTTTTATATTCATTAAAAACAAAATTCATGTTATTTTCAAAAGCCAAGTCCAAGCTTCAGGACCTTCCTTTCATCAAACTGAGCGTGTATCTGAGTACAAATATCTTGGTATTTTAATTGATGACTCACTGTCTGTCAACGCTCACATACAGCAAAACAAAAAATGGGGTTTTATTTCAGGATAAAATCTTGCCTTTCTTTTGTGGCTAAGATGAGACTCGTTGCTGCCGCTTTTATGTCTCTGCTCGTTTATGGGGACATTATTTAAATGAATGCGTCGTCTCAGTGTTTAAATGCCTTTGACACTGTTTATCATGGCGCACAGAGGTTTAGTTTATTACAGGCCTCAGAGCTTGAACGCATCATTGTCGTTTATACGCTCGAGTTGAATGGACACATTTTTTTACACACAGACTGAAACACTGGTATTCTTTTATCTATAAATGTATTTTTGGTCTGCTTCCATCATATTTGCTGGTCTACATCTGTCGGAATGACTTAAATAATTACAGTCTCCGGTCCCAACATCTGTTATCTCTACGGGTTCTAAAAGTCAGAACAGAACTGAAAAATAAAGCTTGTAAATTTTCTGCTCCAACTGCCTGGAATAACTACAGAAGGAGATAAAACTAAAGGAACTTTTCTCTTTTGGTACATCCAAAGTCAGTTTAAATGAATGGGAAAAGGATGAATCTGAATATAGATGTTTTCCGAATTGATTGAATTGGGTTCTGCGTTGAGATGCTTTCAAGGAACATTTTTTTTTTTTTAAATAATGGTGATATTTAAATGTATGTTCATATTTAGTGTTTTATGTATGCTTTTAGTACTGACTTTTATTGTGTTTTAGTTATATTTTCTTCTGTATATAGGTTTAGTGTGGATGCATGGCTGCGATTTCTATTTTACGTAACTTCTGCTGCTGCTGTTGTCATGGCCAGAAAAAGAGATTTTTAAGAGTTTAAGAGAATCTTTAAGAGTTTTTCCAGGTCAAATAAAGGTTATAATAATAAACAAGTGTTCAGAGAACGCAAACCTCCGCCAAGCACCCCGAATGGTGTGCATGTGTGGATTGACTATTTCTGTTTAAATTAAACAGTTTGCAGGTTGTTTCATACATCAGAAAAAGTTGAAGCTTGGTACCAGTCATGTGTATGTCAAATTATATTCAATTCACATCAATATTTGTTGAGTTATAATGAAAAATGTGTGGTAAATGGGATTTTCAATGTTAAATTTAAATGTCCACAGAGTCCACATTCCACAGTGGATGTGGACGATTTTGTGCCAGATACAAGATACTGTTATAAGTTACGGGTGGTTCAAATTGGAGGCTAATCAGAGTCGTTTTCAATTTTTGATGAATTTTCGAAAATTGCTCAATCATGAGAGATAGGAAAATTGTAGATTTTGTGACCTTGCTGTGACCTTGAACTTTGGCCTACTTGGCCCAAAATTTAATGGGTTGGTCCCAGGGCCTAGGCCTATCTGTGGGTACAATTTGGGAAAGATGGTTGGAATAGTTTTCCCGTAAAGTTGCTAACAAACAAACAAACAAACAAGAAAAGCACTTGGAGAGCGCAGACCTTCGCCAAGACAGATCTGTCCCCCACCCCCGATCACCCCCAAAATTTTATCATTTCTCTCTTGTGCCACTATCAACATTTCCTGAAAATTTCATGAAAATCCGTCCATAACTTTTTGAGTTATCCTGCTAACAAACAAACAAACAAACAAACACACAAAGCAAAGTGATCACAATACCTGTTTGCGGAGGTAAAAATGTATATGCTTCCGTTTAGAACAGTGGTTTGTATGTTAATAAACTAAATTCCAAATCAAAATATTTAAGTGTGTGGTGATTGAAGTGGGTAACTTAAAATAACTGAAACCACTGTGTGTGTGTGTGAATGTGATGGCTTTACCAATCTGGTGTTGTGTCCACTATGATATGAAACTGTGGGACTCTACCAGTAAATGAAGTTATAAATATATGCAGGGTAAAACTTTTAATGTTTCAGTTTATACTAAAATAATACTCTGATTTTAACATTTGGAGCCTTCAACCTTCATGCTTTTGTCTTTCTCATGAAAAAGAAAATTAGAATTCCTTGAAGGATTTGATCTTGTGAATCTCATGTATCCGGGGAAACCCAAATTCCACCCACTTGTCCACCACTAAACTGTTAACACTGAGTCCTAATTACCTACCACGCTGAAGAGCCAACTGGTGTTTTACCTCATGCTCCTTTAACCTGACCTGTTTATGTAAAACCTACTGTGATGGTTGGAAAACAACAAAGACTTCGGGGAGAATGGATTTGCTTCAATCAGGCAATCCGTTTATTTGTGCACAAATGAGAAAACTGACAGACGAAGCTTCGCCCTCTCTCAAGAGTCAGTTCTACCTAATACAGAAAATCAGTCTAACTTATAGAGGCTGTACTAAGCTTACATGGGATTGGTTAATATAAAATATGACGTATAATGCTGTTGCTAAGTAAAGAAAGAATGTCAGATGGACACAGGACAGAATGTAAGACCTTGGAGTCATTCTGGGAAGTTTGGGAAAGTAACTCTTTGTTGAATTCCAGAACTGAGAGAGCTCATGCTCTGCTATGGGCTAAAAGGTCAAACTGTACATTGTGCTATCTTTAGAGATAAAGTAGCTTACAATATGCAGAATTGAGAAGCTGACTGAGAGAAACATTCATGTTTTGAAGGACACAGGTGTCTGACAAACTAACAGTTGTGAGGAGCCAGGAAAAGAAAACTTATGGTCAGCATTAAGCATTAAAATCTGTATTAACATTACGCAGGTGGAAGTGACTAAATGTAGGTGTAACAGGTTGATCAGGACAAATCTTCATTACTTGTGCATTTCATAATTAAATGCTCGACAGTTTCTGGGACATTACATCTTTCACAGTTCCCTGTTTTATGCTTTCCTATTAAAAATAAAGTGTTATTTAGTTCCAAATGTCCTAATCTGAGTCTTGTATACTCAATGCCAATGAAAATGCAACACTTGAAGATTCTTATATTTTTTTAAATCGATGAGGATTTTTATTCCATAAGCTCTTTGGAATTAATCATAGGCCATTTCTATACAGTAAAAATAAAAAATCACATCCAAATTTGTTGACAAAAAATAAGGATAAAGAAAGAAACTCAAGGACCCCCAAAACCAAAAGTCACAAAGCGGTCCTGGAGGTGCTGCAGCTCAATGTAGCGATCCTGCTGTGGCGTGGTCACACGTGCTCATCCTGGGCGAGGTCTGTCTGCAGTTGAGCCAGTTTCTTCATGCCTCTGTTGCATCCTGACTATGGTGGACACATTGCGTCCAAAACGGCGCGCCACCTGCCGAGCAGAGATTCCGGCCTCCAGGAGCCCCATAGCATGGTATCTGTGGTCACGTGTCAGTCTAGGCATCGCTGAGTTATTGCAAATGATTTTGGTGCTTTTCAGCTTGCCTTTGTATACAGAACATGACCACTCCTTAACTGACCACAATTCCTTAAGTTGAGCAGTTCATTGCTGAGCAATGAGAAAAACAAGTCTTATGAATGCAGACAAGTTCATTCAAGCGTGACAATAGCTCAACCTGTCTCAGGTTGTTAAAAAATTGTCTGGGATTATCTTATACAGGTGAAACTTAAACATATTGATGCAGCTCAGGAACAATAAAACACATTCAAGTGTTGCGTTTTCATTGGCACTGAGTATAATTGTCTCTTTTCTTCTGCATCTGCTACCACAGCACTGGCAAAGAGCTGAGCCAGATATATGCTGGTCAGCTGATAAGACACACCTGTAAACAACAGGTGGATCTGATGTTGCTGATGAGGTGAGGGAGAGGTGAAAATGTTTGAGGCTGATGAGGTGCGGCAGCTTCGAAGCAAACTGTGCCAGTGGAAGGCTTACAATGTCTGAATTATGAGTTTTTATCACACTATGGCAGATTTATTTTCAAAATATTATGACTTTAATCTCATAAAAGTATTGCAATATTTTAGTTAATTATGAGGGTTTTTTTTAAATGGTGACTTTATTCTCATAATATGAGCTCCAGCCGTGCGTTTCCTGTCAGGCGTGGCCAAAATGCGGCTGTGTGAACTTCCACTTCCCACAATGCACATTGCGACAAAATTCCGAAAATGCCCGAGTGATCTACCGACTCTGTAAACAAATGAATTGTTTGTGGTGGAGTACACTTTGAAATTGTTCACCATGAGGGAAGACATTCAGGTGAGTAATCACAGAAAGACTAACACAGTAGTTCTCTTTTTTGGCTTCCTGACCCCATTTTAACATCACAAATGTCTGATGACCTCAGACATTCAAAATGGAGACATTTTTTTTTTTGCTGAAATTAATTTGTTTTTGATCATATAATAGTTTGCTATACTTGTTGCAAATGAACGTTAATTTTAGACGACATTTAGTCTATATAATGTATATTATTATGGACAGAGGCAGAAAAGCCAGGTGTAGATTTCTGCACAAAGGGAGAATTTTATTTTCCTTGGTCAGGATATGTACAGTCAGTCCAGTTTGGATTTACAAGGCTGACAATTAATACTGAACAAACAACAACTCAAACTATGAATTATGAAAGAGCTGCAGCATCTGAAACTGACCACAATGAACATTTGAAAGATAAACAGAACCACAGTGCTGCAGTTTCAGACTCAGTCTTTTATGGATTGGGATTGTCTCCGTCAACTCGCCATATATTTTTTATTAGTAAGTTTTTATTTTTATCAATTACCAGAAATTTCAGGCAACCCCATTTGAATTCTAGGTGACCCCAAGGTTGAAAAACACCGGACTAATGGATTCATGATACTTAGGCTATGACTCAGGTTTTACAGATTTGATGAAAAATTGAAAAATTGGTGACAAAAGTCATACGCTGCTTTAATATTTTTAAAGAGCTCTTTTTCTTCTCCTAGTGATTTTAAGTGGAATGGAACTATGAACCAAGCACTGCTGCTCTGTACAGTCATGACACAAGTTTTGTTTTTACTTAGGCAGCAGAATTTATATATTTATTTATTTGTTTGTTTATTTGTTTGTTTTAATCTGTGCTTCTGAAGTACAATGAAGAACATTTAGAAACACTATGTAAGTTTAAAACACTTTATTTAATTTATTAAAAAAAAAAAAAAATTACAAATCAATCTCACTTCAGCAAAGAATCCATTTTTTTGTCTTTCCAAAAGTTCTGGCCATGGTTGTACAATAATCTTGTCCCAAACACATTCTGTACTACTTTTTGTGCTGCCTCCTTTGTCATACAGTGGTGGAACATAACAGTATCTTTGCTCACTATAAATCTGAGTTCCTTTCCTTTCCTTTACACTTGCATTTTCATTTTATGCAACTTTCTTATTCTACTCGACTAAATCTGAGATTAATATCATGTCTTTTGAACTCTTGTTGCTTTTGAATGTTTGTGCTAAATGGAAGAATTAAAGCTGTGAGAGCCCAAGGCAGGGGATAAAAAAACACTGGAAGTCTTCCAGGTTGGTACAGCAGAGGGGTCACAGCTCTTAGAATCTGATTATTGATCATTATTACAATTGTCAACCACGAAACAAATGAAAACAACTGCCAAGGTCAGTGTCATGACATAGATTTTCTAATGCCTGAAAACACAGAAGTTGGTAGAATTGTTGTTTCTTTTCAGATCACTTGAATTGTAAAGAAACAGAAAGTATTGAGTGTTTGCTCAATGGAATCAAAAATATATAAAGGACAATAGCTTTAAATATTCCTTTATGTTGAGAAACACTCCTACAATAAATACTATAAAATCTATTGAAAATGACACAACGGAGAACTGAAAGCTCACAGAACATTTTTTCCGAGTTCATGTAGAGCGGACCTGCTTCTATAATACAAAGTTTTGAGTGTAGAAGTTTTGCTTGTACTTTCACAGTGTGGAATTGTTCCTTGAGAAAAGAAATGAATAGATCTTGCATGACTTTGTTTCTGACAAAATGTTCTGAGCTTTTATGATGAAAGATGCCTTGTCTGGTACTGGCAGGAGATTATTCATTATGACGAAGACTGGTTCACTTTTTGTAGACCTCACACCTGATCTGATTTGCGCTGTAGAGGACAGACAAATCCAAAACTAGATTCTTTTCTTGTTCAGAGGTTTTCCATTTGTTTTATCAGACAATTTTCCAGATGTTTGTCAAGGACGAAGAGTTGCTACAATCATAATCACCACAAATCTGTAGAAATCCACAGATGCACATTGTCTTTATTATTCTGCCTTGAAATATCAGAATCAAAATCACCTTTTATCTTCAAAAGAATACAAAGAATTTTACTTTTTTTTTTTTTTAAACTCTGCTCCCTCTGCACAACATAGTAAACAAGCACTAAAAACACAACTAAAATAGTTTGAATATAGTAAAAAAAAATATTTTGTACAAAAAAGTGGATAAACATTTAAGTTAACCTTTTCATGCATAGCGGTCACTACAGTGGACATTTATTGTACAGCTGTTTTCTTATATATTCATGGGTTTTGTTGTTTTTGTGGCATATCAGCCAACACAGTGGACGCTTATGTACCATCCCATACACTGACATTCATACCATTACTGTCTTTAGCATATTATCTGCATGAAGTTCGTAATAACTAGTATTGGCTTATGTTAAAATGTGAGAAAACATCAGATTAGCTGCATGAAAAATGTTTTTATTTCATAGTTTTCACACAGTATCTCATTTTCTGATGAGTTTTAAATTCATGTTTGTTTGTTTTTTTGCTTCAAAAATTAAATACATGGTGGACATTTTTGTAACTTCATGAAAAAAAGTACATAAAAAAATTTCAGTCGCATTGTTGTTTTTGTTTTTTTTATGCCTAAAGAGGAATTTTAAAAAACTCAGGTAAAAAAATCTCAACTAAATTTTTCATAATTTATGCATGAAAGGGTTAAGTTGTGCAATTAAAAGATGTGCAATGGGAAAAAATGTGCAAGGAGAAATAATAATGATAATAATAATAATAATAATAAATAAATTTTATTCATAATGCGCTTTACATTTTTAGCTAAAAACCTCCAAGTGCTACAAGCAGGGTACAATAAATACGCTGGTCAACAACAAATTTATTGTTTAAGTTTTTTGAGCTGATTTAGGATAATTTTGGTGTGCTGAATCCAAAAATCACATTAATTTTGCTCAAACTTTCTGAACTATGCTACATATTGGCTTTTTAACATTTTTGCTTACATTTATGGGCATTTTCACATCACATGATACAACATTCTTTCATATTTCTTGCAATAAACGAGTTCTGAAGATTTTACTTTTGCCAATTTATGATTAATGTTTTTTTTTAATATTACAGGTGAATGAAATGGCTTCGACTAGAAGATCTTGCAAAAATAAGCCTGACGTATTCTGCTACATCTGCGGTGAATACACCATTGTACCTAACAGGAATCAAGTCACAAGTTTCATAAAGTGTGCTTACCAATCTTATTTTGGTATTAATGTAATTAAATGTAATCAATTTTGTGAGAAGATCAAATTTTTCAAAATCAAATTAGCAAAAACACCTGACCTGATTGAAAAAAACAGATGTCATTTTTGGATTTAGCGTTGCAAAATGGTCCTAATTCAGTTGAAAAAACCTAGACAAACTTGCAAAAAACATTTTTTTTGTAACCCAGTGATATGATTAAAAGGGAAGTTAAGAAACAGAAAGCAAGTAAGACAGATAAAAACGGTTAAAACAGGTAAAGTCGTTCTTTTTTTCTGTTTGTTTGATTTTTTTGTTTATTATTAATTTTTTTCTATTGTTTTTTATTTGTGTATGTTTATTATTATTATTATTATTATTATTATTATCATCATCATTATTTTTGTTCCATATGTTTCGTATTATGTCTGTCTGTGTGACAAACAGCTGTGTCACTTAAGTACCAAATACCGACACCTGTGTTCACTTAAGCACTTTAACTTGCACGTGTAGTTTACAGCACAGCACTTTAAACATATTTGCACAAACAGTAATTGCACGCAATTGTTTTTTTAAAGTAGTTTATTGATTTTATTGTCTTTCCTTTTCAGTTTTACATCCAGTGGTGCTTGTATTTTAATTGATTGATGATTGCTTGGCCCTGGAGAAAAGGAGACACAAATTAAGACACAAAGATAAAGTGCAATATAAATGTGCAGTATTTAAGTTTAGTTTGTTTAGTGTCTGTGTGAGTGGATTTTAAAGTGTTTTAGTGAATGGTGTGTTAGTGTTTGTACTTACCCTGTCCTTGTGTCCAGGTCCGTCAGCAAAAAGAGTCCCAGCATGAACAACAACCCTTAAGAAGGTTCCGGCCTGGACCAAGCCAGGGAAATGTGTGGGGGAGTCTGGAGATGTATTTATTGGTTTATGGGTTTTTATTTAACTTTGGTGTTTAGATTTAGAGTTTTAGATATTTAGCTTGGGTTTTAGATGGGTTATGGTTGTGGGTTTTAGTTATGGAGGTTTTAGATTAGTTTTAGCAGTTAAATTGAGTTGTAACTTCCCTATGGAGTTGTAGTGGTTTTAGCCAGTTAAGTTGAACAATATAAAAGGCGCCCATTTTCATCAGTTGGGTTCGACTGCTGGAGAAGACACTGCTGCTCCAACCTCCGCATGCACTTGCACTTTTTTTTTGGCATTTGCACTTTTTTTGCCTTTGCACTTTCAGCACTTGCACTTTGTGTGAGATAGAGATTATTGAAAATATTTTTAAAAATTGTGGACCGCACCATCTCCTGCCTCTGCCTCATCTCCTTCTCATTTCACGGACCTCCACCCGCTAAACGGCCAGCCAACGTCACAGTCTGAAATAAACTAACCTAAACCTAAAGTATGCACAAACCAGGGAAGATTATGGGTATGTTTTCCTGAAGAGAAAGGCCTTCAGGAAGACGAGCAGTCAACAGGTTGAGGTTGTGCAAGAGGTCTATGAATTATTGTTCTATTGCAGGTTTAATTGTTCATCAGTGTGATGGCGTGGGGAAAGAAACTGTTCTTGTGTCTTGTTGTCTTGTTGTACAGAGCTCTGTAACGCTGACCAGAGGGGAGGAGTTTAAACAATGTGCGTCCAGGGTGTGAGGGGTCTGCAGAGGTGTCACCAGCTCACTGCCTGGTCCTGGATGGAGGGCAGGCTGGCTCTGATGATTTTTTTCTGCAGACCTGACAGTTCGTTGTAGTCTGTTTAGAGGCAGAGGGAAACCAGAGATGGAGATGCACAGGACAGACTGGATGATGGAGGTATAGAAGATGATGAGCAGTTCCTGGGGCAGGTTGAACTTCCTGAGCTGTCTGAGGAAGCACCGCCTCTGCTGTGCCTTTCCAGTCCAGTTGTTTTGCATCAGGTTGTTCCATGTGGTGCATAGTTCAGTGTTTTTCAACCTTGGGGCCGGGACTCCACATGGGGTCTTCTGGAATCCAAATGAGGTCGCCTGGAATTTCTAGTTATTGACTTAAAAAAAAAACAAAAAACAAAACAAACAAAAAAAAAAACAGAAAAACTGACTAATAAATAGGGGTGTAAGAAAATATCAGTTCTGCAATATTTCATTTCACAATACTGTATCGATATTAAAAAGTTCTATATCGATATTTTTAGGTATTTATTCAAATGCAGATATGGTGGAGGTTCATTTTTGATTTTTTTTGTTTGTTTGTTTATATTTTATTTATTATTATTTAACACTCTTTTATTAAATAATGTTCGTTCCTTTGTTGGGATTGAACTAAAATACTGTTCTGATGTTAGTTCTGAACTAACAGAATATGAACATTTGAACAGGATGTGAAACTACAATGTCTGTAAAACAGAATTTCAGTTTGAACACAGGAACATTTTGTGATATAACATTAGATCCTGTTATGATCAAATAAAAATGTGTTTAGTATTTGTGCAGATTTCTGGTGTAATTCAATTCTTCAAGGAAATAATCATTTAAAAAAAAAAAAAAATTGCCTTTTTAACAGTATCATGATATATCGTATCGTGATCCTAGTATTGTAATTTGTATTTGTATCGCCAGATTCTTGCCGATACACAGCCCTACTAATAAAAAAATATATGGTGAGTTGACAGAGACAATCCCAATCCATAAAAGACATGACAAACTGTGAAGCTGAAACTGCAGCTCTGTGGTTCTGTTTATCTGTCAAATGTTCATTGTGGTCAGTTTCAGATGCTGCAGCTCTTTCATAATTCATAGTTTGAGTTCTTGTTTGTTCAGTATTAAGTGTCCTCCTTCTAAATCCAAGATGGACTGACTGTACATATCCTGACTAAGGAAAATCAAATTCTCCCTTTGTGCAGTAATCTACACCTGGATTTACTGCCTCCGTCCATAATGATATACATTATATAGACTAAATGTCCTCTAAAATTAACGTTTATTTGCAACATAGTATAGCAAACTGTTACATGATCAAAATCAAAGAAATTTTCACCAAAAAAAAAGTCTCCATTTTGAATGTCTGGGGTCGCCAGAAATTTGTGTTGTTAAATTGGGGTCATGAGCCAAAAAAGGTTGCGAACCATTGGCATAGTCCGTTCCCTGTTGCCTTGTTGATATAATGGGAGCTCCTGATCTTCACTGGTCTACAAGTAAAATGCTTCCAGAATAAAAGTAGTGAAATTTTACCACGTGTGAGTCACTGATAGGGAAAAATCAAAAAGTCAAAAATGCTGTTTGGCTGAAGTTTCATAGATACAGTCTTGGGTCAAAATGTGAAATTCGAGAATTAATGAGAGAATGGGTTTAACTCCAAACGAATATTTGTCTCAGAGTCACCAGACCTACTTCAAAACACTGTCTGCACATTGACTTTACAGGTTCTATCTAGTGGAAGATTCATAAATCTATGGTTTGAATGTACATAAACCAATAAATATGTGTAATAACACTTTATCATGTACCTTGAATACATCAGCAAACCAGCACTTTTGTCATTTGTTTTCCAATTAATCTCATTAAAATACATAACATTTAGCACATTTATTCTCTGAAGCAGATAATTTCTTAAAAAAAAGTGTTGACCAGTGTTATGAACCTTCAAAAATATTCCTTTATAATGCCTTTCACTTTCGATGTTGGAAATAATTGCATTCCACCAGCAATTTGTTGTGCAGAGAGAGAAAAAAAGAGATGAATGTATGACATTCATGCTTTGTGCTTTGAATTAGTTTTGCTCCATGTGTGCAAATCAAATCGGCCTTCAATTATATTTCCAACTACAGGCCTTTTTCCCAGCCATTTTGACCTATTATGACAGAAAATTTAATGGTATAATTTATTTTATTCACAATACTGAGTACTTTTCATGCATCATTTGGTTTATACATATTTTCTCAGTGGCTTAATGTTTATGACACATAAATACAACAGATCCATCATTACAGTCGTTAGGATTGCCTGTGTTTTTCCTCCTCTGACAAGCTTTTCTGTCTGCTGTGAAGAAGGTCTATTCGGAAAAAAAAAAAGGCTGCACATAATTTAAATACACGTGATGTAGTCTGATGTTTCTACCTCATAAAATTCGAAACATGTGGCTGCACAAGCCGTTTCCATAAGTTTCCGAAGGAGGTACAAAAAAAAAAGAAGTCAAACGGTTAACCCTGAAAGACTTTTCAACCACTAATCCTATCAATACATTGAAATAATTCATGCAAAATACAGTTTCTCAGCTTTTCAGCGGTATCAGATATGACCCATTTGGACATTCAGAGGCTCAGTAGTGAACATGAACACGATCATTTTCTGTAACATTAATTAAACCTATGTAGTTTGACATGACAGTTGTTTTAATCCTTGATTAATCATATATTTTGGTGTAAAAAGGCACCTGTTCTTCACCTTTCTATGTTTTAATATAACCTTTGAATTGAGTCTGAGCTTTTATAAGCATCTAAATAGTCAGTACATTAAATATAGGACAATATTACAGGGTGGGGAAGCAAAATTTACAATGAACATTTAGTTGTTTTTTCTCAGCAGGCACTACGTCAATTGTTTTGAAACCAAACATATATTGATGTCATAATCATACCTAACACTATTATCCATACCTTTTCACAAACTTTTGCCCATATGAGTAATCAGGAAAGCAAACGTCAAAGAGTGTGTGATTTGCTGAATGCACTCGTCACACCAAAGGAGATTTCAAAAATAGTTGGAGTGTCCATAAAGACTGTTTATAATGGAAAGAAGAGAATGACTATGAGCAAAACTATTACGAGAAAGTCTGGAAGTGGAGGAAGCAACAAAAAACGTACCAAAGCTTTTATTAAAGCTCTCAAATCCAAAATCCTAAAGGATCCAACCGAATCCATGAGAAAAATGGCAATTGAACTTAAGGTAGACAAGAAGACCGTTAGAAATGCAGTAAAATATGATTTGAAGTTAAAATCTTACACAAGAACACCAAAACACTTGTTGACAACAGCAACAAATCCAACTTTAGCAATTTTTGGGAATCATGTTTATGGCCGCCTTCTAGCCCAGATCTAAACCCTCTGGATTCTGCTATTTGGGGCGTTTTAGAACATGCTACCAATAGAACATCACACAGCAATGTCGACTTTCTTAAAGATACTATTAAAGAAGAATGGGAGAAGTTGTCACCCGAATATTTGAGGAACACTTGTGCAAGTTTCAGGAGGCATGTGAAGGCAGTTATTGAGAAAGAAGGAGGACACATAGAAAAAAAACATTTTCTGTTATGTAAATTTTCTTGAGGCAAATAAATTCTCATGACTTTCAATAAACTAATTGGTCATACACTGTCTTTCAATCCCTGCCTCAAAATATTGTAAATTTTGCTTCCCCACCCTCTATAATAAATGGTAATAAATTATTTAAAAAACCCAATACATGTAGAGAAAGTAGCATGTTTGAAATTGCCACAAAAATAATTCTAGGTCTTCAAGGGTTATCCACATGGTCATATATTATTGAAACCTTAATCAACCCATTTGTATCTTCAATGTCTGATAATTGCATTGCTCTTTGCTACAATACGTCCTCATGTCTGAAAAACAGCACAGACTGATTTCCGCTCACAAACGGTAAATGGACTGAACTTATATAGTGCATTTTCTCTACTGGAAGCAATTCAGGGTTCAGTGTCTTGCCACTTCAACAGGATGCTGCGACATGTGGACAGTCGGAGCGAGGCTTCGAACCACCGAACCTTCGGTCAAAGGACGACCCTCTCTACCAACTGAGTCACAGTCTAATGTTAAATGTTGTACACGCATTAAATTCTTGAAAGCGCTGAAAATATACATTAAGCATTGCATTTAGAGTTGGGGTATGGATAAGGTGTCTTTAGGTTTAACTTCTTCAGATTATCCAAAATGCAGCAGCTGGAATCCTGACTTAACGAAACAAATTTGACGTAGCATCCATTTTGACCTGCGTTTAGCTGTTTCTACTGCAGCCAATATACTCTCAGCCTGGAAGCCGTGCTCTGCCTTATTATTATTATTATTATTATTTTTTTTTTTAAAGGAGCGATATTTAGCTTTTTTAAGTGCACTGTAAGACCGAACAAGTTGAGTTTACTTTAAAAATTTGAGTAAACCGGTTACCTTAAAAAATTTAAGTAATGAGTAATGACAACTTGAGTGTATTAAACTTAAATGCTTGATTTGAATGGAATTACTACTTTAAGTACAACATACTAAATGCCAGGTTAATTTAACTTAACCTTTGTTGTAATGTCAATTGCTTTGTGTAATCATTAACTTAATATCATCAGTTCATTGTACACAATTCCATGCTAGTTTAAATTTTGAATCTTTTGCAAAATAAATTGCTTTGTGTAATTATTAAACTTAATATACTGTAGTGTTGATGGGAGCTGAGCAAGAAGTTAAGTCAATGTAATTTGCCAGGACAGAAAGTGCTTTTATTTTGGCAAGGTATAAAAATTTACATTGAACAAGCTCAATACAGGTTGAACAGTAAAGCCATTGTTCTTCCTCTGGCTCTCATTCATGGTGCAGCTCTACAAAAACACAAAAACAAACACAAAAAGTCCAATAAACACTGGCATACACACATTCAGTCCAAATTAACAAACACTAACACCACAACCCCGCTGAACCCCTGCACAGAAAAAGAACACATTTTCAACAACAGGCCCAATACCCACGATGCAATGAGGAGATAAAAAGGTGTGGTCATGACTAACACTTAGTGATTTAAATCCATTCAACTTGAACTTTTTTGTACTTTCGACTCTGTCTACAAATTAGTTGAATATACTTAGCAATTTATAGTAATGTAATAAAACTTAAATCATTTAAGTACATTGTAATTAAAGCATTTTAGTAAATACAAAGTCTGGGCTTAGAGTGTGGAATTATGCATTTTAAAACATTTCCATCTGCTTGGGTATGCTTGGGTCTGAATTCTTTAATTCAACTCCACAGGTCCATCTTCAACCCTATTTCTGAGTATTGACACAAGAAAGGTGGTTTGGAGCGCTGGCCCTTTAAATGCAAATGAGCCACTTCATGCCCCACCTCCCCCAGGTTAGTGACCGTGCTTTCTGTCCTGTTAAGGCACTTGTGTTTGTTAATACAACCAACAACTGAACATTTTACATAATCGGCTCGAAGTTTGGACATAGTTTCAGTTTTTGCTACAACCGCTGCTGCTGATAAACAGTTATGTCATACTCTGAAAAATGTTTGTCAGAAGTCTTGACCTTATATGTGCAAATGTTGTGATGTAACTAGTTATAAACGTAGCAAATTAAGCAGAAATTAAAACAGGTTGTAGATATCCACTCAAATTTTGCCTGAATGAATATAAAGATAGCTTTGCAGCACCTGGAGGGTTCAAATTCAAACTTTATGAACTGTTAGGGTCCAAATACACAAATAAATGTACTTACAACTAATAAAAGTGGGTTTAGCAAAATATGACCAATTTAAATTAATCTAACTGCATAGCCACACTTCCCATTGTTTTGATACTGGTATCAGTGTAACAGGGTCAATTATTTAGCAGCAATAGGGTATGTATATTATATTGTGTATTGTTATAATTACACAAAATCTGTTCAATTTATTTTCATTTCTTTTGGTTGGTACCTGACATTGTGGGCCTCCGGGTCAGTGTGTGGAACTGTTGGTTTTGGTCTGTTCCCCAGCGAACAATTTACAGCACAAGTGTCAAACTCCGGTCCTCAAGGGCTGGTATCCTGCATGTTTTAGATCAGGCATGTCCAAAGTCCGGCCCGGGAGCCAATCACGGCCCGCGGTCAGATTTAATACGGCCCACAGCTTGGGTTTTAGAATGTATTATTTATGGCCCGCTTGGACCGTTGAACAGAGTACATGAATCATAAAAGGTTCAAAATGCAGTTTCTCCTTTCACCTCATGGTGGCAGCACCACTCTTACTCTATCTGGCTCTGTGACTTTGCCGTGAACCCTTTTTGCTAATTTCTAACCATGGCGCCTGTAAATAAAAAAACGAAAGTTGACAGTGAGGGCCGCTGCTTCCAGGAGAGATGGGAATTACAATTTTTTTTCACTGAAAATCAAGGCGATTGTGTTTGCCTAATTTGTCAAGAGACTGTTGCCTTGTTTAAGGAATTCAATGTAAAGAGACACTAGCAGACAAAACATGCTAACGCATACGACAAGCTAGCAGGGAGTGAGAGTTCCGAAAAAATGAAGCAAATTCAAGCTGCTTTAAACTCAACAGTGACTCTTCATTTGAACCTCTGAGTTCAGTGAATTCGCCACCAAGGCAGGCTACCAAGTTGCCAGGTTAGTTGCCTCTAACTGCTGGTGTTATGTACTTGTAGATGTGACACAAAATATTACTTTCTGAATGATTTTGTGAAAGACAAGAGTAAGAGTCATATGTTTTCATCTTAAATGTTAACAGACTTTGCATTACTGAGTAATATATGAGTAATGATTACTCATATAAGTCATGTTTAAAATGAATGTGGGGTTAAGATTTTTATCAGCTTGGATGTTTAAGATACTCCATACAGTTTGTTCTATGTTATGTGACTCCAGATGTGAAAGGAAGGCAGAAATGTATTTTTTTTTTTTTTTTAATTTGTTCACACCTGAGTGGCTTAGATTTGGTTATATTGCCATTTAAAAAAATGATATTGTGACAATGAAAATAAAATTGTTGTAGAACAGCGCATTTATATGTAATTTTTTCTGTTTAAAAAATTTCCAAAGGGACCACTGGCCCCTCGCAATGTCCACATTATCAGATCTGGCCCTCTTTAAAAAAAGTTTGGACACCCCTGTTTTAGATGTTTCCCTCTTCCAGCACACCTGACGGTTGTTATCAGGCTTCTGCAGAGTTGGATGATAGGCTTATCATTTGAATCAGGTGTGTTGGAAGAGGGAAACATCTAAAACATGCAGGATACCAGCCCTTGAGGATCTGAGTTTGACACCCCTGATTTACAGGGTGGGGAAGCAAAATTTACAATATGTTGAGGCAGGGATTGAAAGACAGTGTATGACTATTTAGTTTATTGAAAGTCATGAGAATTTATTTGCCACAAGAAAATTGACATAATAGAAAATGTTTTTATTCTATGTGTCCTCCTCCTTTCTCAATAACTGCCTTCACACGCTTCCTGAAACTTGCACAAGTGTTCCTCAAATATTGGGGTGACAACTTCTCCCATTCTTCTTTAATAGTATCTTCCAGACTTTCTCCTAATAGTTTTGCTCATAGTCATTCTCTTCTTTCCATTATAAACAGTCTTTATGGACACTCCAACTATTTTTGAAATCTCCTTTGATGTGACGAGTGCATTCAGCAAATCACACACTCTTTGACGTTTGCTTTCCTGATTACTCATATGGGCAAAAGTTTCTGAAAAGGTATGGATAATAGTGTTAGGTATGATTATGGCATCAATATATGTTTGGTTTCAAAACAATTGATGTAGTGCCTGCTGAGAAAAAAAACTAAATGTTCATTGTAAATTTTGCTTCCCCACCCTGTACAGTGTGACACTGCATGTATAACCTGAGTTTTCGCGCCTTTGCCTCCTCCCTTTTGTTCCGCATTTCTGTGGGAGAGGTAAGCAGCCGTACAGTTCGTGAAAATTTTTGGTTTAGTCTCTGTTAATTTTTTTTTTTTTACATGAACCGGCTAGTTCAGGCTGTATCAGGTGCTTATAATGTACTTAAACACATTTCTTTATCATTTGGTTTGTGCAGGAGTATGTTTAACGGGGGTCGCTGACCAGAGGTCTTTATGTTTTATCATTTTTGTCAGAACAATAAATGGAGACTGCCTCCAAGGACACACGCGCGGGTCTCATCATTTAAAAAAAGAGCACAACGCAGAGTCCGACACCACCGGTTACACCAGCCCTTCCCTCAATAAAAATCTAGTTAGCGTAGCAGTGTTTTCATGAATTCAGCTCAGATCTTTAAATCAAAACTGAAACCCCATTTTTATTCACTTCACTACAGCCTGCAATGACTATCCTTTTAACTGTGATATTTAAAAGGGTTATATCTACTAGTTCTATTTCCAAGTATTAAAAAATTATGTAAAATTATCAGTATTGTGCTGTGAGTGTTTAGGCCTGAAGTTATACCAAAGACCCCAACGTACTAGACTGTAGAGTAATGCACCAAATCTTTTTTTTACTGACAGTTTAGGGCAGGGGTTGGCAACCTTTACAACCTAAAGAGCTATTTTTGTCTGGAAAAAAAGAAAGAAATCTGACTGGAGCCTGGACAAATTTTTTAAAACCCATCTACATTTTACCATGAGGTGGCGGCTCTGCTGTAGCCTATTTGTGATTAGTTTTCTATTTAACTTTGCATTTCCATTACAATAGTGCAATGGCTGGTGCATTGATGAAATTATACAACTACAAGAAAGAAAACATTCAAGATTTTTACAGTTTTTCCAAAACATAATTACCTTGTGTAATGGAGAAAAGGCTCAACTTTCATGTATAGTGGCTTACTTACAAACGACGAACAAATGCAAATTGAGCAACTTGTATTAAATTCGGCAAGAAAACAATACATTTTGGGTTTTAGGCTGTCAAAAAATTATTTTATTTTGTGTAAAGCCTGCGTATTTTTGCAGATGGACAAAGTTAGAATAGATTTAGGCCTATAACAGTGTTAAAAAGTAATGACTCATTCAGTTCATTTCAAAATGTTCCTTATGTTTTTTGACTAGAGGAGCCATAGAGACATGCTAAAGAGCCATATGGGACCCCGGAGCCACAGGTTACAGACCCCTGCGTTAGGGGATTTATGTGACCACTAGAGGGAGTAGTGAGTCACTCTGCTGGTGTCCCAATGATGAGGAAAACTAACAGTAGAGAGCCTTTAACCAAAGCATCAGAGAGTGAACAGATGGCCATGAGAAGCACGAAGAAACAACTTTAAGAATCAAAGAAAATGACAAAGTTTTCACCACTGAACACAGCTCTAAATTAACAGAATGCAGTTTGATGCTGAAATGGCAGTGTTTCTTCTACATGAGTACATTGGACCGACAAAGGCACTGTTTGTTCTCTTTTGTGTTTCTTATATTATAATCCTCAACTTTAATCTGAGCTTTAATGAACATCTACATGATCAGTGAATTAAATGTAGGAAAATACATGATGTTCACTGAAAAAGACCCAAAATACAGAAGATTATGTCATGATAAATTGGGAAAAATCACTTAACAACAAAAAATTTTGGATCTGACCTAAAAGTATCACTGGGTCTTTATGGGTTAGCGTGGCTGTTGTCACTTATTATATGCAAAAGTCCTAGCAACAGATGTTTTTCATTGTGATTTTTTAAATTTTATCTGTTTGATATTTTTGTGATTGATTAATAACTCTCATTTTCAGAGACTGAATTGATGTTCTCCTCAACAACAGTTGGATGTGTTCCAGTATGTGTGCTTCTAAATCTTAAAAAACTGCTGTCATGTTATATACGTCCCTAAAAACATTAGAAATTAGCCTCTAAAGAGCACAGATGTAAATGGACTACAGTCTAGTGCTCTAGTTCTTCTGATAAATGCCAACATGCATAGCTCTGCTGCTGTGCACTGATGTCACAGATGTCACTACCCCTTTTCACTGCTCAATATAAATTCGTTCACAGTTGGAAAGACACTAATGGAAATCAACAAGCTGGCAGCCCTCTTTTATACTGCTTTCAGCCACTGATGTTGCAATGGGATAAATAAAGAGGCAATGGCTACAGCCACAATACTGTGGTGATATATGACATGTACACTACCAGTCAAAAGTTTGGACTCACCTGGTTTTTCTTTATTTTCATGACTATTCACATTATTTATTATTTCTGATGTTTTAATAATCCACAAAGAACTGTGAATAATATTAAATGTATTAATGAAAAATTTTAAAAGTATTGTGGCATGTTTGCTGCAGTGGATTGTGGGTAGTGGGCATGTTGTTGTAAATGTGTTAATTTATGTGCAGGAGTTCAGCAGGGTTGTTGTGTTAGTATTAGTTTTGACCTAATATGTGTATGGCAATGTTTACTGGCCTTTTTGTGTTTATTTTTTGTAAATTTGAAAGTTGCACCCTGAGTGAGAGCCATAGGCTGAGCAATGGCAATCCTGTTGCAATTGTGCACCTTTGTTAGTTAAAACCACCAAATAAAAGCATGGTAAATAGTAGCACTTGACACTAACCCGTGTACCTGCCAAACTTCCTCCTACATTTTGCAGAAGATTCACTTTTATCATTGTAACTGATCTTGAATATCTAAAATCTCATTTTTGATTGGTGATGGGACTTTTGGCTCTTTGAAAGGAGCCGTTCAATCAGGAGTCGTTCACTGAAAAGAGCCGTTCAGAAGACTGGCTCTTTTATGTTTTTTGCATTCTTTTGAAACACCAATGTTTTAATGACTAAATAGGCTACATGTGATGACTGACATTACATTTTAAAGGTGTTTAATTGGTGCAGCAGTAAATATTATCTTACCGTAAAAAAGAATAGTTAGTTCAAATGTGTGGGCCAAATCCATGACATGAGAGGTGACATTAGACAAATGATGGAATTGGACGAAAAATATCACGGTACATTATGTGGACTAGTCTGTTGGCTAAAAATGAAGAAGAAAATAAAACATTTTCTTATGAAATAACATTTTATTCTCCTCAAAACAAGAACAATAAATGTGTGTAAACATATGGAAAAAATTGCACAAAACACAACAGTGATTAATCACTGCAATTACTGAAATACCTGAACTGTAGTGCAATTCTCAGAACAAGAACAATAAATGACGCTAAACTGACAGGCAATCGGACACTCCATCCTTTAAAAAAAAAAAAAAAAAAAAAAAAATTAACAGCTCTTTACATAGACTCGGTTCCCATCGTTCATTTCGAAGAGCCGTTCAAAAGATTCAATTCGTTCGTGAACGTCACATCACTATTTTTCAAGGTGGCAGTATGTACTTGAAATGCGTCTACTGCAGACCTGCATGTCATATTTTGCAGATATTGGGATATTGTGTAGAATCTATAATATAACAAATGAAAGGTTAAGATTTAAGAATATAAATGAGAACATAAGAACATTTTCTAACGTCACTTGTTGACGTAATGCGGACGTCAGAAGTGTTATTAAGCCTTTTATCTGTTTTTCCATCATGTTTCTGCTGTACGTGGATACTGTGTGTTTTTTTCACATCCATTTTCGTTTAGTGCATTATGTGTTTTTATTTAGTGGGAGATAGAGGAGACAAGAAACCATGGCAGAGAGAGCAGGGAACAACAAATAAACAATGTCACCCTGACCAGAAGCAGAACCAAAAGGCTGATGGCTCATAACCAATGCCCTGAACAACTCGGTCTATGTGACATGCTGGACTGGAGCCGCTGTTCAATGTTAAAGCTGGAGAAAACATACACTTTCCCTCTGCAGATCTCTACTTTTAATCTGTGTTAAAATTTTAAATCTAAAAGGTAACCTGCTGAAAATGGCTCTGTTCAGCTGTGCATATAACAACTGAAACTGTTCTATCTGCACTCTTCTCTTTTACTTTATTTTAATGCATAAAGACCCAAACAACCACCAGCGATCAAAACCACCTACTGATTTAAACTGTTAAATTAGTTCTGATCCAATAATTCTGTCAATACATGTAAATAATTGGTGTAAAATACAGTTTTTTATCTTTTCATGGTCATCAAATATGACCCATTTTGACTTTCAGAGGCTCCGTAGTTGCCATGGAAACATCTTCTACAACATTGATTCACCAGTAAAACCCATGGAGTTGGATCACTGACAGTGGATGGACACACTGGGTTGATGTTCAGTTAATGACAGATTTTGCCAAAAAAGTCGCTTTTCCATTGGACATCTGCGCAAAACTTTACCAATATTTACTAAATGTCAAAAAAACAGAAGCGCGTAATGTCGGTTTTTCAATTAAATCACAAATGTGGTAATTTGTTTATTTATTACCGCAAGATGAGACAAGAAGTCATTCCATAAACATGTCGACGAACGTAAATATGGTGTTGATTTACAGATATATTCATTATTATTATATATCACCCCTCTATTTCGTACTAAGTTAAAAAATTATTGGCTTTCCTGGTGTGTCCACACATACCGCCACATGTTTCTTCTTCTTCTTCACTTGTTGTAACGTACGTCAGTGTCTGTTTTTTAATTCACCTGACTCTAGTTGCGAAAAAAGGTCTTTCCATTGCAGTTTTGCGTGATATACTATTTGCGCTACGCCTGAAAAACCACCTCTTGCCAGCGCAAAAACTTTTAATCGAAAAATAAGACTGTAGAAGCCAATAATGTAATAATGACTGATAACATAATATCGGCCAAAAATGTAATAAAAGTCCTGAACCGATGACATAATTTTTGGTCAGTAATGTTATAACTTATTACGTTATTGGCTCAGTTATTACATTTGCAAATTTTTTTTTTTTTTTTACCCAGACAATAATGTAATAACCAGCCAATAACTTATAACGTTATTGGCTAAAAGTCATTATGTTTTCGGTTCAGGACTTTTATTATATTGTTGGCCAGATATTACATTAGTAGCTTATTACATTTTAACAATGGCAAATTTATTACGTTATTGGCTATTACATTATTGGCCTCTACAGAGACTTTTCGCGAAATTGTCGTTTTTTCCATTAGGTAAATTTTTATGCGCAAGTTCTATTTGTGCAATTTGAGGGTCAATGGAAAAGTGACTACTTTTTCTTCAATTTTCTCTATTTTTGATATAATAATCCTTAACTTTAATCTGATCTATAATAATAATAATAATAATAATAATAATAATAATAATAATAATAATAATAATAATAATACATTGGTTTTATATAGTACTTTTCTAAGTACTCAAAGATACTTTACAATAAACAGCCAAGGGAAAAATTTACATCAAACGGGTGAACAGATACGGAGTTAATACTAAATGGCAATCAAAGAACAAAGAGACAAATACTGACAAAAAAAAAAAAATCACAAGAAGGTAGATGAGAGTGGATGAGGTGGAACAGGCACTCAGTTTTCGAATGATGATCTGAAGAGGTGGGATTTGAGTGAACATCTACATGATCAGTGAATTAAATGTAGGAAAATACCTGATTTTCACTGATTAAAATTGTAAAATGTAGAGGATAATATTATAATAAATGGTGATAAATCACTGAAGGAAAGGTAAATATAGAGAAAAAATCTTTTGGAACTGCCACAAAAGTAGCTCTGGGTCTTTATGGGTTAATTGATTATTATTTATGTTTTATTGATTATGTTTTAATTGTAACTTGTCTCTTCCGTTTTTGTAAAGCACTGTGAATTACCCTGCGTATGAATTGCGCTGTACAAATAAATCTGCCTTGTCTTGCCGTGACATTTCATAACCCTGTGGAAAACGTGTCGAACCGCGTTGAGCGGTGGACTTGAGCGGTCGAGTCACAGCTGAGTGAATCTATCAGTAATTAGGGCTGTCAGTCAGATATTTAACCTCCCTATCTGTCAAGTCCACACAGCTGAATCCATATCTTGTTTCCTCTCTGATAACTTATCATTACTACTCGGGATGTGGTGTAGAATGTGAATATAAACGGAATACAATGATTGTCGAATCTCATGAACCCACATTTTACTTACAACAGAGCATAGAAAATATATCAAATGTTTAAACTGGGAACATATTCCATTTGAAGAAAAACATAAGGTGACAAATACATGACAAAGATAAGGTAATAAGCTAAAAATATGGGTAATACTTCATTTATAAGTACACACTATGAGGCATTAGTTGAGCATCAGCAAATACTGAATTCATCATTTATAAAGCATATTTCTGACATGAATACTCATTAATATATGGTTTATAAGCACAGTTATAAAGGTTTTACTCATCATTAATAAGCACATTAGTTAAGCATAAACAAATACTGAATTCATCATTTATAAAGCATATTTCTGACATGAATACTCATTAATATATGGTTTATAAGCACAGTTATAAAGGTTTTACTCATCATTAATAAGCACATTAGTTAAGCATAAACAAATACTGAATTCATCATTTCTAAAGCATATTTCTGACATGAATACACATTAATATATGGTTTATAAGCATCTTTATAAAGGTATTACTCATCATTAATAAGCACATTAGTTAAGCATAAACAAATACTGTATTCATCATTTATAAAGCATATTTCTGACATGAATACTCATTAATATATGGTTTATAAGCGCATTTATAAAGGTATTACTCATCATTAATAAGCACATTAGTTAAGCATAAACAAATACTGTATTCATCATTTATAAAGCATATTTCTGACATGAATACTCATTAATATATGGTTTATAAGCACAGTTATAAATGTTTGACTCATCATTGATAAGCACATTAGTTAAGCATAAACAAATACTGTATTCATAATTTCCAAAGCATATTTCTGACATGAATACTCATTAATATATGGTTTATAAGCGCATTTATAAAGGTATTACTCATCATTAATAAGCACATTAGTTAAGCATAAACAAATACTGTATTCATCATTTATAAAGCATATTTCTGACATGAATACTCATTAATATATGGTTTATAAGCACAGTTATAAAGGTTTTACTCATCATTAATAAGCACATTAGTTAAGCATAAACAAATACTGAATTCATCATTTATAAAGCATATTTCTGACATGAATACTCATTAATATATGGTTTATAAGCACAGTTATAAAGGTTTTACTCATCATTAATAAGCACATTAGTTAAGCATAAACAAATACTGAATTCATCATTTCTAAAGCATATTTCTGACATGAATACACATTAATATATGGTTTATAAGCATCTTTATAAAGGTATTACTCATCATTAATAAGCACATTAGTTAAGCATAAACAAATACTGTATTCATCATTTATAAAGCATATTTCTGACATGAATACTCATTAATATATGGTTTATAAGCGCATTTATAAAGGTATTACTCATCATTAATAAGCACATTAGTTAAGCATAAACAAATACTGTATTCATCATTTATAAAGCATATTTCTGACATGAATACTCATTAATATATGGTTTATAAGCACATTTATGAAGGTATTACTCATTAATAAGCACATTAGTTAAGCATAAACAAATACTGTATTCATAATTTCCAAAGCATATTTCTGACATGAATACTCATTAATATATGGTTTATAAGCGCATTTATAAAGGTATTACTCATCATTAATAAGCACATTAGTTAAGCATAAACAAATACTGTATTCATCATTTATAAAGCATATTTCTGACATGAATACTCATTAATATATGGTTTATAAGCATCTTTATAAAGGTATTACTCATCATTAATAAGCACATTAGTTAAGCATAAACAAATACTGTATTCATCATTTATAAAGCATATTTCTGACATGAGTGCTCATTAATATATGGTTTATAAGCACAGTTATAAATGTTTGACTCATTATTAATAAGCACATTAGTTAAGCGTAAACAAGTACTGAATTCATCATTTCTAAAGCATATTTCTGACATGAATGCTTATTAGTATATAGTTTATAAGCACTGGTATAAAGGTTTTACTCATTAATAAGCTCATCCACAATGTGCTTAATGATTGTATTTTCATGCTTTATAAATTATGTATTCAGAATCAGATTCAGAAAATCTCATTTGTAAATGCTTTAGATGGCACAGACAGTGCACACTGTAAATGAGCTCACACCATATACTTAATTAATGAGTAGTAAGTGTTTTATAACTACCTGAAATAATGAATTCTTGTATTAATAACTGTTTATAGGACATCTATTGGGAAAATTAATCTGTGAGTTAGTATAAAAGACACACTAACTTATTCACTAACCATTAGTACATGTCTGAATAGTGTATGTGCGAGTGTAAATGCACATCACAGCTGGTTTGTAAGTGAGGCAATACAAAATTTTTAAATGCTGAATCCATAATTTGTAAAGTATGAAAATATAATCATTAAGCACATTGCAGATGAGATTATTAATGAGTAAAACATTTATAACTGTGCTTATAAACCATATACTAATGAGTATTCATGTCAGAAATATGCTTTATAAATGATGAATTCAGTATTTGTTAATGCTTAACTAATGTGCTTATTAATGATGAGTAAAACCTTTCAAATTGTGCTTTAAACCATATATTAATGAGTATTCATGTCATTAATATGCTTTATAATTGATGAATTCAGTATTTGTTAATGCTTAACTAATGCTTCATAGTGTGTATTTATTATAAAGTGTTACCAAAATATGTTAACTCATCAAGACCCAAACATCCAAGACCATCTACTGATACAACTGTTTAATACCTGTTGATCCACTAATCCTGTCAAAACGTGTAAATAATTCTTGTAAAATGCAGTTTGTCATATTTTCATGCAATAGAAAAAAATGGAAACACTGTTATCTTCTACAACATTGATTCACCAATAAAACCCATGGAGTTGGATCAATGATAGTGGATGGACACACTTGTTTTTATGGTCTGTTGTTGATATCTTTGTGAAAAAAGTTGATTTTTCTTCAATTTTCTGTGTTTCTGACGTACTAACCCTCAACTTTAATCTGCGCTTTAATAAACATCTACATGATCAGGGAGTTAAATAATGGAAAATACCTGATTTTGACTGGAAAAATGCCAAATACAGAAGATGATATTATAACAAGTGGTGATAGAAATAGAAAAGATATAAAAAGAAAAGTTGGGAAGTGACACAAAAGTAGCACTGGGTCTTTATGGGTTAAATGAGCTTCAGTGTTTGTGGATCATGTTCACATACGGCTGCTTCTTTGACATAATGTTCACAGCGATTGATTTCTTGAAGTCTTCCTGAGTTCATAAAGTGACACAGAATCATGTCTAGTTTTAATACAGTGTAACCTGCCATCCAGTATTGATTTGCTGCTTTGTCCCTTGTTTGCTGAAATTTCATCTGAGATGCTCTGCAGATGATGAGATCTCCCAACTCTCTGTAACTTCATATTGAGGAATGTTTTATTTTGGAATCGTGCCACAATTTTTAGATGCAGTTTTTCCACAGATTTGTGAACCTCTGCCCATCTTTGCCTCTGAGAGACTATGCCCCTCGAGGACGCTCTTCTTATACCCAGTCATGTTACTGATCTGTTACCAATTCACCTAATTCACCTAACATATATATTTCCGTTTCTATTTCTTCCCACTTGCATTTTGGGACACCTTGTTTGTAAATATTGAACATTTAATATACTTTAAAAAATTAAATATGGGTTTGTGAGATTTGTTAATCACTGAATTGTGTTGGTTTTTTTGGGGTTTTTTTAAATTTTTTTATTACATTCTACACAATGTTCCAACCTTTATGGGATTTTGGTTGTAGTTACTGGATCTAACTCTAGTAAATAGAGTGTCAGTTTAACTCTTGGAGAATTGAATTTGTTTATTTCAAATTTGCATTAAAACCAAAAAACATAAGGATGATAAAAAAGAAAGTCCAACATTCAAAAAGGAAGAAGAATGGAAAAGGAAAATGTAACTCTGTTTCAGATAACATTTGGTTCCACTCAAAATTAGGGTAAAATTTGCTCTATGACCAGTGTTAAATTTTCAGAGTTAATTCTACTTCAGTGTCAAAATTAACAACGAAATGTGTAAAAATATTTAAGACTGTGGTGTTTTCACACTGTTAAGAGTAATGTGATTACACTTTATAGAGCTATTTTTACTCAAAATTTAATTTAAAAATGATTCTAAAATGTTTTGATATTTATTTCTCTAACAGTGTTATTTTCTTCATCAGTTTGCACCCTACGGTAATATTGAAATAATGTAGAATTGCAGTGGTCCCCAAGGTCAGGGTCGCGAAGGGCGTAAATTTGCTCTATGGCAGTGGTTCCCAACCTTTTTTGGCTCGTGACCCCATTTTAACATCACAAATTTCTGGCGACCCCAGACATTCAAAACAGAGACACTATTCTGCTAAAATTAATTTCTTTTTGATCATATAATAGTTTGCTATACTATGCTGCAAATAAACATCAATTTTAGATGACATTTAGTCTATATAATGTATATTATTATGGACAGAGTCAGTAAATCCAGGTGTAGATTACTGCACAAAGGGAGAATTTTATTTTCCTTAGTCAGGATATGTACAGTCAGTCCAGCTGTGATTTACAAGGCTGACAATTAATACTGAACAAACAAGAACTCAAACTATGAATTATGAAAGAGCTGCAGCATCTGAAACTGACCACAATGAACATTTGACAGATAAACAGAACCACAGTGCTGCAGTTTCAGCTTCAGAGTTTGTCATGTCTTTTATGGATTGTGATTGCCTCTCTCAACTCACCTTATATTTTTATTAGTAATTTTTGTTTTTTAATAAATTACTAGAAATTTCAGGCGACCCCATTTGAATTCCAGGAGACCCCACACAGGGTCCCGACCCCAAGGTTGAAAAACACTGTTCTGTGGGTTTCATTCACGCTACAACATGTTTTTCCTTGAAAGAGCAAAGTCCTCAATTGATTGATTCTAATACAATCATGGCTTCAAAGCGACAATCAGGTTTGGCGTTATTCTGCCTACAGGTTTGACTGGCATGATTAACATAAAAAGGCTGATAAACATTGTAAAACAGACATAGTAACCTACATAAACATTAACACAACACAACCCCCCCCCCCCCCAAAACCCTGCAAATAAAATGGAACACAATGAGTAAAATGTCCAATACCCATAATGCAATGCTGCAGACTGGCACTAATCATCACTCTGCAGAGTTGAATTTTACACTGCATCTGTGCAGAACTTTACACTGACTATTAACTCTACTGTTAAAGCTGGTTTACTCTTCATAGAGCTATAAATACTCTATCCAGTAGTGGTGTGCGATACTGCATATTTTCGTATCAATCCAATTCCAAAAACTGAAGTTTTAGTTATTGGTCCTGAGGCTACGAGAGAGAAACACTTACCAAAATTACAAGTGTATTCTTTCAACCCATCTGTACAAGTAAAACACCTGGGCATTATCGTTGACTCTGAGCTCATTTTCATCCCACATATTAGATCCATTGTAAAAACAGGTTTTTATCATCTTAAGAGCATAGCCAGAGTCCATCCAGTTCTCTCTCGAGCCAACACGGAGATGCTGATGCATGCTTTTATTTCCAGTAGGATTGACTACTGTAATGCCCTGCTTTCTGGTCTTCCCAATGATAGAATCTCACAACTCCAACTTCTTCAAAATTCAGCCGCTTGAGTGCTGACGAAGACCAGAAGGCGGGCTCACATTACACCGGTTTTAAAATCACTGCATTGGCTCCCCGTGTGTTTCAGGATTGATTTTAAGGTCCTTTTAATAGTCTTTAAATGTCTTAATGGTCTTGCTCCTTCTTATCTTTTAGACGTACTTTTACCTTATGAACCCTCGCAGACCCTGAGCTCCTCTGGCACTGGCCTTTTAACAGTTCCAAAAGCTAATACAAAAACTCATGGTGAGGCAGCTTTTCAGCATTATGCTCCTCGCCTTTGGAACAGCCTGAAGGGAACCTCAGGGCCGCAGAGAATGTAGACATTTTTAAAACCAGGCTCAAGACCCACCTTTTTAATTTGGCTTTTAACTAATGCCTCTGTTTTATCCACTCAAAGGTTTTATAGTTATATTTGATATATATATCTTAAGATTCTTTTAACCAGTGCTTCTGTTTTATCATTTTAATGTTTAATATTTTCATTATTTTTATATATGTCTTAAATTTAGCTTCTTTTAATCAATTCTTTTATATCTTTTTGATGTTTCTTATTCTCCAATGTTTCATCAGAGGGAGCCTTCCATGCCGGGGGACGGCTGTGGACTCCGGTGGCTGTAGCGCCTTCTTTCACTGGGGTCTGCTCCTTTCTGGTGGGTGGGGGTCCCAGTTGGCCCTCTCCCACTGGTTGGGATGCGGCTCTGTGTCGCTGGCGCCTGGTTGTCGGGGTCGGCGGCTGCCTCCTGGTGCAGATGGCTCCCTGTGACAGCGCCGCCTCTTTTACTTTTTCGTTCTGGTCTACCCGTGCTCAGTTAGTCTTTTTAAGTATGTGTGAGCTTGTGTGTGTGTGTGTGTGTGTGTGTGTATGGGTGGGGGTACTGATTTTTAAACTGATATGCAAAGCACTTTGTGCTACAGTCTTAATGTATGAAAAGTGCTATATAAATAAAGACTGATTGATTGATTGATTGAATACCAAGTAAATACAGGGCCAGTATCACCAATATCAATACCGATACTGATACGTTTCAATAATTAAGGTGGATGCATGATTGAATTGCTAAATCTCAATTAATTTTCATGACCTTTTAAGTGTTTTGTGATGTTTTCTTTTTTATTATTAAATAGTTAGAACCCAGGACACAATTTGGACAAAGTTTATAATTAGATAGAAAATGCTTTATAATGAAAATAAGTTTTGTTTTTGTTTTTTTTTTTCAAAAACAATAGAACAGTAAAAAAAAAAGTTTTCCCCGTGCATTTTCATGTCTGGAATGTTTTTCTTCAGTAAACAAAGCTCACAAAATGATCATTGGAAAACAAATACTTTTTTTCAGGTAGTGTTCAGAAATTGCAGCAATGTGTACAGGAGAAAAACTGGAACTAAGGTATTGATCTCACCACACTAGTATCGATCTAATATCGATACCGACTTGGTATTGATACTATCGATATTTGGATTGATCCGCCCACCACTCCTATCTAGGTTGAAATAGCTTGACTCTGAAATATTGACACTACATTTTTTACTGTGTAGTTCTGCTATGTTCTCTGTGTGAAAAATAATTCAGACAGGTTTGCACATATTTTTTTTTACCTGCCTTTAATAAATAGAGGTAGATCCATTTCTATGTCTATATTGTGCTAATATTCTCAAATGCCAATTTTTTATTAATTTATTGGCAACTTTTTGTAGAATCCAGATGAACTAGAGGTGTCATTGACTAAATCACTGTTCAATCTGTCATCATGATCTGTGCCTTGATTTAGAAGCACAAAAATAGCTTCCATTAATAAATATATAGCCGTTCTATCCTGAACCCGGTCATCTGAATAGACGACCACCAGAACAATTTTACTGAAGGATAAGTTCAAATCCATTATGTTGTCAACCTTCAGAGCACAACTGAAGGGAATTTAATGAAGTCATGTTGTGCTGTTATGACCAGGTAGTTGTGGATAAAAGGTTTAGGGCTTGAGTGCAGTTGTCTGCCCACAGTGGTCAGTGGAGCCACTCTTTCATTTTTTCCTTTTTTTGGGTTAAAAATAACTTTTATTACTTTTGTCTCTGAATGTTTACAATGACAATGTAAAGAAAAAATCTCTGCATGGCTTGATGTGTTGGTGTGTTCGAGCAAGGTTTCATTGAAAAAAAATAATGAGGGAATCATTCTATGCACTGCCTGCTCCTTTCAGCCTTAATTAATATATGATTCATTTCTTACACTGATGGAAATCTGTAAAGATTAACTATATAAAGATACTGAAATGAGACTGTGTGCAAGAGCTTTTAATGCATTTATCAAATCTGCCAAATTGAATGGATATTTCACATTTCAGTTTCAAAAAGACCAAGATTGTGCCTTTTTTCCGTCTTTTTGTAGCACAGATGAATGTGTTTTCTTGTGCCCTTTGGTTGAGGAATGTTCAGAATCAGTAACAGAATCAATTTATTTGCCGTTTTCAGAAAAACTGCATTGGAAAAGGAGTTGCAAGAGCTTAGCATCAAAATACATTGACAGTAGACCATTGACCATTTTGAAAAAACTAAGCCCTACACACACCCTTATTTGTCTTCAGTATGTTGTTTTTGAAATACATTCCCATTTTTACACGTTTACCACTGTTTCTAACTAATCTTTACTTTCAGAAGTTGGTGCTTTGTGTGTTTGTCCAAAAAATATTGAATACTTTTTTGCTTTTGTAAAGAGATGAGCAACGTTTGTTGTTGTTGTTTTGAAAAAATAGTTTCCATATACTGTATGCTACTTCGAAAGAAAAAAAAAAAAAAAGTTTAGAATAATAGAAACATTAATAGTAAGAGAAGAAGAAAACATTGAAAATTGTCAGTGCTGCCTGCTGGGCTTCTTTCAGCACCCATAGGAGCATATAGAGCTGTTTCACTCATGTCATTTTAGTTTTGCTGTTTTCCATATAAGAAGACCATTTCTGTGAGGAGTCTAGCAGCAAGGGACCCAGAGTAAAGTGAAAAAACAGAAAGATGAGGCCACTCAAACTAAAGGAGCCCAGAATACCGATGATACAACAGGGGACACATGGGAAACATGAGGAGTCAGAGCTGGGTGAATATGATTTACACTGACGTAAAAATGAAAAACAATGAAAAAGTGAGGGCTATCCTCCTCAGACCCAGCAATGCATTTTTGTCCTCTGTAGGGGACAAGATTTGCACAGATTTAAAAATGCTCTTCAGTGCAAAGGACATTCCATGTAAAACAAAACTAAAAAACGTAACTGGAAAAAACAAAAAAAAATGTTGCACCATGATAAAAACAAAAATCTCCAAAAGCCTTTCAATCATAAAGTCAAAATATACGTTGATGAAAATGCACTCTGTACTTTCTACTGCTCCTTGTTCCTCCCATACTTCACATATTGTATTGAAGTGTGGGGAAACGGTTACCAATGCACCATTAATCCATTAGTCACATTACAGAAACCAGCAGTACGGATCATACATAAAGTTGCATTTCTAGAACACACTCATAATCTGTTTATTCAGTCAAAACTTTTAAAAATCCATGATCTTGTAAAATATTATACAGCAATAATCTTAATTAAAGCATTCAACAAATTACTATCAAGTAATACACAGAAAAACTTCACAATTCGGGAGAGTACTCATAATTTGAGAGGTTTTGGAGATTTGGCATTACCCAAATTTCAAACCACTCGTAAACGTTTTTGTGTCTGTATGTGGAGTTAAACTTTGGAACAGTCTGTACATCCAACACAAGCAACGCCAAAATATCCACCGATTTAAACTGTTATACAAAAATATTGTCTGGTCCCAGTATAAAGATGGAGGGTCTTAAAACTGATGGTCCATGAATATTCTGTTTTATATGTTCATGTGTGTTTGTTGTTCCTCATCTTGTTGGTCTGTGTTGTCCGTTACCTTCTGCTATTGTTATCATCGCTGGGATGTGCTGCCCTTTACCATTAGTGCTATTGTAGTTTTTTGTTGTTTTTTTCTTACCACTGTTGGTCTGTAATTATTCCTGTTCTTTACTACTTGTGGTATTGTGTGTACATATATATATATATATATATATATATATATATATATATATATATATATATTTTTTTTTTTTTTTTTTTTTTTTTTTTATTATTATTATTTTTTATTTATTATTATTATTTATTTATTTATTTTTACCATTGTTGGTATGTATTTGTCATGTAAGTTTAAGGTTAACTGTTACCTGTGGTAACACCACTAGGAATCTACTTTGTTTCTATTTTTCACACACATTTTGGTTACATAATGTAAATACTGTCATATGATTTCATTCTAATTTGGTATAGGTCTATTTTGTTCATTGTTCTGGCTTGAAGTCAAAGGACAGGAGTGAGTATTTAAAATGTTATTATGTTCAGTTTTATGATGATGACAGTGGGGGTGGAATTAAATAAGTTTTTCTTCTTCCCACTCTTTTTCGAGTATACATGAATGACTTTTTTTTTTTTTTTTTGAATTTGCATGTATTCTGTAAATGCCCGAAATAAACAAACAAATGAAATTAATGATGTTTCCAATCAATGCAATTATTTAATATAAAAAAAGCCAAATCTTTTATTTACTGGGTCCCAGGAGGATACAATGTAAGACCGAATAAGTTGAGTTTACTTAAAAAATTTGAGTAAACCGGTTACCTTAAAATATTTAAGTAATGAGTAATGACAACTTGAGTGTATTAAACTTAAATACTGGATTTGAATGGAATTACTATTTTAAGTACAGCATACTAAATGCCAGGTTAATTTAACTTAACATTTGTTGTAATGTCAATTACTTTGTGTAATCATTAACTTAATATCATCAGTTCATTGTACACAATTCCAAGCTGGTTTAAAATTAAAATCTTTTGCAAAATAAATTGCTTTGTATAATTATTAAACCTATTATACTGTAGTTGAATGGGGGCGAGGCAGGAAGACAGCTCAATGTAATTTGTCAGGACAAAAAGTGCTCTTATTTTGACAAGGTATATAGATTTACATTGAACAAGCTCAATACAGGTTGAACAGTAAAGCCATTGTTCTTCCTCTGGCTCTCATTCATGGTGCAGCTCTACAAAAACACAAAAACAAACACGAAAAGTCCAATAAACACTGACATATACACATTCAGTCCAAATTAACAAACACTAACACCACAACCCCGCTGAACCCCTGCACAGAAAAAGAACACATTTTCAACAACAGGCCCAATACCCACAATGCAATGAGGAGATAAAAAGGTGTGGTCATGACTAAAACTTAGTGATTTAAATCCATTCAACTTGAACTTTTTTGTACTTTCAACTCTGTCTACAAATTAGTAGAATATACTGAACATTTTAAAGTAATGTAAAAAAAAACTTAAATCATTTAAGTACATTGTAATTAAAGCATTTTAGTAAATACAAAGTCTGGGCTTAGAGTGTATATACAGTATAATGGGAGCTCCTGATCCTGACTGTGCATGGAAAGGAGAGGATGAGAGTCTAGGAGGGTAGAAAACTTAGAAAAAGATGTGGAACAGGGTGACATACAAAAAAGCGTCTCTTATAACTTAGAAAAACTTTGGATGCTACACATGACTGTTTACTGAAGCTCTCCTCTGTGAATCTCCACAGAATCTGCTGAGACTGGCTCTTTGTTCTGCTTCCCTCCTTGTCATTCAGTTAAATTACTGTTCATAGCCTTATTCTTGCTCTACTTCTTTCTCCACTTCCTGCTCAAAAAACCAGAGTTTGGATCTCAGATCATTTCCATGCATTGTTCCCTTCACATTCTGCACTGGATTGATTCTATCACATAATTATGTGTAATTGAAAGTGGGCGATTTCCAAGATTATATTTCTGGGCTGTAATTGCAAAGTCTCTTTTACACCTTACAAAGTGAGTAACAGTGTAAAACCTAGTTTAGTGAGTTAGAATGTGAGGTTTGAAAAAAAAAGAGCTTTTGAATCTGCAATAGTAGGAGGCCACACTAAAGAATATAAAATACTCTAAGTAGGGAGAACAAGTCTTTTGTACATGTTCTTGTGGTTTATGGTAAAGAATAAAAAACAGAAACGGGTGGAATGTGAATGGAATCTTTATGTTCATTCAACCTTCATTTATTTATTCATTTTTTATTGATTTATTTTGAATATGGAAATGATTAAAGCTTCCTGATTGCTACTAATTGACTTCTTTGCGCAACATAATACAGAAATGAAAATTCAAGGAAGCAAAAAAATACATACAGAAAAGAAAAGAAACATATTCGAAAAAGAGTGAGAAGAGGCATAGTTTATTAGCTCTCACCCCTTTGCTTAAACCAGCAATAAATAAATAAATAAATAAATGTGTGTGTGTGTGTGTGTGTGTGTATGTATATGTATGTATGTGTATATATGTATATATATATATGTATGTATGTGTATATATGTATATATATATATATATGTGTATATATATATATATATATATATATATATATATATATATATATATATATATATATATATATATACACACACTACAAAAAGTTAAGGATATTTTTTTTTTGTTGACATTTTGTAAATAAAACTATGTCTGGTTATTAAAAAAATGTGTTTTAATTCAATTCACACAAAAAAACCATATAAAAAGCGATCCCAACTGAGAAAAAAAGCCCCAAAATTAAAAATATCCCTAACTTTTTGTTTGTAGTGTATGTGTGTATTTATTTATTTATTTATTTATTTATTTTAAACTTTAAGAAAAAAAGTTTCTACTGCTTCTCCACACTACGGAAAGCTGCGTGCAGAGAGGGAGACAAACGCATTTTCATCAATAACAAAATATGTCCTTGTAGTCTGATAGAAGACAGAGACCATTTGACTAATTCAAGGTAATGGTAAGAGGAGTATGCTTGTCGGTGCATTCATTAAAGTGAATTAAAGACGCAATATCCTCGTGCACGAACCATTACTGCCCTGGCTATTTTTGCATAATGATAGAGATGGAGATGCAAAGGAGAGAAATGATTGAGGTGAAATAAACAGCCCCATTTGAAGCTATTTAGGGGGGGGGGGGGAGACACATCTGAGCATCTTAAGAGGATTCCAGCTCCATCTGGTTCCCCTCTTGTCCCCTTCTCCCTGATTCTGCGCATTTATTTTCTCTCCTCAGCCATAAACCATATGGTACAGTAATGTATAAGGAACACCTCCCCAACCCTGTTTATATCTGGAACATTTGTAGCAGATGATGTAGTTGAGTTGTGCACAGATCTACAGGTATTTCCACGCAGGGATTGGATGAAATTGGCAACTTGAAGCTTAAAGGCGCACGAGTTCACAGCCTATATTTCAAAAAGAAGAGGAGAGACAGAACGGAGAGAGGAGGAGGAGGAGGAGGAGGAGGAGGAGAGAGAGAGACCTCCGGCTTCTCGTCAGATTGAAAGTTTCCATCTCCATCCCACTGCGTATCCGTTCACTGGAACGGAGGAACGCGCGTCGCCAATGGCTCCCACCAGCAGAGCGCACACCTCCACCCCCTGATGATGCAGCACTGGTCTTCTCTCCCACTTTAATCCAGGTTTTCACGGAACATAAGTATTTTTTTTTGTGTCTTTTTCTCCCCCTCTCGCTGGGTGCAGTATGAGCACTAAATGCAGCAGCTACATCAGCGCTGACGGTGCGTTCGTGGACGGGTTCTCCTGCCCAAAGCCGGGGAATGCCGCTGCTGCTGTCTACTGCTGTGGCTTTAATGATGTGAAGTACTGCTGTGATGACCCCAACAGCTTCTACCCATATGAGTATGGATACATGTGGTGGCTGAGGTAAGCCCCAGTTATTGTGGGTGGAATTTCAGTTGAGGTTTAATTATTTAACCTGTTGATATCTTGGATTTGTGGGTGTGTGATATCATTGTCTAAAGCAGCTTGGTTTCTATTTACGTTTTTATTTTTATTTTTAAATCAACCGTTGCATCTTTTCAGCTGCTTTATATTCTCTCGTGCATTCCGTTAAAGGTTGTGCTTTTACTCCGATCTGACACTTGAACCCTTTCATGCATAGTGGTCAACACGGTGGACAGCTATTCTACAGCTGTTCTCTTATTACCTCCGCCAAGGAGCTTCTGTTTTTGCCGGCGGTGGTTTGTCTGTTTGTCTGTCTGTGTGCAAGATAACTCAAAAAAGTTATGGATGGATTTGGATGATAATTTAAGGAAATGTTGATACTGGCGCAAGGAACAAATGATTAAATTTTGGTGGTGATCGGAATGGGGCACGGGGGCCCACTGATCTGCCTTGGCGGAGGTCTGCGCTTTTCTAGTACACACTGTAAAAAATGACAGTAGAATTAACACCAAAAAGTTGTAAAATTGAAAGATAAAAAAACTGTAAGTGACAATACAATGCACAGTTGTTTATTTGAAAAAAAAAAAAAAAAAATTGTGTTAACGATTAAATCAAATATAGCTGTAGTTTAAACAGGAAGAGTGTGTGAACCAAACCAGATTTGGATGTAGAAATGATGTATTTTTTATTGTTTTTAGAAAATAAAACTGTAAATTGAAAAACAATGTGGTGCCCTTTAAATTGCAAAGACCACAACGTTGAAATAACAGCCTATTTGTTTATATATATGTATAAGTTATAACAAAGTAAACATTTAACAATGTAACATTTTAAACATTAACGGGTTGCTAGAGTTGGTGGAGTGGCTCGTCCAATAACCAAAGGGTTGGTGGTTCCAATCCTGGCTCCGACTGTCCATACAGGGGTTGGACAAAATAATGGAAACACCTTCACCTCAAGATGATAATGCCCCAATCCATACAGCTAGAATTGTTAAAGAATGGCATGAGGAACATTCTAATGAAGTTGAGCATCTCGTATGGCCGGCACAGTCCCCAGACCTCAACATTATTGAGCATTTATGGTCAGTTTTAGAGATTCAAGTAAGACGTCGATTTCCACCGCCATCGTCTCTAAAAGAGTTGGAGGGTATTCTAACTGAAGAATGGCTTAAAATTCCTTTGAAAACAATTCACAAGTTGTATGAATCAATACCTCGGAGAATTGAGGCTGTAATTGCCGCAAAAGGCGAACCTACACCATATTAAATTATATTTTGTTGATGTTTTAAGGTGTTTCCATTATTTTGTCCAACCCTTGCATGTCCAAGTGTCCATGGAAGACACTGAACCCTAAACTGGTCCCAGTTGGACCTGGTGGATTTGGAAAGAGCTTTGTTCACCATGACGGTGGAGAAAATGAGCTAAATAAGTGCAGTCCATTTGCTATTTAAATCCAATGTTCAATCTACATGTTTAAACTGTTAAATCTACATGTTTAAAATGTTAAATCTACATGTTTAAACTGTTAAATCTACATGTTTAAAATGTTAAATCTACATGTTTAAAATGTTAAATCTACATGTTTAAACTGTTAAATCTACATGTTTAAAATGTTAAATCTACATGTTTAAACTGTTAAATCTACATGTTTAAAATGTTAAATCTACATGTTTAAAATGTTAAATCTACATGTTACTCTGTAAATATGTTTACAGTTGGATGTGGTTTTTACAGTATTGTTCTGGAAACCACAGCTGCCACTTTTTTCCCCCGTAAAAACAGTTTTTTTTTTTTTTTTTTTTTTACAGTGTATTCGTGGATTGTATTGTTTTAGTTCCATATCAGCCAACACAGTGGATGTTTATGCACCATCCCATACACCAGGGCTGTCAAACTCCTTTTCGTTCAGTTCCACATTGAGCCCAGTATGATCTAAAGTGGGTCAAACCAGTAAAATAATAACAGTGAAAAAAGTAAAATTAAATTATGATAATGTTAACTTTTACCAAAATCTGAATAACATGAACAGCTGGAAACGTCTTCAGAAAAACAAGTGCAGTTTTAACAATATTCTGCCTCAGATTATCAGTTTATCATTTACACATGTGCATTACAATTTACATTACAATTACAAATACACAAAACATTTAATAATAGTCAGAATATTGGTAAAAATGTATTTACTTCTCTTAAGACATGTCAGGTTTTTCACATTTTTTGTAAAATAATTTTTTTTTAAATGACATTTTCATGTAATTTTTCTTTTTTACACTAAAACAAAGATACAATTTGCTGTTTTCGTTATTTATAGGTTTAATATGATAGTATTTTACTGGTCTGACCCACTTTAATGTCTAATTGGTCTGTATGTGGAATCTGAATTAAAATTATTTTGACATCCTCGATTGTTAATATCTTCAGTGTAATTTTTGTATTTCACAGATCCATCCTACGGGCCACACTGGATCCTTTAGTGGGCCAGATTTGGTCCCCGGGCCGCATGTTTGACACCTGTGCCATACACTGTAATTCATACCATTACTGTAACTTTGCTGTTCTTGATAAACCTGATCTGCACTAACATGTTAGAGTGTAAATCAATTGCTTGTTATTATTGAAGTGCAATTAAGATTTTTTTTTTAACAATTTTTTTTTTGGAATGAGTAATTACTAGTATTAGAGTATGATAAAATCTTACAAAACATCAGATTAGCAGGATTATTTTTTTTTTCTTCTTAATTTTTACACAATATATCAATAAATACATGTTTCTTTGCTTCAAAAATTAAATGCATGGTGTCCAGTTGAATGGATATTTTTGTAACTCCATGAAAAAATAGGCTCATAAGAAAATTTTCAGTTGCATTTGTTTTGTTTTTTTTCATGCTGAAGGAGGAATAAAAACGATCAGGGAAAAAATCATGATGAAGGTTGTCATAATTCATGCATTAAAGGGTTAAATAAATTAGATTATTTAACCCATAAAGACCCAAGCAGCCACTGGTGATCAAAAGCATCAACTGTTCAACTCCTGCTGATCCACTAATCTGATCAATACATGTAAATAATTGATATAAAATACAGTTTGTCATCTTTTCATGGTCATCATATGTGACCCATTTGGACATTCAGAAGGTCATAGTTACCATGGAAACACCGTCATCCTCTACAACATTGATTCACCAGTAAAACCCATGGAGTCTGATGAATGACAGTGGATGGACACACTGGGTTTATGTTCAGTTAATGATAGATTTGACGGGAAAAAGTCGTTTTTTCATCAGGTTTTTCCGTTTCTGATGTAATAACTTTTGAATTTATTCTGAGCTTTAATTAACATCTACATGATTATTGATTTAGATATAGGAAAATACATGATGTGCACTAAAAAAAAAAGTCAAAATAAGAGGATAATATTACAGTAAATGGCGATAAATCATTCAAGAAAGGTTAAATGGAGAGAAAAATAAATTTGGGAACTGCCACAAAAGTAGTGCTGGGTCTTTATAGGTGAACAAAACTTCAGCAAATTGCACAACTTATTCTCATCTGTAGTTGCATGATGAATTCTACCTGATGTCCTTGAACTCACTATTTTTCTTTGGATGTTCCTTTTCTTATTTTCCTCTCCACTCCTCCTTTCTCCTCTCCTCTTCTCCTCTTTCCTCTTTTCTCCTCTCTTCTCCTCCTTTCTCCTCTCCTCTCCTCCTCTCCCCTCCTTTCCTCGTTTCTCCTCTCCTCCTTTCTCCTCCTTTCTCTTCTTCTCCTCCTTTCTCCTCCTCTTGTCTCCTCCTTTTTTCTCTCCTCTCCTCTCCTTTCTCCTCTCCTCCTTTCTCTTCTCCTCTCCTCTCCTCCTTTCTCCTCCTTTTTCCTCCTCTCCTCCTTTTTCCTCTCCTCTCCTCTCCTCTCCTCTCCTCCTCCTTTCTCCTCTCCTCTCCTCTCCTCCTCTCCTCTCCTCCTTTCTCCTCTTCTCCTCCTTTTTCCTCTCCTCTCCTCTCCTCTCCTCTCCTCCTTTCTCCTCTCCTCCTCTCTTCTCCTCCTTTCTCCTCTCCTCCTCTCTTCTCCTCCTCTCCTCCTTTCTCCTCCCCTCCTCTCAGCATCGGTGCTCTGGTTGGTCTCTCTATTGCAGCTGTGGTCCTTCTTGCTTTCCTTATTACCGTATGTGTCCTCTGCTACCTCTTCATTGCCACCAAACCCAGTCGTCTTGACAACGGCTTACCCTTAAGAGCTCCAGGTTAGTGTACGTGTGTGTACGCAGGTTGTCATTTGGACAACAATGATAATAATTGACTTCTTTGTCACATTTGTTAATAAAAATGCCTTTGCAGCAGCAGCGATAGGTCAGACTACGTACTCTTTTTCATAGTCTAGAGCAGATGGTTTGACATTTGTATAATTGTATGTTTACTTTTCAGCAGTGGAGCCCAGTGAAGGATCCAGTCATGGAACAACATCCACTGGTCCACAGGGATTCAGAAAACACTTCAAAGGCAGGAAACTGGATTGTGACAACCAGCCGCCAGATCCTGAGCGTCTTTTCCAAAGATGTTTCACTGCGAATGTGACTGGTGTAAAAGTGGAAAGTCCCTCATAAATCCTTAAAGAAAAGCCTTATAACGAAGTGGAACCGGCGATTGTCAAGAGAGCTGGATGCAGTGCGAGTGGACAGAGGCACAATAAAAGCAGCGTTCTCACAATGTGCTGAAGTGGCATTAGACTGGATTGAATATAATGAAATACTAGAAGAAGAGAAAAAAGAAAGAACTATAAGAGACAAGAGGATTTGTCAAAAGACCCAAAGGAGTTTTTCATGCATTAAATTTGTCATCATTGCTGCATTAGCGCTGCAGCACCATGCATCAGTAATTGAGAATTTACCCCTTCGTCTTGGAGCAGAAGCATACGCTAATGCATATGATTTCTTTAACGAAAGCCGATATACATTTTTTGTCGTAAATCATTTAAGATTTGTTGTTTGCATTCAGGATCAAGTGCATCTACTCGCTTTGGGACAACAAGGCTGTACAGCTATATTTTACTCAGGGACTGATATGCCTGTGGGGAGGGTCTACATTATGATGAAACTGACATCAGCAAAATTAGCAACAGCATCATCTTAAAACAACTTGTTTACTTTTTATTGACAAGTGACTTCGAATATGGGCTGGGGGCTGGGCCTGATGGATGGGAGAGTCTTTTTTTTTTTTTCTAATGAACCAAAAGTCAACACTAGTGTCTTTGCTTAAACCACGGACATGCAGGGTCTACCCCCCCCCCCCCCCAAAAAAAAATAACAACCTTAACAAACACTAGTCACTTTTCCATTGGACATATGTGCAAAACTTTACCGATATTTACTAAATGGTGAAAAAACAGAAGTGCGTAATGTCGGTTTGTCCATTAAATCACAAATGCAATGATTTATTTATTTATTTTCGTGAGATGACACGAGAAGTCATTCCACAAACATGGTGACGAACGTAAATATGGTGTTGATTTACAGATATATTCATTTTTATTATATATTACCCCTCTATCCTGTACTAAATTAAAAAATGATTGGGTTTCCTGGTATGTCCACACATATACGCGCCATGTTTCTTTTAAAACTCTTCTTCTACGCTTGTTGTAACGTCTGCAACCATCTGTTTTTTTTAAATCACGTGTCTCGAGTTGTGGAAAAAGGTGTTTCCATTGCAGTTTTGCGTGATATACCAATTGCGCTAGGCCCCAAAAACTACGTCTTGCCAGCGCAAAAACTTTTAATTGAAAAATGAGAGTTTTGGCGAAATTGTCATTTTCTAGTAGGCAAATTTTTTACGCGCAACTTATATTCTCGCAATTTGACCGTCAATGGAAAAGTGACTATGAAAGCAAATGTTCACAGTTGCTCAAGTCAGTCTTAAATATGCTATGAGTAGCATCTAGAAAACCTGTTACTGATGGCACTGGTGGCTGTTAACCCTTTATAGCACAGGTGTCAAATATGCGACCCGGGGGCCAAATCCGGCCTGCCAAAGGGTCCAGTCCGGCCCTTGGGATGTTTTTGCAAAATCAAAGTCTTGAATTGAATTAAGCAAAAAAAAAAAAAAAAAAAAAAAAAAAGTGGCTTGAATTAGGGAAAAAATGTTGAATTAAGCAACAAAAAAAAAAAAAAATCTTCAGTTGTCACCAGTCACAAGTGTTTGTTCCTGGAAGATTCTGTTAGGTTTCTGTAAATTGGCTTAGAGTCTGGTTCTGGCCAACTCTATATGTAAAGTGTCATGAGATAACTTTTGTTATGATTTGGCACTATATAAGTAAAATTTGATTTGCTGAAAAAACAAAATCTTAAATTTAGCAAAAAATCTTGAATTAACAACTTCAAATTTGTTTCTTTGTTTTAGTGCAAAAAATATTAAATTATGAAAATACTTACATTTACAAACTCTCCTGTAACAATAAAATGTGAATAACCTGAACAAATCTGACCAACCTGAAATGTCCAAAGAAAATTCAGCACAATTTGAACTCTTTTCTGCCTGTTCCTCAGTGTTTAGTGTCTTTGCAGATCTGATCCAGAATGCACATGGAGAAATGATAAGTTGAGACAGAATATTGTTAAAATTACACTTATTTTTCTTAAGAAATTTCAGTTTTTTCAGGTTATTCACATCTTTTTTTGTTTGGATAGTTTATAAAAGTATTTTCATAATTCAATGTTTTTTTTCTTTACCGTAAAACAAAGACAAAAATGTGGAGTTGTCATTATTTATGTATTATTATGTTATTTTTATTTACTGGTTCGGCCCACTGCAGATCAAATTTAGCTGAATGTGGCCCCTGAACTAAAATGAGTTTGACACCCCGGCTTTAGACCACCTTAGACCTGAGATTGTTGGCTCACTGTCCTCATTGTAACTGTTGCTGTCACTGTCCTGTATGTGGAAATTACCAAAAAATAGTCAATGAACTGCAGTCAGAGCGTCCTGTTTCTGGTTCACATATGCACAGAAAGACCTGGAATAATCACATAACTGCTATACTGCACTTATTTGAGCTACATAATTATGATCATCTCCTCCACTCACTTGTGCAAAAACGGCTGAATGGAACAAACAGAAATGTGATATTCTATCGCAGTTTCCACATCACTATTTGACATTTCTGTGGCGCTTTTTAATGACATCCTCCCCTTCAGCGTGTTAATATTCATTTCTATCATCACTGTCATTATCAGCCATTTCTTTGCATATTTCATGCCTTATGCAAAAAAAACTGCAATTTTTATTCACATGTCCCAAAGTTCAATGCCAGTAGCCTGTTCATTATATATCACTCTAGGGTGTAACATGAACAGAAAAAGACAATTGTAGTTGCTTTTACTAGTATTGTTATTATTTTATGAGTCATATGGCAGCTAATTGCCAACTAAAATTGCATTTCCCCAGTTGTGTGCTTATCAGGGGTTTGTGTTTGGAGTTGGTCAGTTTTATCTCATCCAGTTTAGGTGAAATAAAACACCTTAACATTGGATGCCACCCATTGTAAAGTGAAAACATGCAGAAACAGAGGTGACGCACACAATAATCCGTTTTTTTTAACCCTTTCGTGCATGAATTATGAGAACCTTAGTCAAGATATTTTTTCTTCAGTGTTTTTATTCCTCCTTTGGTATGAAAAAAAAACCAATGTGATCGAGTTTCGTTTTGTTTTTTTTTTCATCTAGTTCCAAAAATGTCCACACAGGTACACCGTGCATTTAATTTTTGAAGCAAAGAAACATATATATAAAACCCAATAGCAGAAAGTGATATGGAAACAATGAAACTAAAACATTTTTAATGCTGCTAATCTGATGTTTTCTCACTTTTTAGCATATTCCAATACTAGTTATTATTGACTTCATGGAGATACAGTCCACTCTCGTTAAACCGCCCGCCGTTATACCGCCATTTTCGCTCACCGCCGACCAAAACCATTGCACAAAAATCCCCAATGCATTATTCCATTAGCCACCGCCATTTCCGCCTATCGCCATCCGCCAGCCCAGTTCCATGCACAAACAACACTTATACCATTGATTTCCCGACCGTTATACCGCCAGCGTGATTGCCATCGAGTACACATAAATTTGAACAATGCACTGAAACAAACGCGCCAGACGCTGATCGCGACAAGCTACGAGTAGGTCTACGGAACGGCCACCGTTCATTTATCGCAGAACACTCAGTAGGTCAGGATGTCGGGAAGAGGACGTGGGATTAAGCCAAAGCCTCAAGATGATGGGGTGTCATTTCCCGACACGGTATAATAATGTTTAAAATGTTTCCCCACTTTAAATGATCCCTTACAACATAACAGAATCAAGATTTATTTAGAAACGCAATTAGAACGGGTTAACGGAGGCAGCATAGACATCGTATAGTAAAGACATGCACATTATGGACGCAACCCGTTGTAACGCCATTTTCGCTATACCGCCAATTTGGCCGTGAACGGAAGTTGGCGGTATAACGAGAGTAGACTGTAATATGCAAAAAAAACCTTTTTGTTTGAAAAAAAAAAAAAATTTAAATACAGTCTAACAATTAACAACTGATTTACCCTAAAACATGTTACTGCAGATTGGGTTTATCAAGAACAGCAAAGTTACAGTAATGGCATTAATGTCAGCGTATGGGATGATGCATAAGCATTCACTGTGTTGGCTGACATGGAACTAAAACAACAAAATCCATGAATATACAAGAGAACAGCTGGAGAATAACCGTCCACTGTAGTGACCACTATGCATGAAAGGGTTAAACAAGAATATAAGTGTAAACATCAATATTCTATATTTTTTCTGTTTTTTAAAACCACCTAAATTTCTCTTTTCCTTCACATGTTTTACCTTTAAAGTCAGGTGTCCAGTGCAACACATGTTTCTGTGAGCCTGTTTTCTGTTCTTATTGGCTGTTGTGGCCTTCATTCCAGATGTTTAAACAGCCACATATAAGCTATAGCAGGGGTCTCAAACATGCGTCCCAGGGGCCAAATGCATCCCGCCAAAGGTTCAAATCATGGGATGAATTTGCAAAGTGCAAAAATTCCACAGTCAAGGCTGTGGAACTCATTTTAGTTCAGGTTCCACATGCAGACCAATATGATCTACAGTCAAATAATAACAGCAGAAGAACCGATAAAAAAGAATGACTCCAGATTTTCTTCTCTGTTTAATGTGAAAAAAAAAAAAAAAAAAAATTACATTATGCTTATAAATAACAACTTCAAATTTTTGTCTTTGTTTTAGTGCACAGGTGTCAAACATGCGGCCCGGGGGCCAAATGCGTCCTGCCAAAGGATTCAATCCGGCCCCTGGGATGAATTTGTGAAATGCAAAAATTACACTTAAGATATTAACAATCAAGGATGTTAAAATCATTTTAGGTCATTTCAGTCTTAAGTGGATTAGACCAGTAAAATACTATCATAATAACCTACAAAAAATGAAAACTGTAAATTTGTCTCTTTGTTCTAGTGTAAAAAGTAAAATTACACAAAAATGTTCACATTTACAGACCAGTCTTTTACAAAAAATGTGAATATCTGAGATGTCTTAAGAGAAGTATGTGGAATTTTAATAATATTCTCCCTGTTATTTAACATTTTGTGTATTTGTAGATCCACTGTGACCTCTAAGTTGTGATTCACATGTATAAATGATAAATTAAGGCGTAATATTGTTAAAATTGCACTTATTTTTACAAAAGAATTTTCAGGTTGTTCATATTTGTTCATGTTATATTCAAGTACAATTCATAGATGTAAACATTTTCGTGACTGAATTTACTTTTTTCACCTAAAAGCGCTTAACCTATTATTTATATTATTTTACTGGTCCGGCCCACTTTATATCATATTAGGCTGGATGTGGAACTGAACTGAAATGAGTTTGACACCCCTGAGCTATAGGGTATGGTAATGTTATTCTAGTGTGAATAACGTAGTTCTAACTAGAAAAGCATTTGGAGAGCGCAGACCTCTGTCAAGGCAGATCAGTGCCCCACCCCCAATCGCCACCAAAATTTAATCATTTGTTCCTTGTGCCAGTATCAACATTTCCTGAAATTTTCATCCAAATCCGTCCATAACTTTTTGAGTTATCTTGCTAACAAACAGACAGACAAACCAACGCCGGCAAAAACATAATCGGTAATTACATGCCTTTAAAAAACCTTTAATGTGGGATAATATGGTTTAATTACATGACTCACACAGTAGGAAAAACTTTATGCTCCCATGTCTACGACAGCTCTCTGTCTTCTTAACATCTAATTAAGTTCTATAGACCATGCATTTCTTTTTAACCGCCACCCAAAGCGGAAGCAAAGGGTTTGGTTTGTTACCTCCACCAAGGAAGTTATGTTTTTGCCGGCGTCTGTCTGTCTGTCTGTCTGTCTGTCTGTCTGTCTGTCTGTCTGTCTGTGTGTGTGCAAGACAACTCAAAAAGTTGTGGATGGTTTTGGATGAAAATTTCAAGAAAGGTTAATACTGGGACAAGGAACAAATAATTAAATTTTGGTGATGATTGTTTCTTAACACTCTAGCAGCAAAACTATAGTTTGAATTCATACAAAATTGGGTTTATAGATTTCCAGTGTCCCAGAACAGATCTGACTACATTTTGGGAAAAGTAGGTCAAAGTTCACATTTTTTATGAATTTTTAAAATCTTTTTTTTCCCCAATTTATTTATAGTGGAGGGAATTACAAATGTCTGTAGCAGCAGAGCTATTGGTTGAATCATACCAGATTGGGTTTATAGATTTCCAGTCACCCAGAATAGATGTGATTGCAATTTGGGAAAGTAGGTCAAAGTTCAAATTTTTAATTAATTTTTTAAATCTTTTTTTTTTGCTCCCATTTACTTATAATGGGTGAAATTTCAAATGTCTATAAAACCATCAATTTTGTTTCAATTTACTTCAAACTTGGCACATTATATAAATAAATAAATATATATATATATATATATATATATATATATATATATATATATATATATATATATATATATATACAGAGAGAGAGAGAGAGAGAGAGAGAGAGGCAATTGATATGCTGACAACACCACATGCATAGACAAGATGACATCAGCTGGATCGATGCCAAAATAAGCTACAATACGTGCAAGGGGCGGGGTTTGTTGTGCCTGGAACCAGTTGTTATTTATCATCTAGATGAAAAATTAAGTTAAAATAACCTTGGAACTTTCATTGCCAACTAATGACCTCAGCCAAGGAACAGCGGAAGTTCTGTTTTCATTGGGGTTTGTCTGTTTGTTTGTGTGTTAGCAAGATAACTCAAAAAAGCTATGGAAGGATTTGGATGAAATTTTCAGGAAATGTTGATACTGGCACAAGGAACAAAAAATGATTAAATTTTGGTGGTGATTCGGGGGGGGGGGGGGTGATCTGCCTTGGCAGAGGTCTGTGCTCTCCGAGTACTTTTCTAGTTAAATTTTTCACTCTCATGCTGTGGCTCATACAATGGATCTTAAAAGGCACTAATTCCCGCTCCTTCTGCACTGAAATATAATAACCGTCTTTTCAGTCCTAAGTACCTGTTAACCACAGAAGGAGTCCTTTGGAACATAATGTTCATGTAGGACTGAAGTGCTGCTGAAGTCTCATACTTAGTTCACATTACCTCCAGTTCTCCATCACTTTGATTGACAGAGCATCAGTACAAACAGGAAGAAAAACAGGATAATTACGTCCAGTGAAAACTATTCTACACCATCAACATACTTGAAAAGCTGTTAACATGGTCAGTTTTCAGTACGAATAAAACTTTTATTTTCACTGCAACAAAAAAAGCATGTTTTTACACGTCTGCTCCCGACAGCATAAAGAACACCAGCCCTAACTGACAGTTTTATTGAAGAATCTGAAAAGGCAAACGCAGTGTTTCTTTGGATACACTAACATACTATGCTACACTTCGCTTTCTGGAAGCTCTTTTCAAATGTGCATCTCTTAAGTGCCCTTTTTTTCCTGTAACTCAGAACTATCTTAAGAACTGACGAAAGTCTATCATGTTGCATAATGTCATGTCTTGTAGTTTTGCTTTAACTTGTGTGAGTGTTATTTCCAACTTCGCAAGTCATCAATGTGTTATTTTTTATTTGTTAGTGTTTTTTTCTAGGATGTGTAATTCAAGGAAAATAAATGTAAAAACAAAGAGCCAGTTTATAAATATGCTCAATATTGCCTGTGTAATTATCGACAGGTATTCTTGAAAATCTTTGCTTTTCTGTTTTGTTTTGTTTTTTAAAATTTTGTACTGCAGCATACATAAATACCATTAGTCCACGTTTTAATTCAACAGAAATATGTGTTTTTGTGAAAAGCTTGACAAAAGACTTTTTAATGAGCACAATAACCCAGCATAGCAAGTGAAAGAGAAAAAAGTGTGGTGTGAGGGCGCTTTTTATTTTCATATGATGTCCTACTTTGATGGTGGTGTTTTTTCAAATGCATTCTGTGAATGTAGAGAGATTTATTCACACAGTTCTTGAAAGAGCTTCAATAAAATGAAAATCAAAAGAAGCGCTCTAATTATTATTCAGTTATGCTGTCGATTTAGTCCATCCATACTACCCAGATGTCACACTGGAAAAACAACAAACAAAATACATTTCATGTCATTTACATTGTAAAGTGCTGTGAATACAGGCCTACACTTATATAAACGCTTTAAAACACTAAGAAAATGCTCTGACTCAGAAAGTGATTATTTGCCGTGAAATGACTTAAAGTGAGTGGCACTTAAGAAGCATTTATGTTAAATACAGTGTGCGGTGACATGAGGAGAGTGTCAAATGCACTGCTATGTTAATAGACTCCATTTAACATTTAAAGATAATTTTTTTTTTTTTTTTTTTTTGTGGTGACTTCCAAATGTATTTCTCTTTACATTTAACCTTTCCCAAGTGATTTATTGCAATTTATTGTCATATCAGCCACTGTATTTCACATTTTTCAGTAAAATCTGATATTTTCCTTTGCTTAGTTTACTGATCATGTAGAGTAAATTCAAAGGTTATAATATATATAATATATATATATGAGTCAGTGTTACAGAACATAACATTTTTTTTCCATGTTCACTACAGAGCCTGTGAATGTCCTAATACAGGGATGTCAAACTCATTTTAGTTCAGTTCCACATTCAGCTAAATTTGATCTGCAGTGGGCCGAACCAGTGAAATAATAACATAATGATATATAAATAATCTGAACTCCAAACTTTTCTCTGTGTTTCAGACAAAAAAAAGTAAATTTACATTATGAAAAGGTTTACATCTACAAACTATCCTTTCAAAAGATGTGAATAACATGAACAAACTGAAAAAATAAGTGTAATTTTAACAATATCACGCCTCAGTTTATCATTTACACATGTACATTATAACTTACAGATCACTGTGAATCTACAAACACAAAACATTTAATAACAGACAGAATATTGTGAAAATTGTACTTATTTCTCTTAAGACATTTCAGGTTGTTCATATTTGTTCAGGTTAGTCACATATTTTGCAAAAATTATACTTTGTTTTAGTGTAAATACATGAAAATATTGACATTTACAAAGAGGAAAATTTGGAGTTGTCATTATTATTATGTTATTATGATAGTATTTGACTGGTCCTGCCCACTGGAGATTAAATTGGTCTGAATGTGGAACCTGAACTAAAAGCATTGTTCATATCTTAGTGTAATTTTTGTATTTCACAAATTCATCCAAAGGGCCAGACTGGATCCTTTGGTGGGCCGGATTTGGCCCCCAGGCCGCATGTTTGACACCTGTGTCCTAATGTGTGCCATGTCTGATGCCACTGAAAAGATGAGAAACTGAATTACATCTGAATTATCTATATATAAACAGGATTAGTGGTTGAAAAGTTATTAAACATATTAGATCAGTGGATGTTTTTGTCACTGGAGATTGATCAGGTGTTTGAGGGTTAAAATACTGCCATGTCACTGCAAAACAAAGCCAGATTCACAAAGACAGACTGACACTAAAACCTGGACTGTGAGAACTTGAGCCTGGACAAATTAGCTTTGAATTCTGGGTAAATTTTCACCTTTCTCAAACTGAAAACCTGGCAGGTCAATGCAGCCTCTTCACACCTCTCAGCTCATTTCACTCAAACAAAAAAATCTCACTTTGAGGAAGAATTTTTACAGATATGATACGATATATAAGGTTCTCACTAGGACTTTTTCACAGCGTAGGGGCACCATGTACGCAGCCACGTACATGGTGCATGTTTTGTAGGGGAGTCCAGGTAGGGATGAGAATCATTAAGAATTTAACAACTACGATTCCATTATCGATATCGCTTATCGATCCGATTCCTTATCGATTCTCATTGGGTGAGGGAATAAAAGAGTACAAACGGGTGTGTTTGTATTAACTGTCCTTTATATTTCCATCTGCGCAGAAAATAGAACATATACAGTATGAACAAATAATAATAACAGATGATGCCGGCCTGGTCCGGGGGCGGGGCGTACAGTGAAAGTGAAACTAAAGACTCTTTACTAATTCCTCTATTGCCGCATTTCTACTACGTGGAACCAGTTTGACTCGGCTCGGCTTGTCTCCCGTTGTTGTACACCTCATTTCCTTTCCCTTCTTACCTTAAGAAACTTGTATTTGAGGAGTTACGATGTTTGTTGCCCACACCAGAACCAGCCCGGCGTTCACTCTGCCGCTACATTCACAAGCACCGCTAAGTATCGTATCAAATATGTGACTTTTCTGTAAATGATTCACATGCTGTGGACAAATGTTTGGGGATATTGGAGGGATTCCACCCTTTTGAAGACATGGAAGCTTTGACAGTGTTCCAAGTAAGTGGATGTTGGCGACATTCTGACCAAAACAATGCAGCGTACGTGTGACGTCATCGTGCATGCACAACGAAGGCGGATTCGATAAGAAAAATCGTTAAGCAGGCAGGCAAACGATTCCAAGGAATCGAGCTACTGAGAATCGAGAACCGGTTCTTTTTGAGAACCGGTTCTCGATTCCCATCCCTAGGTCTGGGAGTGTAAGGCAAGTGATGTTGCCGGGCAGACGCCAGACAATACCAAGGCACACAAAGGGGTGTTGATTGTATTGTTCTCATTTCCTGTCTGCAGCACTTTGCGCCAAGACAAAGGAATATATTGTTTCAAATTCAAATCTCATTATCATTACGCTGGACGATCACACACACACACACACACACACAAAAAAAACACCGCTACGCTGGTTGAAAGACAGCGTCACGGGTCAAATCTCAGCGTCGGGGCCCCCCAGGGACAGTGTTGGGGGCCCTGACATTCAATGACGCTAGTGAGAACCCTGATATATTTTACTGGAGCTTAGTGGAAAATAGCTCTTCAGTCACGATCAGATCATTTAGCAGTGACACTGATCTATCCATTCAATTCCATTTGGCTCAGGGGCCGTTTACACGGCGTCGGATTCAGTCGACTCCGGGAAGATTTCATCGCGGATTAGCCTTCTGTTAACATGGAAACGGTGCCTAGAGTGCCTGAATCCGGAAACTTTTGATACCAGGGTCCAGGGTGGAACGTTATCGATACGCTCTGCATTCCAGCTCCGTGTTAACGCGAGTCGGAGCGTTCCGGGGTAAAATATGACGTCACCGCATGCGCGCACAGCCAAGAACCGCCAGTTAACCCACTCCAGGCCAGTTGGTGACGGTAATGCGCCTCCAAGCTGGTTTGCCAGCCTCTATGACACAATAAAGCTGCAGAAAAAGAAAAAAACAACCACAACAACAATGGCCGGTGTCAGAACAAAATATGTGCTGCTAACTTTTATAATTCAGGGCCACATCCAGCAACAACCCAACTTCATCGTCTGTCCAGACAAAGAAGTCCTGCGTCTTCGTTCTACCACTCGCCATTGTTGTTTGTAAATAGTGTTGTCCGCCTATTCTTCTTCTCCTCATTTAAAGGCTGTCTAAACCGGAAATTGTTTGTGCGCAGGCGTGTGTTTTACCGCCTCTGTTTCACTACAGCTCTACATCGCCAGCTACTGGTCTGGCATGGCCACTACAGCGTATTCAGCCGTCCTTGCAGACTCATGTGAACGCAGATCGTTATCATAGCGGCTTCGTCTTAACGCGGAATGATTTTATAATGCAAAGGAGAAATCTTTGCGGAATTGGATCTTAGTGTTGCCGTGTAAACGTAGCCTCAGTTTGGTTCAATTCAATTATTTATTGTCATTTTATTTAAAAAAAAAAAAAAAAAAAAAAACACAACAAGATAGTAGTTCAAGTATCTTTCAGGCAGTAAACAGCAGGACAAATACAAAAGCAAAGTGAGGCTTCAGCTGTCAGGGGCCGACATTAAGGGTATATCCCTGAAATCCCCCCAATCCTCTGCTATATACAAATCTATGCACGATCATTGTTAGACAGTCGACATGAACTCAATTTGAGCTACATCAACCTGATAGTGGCAGAATAATGATCTTAGAACCAATTTTTCCCGCAAAACTCCACCTAGTGAATGAAAATGACATCATATGAACTCTGGATGGTAGACAGAAAATGGACACTTGAAAGACAATCAATATGAACCAAATTTAAACTCATTCAGCCTATAATTGCTTGATTTATGTCCAAAAATCAGATTTTCAACTGAAGCACTCCCATTTGCATGACTTATAATACTCATAGAGAAGCTAATATCGATAGGGTTCTTTCACTAGGGGTCCACTATGTTGGTTATTAAGGGCAGTGCTGTAGTCCAGGGTATATGGAGTATACCTTCTTATTTTTCAGTCATCATTACGTATACCCACTTTTAAATCCCCCTAATGTGCACCATTCAGTCATATCTGAGCCAAATTGCCCAAGTTTTCCCCTAGGATGGTGAAGCCATGCCCCACCCTACTCTGCCTCTAATTGGCTAGTACTCGCTGCCTTCACTGATTAGATTGGTTAACTTTAGGTATGAGGACTGATGAGCCAATCAGAGGCAGAGTAGGGCGGGTCATGCTGAGGAAACTATTGCAGGTCAGCTCCACCCCAGTTGATTGACATGTCACTGCACATCTCTTTGAAAGATGCGTGATTATTGGAGATGCGAACGAGAAAGGCAGAATAAACGTCTTTCAAATGAGTGACACATATCAAAAGAACCTATTTTCATGGAATACGTAATTCTGAGTAAGTTTTAAGGTGGTTTCCAAATGAGTCACTGTTTTAAACTACTGGCAATATGACTGCACATTTAGAGAAGAAATGTTAGTCAGTCATTAGTTAAACTGTGTGAGTTAGCTAATGTTATGAAAGGCTAACATTATCCTATGTTTACCTCATGTTGAATACATTTCCATTCATGCAGCTGCTTGTGTGACCAGTAATACCTACAAACTGCTCCTGATTGAGTCATGATCATTTTATAGTAATGAGCCAGTGGCGGCTGCTCGTCTTTCAGACAGGGGAAGCTCATTGTCGGCTTGCATAAAAAAAAAGTCAAGTTATTTAAACATAAATTCGGCCCTCCGTTCCTTTTTAAGAAAATGGTCAGTGACCTTATCGTACCAACTAAACAAGAAAATGTTGAAATGATGTTAAATTGAAACAAGGAAGTACAATGAGTGTGTTTTATTTACAGTGCAAGAAATGAACAAGTAATTTCGTAGTGGTTTCTCTCTCGATTTCACAGCAGAATGTGTGACGGTTTTAAACTGAACTGTGTCAGTGAAGGGGTAGATCTCAAAACAGCTGTCAATCAAACGGGATTCAGCCTTTTGACTGATCCTCCAATCAGCGCGTGGATGCCTGGCGTCCAGCCCGGCCGAGCTCTGCCCACAGCTCCATTCACCCCCAGAGATGCCTGCCATCCGGGGGCGGGACAACATCATGGCATTTATCCAATTACCGTCCAGTTTTGAGGCAATGAAAAAAGACTGTGCCACTCAGTCCCATTGAAGTGCATGGACACTGAGCGTCTACGGACAAATGCACTGAGCAGAGATCGAATGAGAAATCAGAGACACGGGAATGGAGGAGAAGTGAACAACATCCAGTCTGTTGATTTGTGATAAAGCTGATTCTGAATGAACTCGTTTGTGAGATGAACGTGTTCTAACACATTTGTAGTCAATGAAATGTCAACACAACCGTACATATTTTACCATTTAATTTTCGTAATTTTAGGGGAAGCCGAGCTTCCCTTGCAGTCTGTGAGAAATCGCCACTGCAATGAGCAAATACTACTGATGGATTTTTGGGTAAACTGAACACAGTAGTCTGACATGTCACTGTTTCTAAAACAGGGTGTTTTTCTGGACTTTAAAAAAAAAAAAAAAAAAAGAAGCCGGAAATTGAGAGTATACCCACTTCTCCAGGGATCACTACACCACTGATCAAGGGATAAGAAATCCAACCAAATCTGTCCTAGTTATCGTATTCACATGAAAGGACAGGAAGGAAGGATCCGGCAGCAGCAGCAGATGAAATAGGTGATATGCAGGGTGTGCTGGGTCTCACAGGATGTTGCACTCTCTTCAGACAGCACTTGATAAGGACAGAGATCATCTATAATACAGGTTTTATTCCACAGTATCATTAAACTACAAAGAAATCACAGATTGCAATGTGGTTTTTACTGTCAGTTACTACTGCTCATCAGTTTAACTTTTTGCCATAACATTTTGAAAACTGTTCACCTTGCACTGGATGAATTTTAAAGCAAAATGGAACAATACAGACTCATCTAAAACACCTGGTTTTAAATGTAATTTTCTTACTGCAGGAAAATAACAGCCATCTCTGAGGTCACATCAGCCATCAGATCCTAAAATAACAGAACTGAAAAGATCTTTGGGTTAGCAGGTTTATTAGTGTCAGAGACATTCTGGTCAATAAAAGAGAACACATTAAATCAAATTGGTCTTCTAATATGCACCTTAAGTGGGAAATCCATCCGTTTTATTCATGGAGTTCAAAGCTCAGTCAGTACCTTCTTCATATTGAGAGATGAGGCAATCTACAAGCGAGGTGATAAGTACTGTCCATTCAGGTTTTTATGGAAAACTACTTCTTATTGCATACATTTACTTGCTGGATTGAAGGATGATTGTGGTATAAAGATGAACAAAAAGAATAAAATACAGACAAAAAACACAGAAACCCACAAAACCTGCCACCTTAAGAGACAGATAATACATTTAACTTGGTTTTTAACCCCTAAAAAAGTATTTTTGTGGCGATTTTCATATGAATTTTTCTCAGTATATAGCATTTCATGAATCAGTCATCACCATTTATGATAATATTGTACCCTGAATTTTGCATTTTTTCAATGAAAATCTCATATTTTCCTTCATGTAATTAACTCATCATGTAGATCTTCATTAAAGCTCAGAGTGGGGCTGGATGATAAAACGATAACGATATATATTGCGAAATAACTTTTCCTTGATAGAAATATGAGATAGGAGACAGGAGATAGAGCGGGTCGTCCAGTGACCAGGTAGGCGTCTTTTCCAGGGACTTGATAGCTAGTTCACTCTGACCTAGCCAACAGTATGATTGATTTAACTATCTACAAAACAATATTAAACTCAAACAAAAAATGATTAAATTATGTAACTGAAACAAGAAAATGGTGAAATTATTTTGAATTGAAACAAGGAAGTACAATGAGTGTGTTTTGTTTACAGTGCAAGAAATGAACAAGTAATTTCATAGCAGTGGCGGCTGCTCGTCCTTCAGACAGGGGAAGCTCATTGTCGGCTTACATCAAAAAAAAAATTGTCAAGTTATTTAAACATAAATTCGGCCCTCCATTCCTTTTTAAGAAAATGCTCAGTGAGCTTATCATACCAAGTCGGCGTCTTTTCCAGGGACTGGACCAGTGTCCTCTCAATGTCCAGCAGAGCTGGGCTGCTTAGATTGCCTTGGCCCATTGTGTTGTGTGTGTAAGACTTCAGCCTTTTTAAACTACAGATGCTCCTTTCACTCCGACCTAGCCGACAGTATGATTGATTTAACTATCTACAAAACGATATTAAACTTGGACAAGAATTGATTAAATTATGTAACTGAAACAAGAAAACGCTGAAATTATGTTAAATTGAAACAAGGAAGTACAATGAGTGTGTTTTATTTACAGTGCAAGAAATGAACGAGTAATTTTGTAGTGGTTTCTCTTATTTCACAGCAGATTGTGCGGCGGTATTAAACTGAACTGTGTCAGTGAAGGAGTAGATCTGAAAATAGCTGTCAATCAAACGGGATTCAGCCTTTCGACCGATCCTCCAATCAGCACGTGGGATTCCAGCGTCCAGCCCGGCCGAGCTCCACCCAAAGCTCCATTCACCCCCAGAGACTCCTGGCATCCGGGGGCAGGACGACATCGTGACATTTATCCAATTACCGTCCAGTTTTGAGGCAATGAAAAAAAACTGTTCCATTCAGTCCCATTGAAGCCCAGAGACGCCCGGCATCTACGGGCAAATGCACTGAGCAGAGATCACATGAGAAAACAGTGCAACGGGAATGTATGAGAAGTGAACAACATCACGTTTGTTGATTTGTGATAAAGCTGATTCTGAAAGAACTCATCTTTGAGATGAACGTGTTCTAACACACTTGTAGTCAATAAAATGTCAACACAACCGTACATATTTAACCATTTAATTTTCATAATTTTAGGGGAAGCTGGGCTTCCCTTGCAGTCTGTGAGAAATCGTCACTGTTTCATAGTGGTTTCTGTCTCAATTTCACAGCAGAATGTGGGACGGTTTTAAACTGAACTCTGTCAAGTGAAGGAGTAGATCTCAAAATAGCTGTCAATCAATCGGGATTCAGCCTTTCGACTGATCCTCCAATCAGCACGTGGAAGCTCAGCGTCCAGCCCAGCCGAGGTCCACTCACAGCCAACCCTTCAGTCCAGTGACAGAAGGGTTGGCGGTTCGATCACTGCTCTGTCCTAGTCATGTGCTGTTGTGTCCTTGGGCAAGACACTTCACCCAACCTCCAGTGCTGCTACTCACACTGGTGTATGAATGTTCAGTGGTGGTCAGAGGCGTGACTTGGCAGCCACGCTTCTTCAGCTGTGGATACATATGTAGTTTACCACCATCAGAGTGAATGAATAATGGATCCACTTCACACACTTTGAGTATACATTCATAGAAAAGTGCTATTTAAATCTAATCCATTATTATTATTACATGCTCGTCAATATCGATGGAATTCATTCGTCCATGTATTGACAGACATAAGAACAACCAATCACATTTAAAGGTGGGGGATGAGATCTTAGAAAAACAGTTCCAGCAGCTACATTTTGAAAATACTCAATTCAAAAGTCCAAACCCCTTTCTTCAGACATCCCTCTGAAGCCACGCCTCCAGAGTAGTGGCACACGCAATGCTTGTTCCCGACGGTTCACGAGCGCTGCACAGCAACAATTCACCAGCTGAGGCTCTGCTCTGTACCTTCCTCTGGCCCCGGCTTGGGCTCCGACGCCATCTACGGCCTGGCCCGGCCCCGGCCACAGCTCCGTCTCTGACACCGGCTGAGGCTCCGTCGCCAGCTAAGGTCCAGTACAGCCCCACCTGGAGCTCCGACGCCAACTACGGCCCCAGCTGAGGCTCCGACTGGCATATCCATGCATACCTCATTCAGTCTCCTCTAACCCCCCCCGCTCTTCCAGAACAGCCCCAGTTCAGACCTGTGTGACTAATGTTACATTTCCTAGTGGTTTATGTCAGTGACTAAACAGTTTGCTGGTGAACTTTCCATCCTAATAGAAGTAATATATCCAGGTTCTGGCTTCATTTCCTGTTCAAGCGCTTCCAGCCTCTGGGAACGCGTGATTCATGCTCAAAGAGGGGTACGAACGGGGGGGGGGCTAATGGCAGTTGAGTTTGATAGACATATCACCGTTCAGTCATTTCGATTGGGTGCTCAAAATGATTGGATGGTGTTTTTTCAGCCCTGTCCCTTCCACAGGTGACTAATTTTTTTAATTTCGTGTTAGAGCATTTAATTAATTAGTTGTAATTGGGGTGTGAAGGAGATTTTAAGTAATATAATTAAAATTGCTACAGGAAAACATCTTAGACCCCACCTTTAAGTAGTGCCGCACCAAACCAATCACGCTAGAACCACTTCAAGTTAGGCTGAAGCACACGGCCCAGGTGTAAGAGCAGCTGGAGCAAACACACTAATGTTTGAGGTGGAGCGGGAAGTAATGAGTGTTCCCTCAGGGGAAAATCTGACCGAGAACTCGGGTGAATGGGTTACTGAAAAGTAGGGTGCGAACCCTTTCAGTTCTGGTGTACAACAAAGGCAAAGAAGCCAGGAGTCAAATGTTTGAAGCATGATGAGTTTAACTTTCCGTTTACGCCAGTTACGGTAGTTATGGCAGTTATGGAACGCACCTAGGGCTGGGCGATAAAACAATAACGATATATATCGTGGTCCATGCCTACTGCAATACAGGAGGTCCTCGGGTTACGCAGTACTCGACCTACGCTGTTTCGACTTTATGACGCCTGAGTCTCGTCCGCCAAGAACCAAGGCATTTCACAACCAAGGGCTTAGCTGAGGCCTTTTCATTTCTAGAACAGGCTATGGCGCGATTCGAGGCAGAGGATCCCAATATGGAACGATTTTCGAAAGCTTCAAGGGGAGCGATGGACAGTGTACGATGCTACCATGAGATCTGGGAAGAAAAGAGGAAGATTTCCTTCTAGACGGACATCTCCAAGTACCTCACCAAGGTGGAGAGGCCAGTAGAACCCGTACCTTCAACGTCTACAGAAGATCCTGCACCTGCTACCCCTCCAGATGATCCGGATTCCCCAGCAGCAGCTCTCACAGCCTCCCCTCCTTCTTCTCCAGCCACCTCTCAGCAGTGATGGTAAGTACAGTATCTTATTTTTTTATTTTAATTTATTTTATTTTATTAATATGAAGTATAATACGTGTATTTGGATATTTATTTAGAAATTTAGGGGGTATTTAGGGGGTATTAAAGGGTTAATTCCAACTCACACGGAAATTCGGGTTATGTCGCCAGCGTAGGAATGGAACTCGTTCGTAACCTGAGGACCTCCTGTACTAATACATGCTAATCATATGGCCATATAACTGGAACTTAAGATGATTATAAGACGGGGGTCAATAAATCTTAACCCTTTCATGCATAGTGGTCACCACAGTGGACAGTTCTTCTCCAGCTGTTCTGTTGTATATTCATGGATTTTGTTGTTTTAGTTTCATATCAGCCAACACAGTGGACGCTTATGCACCATCACATACACTGCAATTGAAAACATTACTGTAACTTTGCTGTTCTTGATAAATGATCTAACATGTTCAAGTGTAAATCAATTCCTTGTTATTGTTATTAGACTGTAATTAACTTTTTTTTTTTTTTTTGGCATATTATCTCCATGAAGTGAGTAACGACTAGTATTAGAGTACACTACAAACAAAAAGTTGAGGATATTTCTTTTTTTTTTTTGGTGATTTTTTTGGTCATTTTTGCCATTTTTAAATAAAACTATGTTTGGTCAATAAAAAAATTTGTTTCAATTCAATTCACACACAAAAAAGTAAAAAATGTTGTGCAAAAGTCCCAACTGAAAAAAAATAGCTCAAAAATTTAAATTATCCATGACTTTTTATTTGTAGTGTATGTTAAAATGTGAGAAAACATGAAATTAGCAGCATTAAATGTTTTTATTTCATAGATTTCACACAGTATATAAGTAAATACACGTTTCTTTACTTTAAAAATTCAACGCACATTTTTGCCACTCCATGAAAAATAGCTTCATAAAAAAATAATAATCTCATTTTTTTTTTAAATGTCTAAAGAGGAATAAAGAAAAACGTCTTAATTAATGTTCTCATAATTCATGCATGAAAGGGTTAAGATGGGAGGCTGGGGGGAGTTGAATAAAGGGGAGTAATAATACATAACAGCAGAGGGGTGAGATAATTCTAAGAGTTTAGGGAGGGACTTCTCCGTAAGTACCATGACAGATGTATTTCTCTCTTTCTTTCTCTCTCTCTCTCTCTCTGATGTCTTCAGAACTAACTTAGGAGCAACAGAAAATTTAAGCTTGACAAAAAATAGTGATTTAATTTATATCATGATACATATTGATGTCGTCTGATATGAAAAAAAATTATCGTGATATGATTTTTATTCATATCATCCAGCCCCAAATGCACCACCCCCCACCCCCGGCATTGTTTGGTGAGGATGGTCTGGTTTTTTTGTGTTCTTTTTTAAAACTTGAAAGCTTTTCCCTGCTGGTCAGATTTTTAGTTTAGTTTCAAATATATGAGCCTGTTTAATTTATCTGAAACAATTGTATAATGTTCTTTGGTACATCTGTCATGTTCAGCCTCTGACAGAAAATAAATCAAATTTAAATTAAAAAAAAACCTTCTGATGTCTTCACAACTAACTTATGAGTAACACAAAATTTAAGCTTAACAAAAATAATGATTTGATTTATATCATGATACGTATCGATATCATCCGATATGAAAAAAACAGTATCATGAAATGATTTTTTTCCGTATCACCCAGCCCTAGCTCAGAGTAAATTCAAGGTTCAAGGTCCAGTTTGCCGTCATTTGCTTGTTTATACATGAAATGAAATTTGTACTCAAGTCCAGCAGTGTACAACATCCTAAAAAAAAAAAACTATAATAATTAGTCCTGTATAAAAATAAATAACAGTAAAAAAAAACTAATAAATAAATACTACAGTGCAAGATTAAACTGAGCAGCATGTTAAAACTAAATAAAACAGCAGTGTTTGCAGGTAGCAGCATGACAGTAAACGGCACAGCGGTGCGTCAGTGTGGTGTGGAGTTCACCAGTCTGACAGCCTCTGGGAAGAAGCTGCGTTTGAGCCTAGTAGTTCTGGACTTAATACTCCACAGCCTCTTGCCTGAGGGGAGGGGGTCAAACAATCCATGAAATTGTAATTTATCAAAACATAGAAAAATGAAGAAAAAGTGCCTTTTTCAGCAAAATATATCATTTCCTGAATGTGAAAACAAGCATCTGCAGTCACTGTCGTTTGTCGACTTCATGGGTTTTACTGGTGAATCATTGATGCGGAAGATGACGGTGATGATGAAAAGCTGAAAAACTGCATTTTACTTGAATTATTTACATGCATTGATAGGATTAGAGGTTCATAAGTTATTAAACACTTTAGATCAGTAGATGCTTTTGGTGGCTGTTTAGATTTATGAAGGTTACCTGGTTTCTTTGAGTAGCTCCATCCATAATGGAGAGGAAGGCTTTACAGTATTATTGTAAATTCCATTCATTTTCTTTACAAAAAGAAGTGATGACAGTTATGAAGCTGATCCACAGTGTAGACCTTTCTAAAGTAGCATTGAAGGTTAATCTTAAACTTCTAATCAGATCATATAATTAAAATGAAAGAGGAGAACTATTGTATGTGTGTGTGTGTGTGTGTGTATATATATATATATATATATATATATATATATATATATATATATATATATATATATATATATATATATATATACACATATATGCTGTTCTGACTAAATTAAAAAGAAATTAAGTGCATGGTGGAGTCCTTTTTAAAGACCTTAACAGTTGAAGTTGATGGAACAGAAGAAGCTAGTGCCAATTTATAAGATTACTCTGTAGTTCCACTTTGAAGTCATTACATATAAAAACGTGTGATCTTTGTGCTTGAATGGGTTGTTTCCCAATCAAAAGAGGGTTTGTGCTGAATCTGATCCTTTGCTGTTCTGCTCTTCTTCAAAGCGTCATGACGTACAGAGCGATGACAATTAAAACTGAGTGACAGAAATTCTTTAGACACAATTTTCTCCTGTGGTGTAAGAGATCACAGTTAAATGTTCATGAATAGTAATGAGACAGAGGCCACCTGGAGTCAGTGCAGACCTTTTCACTCTGCCATCCTCTCATTTACAACTGATGACAGACATCCAGTTATTTAGAGAGAATGGGTTGGAAAAAGCTAGTACAGTATGTACAAACAGAAATCAACCATTGGTATTTGTTGTATAGATAGTGTTTAATTTGTAATTGACAAATTACATTCAGTTTTGCTTGGGATTTACATACACAGAGTTGTAGCCACTTTAGACTTGTGCTGTGTGTGTGTGTTTGTGTGTGTGAAAGTGGGCGTGTATTTGTGGTGAGGCACTTAGTTGCTAGGGTCACCTGCACACGTGTGGGCGTAATCAGCCAGGCAGAGGTTATATAAGGGAGACACAAGTGAGCAGAGAAGGGGATTTGAGCCATGGGACACCACACAGTTTTTCCACCATGCCTGTGTGTGTGACCGTCTGAATGGGTGTTGTTAGTGTAGAGGGTATGCACCAGAGGCGATTTCTCGCAGACTGCAAGGGAAGCTCAGCTTCCCCTAAAATTATGAAAATTAAATGATTAAATCTGTTCGGTTGTGTTTACATTTCATTGACTACAAATATGTTAGAACACGTTCATCTCACAGATGAGTTCGTTCAGAATCAGCTTTATCACAAATCAATGGACTCGATGTTGTTCACTTCTCATCCATTTTAGGGGAAGCCGAGCTTCCGTTGCAGTCTGTGAGAACTCGCCTCTGATTCTTATGTGGGTATAAAGTTATTATGTGATGTTATTATCTTTGCTAAGTTACTGTTTTTTGACCTATGGTTCAGAATAAACTGTGATAGTTCTGACCTTGTTTGGATGATTCCAAACAGATCTTTAGTGCAGCTACTGACAACACGAACTGTGAAGAAAACAGAAGTGATTCGTTCTAAGCTAACAGAGCTATAATGTAAACTATCAGCTGATGCAGCATGTGAAAATTATAAGACACAAAGTTATTTTGACTGACTGTCAAAGTAATCAGCCATGAGTTTTAGTTTAAAGAAGAAAACTTGATGATACCATAAAACAGATGTGTGTAAACAATGAGCTTTATACTTTATTCTGTCTGTGAATATATAGTGTTGATTTGTTGGTGGTTGTGGTCCTAAGTGTGTCCTGGTTCATGACTTCCCATCAGCTGTTAAGAATCTAGAACATCAGGACTGCATCGAACCCCTTTAACTTGTACAAACTTTTTTTTTTTTTTCAATTATCTTCATTAGATTTTGTTACATTTTTTGCAACAACAAATGGCTCTGCACAACACCTGGGCTATATGAAAATTTTAAAAAAAATATGAAGCTGCTGGAAGATAAGCAGAGTAAGAAATAAAAGAGTAGACTAATCCAAGACAAAGCGAATAGTCCACAGTATGGACTTATAGTGTGGATAAAACAAAGATCAGACAATCAAGCAGTGGCAGGTGAGATCAGTAGTGATCTTATTGTGAACAGGCACCAAAGATTTTCAGTCACTGATGAGGTCTGAAAGCGTAGAAGTGACTGATGAGTTTGTGAAACGGAGGTATGTAGTCCAAATTCTCATAAACTGTCCCTTTGAGGAATGAAGTAAACAGGTCAAATAGTCCGGAGGAAAGCATTCCAGAAGGATTTTAGGCCAAGCTGTTTTAGTGGGGGGTTTGTCATTTATCCAAGACATGAAAATATTTTTCCTTGCAGCATATGCGAAGATATCATGAAGTCTTTTCAAGCTGATGTCGATAATGTCCCAACTTGGATATCCCAAGAGTAGAGATAAAGGGTCCAGTTTCATCACTTATCCCATTTTTAACATCACGTGTGAATTCAGGAGCTGCATTAGAAGTGCACTGTACTGCTTATTTGTATTTGTGAAGTAATAAGCCTTCACAAAAATGATGTAACAGAGAGTGCAGTTCTGTGATTCTAATTTAGTTTTTTTTTTTTTTTATGAGATTAAAAACACTTTAAAATGGAGTCTGCTGTCCATGTCTGTATTTTAGTACTAGGTGAAACTACAACTGATTAAAAACAAGAGTTACATAACTTTCTGTAAAAAGAACAAACTGTAAAAAAAAAAAAAAAAAAAAAAAATCCACCAGCTGCTCAGACAGATTACATTTCACCTAGACTGCTTGTGTTTGCTGATGTCATATGTGATGATAGTGCCACTATCTGGCCACAGAGCACACATGCATCATCTTGTGGTTCTCATTATAATATATATCTTATTATATCTTATTTCCTCTTTTGCTCATTGATAAAATGCCCATTTATTTTTCTTACAAGTTGTCTTTAGCTCTTTTTTTTGTTATTTTTCTCAGTATAAAAACATTTATACTGACTTCTTTATGGGATTATAAAGGGAAGACATGTGACAAACTTAATAAAGTTACTCATTAACGTCTCTGTCTTAAGGGCATTCAACAGGGAGGGTGACATTATAGCAGTTTCTGCAACCTTTGCCCAGCAGGTCTCTACTTTTCAGAAGGAACTGGTGAAGAACAAGACCAAAACATCAGGAAAAAGTCAGGACTTGGAGACAAACACCAGCTCTGACAACAGTCATATTTCACCTTCATATTTCTAAGAGGTGAGTCACATTATTTGTGCTTTTGTATACTGTAAAAGCTGTGGATGTCTGTGTAAACTACGCGACACAGTGACTTGAAGAGACTCGTAGTCATGTGACTGAAGTGTAGCTACTGCACTGTCCTACATTAATATTAATATCCAGTATTTCTGTACTGTTTTTTGTGTCCAAATGTCCATTCAAATAGTAAAAGGTAGGAAAAATGTTGTGTAAATAGAATGCATAGTTCAGTGTTTTTCAACCTTTGGGCCGGGACCCCACATGGGGTCTTCTGGAATCCAAATGAGGTCACCTGAAATTTCTAGTTATTGATGTAAAAAAAAAAAAAAAAAAAAAAAAAAAAAAACAGAAAAACTCACTAATAAATAGGGGTGTAAGAAAATAAGGGTTCTTCAGTATATCGCGATATTTTATTTCACAGTACTGTATCGATATTAAAAAGTACTGTATCGATATTTTTAGGTATTTATTCAAATGCAGATATTGTGGAGGTTCATTTTTGTTTTTCGTTTTTGTTGATATTTTACTTATTATTTAACACTCTTTTATTAAATAATGTTCGTTCCTTTGTTGGGATTGCACAAAAATAATGTTATGATGTTAGTTCTGAACTAATAGAATATGAACATTTGAACAGGATCTTAAACTGTAATGTCTGTAAAACATAATTTAAGTTTGAACACAGGAAAATTTTCTGATATAGCATTAGATCATGTTCTCATCAAATAAAAATGTGTTTAGTATTTGTGCATTCTTCAAGGAAATAATCATTTTAAAAAAAGAAACAAACAAAAAAATTGCCTTTTTAACAGTATCACGATATATTGTGATATATCGTATTGTGATCCTAGTATTATGATTTGTATGGTATCGCCAGATTCTTGCCAATACACAGCCCTAGTAAAAATATTGTTTCCCAGGGACGAGGTGCTGAGCTTAAAGTGTGCTTTTAGCAGCAAAAGGAGTAAATTGGGCCTTGAAAGTTTAAGAAAAAAAGTCTCTCTGGAGTTCGGTGCATTTCTGTTACTCACTAGGAAACTGTAAAAGGAGTGTTAGAAGAACAGTTTCAACAACAGACCCTTTCAAAAACTGAAAAACCTGAGGTGTTGTAAAAGGTTTGTCCAGTACACTATGTAGTATGAGAGCCAGTGTTGTTTTCAGGAGTTAATCAGTAAACACCACTGCTTTACTCCTGGGATTAAAGTTGCTCAATTTAACCCCACAACATCCTGTGATATCTCAATGGAAAAGATCTAAAACGCTTTTATTGTAATTCAATCTTTGTAACTTGATCTGGGGAGGAATGGGTTAAATTTCCCTGTAATAGAGTTATTACTGATAAGGGTTATGTAAATCAAGGAAATAGGGCAAGAAAATAAGTAATGGAATGTCAGTTATCTCAGCACACGTTCTGAGGATGTTATTAACCGCAGCTCTAATTTCTATCTCCAGTCTAATGCTCAAGAGTTAATAACTGCCAAGTCTCTTCACGCTGTAAAAAAAAATCTGTAATTTAACAGAATTTTTACCGTTTATTTTACAGATTTTTCCTGTATTTTTAAGATACAGGAAAATATCAATGAAATGACAAAAATAGACTGTGATTTTACATGTCAATTGTAAAATAACATGAAAAAACTGTAACGGTGAATAACCATAAAATTTCCTTTTTTTTTTTTTTTGTTTTTTTTTTGTTTTTTCACAGACAAATACAGTTAAAATACATTTGCAAATGTATCGAAATTTCACAAATATTTATTTTCTATTTATGAGATTAAACTGTTAATTTAAAGTTTAATACTGTAAAAAAATAAATAAATAAATAAAACGAGATAAAATTACTGACAATTAACTGTAAAAGAAGTATTTGTTTAGTAAGTTTAACCAGACTTGTTTGTTAATGTCAAAGTTGTACTTCTTTTATAAGAAGTTATCTAAGAAAGCCACATTTACAGAATTATAATGTTTATACTTTAAATCAACTTAAATTAACAGTAAATTGTTGGAATTCAAAACAAGACAACTAGTTTATTTACAGTTAATTGACAGGTTCTTGAAAGATAAATCAGATGTTTTTATGTGTGGTATATCATTTTATTATGTCAAATATTAATTGATATACAAGTTTTTAACATAAAATTATGTAATAAACACCAACTATTAACAGAACTTTTCTGCAATTTTAAGCCCTATTATTTGTTTTATAACAATGTTCGTCCATATTTATAGCTAATTTGATTGTTTTAATACATGTAAATATTCTTTATTAAACATTAAAAAGTCTAAAAAAAATTTTAAAAAAAAATCCCGCAAAATCTCATGTAAATTTAGGGTAAAAAACTGTATTTTAATTATGGAAAATTACCGTATTTTTATGAGATGGTGATTTTCCGTTATTTAACTGTATTTTTTTGGCACCCCTGCTGCCGGAATAATACCATTTATTTTTATTTTTATTTTTTGCTTTTTTTTTACAGTGCAGATCTGGCTTCATTTTGCAGGTATAAAGGCAAGGCAGGTTTATTTCTATAGCACATTTCATGTACGAGACATTTCAAAGTGCTTTACACAAAACATTAAAAGCATTACAGCAGGAAAACAATAAAAAGTATAGGCATAAGGAAAAACAAACAAAAAACAGATAAATAGATAAAACAGAAAAACAGATAAAAACTTTTAGCTTAAAAGGAACAGTGCAGATCTGAACTGATGAATAAAAACTTAACCTTGATTTAAATAAACTGAGTGTTTCAGCTGATCTGAGGTTTTCTGGGAGTTTGATACAGAAATGTGGAATGTAGAAGCTGAACACAACTTCTCCATGTCTGGTTCTGACTCTGGGAACTGACAACAGACCGGATCCAGATGACCTGAGGGGTCTGGGGGGTTCATACTGGGTCAGGAGGTCACTGATGTAGTTTGGTCCTAAACCATTAAGAGCTTTATAGACCAGCAACAGAACTGGAAAGTCTAAAAACATGAGAGTGGAGCCTGTTTTTTTTTTTGTTTTTTTTTTTTTTAACAAATATTAATTTTTTTTTTTTTATTCATACTAAACCATCAAACACCATGAACATCTTGAACATGACAGAGAAGAAATAGATAATAAAACTTTTTTTTTTTAATTAAAAAAAAAGGCTAAATAAATAATAAATAAATACTTGAAATGAAAATACATATGTCTCTCGGCTGGCCTGGGAACGCCTCGGGATCCCCCCGGAAGAGCTGGAGGAGGTGTCTGGGGAGAGGGAAGTCTGGGCATCCCTGCTTAGACTGTTACCCCCGCGACCCGGCCCCGGATAAGCGGAAGAGAATGGATGGATGGATGGAAAATACATAAAATAAACTTCAAAAAGATGACAGTTATTGTGCTGAGAGTATCAAATAGAAACAAATTAAATTACATAATAAATAAAACTTTGGTATAGAGTTGAAATAAAACTGTACATGTACATTCCCACAGTAAATGAAATTTTATTCCAATTAGTCAGTTATTCACTACCCCTTTAATATTACCATTCTTCATTAATTCTAGGAACATCTTCCAAATGTTACAGAATTCATTCAGAAGTGCTCTTTCTACAGCTACTTTTGTGTCAGTTCCCAAATTAATTTTTCTCTATATTTAACTTTTCTTAAGTGATTTATCACCATTTATTATCATATTACCCTGTGTATTTTTTTTTTTTTTTTTTTTTTTAGCATAAATCAGATATTTTCCTATATTTAATTCACTGATAATGTAGATGTTTGTAAAAGCTCTGGTTAAAATTGAGGGTTATTATATCAAAATGAGAAAAAAACAGACTTTTTCAACAACATATATCATTAACTGAATGTAAAAAGAAGCATCTCCATCCACTGTCATTGAACTCTGAGTTTTACTGGTGAATCAATGTATTTGAAGATGTCGGTGTTTCCATGGTAACTGGACGTCCACATGGGTCATATCTGGTGACCATGAAAAGATGACAAACTGTATTTTACACCAATTATTTACATGTAATGATAGGATTAGTGGATCAACAGGTATTAACCTTTTCATGCACGAATTATGAGAACCTTAATCAAAATTTTTTCCTGAGTGTTTTCATTCCTCTTTAGGCATGAAAAAAAAAACAATGCGATTAAAAATTTTCTTCTGAAAAATAAATAATAATTAAAAAAAAAAAAAAAAAAAAACAATAATAATTTTTTTTTTTTTAAATACATAAAAAAATAATGGAAAAAAAAAATCTTATGAACCTATTTTTCATGAAGTTGCAAAAATGTCCACTCAGCTGGACACCACACGTTTAATTTTTGACACACAGAAATATGTATTTACTGATAAATTGTGTGAAAACTATGGGGAGGGCTTGTGATTCTGGGGCTTTATGCTCAGGAGAGATCTACATAATGTTACCAATTCATGCCAGAAAAGATATGTAGTGTCTTAAAACTTTAATAAAGATATGTGCAAAAAAACAACAACAACAACAACAAGGAAAAGAACAACAAAATCCATGAATATACAAGAGAACAGCTGTAGAATAGCTGTCCACTGTAGTGACCAGTGTGGATGAAAAGGTTAAACATGTTAGATCAGTAGATGGTTTTGATTGCTGGTGGTTGTTTGGGTCTTTATGGATTAAATATGAAGCAAAGAGTAAACATGAATTATTTAATAGGATTATTTCTGTAACAATTTTTAAATCATTTGTTCATTTCTTTTGCTTTCAGGACAGAGATGGAGCGTCTGAGTTGCAGCATCATTGCGTTGTTATTTCTTTGTGATGTTTTTATAAGAGAAGTCCAACTCGCTTCTGTCGCTGATGTTGAGCGACACTCTCAAAGACATCTTCTGGTTGAAGACGATGATCAAACGCCCTTTAACAATACACTGCAAAGTAGGTAACGAAATGACCTGCTGCGTATTTTATCATCACATAGCTATTTACAACCTGGTGAACTTTGAGCCTGAAACCGTTTACAGGAAACAATTCCAATGCACTTGTGTTAACCTTTCTGTTTTTTAACCCTTTAATGTATGAAATTATGAGAACCTTAATCAAGATTTTTTTTCTGAGTGTTTTTATTCCTCTTTAGGCATGAAAAAAAAAAAAAACAATGGGATTGATTTTTCTTTCTTTTTTTTTTTTTTTTTTTTAAATCAACCTGTTTTTCATGGAGTTACAAAAATGTCCACTCAGCTACACCATGAATTTTATTCTTGAAGCAAAGAAACATGTATTTAAAACCCAATATCATAAAGTGACATGAAAACAGTGAAATGAAACCATGTTTAATGCAGCTAATGTGATGTTTTCTCACATTTTAACATATTCTAATACTAGTTATTACTCACTTCATGGAGATAATATGCAAAAAATAAATATTAACAATTGATTTCCACTCAAGAACCAATTAAGAACAGCAAAGTTACAATAATGGTATGAATTGCAGTTTATGAGATGATGCATAAGTGTCCACTGTGTTGGTTGATATGGAACTAAAACAACAAAACCCATGAATATACAAGAGTAAAGCTGTAGAGTAACAGTCCACTGTAGTGACCACTATGCATGAAAGGGTTAAACTAAATTTTAAAAAATGCCATAAGTATAAGATCATTCAGGAATATTAAGTGGAAATGGCAGATGTGTTTTTGAGTTGTTCTTTTGTTATAATGACAATGCTCGATAATGTCCACATTTATTTTAATGTAAGTGGTGTGTCAGGTGGAAAGGATAAGCAAAAAATAAGCCTCTGCTTCTGGCCTATTCCTTTTTTTTTTTTTTGGTTTTTGTGTTTATTGTGGTTGTTGTACTGTGTGTGGTGATTAACTGTACAAACCAAAAATAAACCATTCATTCACTCAGAAGTAGATTAAGCACAATATATGGACAAAAGTATTGGGACACATTGAATCCAGGTGTTTCAACAAAGCCATAGTGACATAATAATAATAATAATAATAATAATAATAATGATAATAATAATAATATACTGCAATAAATATCATTGTAATAAAAGATTATGGTTAGTTTTGTTTGCATACACTGCAAAAATCCAAATCTTACCAAGTGTATTTTTCTCATTTCTAATTGAAATATCTCATCCCACTGAAAATAAGACACAATCACCTAAAGAGTAACTTTTCAGCGAGATAAAAGAACTGATTTTTAGACAATAGACCCTGAAAATCTTATTTCAAGAAATCTTACCAAGATAATTTTCATTTGTTCCATTGGCAGATTTTTTTGCTTGAATTAAGCAAAAAAAAAAAAAAAAAAAAAAAAAGTCTTGAACTCTTACGGAGATAATTTCCGGTTGTTCCGCTGGCAGATTTTTTGCTTAATTCAAGATTTTTTTTTTTTTTGCTTAATTCAAGCAAAAAAATCTGCTAGTGGAACAAGTGAAAATTATCTTGTTGAGATTTCTTCAAATAAGATTTTGAAGATCTATTGTCTAAAAATCAGTTCTTATATCTCACTGAAAAGTTACTCTTTAGGTGATTATATCTTATTTTAAGTGTGATGAGATATTTTGACTAGAAATGAGAAAAATACACTTGGTATGATTTTCATTTTTACAGTGTAGTCATCTGCAGTGCTTAAAATGCTTCAAAGTTTGTTTTCACATGATTTTACTGGATGTTGGATATTTTTTTAATCATTATAATTGTATTAAAAGTCCTACATCTAGATTTCTGAAATTATCACAGTCTCAAGTACCCATTATTTTTCTTCATCTCTCACTCAAGAAGCAAAATCAGCCTTTAAACTTGACATTTATTGCCGTAATTATTGACAACAATTCCCATGAACATTTTGACGATGATAACATTTCAAATTAGCAGGAATGAGAAACCCCACAAGCTTCTGAGTGTGATGTGACCCAATATTTTTGCCTCTTTTTTTTTTTTTTTTTTTAAAGATATATTGTGCTTATTGTGGCAAGAAAACATCTATGAACCCTTTGGAAATTCCTAGTTTTCTACATGAATTGGTTGTAAAATATGATCTGATGCACATCTAAGCCACAGGTATAGACAAACACAATGTTCTTAACTAATATCACACAAAAAATTACAATATTTCATCATCTTTATTGTTCAGCAACTACCAGAAGTACTTGTTATGGCTGCAGAAGGAAGTCCAACCAGTTATTAAATCCAAGGATTTGCTACTCGGAATTTTTACTAGCTGTGTTCATTAGACATTATAATTGTTTGTGTTGTATTAGGTTGTTTGTCTGAACATGTAACATACAGTATTTGCAGATCAGATTACATTTTATGACCAATTCATGTAGAAAACGAGGAAATTTCAAAGAGTTCACATACTTTTTCTGTAAATCGAAACTTTTTATACTGTATTTGTGAATTTCCATTTTATTATATATGTTATTATTTTTTATTTTTATTATTATTTATTTATTATTTTATTATATATTTTATTATTTATATTATTAGTTTTACTCCACTGCACTTGTCTGACAGATTCACTTACAGTTTTTCATCCTCAGTCTGTCCAGTGAAAACCACATGAATGTTTAAAATACTAAATGTTCCTTCATGGGTTTAAAGCGGTCTCCTTCTTTTCAAGTCTTTAAAAAATCTTGAATATCCTGGAAAATGCATTGTCTCAAAGCTGAAAACATGGTCCGACTTTTTAGAGACATGTGATTCTTACAGGAAAATGCAATGATCTTATAGAATGTGATGCATCGATTTATGTTAACCCTCTGGGTTATTTGTGTATTTTAGATGTTTTTGAATGCTTTTGATTTTACTTTCATCTCTCTCATCAAAAAAGCAGAATATTGGTAAAATGCATTTACTTATCTTAAGACATTTCAGGTTTTTCACATTTTTTGTAAAATAACATTTTTTTATATAATAATAATAATAATAATAATAATAATAATAATAATAATAATAATAATAATAATAATAATAATAATAATAATTTATTTGTAAAGCGCTTTCAGTCAAAGTGCTGTACAGATATAAAATCAATCACAATAAAACAATAAAACATAAAAGCTAAAAACATTAACAGTAAAAACACATCATGACTTATAACACAAAGTGAACAAGTGTGTTATAAGTGTGTTACATGAAAAAACATTTTCATGTAATTTTACTTTTTCACACTAAAACAAAGATACAATTTGCTGTTTTCATTATTTATAGATTTAATATCCAATCCAATCCATCCAATCCAACTTTTTTTTGTGAAGTACTTTAAAACAACCACAGTGGACCAAAGTGTTGTACAGAAGAATAAAAGCACAATACAAATTAATCAAAGCATTAAAAACATTAAAATCAAATAAAACAAGGTAAAAAAAAAAAAAAAAACGGAAACAAAATGTCAACATTGCACAAGTGTTAAAAGGCCAAGGAGAACAGGTGGGTTTTAAGAAGAGATTTAAAAACGGGCGAGGAGGAAGCCTGCCTGATATAAAGAGGCAGGCCGTTCCACAGTCTGGGACCAGCAGCAGAAAAGGCCCGATCTCTTCGTAGCTTGCACTATGTTCTGGGCACCATCAAAAGCAGCTGATCAGCTGATCTGAAAGAGCGAATGGGAGTGTATGTGTGAAGGAGCTCAGTGAGGTAGGGCGGTGCAAGACCATGGAGGGATTTAAAAACAAAAGTATTTTAAAATGGATTCTAAAATGGACAGGCAGCCAATGGAGCGATGCTAAAACCGGAGAAATGTGCTCATATTTACGGGTGCCAGTTAAAAGACGTGCAGCGGTTTTTTGTACTCTTTGAAGACATGCGATGGAAGACCCACTAATTCCCAAATACAAAGCATTACAATAGTCCAGCCAAGTGGTGATGAAGGCGTGGATTACCGTCTCAAAATGGTGGTTTGGGAGGACTGGCTTCACTTGACTTTCTGTTCCCCGTGGGGAAATTCGTCTTGTAATTTTACTTTTTCACACTAAAACAAAGATACAATTTGCTGTTTTCATTATTTATAGATTTAATATCCAATCCAATCCATCCAATCCAACTTTTTTTTGTGAAGTACTTTAAAACAACCACAGTGGACCAAAGCTCAAGACCCACTTGTTTACTCTGTGTTATATGTCTTGATTTGTTTTTACTGTGTAATGTTTTTAGTTTTTATGTTTTATTGTGATTTATTTTATATCTGTACAGCACTTTGATTGAAAGCGCTTTACAAATAAATTATTATTATTATTATTATTATTATTATTATTATTATTATTATTATTATTATTATTATTATTATATTAAATCTATAAATAATGAAAACAGCAAATTGTATCTTTGTTTTAGTGTGAAAAAGTAAAATTACAAGACGAATTTCCCCACGGGGACCAATAAATTAAATCTAAATCTAAACACTTTGGAACAGTCTTCCTCTGGACATAAGGCAGGCATGCTCTGTGGATGTTTTTAAAGCAAAGCTCAAGACCCACTTGTTTACTCTGTGTTATATGTCTTGATTTGTTTTTACTGTGTTAATGTTTTTAGTTTTTATGTTTTATTGTGATTGATTTTATATCTGTACAGCACTTTGATTGAAAGCACTTTACAAATAAATTATTATTATTATTATTATTATTATTATTATTGTTAGGGGCGGCTGTGGCTCAGGTGGTAGAGCGGATCGTCCAATAACCGAAGGGTTGGCGGTTCGAATCCCGCTCTGTCCTAGTCAGTCCGTTGTGTCCTTGGGCAAGACACTTCACCCTCCTTGCCTCCAGTGCCACTCACACTGGTGTATGAATGTTTGGTGTTGGTCAGAGGGGCCGTAGGTGCAAAATGGCAGCCACGCTTCTGTCAGTTTGTCCCAGGACAGCTGTGGCTACAGATGTAGTTTACCACCACCAGAGGGAGAATGTGAGAGCGAATGAATAATGGGTCAATAATGTAAAGTGCTTTGGGTGTCTAGAAAGGCGCTATATAAAGCCAATCCATTATTATTATTATTATTTTTATTATTAACTGCCTTAAGTGAAAAAAGCTTGACTTCACGACTGCCTTTACATGACTATGAAGGTTAAAATCAGGGTCCATTTTAACACCCAGGTTAATATGATAGTATTTTACTGGTCTGACCCACTTATGATCTAATCAGTCTGTATGTGGCATCTGAATTAAAATGATTTTGACATCCTTGATTGTTAATATCTTCAGTGTAATTTTTGTATTTTACAAATCCATCCTACGGGCCAGATTAGATCATTTGGCGGGCTGGATTTGGCCCCTGGGCCGCATGTTTAACACCTGTGCTCTAGTAGATTTGCTTAACTAAAAGGATCAGAATGCTTCTTCTTCTACTGAATATGTTCGTGTTCCATCTTTTCCAGGGGCGGCTGATTCAGATATGAGTCCAGATGGGGGTAAAAAGTCTCTGAATTGGTCTTATATGGCTGCAGGATTGGGGACACTCCTCACCATGTCACTTATCGTTGTGATGGCTGTCAAATTCCGTGTCTTCCACCGTTTCCTTGCCAGCTATCGACACTCCCTGCTTCAAGAGTCGGACGGCGTTAGTCAGTACGGTCAAGACGATGTGCCCTTCCCTAATGTTGTATCAGCCAGAGTGGGCGTGGGCGGGAGGACACACACTGAGCTGGAAGACGACGATGATGGCTTCATTGAAGATAACTACATTCAGACCAATGAGAGAGAAAGGGCAGAGAGAGGACGAGAAGAGGAGGAGGAAGAGGAGGAAGAAGAGGGGGAGGGGATGGAGGACAGTGACGATGATCTTCAGTTCACCATAGGCTGAGACTGAGCAAACAAAGACGACTAAACAGCTGGTTTACAACTATCACAAGGCGTTAGAGATCATTACTGTGTAAAAGCTGTCGTTCCCACCCTTTGTGGTTTCTTATCTTTACAGTGATGCAGAATGGTGTGGTTGTCAGGCACAGTTTTTCTGATTTGATTTGTAAAATAGATATCAGGCACAAATTATTTACAAATCAAAACTTATAAAGCTAGTTGACTTGTGTGAAAGGTACATTGTAATAGAGCATAAAGATGACAATTATAATACAAATACATATCAAAAAGGTACATACATTACACTGGGTTACAAAAAAATGTTTTTTGCAAGTTGTCGAGGTTTTTTCAACTGAATTAGGACCATTTTGCACCGCTAAATCCAAAAATCACATCTGTTTTTCTCAATCAGGTCAGGTTTTTTTGCTAATTTGATTTTGAAAAATTTGATCTTCTCACAAAATACAATAATTAATACCAAAATCAGATTGGTAAGCACACTTTATGAAACTTGTGACTTGATTCCTGTTAGGTACAATGGTGTATTCACCGCAGATGTAGCAGAATACGTCAGGCTTATTTTTGCAAGATCTTCTAGTCGAAGCCATTTCATTCACCTGTAATATTAAAAAAAACATTAATCATAAATTGGCAAAAGTAAAATCTTCAGAACTCATTTATTGCAAGAAATATGAAACAATTTTGTATCATATGATGTGAAAATGCCCATAAATGTAAGCAAAAATGTTAAAAAGCCAATATGTAGCATAGTTCAGAAAGTTGATCTGATTGAGCAAAATTAATGTGATTTTTGGATTCAGCACGCCAAAATGATCCTAAATCAGCTCAAAAAACTCAAACAATAAAGTTGTTGTTGACCAGTGTTATCAGTCAAAAGTTTGGACTCACCTGAATTTTCATTATTTTCATGACTATTCACATTGTAGATTCTCACTGAAGGCATCAATACTATGAATGAACACATATGGAATTATGCAGTTAAAAAAAAGTGTGACATAACTCAAAGCATGTTTTATATTTTAGATTCTTCAAAATAGCCACAATTTGCTTTTATTACTGCTTTGCACATTCTTGGCATTCTCCCGATGAGCTTCATGAGGTAGTCACCTGAAATGTTTTCCAACAATCTTGAAGGAGTTCCCACTGATGTTAAGTACTTGTTGTCCATCTGTGGTCCATCTAATGTCATTTAAATCAGAAGGTGTGTCCAAACGTTTGACTGGTAGTGTAAATTGCATTTTTTCTTTATTGATTAATTCATTGACATGAGATTTTATGCAGAAAAGATCTGTCTCATTGCACATTTATGACGTCTTTATTTAATTTTGTTACTTGTATGTTCTTTGTAAATCCATTTGTGTCCGTTTGCGTTATCAAAAACAACATATTTTCCAAGGTTTCAAAGAAATGTTTAATAAACTTGATAGAAAATTCTGTTTCACTATAATAATTAATACATAAAAAAGATTCACTTTGCATATATTGAAGTGCAAAAAACTTATCGCTGCTGTACAGATGTTTGAAAATGTTGAAAGAAGACATGTTCTGTGTGTGAAAAAGCAAGATATTGAGTTTTTTTCATGTAAAATGGAAAAAAAAGGATGAGAATACTTTTGGTAGGGTAGTTTGGAACATTTTTAAGATATGTACTTCTTTAATAAATTCTGTCCCGACACAGTTCTACTTCTTTTATTTAATAGATAAAAGTTGCCTGTAGAATTCAGTGCAGTCATATTCTAACTTTGAGAATGAATGTGTACTTTAATACAATATTTAAAAAAAAAACATGTAGTATGGTATTTTTTCATACATTACAGGCCATTTTTTTATGTCATTCAAGATAGATAATAGTAATGCTTTGGCCAATGGTACTTAAATGATGCTTTTTCTTAATCTTACTGAACTTTATTTTCCCTCTGATTTTTCGTCATGACAAACAGTTTCCTCTTCTTTCGATGGCTCTTTTATTCCTTTCTTCTAGAGCAGGGCTGTCAAACTCATTCTGGTTCAGGGGCCATATTTAGCCTATTTTGATCTCAAGCAGGCCAGACCAGTAAAATAATGACTTAATAACCTATAATTAATGACAAATCAAAGTTTTTGTTTTTGTTTTAGTACAAAAAAAACCCCAATTAAATTGTGAAAATATTTACATTTTACAAAAAAGATGTGAATAACCTGAACAAACAGAAATTTCATTTGAAAAATTAGTGCAATTTTAACAGTATTATGCCTCGACTTATTATTTATACATGTGCATTACACACAGTGTTACATAAACATTTGATAACAGGCAGAATATTGTGAAAATTTTGGAGTTTGGAACTAAAATTTGAACAATTTCTACAATATTCCATCTGTTATAATTAACACAACTCCAGATCACAGTGGATCCATGTTGAGCCGCATTATGTAATAAATTCCCATTATGTAATAAAAGTTCAAAATGTAATAAGAATGTCACGTCATCTTGTAATAAAGCCGCATTATGTAATAAACTGACGCATTTTGTAATAAACTACGTCAACGCGTTATGTAGTAAATTTTTTCACATTATGTAGGAAGTTATTACAATTTGAGAACTTTATTACAAAATGCACTTGACACATTTTCATTAAAAAAAATGTAATAACATGGTTCATTTTGTAATAACAATCCAAATTAATATCATTTCAGAGCAATTTAGACAAAATTAGTCACAGGAGCTACAGGTAATGTAATCAGAACTTTTACCACACAGTTTAAAGATTAATTTAGCACATTACATTTTCTTGAAAATAAAAATGTGTTAAGTGCATTTTGTAATAAACTTCTCAAATTGTAATAACTTACTACATAATGAGGAAAAAATTTACTACATAATACACTGAGGTAGTTTATTACAAAATGCGTCAGTTTATTACATAATGCAGCTTTATTACAAGATGACGTGACATTCTTATTACATTTTGAACTTTTATTACATAATGGGAATTTATTACATAATGCGGCCCAACAATCCATAAATGCACCAAACATTTAGGAACAGGCAGAATATTGTTCAGTAATAATAATAATAATGGATTGGATTTTATCTAGTGCTTTTCTAGACACCCAAAGCGCTTTACATTATTGATCCATTATTCATTCGCTCTCACATTCTCCCTCTGGTGGTGGTAAACTACATCTGTAGCCACAGTTGCTCTGGGGCAGACTGACAGAAGCGTGGCTGACAATTTGCACTTACGGCCCCTCTGACCAACCCCAAACATTCATACACATTCATACACCAGTGTGAGTGGCACTGGAGGAAAGGAGGGTGAAGTGTCTTGCCCAAGGACACAACGGACTGACTAGGATAGAGCGGGATTCGAACCACCAACCCTTCGGTTATTGGATGACCCACTCTACCACCTGAGCCACAGCCACCCCTAACAATAATAATAATAATAATAATAATAATAATAATAATAATAATAATAATAATAATAATAATAATAATAATAATAATAATTTATTTGTAAAGCACTTTCAATCAAAGTGTTGTACAGATATATTATAAATCACAACAAAACATAAAAACTAAAAACACTAACACAGTAAAAACGGTTATTGGATGACCCACTCTACCACCTGAGCCATGGCCGCCCCGTTCAAATTGCACATTTGAGGTTGTTCATGTTTGTTTTTATTTATGTATTTATTTGTATTTTATTGTGAAAGACTAGTTTTGTAAATGTAAATATTTACCTCTGCCAAGGAGGCTATGTTTTTGCCAGGGTTTGTTTGTTTGCTTGTCTGTTTGTTTGTCTGTCCATTAGTGTGCAACATAACTCAAAAAGTTATGGACAGATTTGGATGAAATTTTCAGGGTTTGTTGGAAATGGGATAAGGAAGAAATGATTAAATTTTGGTGGTGATCGGGGGTGGGGGGGCCCACGGGGGGGGGGCCACTGATCAGCCTTGGCGGAGGTCTGCGCTCTCCGAGTGCTTCTAGTTTCACAGTGTAATCTTATTTTTTTCTCTTAAATTTTTTCCACATAATTTTTCACAAAGAAAATTTGTCGTCATTATTTATAGGTTATTGTGTTGTTATTTTGACTGTAGATCACATTGGTCTGTATGTGGAACCTGAACCAAAACGATTTGGACAACCTGGACTGTTCAGGTTCATTTTTGCACTTTCATCCCACGGGCCCGAATGGAACCTTTGGCAGGGGGGCCAGATTTGGTCCCCGGGCCGCATGTTTGACGCCTGTGTTCTAGACTTTCCCTGTACCCCCCCCCCTTCATATGAGGCTGGTTCTGCTCGTAGATATCTCCCTGTTGGCCTGGCTTATCTCTCTTCCAGACACGTTGAATACTCTGACAGCTCGACTGCCCAGTCTCCTGGCTCTGCTCATCCTCATCCTCTGCCTCCTCCTCTGCTCCCGTCTCCTCTTTAGGTAGACCAGTGTACTGTAGCTCACCACAGCCAGAGTCATCCCTGTCCCAGCGGCCATCAGTACCAGACCAGACACCAGCATATCGCCTCTGTCTTGGCCTTGGCTGCCCACTGTGACCATACACAGCAGCACCGTCCCACAGAGAGTGACTGCCAGACCCACAGCCAGGATGAGGGCGGGGTCAGCCCGTCCGCCGCTCTTCAGCTGGTCGATCCGACGCCTGCTCCGGACGCAGTTCATGTCCTGGATGGCAGAGCTGAGGAGCTGCTTGAGCAGAACAGCAAGGGACAAGAGGCATAATGTGGTGCCCACTCCGAGACGCCATTCCCCAGACAGGCTGGTGGTGGTGGACAGCAGACCAACCCCACCCAGGCCCAGGCCCAGTATGAGAGCCACCGAGGCGCAGTAGCACAGCAGGGAACGCCGTGGCTCTCTGGACCACCACAGCTCCACCTGATCATCCAAGACACGATGATGGATCAGAGCAGGGTCCAACTGGTAGCGAAGGACCGGATGGATCACATGATGGGATTGGTAGAAAGTTTGCAGATCAGACACGGCAGCCATCCCAAGTGGACTTACCTAGTAACAAGCAGAATTTGGTTTGGAAAGAATTTAACACTCCATCTAATTATGGTACAGAAAGAAATAATTATTAAAGGGGTCACATTGTGCAAAATCCACTTTTATTAGACTTTGGTACCTTTATTTGTGTATTTGGACCCTAATAGTTCCAAAAGTTTGAATTTGAACGCTCTAGGTGCTGCAAAGCTATCCTTATATTCATTTTGGCAAAAATCAAGTGGATTTCTACAACCTGTTTTAATTCCTTCTTAACCCTGTAAAGCAGGGCTGTCATACTCATTTTAGTTCAGGGGCCACATTCAGCCTAATATGATCTAAAGTGGGCCGGACCAGTAAAATAATATAAATAATAGGATGAGAACTTTTGAGTGAAAAAAGGAAATTCTGTAATAAAAATGTTTAAATCTATGAACTGCACTTGAACATAACATGAACAAATATGAACAACCTAAAAATTTGTTAGTAAAATAAGTGCAATGTTAACAATATTAAACCTTAGTTTATTATTTATCCATATGCATCACAACTTAGAGATCACAGTGGATCTACAAATACACAAAACATTTAATAACAGGGAGAATGTTATTAAAATTCCACATACTTCTCTTAAGACATTTCAGATATTCACATTTTTTGTAAAAGGCTAGTCTGTAAACATTCTTGTGTAATTTTACTTTTTTTTACACTAAAACTAAGAGACAAATTTACAGTTTTCATTATTTAAAGGTTATTATGATAGTATTTTACTGGTCTAATCCACTTTAGATTGAAATGACCTAAAATGATTTTAACATCCTTGATTGTGTAATTTTTGCATTTCACAAATTCATCCCAGGGGCCAGACTGAACCCTTTGGTGGGCCGGATTTGGCCCCCGGGCCGTTTGTTTGACACCTGTGCTGTAAAGCCTGAACCTTTAAATCATCAACAGAAAATTCCAGTTCTTTGAAAGAGGAGCCTTTATTGGTCTGTCTGGACAACCCCCCCCCCCCCCCCCCCCCCCCCCCCCCCGCCCCCCCCAATTTTTTTTTTTTTTTTAAATTTCAATTTCCATATATGAGTTTCAATTTTGTATCATATTTGATACACTGGGTCTCAGTGCTCAAATATTATTATTTTTGAACAAACAAAACCATAATATAACACAAACATGTCTAACAAATTGGTAATTCCTTTGAGAATTGGCAAAGTTCTGCCTCCTTCCTCATTAATGACAATCTTGTAGTGTCACTGGAAAGGCCTCTGGTGAATATATTCCTCCCCCTGGTGGATTATCCATGTATTGCATGTATCTAATTGTATACATCAGGTTTTTCAAGACAAAAAAATATCACAGTGATCATGTAGAGGGCTTCAAAACTAAATATGATACTTTTGGCGTTATAGGGTTAATTTGTTACATTTATAACTAGTTGCTTCACGACATTTGCACATATAAGGTCAAGACTTCTGATGAGCATTTCTCCGAGTACAACATAATTGTTTATCAGCAGCAGCGGTTGTAGTAAAAACTGAAACTATGTCCAAACTTTGAGCTCATTATCTAAAATGTTCAGTTGTTGGTTGTATTAACGAACACAAGTGGCTGAATGGGACAGAGCAGCACAGTCAACAACCTGGAGGGGGCGGGGCTTGAAGTGGCTTATTTGCATTTAAAGGGCCAGCGCTCAAAGCAACCTTTCTGGTGTCATTACTCAGAAATAGGGTTGAAGATAGATCTGTGGAGTTGAATTAATGAAGAATTCAGGCCCAAGCAGAGCATTTACAGTTTATGTAGACCACAGGGAAATGTTTTAAAATGCAGAATTCCATTTAAAAAAAAAAAAAAAAAGCTAAACATCACTCCTTTAAGCAAGTATTGAATACACTGAGAAAACTGGATGGCTGTCCAGGCTAGTTCAGTGAGGGAACAGTGGTGGTCAGATTAGGTATGAGTAGAGCATAATTTAGAACAAAGCACTAAAAAAAACAAACTTTTTTTTTCCTCCAAGTTGCAATTTAACAAACCCTAAGTAGAATTTGGTTTGACTTTTGTCAGTCTCTTTAACCTTGTTAATCCCTGGGCCATTTGTTTCTAGTCAAAACCATTTCAATATAATACAAAACAATGGATAAGCAAAAAACAGAGGCTTCATTCATATAAAACCAAGTTATAATTAGAAAACAGCAAAGCTAAGACACATTTTGGCAGAACTGATTAACGTCAGTCCCATTAATATAATAAGTTAATGAATTTCCCCCCATTCTTAAACTCTTAAATAATGTCTTTTAAATTAACTTTAAAATCCCTTTTTTTTGCTGATGATTTTAATGTCTATTTTAATTTTAATGTTTTTATATTTTAACTTTCTCTCATCTTAAATGTATTTTATTCCTCTCCTGTGAAGCACTTTGAATTGTCCTGAAAATGAAATGAAATGTGCTATACAAATAAACTTGTCTTACCTTGCCTGAGGAGCAGTATAGTTCATCTGCATCTGTATAATACTATGTTTTTGTATGACTACCATTGACCTAATGTACAAAAAGTTTGCTAATGCCCAGAGTTACCTCTGAATATTTTTGCACAACCCTGCAGCAAGGTCCTGGATGAATGCAATCAAAGAACAACATACATCATGTCCTCTACTCTATGTCAGAAAGAGGGTTTCTGTGGTTCTATGTCTGCTCAGCCCCAACCTTGATCTCAAGAACAAACAGATCCTCAGCAGAATGAGATTAAAGCAGTGAGAGCAACCAGTATCTGTGCATGTTTTATTCTAAACTTCTGTTTGCACACCCTGTTTGGTGATGTTATTGTCTCCAAGAACACACTCACTGCCCTAAGGTCAACACCCAGAAACATCTAAAACACAGTAAAACAAGAGGAAATAGGAAAGTACAGGTGGAAACCAGCATCTCTGTAGATAAATGTGCCATCAAACCTCCAGTGGATCATAAGTGATGACTGAGAGAGTTTTTTTTTAACCCATAAAAACCCAGTGCTACTTTTAGTGTCGGTTCCTACATAATTTTTTTCTCTCTATTTAACTTTTCTTAAGTGAATTTTCACCATTTATCGTGTTATTATCCTCTCCATTTTGCTGTTTTTTTGTTGTTGTTTTTTTTCAGTGAAAATCAGGTATTTTTCTATATTTATTTTACTGATCATATATGGGTGCTTCTGTGAAACTGGGTACATTTTGGTACCTGGCACTTTTACAGCTTTTTAGACCCAATAATAAAAGAGAAATTTAGACATATTTCCCCCCAGGATGTACCTAGTGATGACCTCAGATAAGTGCAAAAAGAAATCATACTCTTGCTCCGAGCCTTCCCAAAATTAATGAATTTTTTATCAAAGATTTGGGCCAAAAATACATCCAAAATTGGGACATGAAAAACTACCTTGGTGTAAGTGCTTTTTATCCTGAAAACATGGTTTCAAATGGTCTTATATACCACTATAAATAAAGACACTGTTAAATTTGTTGATCCTAGTGGTTTTTCTAATCCAGACATGTGGGTTTTTCATGAATCTCAGTCTCATTCCAGGTTTTGTATGTAACCCACTGTGTCCACTTGCATTACACGCAGAACCTGCCCAGTTAAATGCATATAAATCGCGAATGGTTTTGCAATAGCAGTCACTTATGTGAAACACGCTGCTTTGCATAATTAGTTCAATTCCCAAAATGTACCTGTGAGAGAATAAAAAGATATTTTAAAAAAATAGTTGAGCATAATTTTTGTGTCCTTTTGACTGTGTTACATACATATTTTTGTATTTAAATATAATGTAAAATAATATAAAAAATGTGCTTCATCTGAAAAATAGTTTCTCTTTTATCTCAGTAAGTATTTATTCTCAAAAAAAGACCCAAAGTGCTTCCAAACTTGCTTCATAACATTAGTCTACATCTGTTTTTGTTTTGTTTTGTTTTTTTTTACATCTGGTTTTCTGAATTTTTAGCCCCCATGTCCTGTTTTTAGGGACCAGTTTCATAGAAGCACCCATATTTTAGTCATCATGCTGAGATTACATTTGATGGTTATGACACCAAAAACAGAGAAAACTGAAGAAAAAGTGATTTTTTTCAGTAAAAGCTATCATTAACTGAACATAAAGTGTGTCCATCCACTGTCATTGATCCAACTCCATGGGTTTTACTGGTGAATCAGTGTTGTAGACCAGGGCTGTCAAACTCATCTTAGTTCAGTTCCACATTGAGCCCAATTTGATCTCAAGTGGGCCGGACCAGTAAAATGATTACTGTGAAAAAAGTAAAATTATATTATGATCAGGTTTACATCTACAAAGTTTCCTTCAAAATCTGAATAAAATGAACAACTTGAACTGTCTTGAGAAAAACAAGTGCAATTTTAACAGTATAATGCCTCAGTGTATCAGTTTATCATTTACACATGTGCATTTCAATCACACAAATGATTTAGTAACAGGCAGAATTTTGATAAAATTGCATTTACTTTTCTTAAGACATTTCCATTTGTTCATATTTGTTCAGGTTATTCACATCTTTTGTAAAAGTATAGTTTGGTAATGTAAACATTTTCATGTAATTTTACTTTTTTTACACCAAAAAAATAAATGAAAATTTGGGGTTATCATTATTTATAGGTTATTATGACCATATTTTACTGGTCTGACCCACTTAAAATCTAATTGGACTGTATGTGTCTATATGTGGAACCTGAATTAAAATGATTTTGACACCATTGATTGTTAATATCTTCAGTGTAATTTTTGTATTTCACAAATTCATCCTGCGGGCCAGATTGGACCCTGTGGCAGGCCGGATTTGGTCCCCGGGCCGCATGTTTGACACCTGTGTTGTAGAAGATGATGGTGTTTCCACGTTTCCTATGGAGCCTCTGAACGTCCAAATGGGTCATATCTGATGACCACGAAAAGATGACAAACTGGATTTTACACCAGTTATTTACATTTATTGATAGAATTAGTGGATCTAAAGTTATTAAACATTTTAGATCAGTAGATACTTTTGGTCATTGGTGTATATTTGGGTCTTTATGGGTTAATACACCTTTTTGTTTGTTTTTTTTTCTAGAAGAATCCTACATAGTGTACCTTCAATGAATTTACTCATAATCCAGATTAATTTGCGCGTTAATACTTACTCACATTAAGTTAGATGAATATCACGTGATGCTGTTCATCCATCTGCATCCCATTGGACAACCTTGGTCATAGCATCATAACAGCCACTTTGCATAATCCAGCAACTGTTTGGCCTCCTTTCATTCTTTCTAAAGTCCAACTTGGTCAAATTCCAGTGGTCAAATAATGAGTCTGTTCTAAGGATCAAACTTCTGTCTTTAATGCAGAGGTAGAAGACAAAAAGTAGTGCAGAGCAGAGAGATTCCCGCCGTGTGAGACTCATTTCGTGAAGACCGGTAGTGATGCTAATGGTGCCATCCTGACAAGCGCTGTTGTTATGTCTGCTTAGCAAGCATCCATCACCAGAGTGACGAGGGTGGCATCACAGATCGATAGAGTGCCCTCCTCACATTCTTTAACCCTGTGCCAGGCAGATCAACACCCCACCCACCTCTACTCTCCTCTGATAACACAGGATCCCCATCTTGTCAAGTGAAGTGGGGAAAAGACAGGTCACAATAGCTGTGTTGGATCATGGTTTGGAAAGAGATTGGCCACATTGTGCCCCATGATCCCTCACAGACAATGGGCTGACGGAGGAACACAATGACAGTGCTGCAGAAGGAGGGTGGTGAGCTGTGAAGGGGAGTTGCGTTGCTGTTGTAAAGGGCTGAGTGATGTCAGTGTGTGCTGATAATGGGGTTTCTGTGATCCTTGGGATAGCGTCATTCCCACACTGAGCTGGCCTGTTAGATTAACCACATAAGATCTCCTCAGTGAGATGTTCACTGACTCCTGCTGATGTATGTCCTCCGGTCCGTCCATCTGACATCACTGCCGTTTTGTCTTGAATGGGATCCATCATTTTACTATAGCTCAGGGCTGTCAAATTCATTTTAGTTCAGTTCCACATTCAGCCCAATTTGATCTGCAGTGGACCGGACCAGTAAAATAATAACAGTGAAAAAAGTAAAATTATATTATGATCAGGTTTACATCTACAAAGTTTCCTTAAAAATCTGAATAACATGAACAACTTGAATTGTCTTAAGAAAAACAAGTGCAATTTTAACAATATCCTGCCTAGGTTTATCAGTTTATTATTTACACATGTGCATTACAATCACATAAAACATTTAGTAACAGGCAGAATATTGGTAAAATTGCACTTACTTTTCTTAAGACATTTCCATTTGTTCAGGTTATTCACATTTTTTGTAAAAGTTTAGTTTGGTAATGTAAACATTTTCATGCAATTTTACTTTTTTACACCAAAAAAACAATGAGAAAATTTGGGGTTGTCATTATTTATAGCTTATTATGACAATATTTTACTGGTCTGACCCATTTGAAATCTAGCTGTATAACTGTAACTGTAATCGAACTGTATGTGTCTGTGTGTGGAACCTGAATTAAAATGATTTTGACACCACTGATTGTTAAAATCTTCAGTGTAATTTTTGCATTTCACAAATTCATCCCACAGGCCAGATTGGACCCTTTGACCCCCGGGCCACATATTTGACACCTGTGTTATAGCTTATGGCACTGATGTTGTGGCCCCTGGAGAAGTGGGTATACTCTTAATTTTTCCTTTTTTTTCCAAGTAGTCCAGAAAAAACGCCCTGTTTTAGAAGCATTTACATGTCAGACTACTCTATTTAGTTTACCCAAAAATTTGTCAGTAGTATTTGCTCGCTATTATAAAAATATTATGACTTGATCAGGAGCAGTTTGTAGGTTTTACTGGTCACACAAGCAGCTGCATGAATGTAAAATGACTAATTTGGAAAGCACCTTAAAACTTTCCTGAGAATTATGTATTCCACGAAAGTAGGTTCTCTCGATATGTGCCACTCACTTTAAAGACGTTTATTCTGCCTTTCTAGAATAGAATAGAATAGAATAGAATAGAATAGAATAGAATGTCTTTATTGTCATTGTACAGTTACAGCTAAATTAAAAAGTGCAATCGTCCTAGGTGCCATAAAAAAAAGTATAAATAATGTATATAAAAGACTATAAAAACTAAAATATAAAAGGAAAACCCTGATGGCATAAATATCTAAAAAGCAGCATAAAAAGAGTGTTACTAAAAGTATAAAAGACACATAAAACACCATCATATACTCTGGACAACTTGTTCGTTTTCATTTGCATTTCCAATAATCGCGCATCTCTCAACGAGACGTACAGTGACCTGTCAATCAACTGGGGTGGTACTGGCACCTGAGGTGTCCAGTCAGGTTCCAGAGGTGACCAGCGCTAGTTAGCAATATTTTCCTTGACATGACCCGCCCTATTCTGCCTCTGATTGGCTCATCAGTCCTCATGCCTAAAGTTAACCAATCTAATCAGTGAAGATACCGAGTACTAGCCAATTAGAGGCAGAGTAGGGCGGGGTATGGTCTCACTGTCCTAAGGGAATAAATGGCAGTTTGTCTCCCAGATAGAATGGTGCGCATCAGGGGGGGATTTAGAAGTGGGTATACGCAATGCTGACTGAAACGTAAGTGGGTATACTCCATATACCAACATATACCCTGGACTACACCACTGGCTCATGGGTACATTTAATGGAAGGGAACTACTTTTTCAGTATATTTACTTCAACACTACCTGTGGTTCCTTCAGGTTGAACTATTTTGTAAAAAAGTGAGAACACTGACAGAAAACCCAGTAAAGTAATGAAACTCTGCCTGATATTTTTCTACAGTTCAGTTTGAGGATCATAAACACTACAACAGTGTCTGAATCAGGAGCTGATGGTTTGTTTGCTCCCCCTGGTGGACTGGATCACAAGATGTCCAGTTCAGCTTTAAGGCCTGTGATACAGAGCGTATTAAATGGGAGTTGAATGTGTGACTTTGACTTGTTCTAAAATGTCAGACATCATACATCATGAACCAAAATGGAGGAGGAAAGGAAAAGTAACGTTATTAATTGTCTGCTTAATTTTTGCACTACAAAGTTGTTATTTTTATTTTTGCAAGTCTTAAGTTATATTCTGAGTTACATTGTCCAATTGTATCTTGTATTTTTATTTTAAGAGGAACTGAAGAGTCAGGTTTGATTCGTGTGTGTGTGTGTGTGTGTGTGTGTGTGTGTGTGTGTGTGTGGTTTAGATGAACTCACACCTGTCTGTCCTGAACTCAGAGCAGAGGTCAGATTCTACCTAAAAGATCTAATTTTACAGCTTTAGAAAGAAGTTGTGGCAAAGAGAGTCGAGCAGAAAAACCAGAATATGAACTCAGGGCATTTTTGTGGTCAAGACATGCTAGCTTAATAGCGCAGGTGTTAAGCAAAAGCTGTGCACATGCAAAAGTATGTGCTTTTCTTAGAATTAGCTTATGGAGTGACTGACATGTTCTGCCCAGTAACTACCATTAACCAATAATAAGCATACGACGAATGACGTCATTGAATAATGGGAGTCTCCAACAGTCACTAAAAACTATAAAACGTAATGAAGGAAACTCTTTTTAGGCTTTTTCTTTTTTCTTTTTCTCTCTGTGACAAAATGTGTGTTTGATGCTAAATTCTTTTTGTAACTTTTGCCTGAAGCAATAAACCAAGTTATTGTTTTAACTTTTTAAAACCTCAAACCTTCTTTTTTAGTGAGGTCTTCCATTTCTCCTGGTTTGGTCCGTCCATCCGAAACGTTACTGGTGAGTTAAACTTGAACTACGTGACCCCCCCCCCCCCTCTGGTAAGCAATGTAAATGGAGTAGTGACAGAGCCACCTATTTTAGTACTTTGCAGACACATAGACATTGTCCAGGAATCAGCAAAGTTACTTTTCTGGGGAAGAAAAATGGAAAAATCTGGAACAATGATCCATTTAACTAACATAACTGTGGTTTTGGAGATCACTAGGCTACGTGTTACAGGCCTAAACTTCACATCAGGGGTGTCCAATCCTGGTCCTTGATGGCCGGTATTCTGCATATTTTAGATGTGTCCCTCTTCCAGCACACCTGATTCAAATGATAACATCAAGCTCTGCAGAAGCCTGATAATCAGCGTCAGGTGTGCTGGAACAGGGAAACATCTAAAACAGCCAGGATAATGCCCCTTGAGGACCAGGATTAGACACCCCTGCTTTACATCCATCAGCAATTTGTGTTAAAATGTTTCTTTGTCTTTTGGTTTTTTGTTTACCATCAGGAGAAAACACGAGGTTATGACAAAAGGAACAAATGAACTGGTAGAGGTGGAAATAGATATCAGCAGATGATAGATTAAAGAAAAAGATTAACAGACAAATACAGTTACGTAATGCAGATGCTTCCACAGAGGTTCACCTCATGGCACAACTCAGCCTCTAACATCTGTTTTTACGTCTAAAAATACTAAACAGTACCAGTGCTCAAACTGTTGGAAGGACATCATCAAGGTGACTTTGAAACAGGGTTCATTTACGGGGCAGGTCATAAAAACTTCACAACTGGTGAGTGTTTCACAAGATGACGTCGTGTGAGTGGCTGCGAGTTGCAGCAGCTCTCGCTTGTGATTTTCTTTCTTTTGTATTTTTTTTAGTATTTATCTGTAGTTTTCTGGTCCTATCTTTATTTTCACTAAATCCCGTAGGAGTTGCACACCTAGGGGCATGTGTTTTGCAACTTTTGCGCAACTTTTTCTTTTGTTTGGTGGAATTCTAATTCTCTATTTATATAAGCATTTTTATAAATACTACATTTGTCATTTTTCTCTTATATTTCATTTCTTACTTGTGTTTTTTTTTTTTTTCTACCTGTCTTTTTCTTTGCACTTGTGTGTTGTATGTAGCTGGTATCAACTGAAATTTCCCAATGATGGGATCTATCGTATCTTATCTTATCTTATCCTATCCATTGGCAGATTTTTTTTTTTTTTTTTGCTTGAATTAAGCAAAAAAAAAAAAAAAAAAAAATCTTACAATGGAACAAGTGTAAATTATCTTGGTAAGATTTCTTGAAATAAGATTTTCCACATCTACTATCTAAAAATAAGTTCTTATATCTCACTTACAAGTTACTCTTTAGGTGATTCTGTCTTATTTTAAGTGTGATGAGATATTTTGACTAGAAATGAGAAAAATACACTTGGTAAGATTTTGATTTTTGCAGTGTGATGGTGGATGTGGGAAAATAAGCTGCATCATGTTTTATGGCGTTAATCGAACACCTATTAAAGACGTAAGCATTACACTGTTCCTCTGTCATTGAAACACTGTTTTATGTTTGCTTTTCCTTCAATAGACTGATAACTTGTTTCTATTTCTAGAGTGTATTTTATTCATCACACCATCATATGAATCTACTGGTTTCAATAATACCCATTACATTTTTGGTCATTTTAGAATTAACTTAAATCTAAACTCATTAAGACATGTTTAATTTGCTAAATAATTTTGGCTTATATTATAATTACATTAAAAACAAAACACACTGTCACACACTGGAATCTATACTACACTTTATTATCACATTGTGTTGATCTGATTTCACCACCAGGTGGCATCAAATTACAACCACAGATTTTCTGAATTTTTTCCAGACTTAGAGGTCAATGAACTGTCCCATCAATCAAGACTAGAAGCACCGGGGGGATGTTCATTATAATAACTAGGCTGCAGTATTTTACAGCAGTCATTTACAATTATCAGAACAACCAATTTACTTTAGCATGATGGTTGTGACAGGTTATTTATTGATATAAATTGTTCTGTACATAAGGACTGCACTGCATGTAATTGTAAATATACAGTTTGGGGAAAAAATACCGCCAAATATTTTACACTTTGAAGCAGGGGAACATTTAGTGTTGTGATAAAAAAAAAAAAAAAGTAAAAACAAATAAGCACAATGGAAAGCAATTTTGTGAATATTATGAAATGTTATGTGTGTGTGCATGTGTGGACCAATAAAAGAAAACTGCCATATAAGATTATAAACAGCAATTGAATCTTAGATATATGAAAAACAGCAGAAACAAATGTTACATAGAGCTGGTGCGTTTGAATATTATGATTGTTTTTTTGTTTTTTTTTTACTAAATACCTTTTGTTTACATCAGTTTCTCAATTAACACATCAGGTTGTACGTTATAGGATACAATAATAGGTCTAATAAGTATTTTCTCTAACAATGACAATGATGACATTGAAGGAACAACTCTTAATATTGGTGAAACATGCATTATTTTGCTGATTTCCTAAACATTCAATCAAAATCTTGCAATATGGACAGAAATCTTACCTAGATAAATGCATTGTTTTTTACTAAATACCTTTTGTTTACATCAGTTTCTCAATTAACACCTGTGGTTGTATGTTATAGGAGAAAATAGTATGTCTAATTAGTATTTTCTCTAACAATGACAATGATAATGATAAAGAAACAACTCTTAATATTTGCAAAGCATGCATTATTTTGCAGATTTCCTAAACATTCAATCAAAATCTTGCAATACATATGGATAGAAACCTTACCTAGAAAAATGCACTGTTTGTTTAAACTTGCAGCCTTATGATTTTATTTGTTTGCTACTTGTTATTGGTTATGATTTAATTAACCCTTTCATGCATACTGGTCACTACAGTGGACAGCTATTCTACAGCTGTTCTATTGTTTATTCATGGGTTTTGTTGTTTTAGTTCCATATCAGGACTCTTATGCATCATCCAAAACACTGCAGTACATACAATTACTGCAACTTTGCTGTTCTTCATAAACCTGATCTGCAGTAACCTGTTTTAGTGTAAATCAATTGCTAATTCTTATTAGACTGAAATTAACAAACAAATTTTTTTTTTTTTGCATATCCTCCTGAGACCCAGCAATGCATTTTGTCCTCAGTAGGGGACAAAAGTTTGACAGTTTTACTATAAAAATGCTGTGCATTGCAAAGGACATTCCATTAAAAAAATCACTCAAATAAAAAATAGTTTTAAAAATGTATCTGAAAAAACTGTTGCAGAATGCACTTTCCAATCAAGACAATTTTTTAATGTAAAAAAGCTAAAACTGTCCATTTCCTGGGTCTCAGGAGGATATTATTTCCATGAAATGAGTAATAACTAATATTAGAGTATGCTAAAATGTGAGAACACAGTAGCAATTTAGCAATTAGTGGCATTAAAAATGTTTTCATTTCATAGTTTTCACACAGTATATCACTTTCTGATGATGATTTTTAAATTAATGTTTCTTTGCTTCAAAACTTAAATACATGGTGTCCAGATGAGTGGACATTTTTGTTACTCCATGAAAAATACATTCATACAAAAAAAAAAAAATCAATTGCATTGTTTTTTTCATGCCTAAAGCGGAACAAAAACACTCAAGAAAAAAAATATTAACTAAGGTTCTCATAATTCGTGCATGAAAGGGTTAAAGAGCTTGTAACTGATGTAGAGGTCCATAAACCTTCAGCTGTACGCTATGCCTAGTCTGACATTTTCTATCCAGGCATGTGCAATAGAGAGATTTGTGTGACCACTGTCCGATGCTGCCCACACTCCAGCAACTGATTTCACTGACAGGTGCAACGTCAACCGTAGAGGATGGACTAATCTCGCAGTTGCAGACCAGTGGGTTAGACAAACAGGGCTTGTGACCAGATCGGTGTTGTTCCAGTTTCCTACAGCCAGCTGCTGAAAAGTGGGAGGAAAGAGTGAGCAAATGCGGCTTTCCCATCCCTCAATAGCAGCTGTTGAGGTCTTCTTGAGCGATGTACTTAAACCTAATTGCTTCAGTGCTCAGAGGCCATCAGTGATAGCTATACTGTAGCCGAAGCATGAAGCCAGTCGATGCCAGCTACTGCAGCTGCATCTGTGAATGTGGAGCAGGAAAGTGTGCATGCTCAGCAAATGCCCCCTAAAGGTTAATTAAATAAAAAGTGTGGCCGGAATATAATTCACACTATTTACTGAAAAGTGGTTGACATGCACAAGGGACTGTAGTTATATGATTACTGTGACTATACAGGAAGGTGACGGAGGCCTATCCGTCCACACAATCTGGAGAAAATGCAGCAGTACATTCTGACTGGCTGTTGTGCCAAATGGGGTGGATCCTCTGCCAATTCCCCAGTTCCTCAGGCACTCAGTACAAACAAACACACTGTAGACTACATTTACTAATCCTCGATGTCAAACTTATGACTTTCCTCCAGTTTTTTAAAAGTTTATACAGAACTGTGATCTGTAATAAACATAAGGAAAAAACAGAGCAGGTCTATTCATAAGGGTCATAAGTAACATCTATCAGAATCAGAATCAGTTTTATTGGCCATGTATGTGAACACATACAAGGAATTAGGCTTCGGTTTGTACACTGCTCACGCCATACAGTTTCGACATGAACCCAGACAACATGTGGACCTAGACCTAATATAGACAAACAGTCCACTGGAGACAGAGACAACAATGGGTGGAGAATTACAGTGGATTTACAATGTGATAAGTACAGAGTGCAACTGGAGTTTTTATACACTGAGTGGATATGTGGATCTGGTCTGTTAAAAATATATGTTTATGTTTATATTATTTACAGTGGGATTTACAATGTAATATGTACAGAAAGTGCAAATTGAAGTAATTATACAGTGAGTGGGTATGTTGAGCCGCATTATGTAATAAATTCCCATTATGTAATAAAAGTTCAAAATGTAATAAGAATGTCACGTCATCTTGTAATGAAGCCGCATTATGTAATAAACTGATGCATTTTGTAATAAACTACGTCAACGCATTATATAGTAATTTTTTTCACGTTATGTAGCAAGTTATTACAATTTGAAAAATGTATTACAAAATGCACTTTACACATTTTTATTTATTAAAAAAATGTAATAACATGGTTCATTATGTATGTACCAAAGGTGTGTGATGGTTTAGCTCTTTTTTATATCCAGAAATGTTGTTTACATTGTTAAAGATACTTTCCTGAGTTTTTTGTTTGTTTGTTTTTTCAACTGGCATAGACACCTTATATTGATCAAAATATTTTAATTTGCCCTAAAAAGGTTCTGTTTAGAAATAAATCCATTTATTGTTCAACATCAGCATTTTCTACTTTGTGTATGCATGTTGGAGTGTGTGTACTAATTGTGAATGTAATGCTAATAGGTAGGCTATCATTACCACTACTACAACTACTAATCTGCAGGGCTACTTCAATTAAAGAGGGCAAAAAAATCTACTTGAGTATCGTTATTACATAATGAACCATGTTATTACAATTTCCTGAAAATAAAAATGTGTCAAGTGCATTTTGTAATAAATTTTTCAAACTGTAATAACTTACTACATAATGTGAAAAAAATTACTATATAATGCGTTGACGTAGTTTATTACAAAATGTCAGTTTATTACATAACACGGCTTTATTACAAGATGACGTGACATTCTTATTACATTTTGAACTTTTATTACATAATGGGAATTTATTACATAATGCGGCTCAACAGGGTATGTACAGGAATACAGTCTGTAAAAATATGTTTATCTTTGTATGTATATATATATTACACTGGGTTACAAAAATGTTTTTTGCAAGTTGTCTAGGTTTTTTCAACTGAATTAGGACCATTTTGCACCGCTAAATCCAAAAATCACATCTGTTTTTCTCAATCAGGTCAGGTTTTTTTGCTAATTTGATTTTGAAAAATTTGATCTTCTCACAAAATATAATAATTAATACCAAAATAAGATTGGTAAACACACCTTATGAAACTTGTGACTTGATTCCTGTTAGGTACAATGGTGTATTCACCGCAGATGTAGCAGAATACGTCAGGCTTATTTTTGCAAGATCTTCTAGTCAAAGCCATTTCATTCACCTGTAATATTAAAAAAAACAATCATAAATTGGCAAAAGTAAAATCTTCAGAATTCGTTTATTGCAAGAAATATGAAACAATTTTGTATCATATGATGTGAAAATGCCCATAAATGTAAGCAAAAATGTTAAAAAGCCAATATGTAGCATAGTTCAGAAAGTTGACCTGATTGAGCAAAATTAATGTGATTTTTGGATTCAGCAGACCGAAATTATCCTAAATCAGCTCAAAAAACTTAAACAATAAATTTGTTGTTGACCAGTGTTATTGTAGCGCAAATAGATTGTTTTTTTTTATGTAGTGCAAATTCGACAGTATTATACAGTGTGCAAAATATAAGTTTGTGAGTTGGTGAATTGGGGTCAGGGGGGTACTGACGCTGGATGGGTCATGAGGTGTTTATCAGAGTGACGGCCTGGGGGAAAAACTGTTCCTGTGTCTGGCTGTTTTGGTGTACAGTGTTCTGTATCGCCTGCCGGAGGGAAGAAGTTCAAACAGGTTGTGACCGGGGTGTGAGGGGTCTGCAGCGATGTTACCTGCCCGTTTCCTGAGTCTGGATAGATATAAGTCCTGGATGGTGGGCAGGTCAGCACCGATGATCTTCTCTGCAGTCCTGATTGTCCATTTCAGTCTGTTCTTGTCCTGTTTGGTGGCTGACCCAAACCAGATGGTGATGGACGTGCATTTCTACTATTACTGCTGTATTTGTTAAATACACACACATTAGTATGGTCGTCGGTCATCTGTGCTCATGCTCAATCAGTTTCCGGACACTAAATGCCAGCGCAAATCATCTAAAAAACAGTTTTTATCCCAGGGCCAAAACTGCACTGAATACTGCTGGACATTAATTAATTGTGTGGAATGCTGAATGTTGTCCAGAGTATATGATCATGTTTTATGTGTCTTTTATACTTCTAGCAACACTTCTTTTATGCTGCTTTTTTTTTTTTTTTTTTTTTTTTTTTTAGATATTTATGCCATCAGGGTTTTTCTTTTATATTTTACTTTTTATACTCTTTTATATACATTATTTTTACTTTTTATGGCACCTAGGATGATTGCACTTTTTAATTTCTGTTTTACCTGTACAATGACAATAAAGACATTCGATTCTATTCTATTCTATTCTATTCTATAATTCATATTGTGTTCAGGGGTTAAGGCAGTGGTTCCCAACCTTTTTTGGTTTATGACCCCATTTTAACGTCACAAATTTCTGGCGAACCCAGACATTCAAAATGGAGACTTTTTAATTTTTTTGTTAAAATTAATTTGTTTTTGATCATGTAATAGTTTGCTACACTATGATGCAAATAGACATTAATTTTAGATGACATTTAGTCTATTTAATGTACATTATTATGGACGGAGGCAGAAAAGCCAGGTGTAGATTACTGCACAAAGTGAGAATTTTATTTTCCTTGGTCAGGATATGTACAGTCAGTCCAGCTTGTGTTTCCAAGGCTGACAATTAATACTGAACAAACAAGAACTCAAACTATGAATTATGAAAGAACTGCAGCATCTGAAACTGACCACAATGAACATTTGACAGATAAACAGAACCACAGTGCTTCAGTTTCAGCTTCAGAGTTTGTCATGTCTTTTATGGATTGGGATTGTCTCTCAACTCACAATATATTCTAGTATTTTATGCAAGTTTTTTTTTTTTTTTTTTTTTAATTTATCATTTACTAGAAATTTCAGGAGACCCCATTTGAATTCTAGGCGGCCCCACGTGGGGTCCCGACCCCAAGATTGAAAAACACTGTGTTAAGCCAAAAGTAGGATTTCCTCATATTTCTCTATGGACCGAGTCCAAAGCTGAACAGGTGGTGTCATTGTCTCAAACCACATCTGACCCGCCCCATAGCAGAAATAATGGTTATGATTGGTTCGGTCCAATCTAAGCTGAGTGGAAATCAGTTTTAATTGCTGCAGCAGATGTGTCTGGCTCTCAGAACACGATTGTAAAAACCTATTGGCTGAGAGAGGTATTTGTCTATTAAGACACCAGTGCTTGAAGCCTTTTCAGCAAAACTGGGCAAAAATTCCATAATGATCCTTCAGCTTATTGTCATTTAACTGGTCTGGGAGGACAAAAGACGTCTGCATCTACCACTTGCCTCTGCTGTAAAACATCTACCCCATAATTTGTCTTATTAAAGGTGTTTTCAGACCGGTAGGGGAGTTGGATATCTGAGTGACAGCTGTAATTACTGATCACTGCTGCTCTTTTCCACTTCTCTGCCCAGAGGCCAACAACATGAACAGCTTCAGGTCAATGATATTTACATCACACCCTCTGATTTGGACCAAGTGGAGACAGCTGATGAGTGACGGTGTTTTCCCACCTGATTTTGGCTCCTACAGCTTTAACATACTAGAACACAGGTGTCAAACATGCGGTCCGGGGGCCAAATCTGGCCCGCCAAAGGTTCCATTCCAGCCCGCAGGATGAAACTGCAAAAATGAACCTGAACAGTCCAGGTTGTCCAAATCATTCAGGTTCCACATACAGACCAATGTGATCTACAGTAAAAAATAACAACACAATAACTCATAAATAATGACAACTATACATTTTCTTTGTGAAAAATTTAAGTGGAAAAAAAAGATTACACTGTGAAAATATGTACATTGACAAAACTATTTTTTCACAATAAAATGCAAATAAATACATAAATAAAAACAAAGATGAACAACCCAAAATGAGCAATTAAACAATATTCTGCCTGTTACTAAATTTTCTTTGTGCATTTATGGATCCACTGTGATCTGGAGTTGTGTTAATATTAAGAGATGGAATATTGTAGAAATTGTTCTTATTTTTGTTCCAAACTCCAAAATTTAACAATATTCTTCCTGTTACCAAATGTTTATGTAACATTGTGTGCAATGTACATGTATAAATAATAAGTCGAGGCATAATATTGTTAAAATTGCACTAATTTTTCAAATGAAATTTCTGTTTGTTCAGGTTATTCACATCTTTTTTGTAAAATGTAAACATTTTCATAATTTAATTGGGGTTTTTTTTTTTTTGGACTAAAACAAAATGGAAAAACTTGGATTTGTCATTATTTATAGGTTATTAAGTCATTATTTTACTGGTCCGGCCCACTTGAGATCAAAGTTGGCTAAATATGGAACTGAACTAAAATGAGTTTGACACTCCTGTACTAGAATAGGGTAACTACATATAAAATGCACATTTTAACACACACACACACCAAAGATTCCAATCTGCCCCATGGAATGACTTTGTGAAATGCAAAAAATAGAGATTTTAACGGTCAAAGGTGTTAAAATCATTTTAGTTCAGGGGTCACATATCCCAATTTGATCTCAAATGGGCCAGACCAGTAAAATTCTATCATAATAACCTATAAATAATGACAACTCCACATTTTTCTCAGGGGGTCATGTGTGAGCTAATGGAAAATGCTTTCTAATGTTAAAAAAAAAAAAAAACCAAACTTCATCAATCATTCTCAAACAAGGTCATTCTACGAGCTGTCATACAGACCTGTCAATCAAAGCCCAGCATGACAAACATTAATTATTTGTGTCTGACTTGAGATCTTATAACTGATCACACATCTCTGTAAAAAAATAAAATTAACGAGATCAAAATGAGTCCTGAAACAAGTGGTGTCAGTCACAACAAACCCCGCCCCTTGCATGTATTGTAGCTTATTTTGGCAGCTGATGTCATCATGTCAATACGTGTTCTGATGTCAATATTATCAATTGCCTCTATATATGTGCCAAGTTTGAAGTAAATTGAAACAAAATTGATGTTTTTATAGACGTGAAATTTCTGCCATTATAAGTAAATGGGAGAAGAAAAAACATTTTAAAAATTCATAAAAATTTTAACTTTGACCTATTTTTCCCAAAATGTAACCACATCTATTCTGGGTCACTGGCAATCTATAAACCCAATTTGGTGTAAATTCAACCAATAGTTTTGCCGCTATAGATATTTGAAATTTCGCCCATTATAAATAAATGGGGAAAAAAAGATTTTCAAAATTCATAAAAAATTTGAACTTTGACCTCTTTTTTCCCAAAATATAATCCAATCTATTCTTGGTCACTGGCAATCTATAAACCCAATTTGGTGGGAATTTAATCAATGATTTTGCTACTAAATACATTTGAAATTTTGCCCGTTATAAGTAAATGGGATTTTATTTATTTATTTATTTTTTATTATTCATAAAAAATTGAAACTTTAATGTACTTTACCCAAAATATATTCCAATCTATTCTGGGTCACAGGCAATCTATAAACCCAATTTGGTGTGAATCTAATCAATGATTTTGCTACTAAATACATTTGAAATTTTGCCCGTTATAAGTAAATGGGATTTTATTTTATTTTATTTTTTTTATTATTCATAAAAAATTGAAACTTTGATGTACTTTTCCCAAAATATATTCCAATCTATTCTGGGTCACTGGCAATCTATAAACCCAATTTGGTGTGAATTTAATCAATGATTTTGCTACTAAATACATTTGAAATTTTGCCCATTATAAGTAAATGGGATTTTTTTATTTTTTTTTTAATTCATAAAAAATTGAAACTTTGACCTGCTGTTTCCAAAATACATTCCAATCTATTCTGGGTCACTGGCAATCCATAAACCCAATTTGGTATGAATTCAACCAATACTTTTGCTGCTGGAGTGTTAACAAACAAACAAACCGAACCAAAATCAATAGCCCTTGCCTCCCCTTTTGAACTACCCCCAGTGGCCGTCTGTGGTATTACAGCTTTAAAGTGCCTCTACATTGGTTTCCTTTTGGAGCTGAGATCTCACCCTTTAAATAGAAGGCTGATGGACAAGCCACCAAGGCCCGATTAAAGCAGGAACAGCGAGGACTAGCTATGTAAAATAATAGCATCTGTGAATTACATTTGACTGTTGAACTCTTTTTTCATTTTCTCCCCCTCTGTATTTCATTTACACTGGCTTCTGCTTAATCCTCAGTGTGCTTAAAGCTTTTTTATTTAGTTATGACTCACTCCTCAGAGCAAACTGACTGTGAACACAATTCATTGTCTGTAATCTCCAATGGATGAAAACTAGATCTGCAGAAACATTTATTCTGCTACATCAATATTTGTTGCTTTCATTTCCACCTGAAAGAGCCAGATGGATATCTGCATACCACGTACTGTTTAATTGTAAAAAAAAAAAAAAAAAAAAAGACATCATACTACAAGTGACTATTGTAATATGCTATATAATCAGTAACATACATTTCTCTAAATTATACATTGGTTTTGTGAAATATGTTGATTTTTTCTGGCTGGGTTATTGTGAAAAACCTGCCTTGTGTTGCATTGTGGCAGATGGGGCATGCTTGGGGGTAACACAGAAGATTTTTTTTCTGGCCTGGGCTGGAAAAGAACCTGTGGTTTTGCCATAAAATATAGCAAACTATTGCTGCGTTCCAGTCCACCCGTAATTCATGTTTTTCCAACCTTCTACCGGTGTAACTGCACTGGAATGTCAATCAAACCTGTGACTTCCCACCCATGAACTCGTACTAGATCGATGTACTCCCAGTTCCGAGTTCTGACATCACGTTGCAATGGCGCCCCCCCCCGTGGATGTGGTGTTTCTGCAAATTTTGTTGATTAACCTCCTCAGACCCAGGAAATGTCAGCAATGTACAAGCTTTTTTTGTTTTTTATTAAACAAAATGTTACATAAGAATTATATTGATATTATGTGAATTTTGGCAACATTTAACATTTTATTTCCAAGGATTAAGAATGCGCCTAATACATGTCCACCTCTTTAATATATATGGTAAATATATCCTATCCTATCCTATCCTATCCTATACTATACTATACTATACTATATATTCTATACTATACTATGCTATTTTACACTATACGATATTGTACTATACTATACTATACTATACTATGCTATGCTATGCTATGCTATAAAATTTTACACTATACGATATTGTACTGTACTATACTATACTATACTATACTATGCTATGCTATGCTATGCTATCCTATGCAATCCTATACTATACTATACTATACAATGCTATACTGTACTATACTATACTATACTATACTGTACTGTACTATACTATTTTACACTATACTATACTATATTGTACTATACTATACTATACTGTACTGTACTGTACTGTACTGTACTATACTATTTTACACTATTATACTATATTGTACTGTACTATACTATACTATACTGTACTGTACTATACTGTACTGTACTATACTATACTATACTATACTATACTATACTATACTATACTATACTATACTATACGATACGATACGTGAACTCGTACGAGATCAATGCTCTCCACTTCCAAGCTCTGACATCACGTAGCAATGGCACCCCCCCATGGATGTGGTGTTTCTGTAAATTTTGTTTATTAACCTCCTCAGACCCAGCAAAGTACCAGCTTTTTTTGTTTTTTTAGACAATATGCAAAAAACCCTTTTTGATTAAGAAAACTGTTGATTACAGTCTAATAACAATTAGCAATTGATTAAACTTGTTACTACAGATCAGGTTTATCAACCTGATCTGCAAAGTTACAGTATTGGTATGAATTACAATGTATTATGGGATGATGCATAAGTGTCCATTGTGTTGGCTGATATGGAACTAAAACAACAAAACCCATGAATATATAAGAGAAGAGCTGGAGAATAACTGTCCACTCTAGTGACCAGTATGCATGAAAGGGTTAATACCAAATATGTATCCAAATATACAAATAACATAAAAGGTAGAACAGCTTCTTTTGCCCTCTGCACTGTTTTTCCTCCCCTGTTTCCCTCAAATAAGCAAAAAACAAGCAACTTTGGTGATAGAAATGATTGTAAATGAGCAAAAAGTACAGTTCATCATGTTGGTTTGTTTACATCTAGCTCCCACAATTCCTTGCGCTCAGGCAGTTTGGCGTGACTTGCCTGGAACGTTACAAAGTCGCTAGTCGTGGTTTGAAGTCGTGACTCAAAAAAAAACACCTGGAACGCAGCATTAGTCAACCACTGTTTGTTTATTTCTGCGTCTCGTTAACTCATGAGGGTTCGGGAATCAAAAGCACTTGATATTTCATGATTGGTTTATGAAATACCCTTTGAACACATACATAATAATTAAAAACCTTTTCATTTGCACCTGACAGATGGCAGATTTTTGTGAATATAATATAAGGTATTTATTTTTGTTATAATTCCGTTCACATCTTTGAACACCTGGCTGAAGACAGGTTTTTCTCTCAGCCTTAGTCGTCGCTGCCCTTTTCCCTCGCCTGCTGACTGCTGCGCAACATGACAACAGCTCTAAACTAGTATCTTTTTTTGTCGGTGTTTTGACGTGAATGAACACACTTATTTTGCGTGAATGCTTGGACATTAATTAATTGTGTGGAATGCTTAATGTTGTCCAGAGTATATAATGATGTTTTATGTGTCTTTTATACTTCTAGTAACATTTTTTCATGCTGCTTTTTTTTTTTTTTTTTTTTTTTTTAGATATTTATGCCGTTAGGATTTATCTTTTATATTTTAGTTTTTATAATCTTTTATCTACATTATTTATACATTTAATGGCACCTAGGACAATTGCACTTTTTTCATTTCATTGTACCTGTACAATGACAATAAAGTCTATTCTATTCTATTCTATTCTATAATTCATGTTGTGTTCAGGGGTTAAGTCAGTGGTTCCCAACCATTTTTGGCTCCTGACCCCATTTTAACATCACAAATTTCTGGCGATCCCAGACATTCAAAATGGAGACTTTTAATTTTTTTTCCTAAAATTCGTTTGTTTCTGATCATGTAATAGTTTGCTATACTATGATGCAAATAAACGTTAATTTTAGATGAGATTTAGTCTATATAATATATATTATTATGGGTGGAGGCAGAAAAGCCAGGTGTAGATTACTGCACAAAGTGAGAATTTTATTTGATCTGTAATAAACATAAGGAATTAACAGAGCAGGTCTATTCATAAGGCTGATAAGGAACCTCTACTGTATTTGTTAAATACACACACATTAGTATGGTTGTCGGTCATCTGTGCTCATGCTCAGTCAGTTTCTGGACACTAAACGCCAGCACAAATCATCTAAAAAACAGTTTTTATCCCAGGGCCAAAACTGCACTGAATACTGCTGGACATTAATTAATTGTGTGGAATGCTGAATGTTGTCCAGAGTATATGATGATGTTTTATGTGTCTTTTATACTTCTGATAACACTTTTTTTATGCTGCTTTTTTTTTTTTTTTTTTTAAGATATTTTTGCCATCAGGGTTTTTCTTTTGTGTTTTAGTTTTTATACTCTTTTATCTACACTATTTATACATTTAATGGCACCTCGGACAATTGCACTTTTTTCATTTCATTGTACCTGTACAATGACAATAAAGTCTATTCTATTCTATTCTATTCTATTCTATTCTATTCTATTCTATTCTATTCTATTCTATTCTATTCTATTCTATAATTCATGTTGTGTTCAGGGGTTAAGTCAGTGGTTCCCAAACTTTTTTGGCTTGTGACCCCATTTTAACATTACAAATTTCTGGCGACCCCAGATATTCAAAATGGAGACTTTTAATTTTTTTGCTAAAATTCATTTGTTTCTGATCATGGAATAGTTTGCTATACTATGATGCAAATAAACATTAATTTTAGTGGACATTTAGTCTATATTGTGAAGGAAAAATGATTTTTTGCTGTTTCATTCTATCTAAGCAGTTTGTCTAAACTTTGAACTTGTCATTCTGACGATGTTAGACTTTGTACTTCCTATACTGAGCAAATCAATACCATATCAATCTAATCAATCTAATCAAAACCATACACTGTAGGGACATGTGATGGAACTTAGGTAAACATGTTTACATGATTATTGCTGCTTATTGTTGGTTGTTCTCTTCAATTTGAAACATCATTTTGTAATAAAATCTAAAACTCTACAAGCTCATTGCGCTTTTTTCTCACCGTGAGGTTTAGACCCCCGACATATATAATGTACATTATTATGGACGGAGGCAGTAAATCCAGGTGTAGATTACTGCACAAAGGGAGAATTTCATTTTCCTTGGTCAGGATATGTACAGTCAGTCCAGCTGTGATTTACAAGGCTGACAATTAATACTGAACAAACAAGAACTCAAACTATGAATTATGAAAGAGCTGCAGCATCTGAAACTGACCACAATGAACATTTGACAGATAAACAGAACCACAGTGCTGCAGTTTCAGCTTCAAAGTTTGTCATGTCTTTTATGTATTGTTATTGTCTCTCAACTCACCATATATTTTTCATTAGTAAGTGTTTTTTTTTTTTTTTTAATCATTTACTAGAAATTTCAGGCGACCCCATTTGAATTCCAGGCGAGGCCCCGACCCCAAGATTGAAAAACATTTGAACACTTAAAGAACACTTGCACGTGTTCGTTCTGTTAGTTTGTGCAGATTATGTGTATATTAAGGATGGGGAGGAGATTAAGTTATCCTTCATCTTATTTCCATTAAAATGACTGATTGTACTGTCAGCGATGGTTGTGGCCTAGATTTGAAAGACAGCCTTGTTTACTCAGCCTGGAGTCACTAGACCCTCTAAATACAACAGATGCACTTTTATCTGCACACGTGTATTACCTCATTGTGTTTGGCAAGAGCAATAATAGTGCAGTTTGGTTAATGAAAGAGATACAGGGGGCGCTTTCCTGTTGCTCCTGCCTCTGTGAAGCTGTACAGTCTACAGTTCACCTTAGCATTGACATCATTTGCATATAGATGAGAATCATATCACATTATTGCTTAGGGGGTATATTAATAACGGGGTTGTTGGACAGGATATGCTACCGAAGAAGAGACTTTTGCAGATGCAGGAACAGGTGGGGCTCAGAGTTCTGGTTTTAGCAGTGAAGTCATGTGGAAAGCACCTGCATTTGCACCATCTTCTGGTCTCAAACAAGTCTCCAGAAGAAGATTTTGTCATTTTGCACCTCTGCAGACCACAGATGCATACCGTTATTACTACCACTACTAATAGGAATCAACATTTCAGAAGGTTTGGAAATAATTTTTGGGCATCTGTGATTTTTCTGTAAGTAAAAAACAACACTGAGACACAATTATTATATGCATCAACAACATACATAAGGTTAAAACAATCCAAAATGAATTCTAACTCAGTCCAGAAGAGAACTGCGGACAGTAGAGCTCCAACAATTAATCAATTTGTCAACTATTTTTATAACCAATAATCATTCTGAGTGATAGATTTAATTACAATTTCCTACATATGATTATTTTATAGTTTCCGTCTTCCGTCGTGGCAGTAAACTGAATATTTTTGGATCAAACAGGACATTTTAAGCTGTCATCTTGTCCTTTAGGAAACACTTTTTCACCATTTTTCTGACATTTTATATCCCAAATGATTAACTGATCACTTGAGAAAATAATCCACAAATTAACCTACAATGAAAAATAATAATCAGCTGCGGCCCCCGGAGGACTGTGAGAAAATCTCTGTTATGAGACTTGGACTCAGCAAAACAGCTGTTTATTAAAACCTCCAGAAGAAAAGATAATCCCTCAACCAAGATCCACCTAAGAAGAGGCAGGAAATGCATTAACTTACCAGGGTTTTCATCAGCGTCTGCCTTGAAATAATATCCATTTGTAAGTATGGAGTGATTTTTGCGGTTTGGTTTTGAAACTTGTACAATATTATTAAACCAAACCTTGCTTTTCTTATTCCCGACCAAAGCACATTTTTATTAAACAAAATGTTACCTAAGAATTACATTGATATGTGAATTTTGGCAACATTTAACACTATACTTCCAAGGATTAACAATGTGCCTAATACATTACCACCACCTCTCTAATATATAGAGTAAATATAGCCTATCCTGTCCTGTCCTATCCTATACTATGCTATACTATGCTATTTTATACTATACTATACTATACTATACTATACTATACTATACTATACTATACTATACTATACTATACTATACTATGCTATGCTATGCTATGCTACACTATACTATAATATGCTATGCTATACTATGCTATTTTATACTATACTATACTATACTATACTATGCTATGCTATGCTACACTATACTATAATATGCTATGCTATACTATGCTATGTTATACTATACTATACTATACTATGCTATGCTATGCTACACAATACTATAATATGCTATACTATGCTATGTTATACTATACTATACTATGCTACACTATACTATAATATGCTATGCTATACTATGCTATGTTATACTATACTATACTATACTATACTATACTATACTATGCTATGCTATGCTACACTATACTATAATATGCTATGCTATACTATGCTATGTTATACTATACTATACTATGCTATACTATGCTATGCTATGCTACACAATACTATAATATGCTATACTATGCTATGTTATACTATACTATACTATACTATGCTACACTATACTATAATATGCTATGCTATACTATGCTATGTTATACTATACTATACTATACTATGCTATACTATGCTACACTATACTATACCATACTATACTATACTATACTATACTATACTATACTATACTATACTATACTATGCTATGCTATGCTACACAATACTATAATATGCTATACTATGCTATGTTATTCTATACTATACTATACTATGCTATGCTATTTTATACTATACTATACTATACTATACTACGCTATGCTATACTATACTATGCTATTTTATACTATACTATACTACGCTATGCTATGCTATACTATACTATGCTATACTATATTACTCTACACTACGCTATACTATGCTATGCTACTATACTATACTGTACTATGCTATGCTATGCTATGCTACACTGTACTGTACTATACTATACTATACTATACTATACTATACTATACTATACTGCATGTAGCCATCTACTATAGAAAGATTTTTATTTTAAATTATTCTCCACAAATTGGGCATAAAAACACCGCTGGGGCTCAGAATTGCTCAACCTCCTGATCTTCTTCTGTCTGCTGTTGCTGCTCTCCAACGGTGTACCACTATTACCTGTCTGTCATGCCTTAAAATTGATTTCACCAGTTCAGTGGGTGTGACGTGGACATTCAAAGGACTACACTCTTTCTCTGGCTTTCTAGGACTCACATACACTGACAAAGAGCATACGAACAGAAACTGCAGCAGCATAAACACAAAGACAAAAATGTACTGACTAAATCAGGGTGTTTGTGCATTAATAATGAATATCCACATGACATGTAGTAATGATTATTATTAACTTCTCATTGTAAAAACCGCAGATTTAAGTTAACATGTGTTGCGTACACTTGTTACATCTCCAACTAAATGACAGAGACCTAATAATCCAGATTAAAAGCTCCTGTGTGGGTGTGCATTAAAAATGTACATATTTCTGGTTACGTGTTTTGTGAAAAGCAGCTGGAATATGTGTTAGAGCTATTTTTGCTTTTAATGTAAAGATAATTGCACAATTTAATGCGACTGAAATAGTGAATCCACTTCAGAGCCAATAACACTTCGCTGGTAATTTTGAAACCAGCATGAAGCACTGAATTAAATTAACTAAACACTTGGACTTAAAACATGTCCTTGAGTGATACTGAGATGTTTTAAATGGGTCAAATCTGTTCAACACAGTGAGTCATCTGGAGCGTCATGTTAACCCACGGGGCAGGTTTTGTTGGTAATAACGGTTCGTCTATATGCATCACTGTTTAATCTGGTCCCATTCAGACTGGTATGGTACAATGTTAGTGCTCTGTTTGTATTCCACTTTATTTTATAGATTGAAAATCCTGATCATGGATAGAGACCCAACATCTAACATCATACTAATAAAAAACAGCAACAACAACATAGAACTGGTGATCTTCTCTTCTCTTCTCTTCTCTTCTCTTCTCTTCTCTTCTCTTCTCTTCTCTTCTCTTCTCTTCTCTTCTCTTCTCTTCTCTTCTCTTCTCTTCTCTTCTCTTCTCTTCTCTTCTCTTCTCTTCTCTTCTCTTCTCTTCTTCTTTGCTCTTGTCTTCTTCTTTTCTTTTCTTTTCTTTTCTTTTCTTTTCTTTTCTTCTCTTCTTTTCTTCTCTCTTCTCTTCTCTTCTCTTCTCTTCTTCTTCTTCTCTTCTCTTTTTCTTCTTCTTCTTCTTCTTCTTCTTCTCTTCTTCTTCTCTTTTCTTCTTTCTCTTCTCTTCTTCTTCTTCTTCTCTTCTTTCTCTTCTCTTCTCTTCTTTTCTTCTCTCTTCTCTTCTCTTCTTCTGCTTCTTCTTCTCTTCTTCTTCTCTTCTCTTTTCTTGTTCTTCTTGTTCTTCTTCTTCTCTTCTTCTTCTCTTTTCTTCTTCTCTTTTCTTCTTCTTCTCTTCTCTTCTTCTTCTCTTCTCTTTTCTTCTTCTTCTTCTTCTTCTCTTCTTTTCTTCTCTCTTCTCTTCTCTTCTTCTCTTCTTCTTCTCTTTTCTTCTTCTTCTCTTCTCTTCTCTTCTCTTCTCTTTATGTATTATGAAAATTATAGCATTACAAACATGTTAATTATTGGATTTAATCTAGACTATAAATGTATTAACATTTTTTTGACTGCTTTAAAGATCTGTGTTTGACATTTAGTGACATTTATCTGTGCCCTTAACCTCATCCAACCTCATATAACACCTTGGGTAACTCATTAGAACCACTTGGTACATTTCCATAAACATATTTAACCCTTTCATGCATGAATTATGAGAACCTTATTCAAGATTTTTTTTCTTATCCTTTTTTTATTCCTCTTTAGACATGAAAAAATGGAGTTACAAAAATAGCCACTCAGCTGGACACCATGCCTTTAATTCTTGAAGCAAAAAAAACATGCATTTACTGACTCAAATTATGAAATATTTTTTTAATGCTGCTAATCGGATATTTTCTCACATTTTTAACATACTATAATACTAATTATTACTCACTCCGATAATATGCAATAAAAAACTACTTTATGTTTAAAAAAAACAAAAAAACAAAAACGTGTTGATTACAGTCTAATAACAATTAGCAATTTATTTACACTCAAATATTTTACTGCAGATCAGGTTTATCAAGAGCAGGAAAGTTACAGTAATGCAACGAATTACAGTGTATGGGATGATGCATTTAAAGGGTCAAAACACAGTATTTGAAATCTCTCTGACAGGATATTTTAGAGACAATTTGACAGTTTAGTGTTGCTAAATGACCCATAGTTTTACTTTAAAATTAATTTTTGCATTAGTTGGAGCATAAGGGATTATCCAAAACAAGGAGCTACTTTATATTGAAATAAATGTTGGAATGGCGATCAATTAAACTTCACTCTCTGACAGGACATTACTGTATTTGGACCAGTAAGTGTCCACTGTGTTGGCTGATATGCAAATAAAACAACAAAATCCATGAATATACGAGAGAATAGTAGTCCACTGTAGTGACCACTATGCATGAAAGGGTTAAAAGAAGGATAATCTTTCTTATATGTGGACCTGCAACACACACTGAAACTGACGCGCTCCCTTTAATCCATCACTAGCTGAACATGCCACACAGAGTAGGAGTAATGGGCGGCCATGTCTGGTTCCTGAGGAGCAAATGGAGGGTTAAGTGCCTTGCTCAAGGGCACATCAGCCAGCAATTTTTCTGCCAGTCCAGGGAATTGAACCAGTGACCTTTGGGTTACAGGCTGCTTCTCCAACCTTCTACGCCACAGGATTGGATTTTGAAATTTCAAATTGGAAAATGTCTATAAAAGGATATGAAAAAAATTCCAGAATGTTGCAAAACATTTTTTTTTGCCTGCTTGTGGTGGTCTTTACCGTTGTAAAAAATAATTACTGCACAGAGGGGGAAATGGAAACACCTTTTTTTGAGTAAATTAGGATATAGCAAACATTTAGCTCTTGTGATTGATGATTATTTGCTGTGTCTTCTGAGGAGACCAAATGATTCCTCTATCTCAGCCATGAAAAAAGACATCACAGTCATTTTAGATGGAAAGCAACAATACAATGTGCTGCTTCTACTGCTGTTTATTAGAACCATTTATAATGTAGCCTAGAGCGCCTTCTGCTGACAACACAGCCTTACTCCTCTCTCCAAACCAGGGGTTGGAATTACACAGAATTCACATCTTTTAATATTATTAAAATGGCACTTATTTTCTAAAGAAATTTCAGGTTGTTCATGGATGCACATGTAATTCACATTAATTTGAAGTATACCTTGTAAATGTTAACTTTTCCATAATGCAATTCTACTTTTTTTTTTCCACTGTTATAATTTTACTGGTCCGGCCCATTTGAGATCATAGTAGACTGTATTTGGCTGAGTTTGACATCCCTGTTGTAAAGTGAGGTTATAGTACTTAATATCCATGCCTACATCCAACACTTGTTAAATAAATAAATAAATAAATACAGCTATTTAAAAAAAACAAGTTTCGTTTCAGGTTTATTTCATGAACATTATTTATACTAATTTCAAAACTTATTATGGCTATTACCTGAATATGAAGCATTCTATTCTATTCTATTCTATTCTATTCTATTCTATTCTATTCTATTCTATTCTATTCTATACTCCACAGAATTCAAATCTTTTAATATTATTGAAATTGCACTGATTTTTCTTAAGAAATTTCAGGTTGTTCATGGTTGTTCATATTATTCACATTCGTTTGAAGTTGTAGATGTTAACATCTCCGTAATGTAACTCTACTTTTTTCACTGTTATAATTATACTGGACCAGCCCACTAGATCATATTGGACTGAATGTGGCTGAGTTTGACACCCCTGATGTAAAGCTAGTACTAATATCCTTGCCTATATCTAATACCTGTAAATAAATAAATAAATAAATAAAATACAGTCAATGTTTTTTTTTTGTTTTTTTTTTCATTATTATTATTTTTTTAAATTTTTTTTTTTATCAGTTTAGTTTTAGGTTTGTTTCATAAACATTGTTCATACTAATTTCAAAACTTATTATGGTTATTCCTGAATATGAAGCATTCTATTCTATTCTATTCTATTCTATTGTATTCTATTCTATTCTATTCTATGCTCCACAGAATTCACATCTTTTAATATTATTAAAATTGCACAGATTTTCTTAGGAAATTTTAGGTTGTTCATGTTATTCACATTCGTTTTTAAGGATACCTTGTAGACATCTTGTTGACATCTCGTAATGTAACTCTACTATTGTCACTGTTATAATTTTACTGGTCCGGCCCACTAGAGATCATATTGGGCCGAATGTGGCTTGCTTTAGATTTAGTACCTTTTAAAAAAAAAAAAAAATCTGCTCATTAAAAAAGAAAATAATGTGGCTTGCTTTAGATTTAGTACCTCTAAAAAAAAATTTAAAAAATCAACTCATTAAAAAAAAAAAAAAAAAGTTTAATTTAATTTTATTTCATGAACATTATTTGTACTCATTTTAATACTTATTATGGTTATTTCCTGAATATAAGGCATTCTATTCTATTCTATTCTATTCTATTCTATTCTATTCTATTCTATTCTATCTACTCTCCTCCTTTCCCCGCCCCCCGCTCTGTCGTCACGCCGGAGGCAGCCAGTGAGGCGGATGGAGGGGGGTGTTCCACGGAGGAGAGGCAGGCGGCAGCGACGCAGCGCTCCAACAAGAACCGCTCACGGGCTTTGTTTAGTGGATGTGAATGAGCTCCGGCAGCTCCTCCAGAAATGTGGACAGATATAAGGACATTGCTACTTTTGCATTCGTTACTCCTGAGGGTCCATTTCTCGGCAGGTCAGTATTGATCTTTTGAACCTATGTGTACATGTGTGCGCGTTTTTTTTTTTTTTTTTGTGTGTGTGTGTGCGTGGGTTCCAGTGGGTTTAAAAAGCCACCTCCGGTCCTGTCTGTGACGGGCTGTGGAGAGAGGTGAGAGGAATTGGATGCGCTCCCGGCACTAAGCGCGCCTGTGCCTGTGTTTTATTCTCATACACCCAGAATAAAGACAGAAACCTCTTTATTTATTTCCCTCAGTGGGAAACGAGTGAATTGTGTGCGTGGATGATGTGGGATCACTTATTGTGCGCTCTTGGATGGAAAATGCGCGTATGTTTCTGTCAAGTGAGCATCCATACTGCATTGGAGGTAGTACCCTGCTGTAGTAGACTGGAATCTTTGTCCTCATGTGTTGGGGAATTACCCCCCCACACACACCCCCACCCCCCTACCCCCCTCTCCTGTACTGTTTCTCCACACAGACTTGTTTTCAATTATCTTAAAAAAAAAAAAACATAATAACTGAGGGATCCACGGCCCTGACGCACCCCGCGCCACAGCCAATTGACCTGAATGAATGCTGAATATCAATTAGGCATTCATTTGCAAATGACAGTTGAACTACTCCACTCAGGCTACTATCAGCACTAGTTTCTCATCCATCTGGGTACTGTTTTCTCTCTTCCAGCAACGGATGAGTGTGAGGATGGACAGTTTCAGTGCAACAACAAAAGGTGTATACCGACCATCTGGAGATGCGACGATGATGATGACTGTTCGGATAACAGTGATGAAGAAAACTGCCGTAAGTGTTTACATTCGGAATGTGTTTTTGTTAATTAATTATTTTTATTTTTTTATTTTTTAGGGGAAAATGCAGTTTGACATAATTCTAAGCGTATCCTAAAAGCATGAGAGAGTTAGTGCATTTCTAAACTAGAAGTAGATGGAGCACTGAGAGCTTTTCATTAACGGTTTGGCCGATTAATCGATAGGACGTTTAACAAATCACCAGTCCATTGGCATTGATTGATGACTTGTATTAGACTTTTCCACTATAAATGTTGAATTGTATAGGAAATAAAGGCTACCAAGGTTAAAATTGTTCCCACTTTTGAGTTAAATAACACTGGGTTACAAAAAAAAAAAAAATTTTTGTAAGTTGTCTAGGTTTTTTCAACTGAATTAGGACCATTTTGCACCGCTAAATCCAAAAATGACATCTGTTTTTCTCAGTCAGGTCAGGGTTTTTTTGCTAATTTGATTAGGAAAAATTTGATCTTCTCACAAAATTGATTACATTTTTGTGACTTTATCAGTTGATTTTTTTATATAGTTCTCACCCAAAATAGGTTTTAAGAAAAAAAAAAATCATTTTCTAACAGGATTCCTGTTAGGTACAATGGTGTATTCACCGCAGATGTAGCAGAATACGTCAGGCTTATTTTTGCAAGATCTTCTAGTTGAAGCCATTTCATTCACCTGTAATATTAAAAAAATACATTAATCATAAATTGACAAAAGTAAAATCTTCAGAACTCATTTATTGCAAGAAATATGAAAGAATTTTGTATCATATGATGTGAAAATGCCCATAAATGTAAGCAAAAATGTTAAAAAGCTAATATGTAGCATAGTTCAGAAAGTTGACCTGATTGAGCAAAATTAATGTGATTTTTGGATTCAGCACACCAAAATTATCCTAAATCAGCTCAAAAAACTTAAACAATAAATTTGTTGTTGACCAGTGTAATATGAGCTTAAAGTGCAGATCCTTGAAATCTATTATTTTCACTCAGATGTTCAGTTCAACTATGTGCGCTAAGTGTTTCTAATAAAGTGGACGATTTTGATTTTAGGCATGCATAATGAGTTTTCAGTGTCAAAATGTTATGCCTTTGGGCTTTTACATGTGCAGGTACAAACACAATCTGGATGCACAGTTGTAATAATGATAATAGGAGCACTGAGAGCTTTTCATTAACGGTTTGGCCAATTAATCGATAGGACGTTTAACAAATCACCAGTCCATTGACATTAATTGATGACTTGTATTAGACTTTTAGACTACAAATGTTGACTTGTATAGAAAATAATGGCTGAAAAGGTTAAAATTTCTCCCACGTTTGTGTTAAATGAGATGTTTACTTTGAGTTTCAGCTTAAAGTGCAGATCCTTGAAATCTATTATTTTCACTCAGATGTTCAGTTCAACTATGTGCGCTAAGTGTTTCTAATAAAGTGGATGATTTTTAGGCATGCATAATGTGTTTTCAATGTCAAAAAAGCCTTTGGGCTTTTACATATGCAGGTACAAACACAGTCTGGATGCACAGTTGTACTACTACTACTACTACTACTAATAATAAAAATATAACAATAATAATAATAATAATAAGCCCTATATTGAACTGGTGACATGTCCAGGGTGTACTCCACCTTTGCCCATAAGTAGCTGGGATAGGCTCCAGCGACCCCCGTGACCCTAGTGAGGATAAAGCAGGTTAAGAAAATGAATGAATAATAATAATAATAATGCACACATACATACATACATATATCAAAACATATAGCACTGTTAGCTAAAATGGCTACAGCTGTGGTTTACTTTTAGCTCTTTGTTGTAATAGATTGTCTACTTTCGGCCCCAACAAAGGAAAAATCTGCTTTCATGACTCATTGGATGTATAAAATTGGACCAGCTCAGAGCTTGGCAAAATGACCTGATGATTACAGTTTTCTGCAAATATAGCAATAAACAGGACTGACCTCTTACAATAAATAAATAAATAACATAAAGAGAGCTCAAAACTACAGAATCAGTGTATCCAAGCAGAACAATTCATTGTAAAATATGCACTAAAACCTTTCCATTGTGTCCTCTTGATCAGATAGTTAATAGACTTTTGTCCTTTAAAGATGCTCCAAAAGTTAAAAAACAAATTGAATTTCTATCATTAATCACATCCAGACAAAATACCTGGAACTGCTTCCATCAGCTATCCATTAGAACTTAATGGTCTGTTCATGACTAGAATATGTATTGAAGCTATTCTGTTTAAATGAGCTGCATTTTCCCCCAATATTAACAGTTACAGACCAGAAAATATACCCCTGTCTCTGTCCACATGCATTATTTTTGTGATAGATTTGTTATTCTATCATTTTTGGGATCTTTTTGAGTTTTCATGCTTATTTTTTACTGTTTCTGCTAGGGATGCACCGATACCTACCCACCGATACTTTTTTTCAGACTGAGTACGTGTACGAGTACTTACATTTGAGTACTTGCCGATACCGAGTACCGATACGAGTACTTAATAATCCCATTCCAGTTGTTAGTTCCTTTTGTAAATGTGTTTTATTGCCGTTGTCATTAGTCTAACTGGAACAAAGTGCTGCTACTGACATTTAATGTGTTGGAATGAGCGTTTATCAATTAATCCACCAGGGGGCGCCGCATTGAATTAACCATACTGGACAAATACCACGAAGAAGATTAAAGTTTTTTAAGAAGAAGAAGAACAAAGTCAGTAATAACAAACATGGAGACGACAGAGGCAACACTAATGTGATACTAATATTGCAGCGTTTTCGCTGGTAAGGTTTAAAAGTTTAGCTTCAGCAGGAAGAGAAAAGAGAAATGAGTGATAAGTTTGGTTTTCACTTCTGCTGGCGGCAGTCCGGACCGCTCTGTACTCCCGCTGGTATTCTCCTTCTGAGTACGCATCCACCAGCACGGATGGAATGTACGCAGAGGAAGGACAGAACGCTGCGTCTGTATCTGTCTGTGTCTGGAACGTTACTGTCAGTCAGCGTTACTTTTATCACTGTCATTTATTTTAAAAAATCTCCACACTCTTCACACATTATTCCACTGCCGCGTACCTGCTGCACTGAACTGTGAATGTCACACTGCTGTAAGTGGTATCGGTGCATTTGTATCGGATATCTTTTACGAGTACGAATACGAGTACACACACTGAGTATTGGAGCTGATACCCGATACTCATATCGGTATCGGTGCATTCCTAGTTTCTGCATAGAAGTGTGTTATTTCTGGGGAGCTGTAGAAGCTTAGAGAGTTTACAGGACATGCCAAAAAAGCTACAGGCACGAATAAAATCATGTTTTGAGTGGGGATTAGGTGTGTGTGTGTGTGTGTGCCTCAGGCCCAAAAACGTGGCAGGTGATTTCATTCCTTCTGATCCTATATATAGAAAGCTCAACATGCTTGTTTTATAAAATGAGGGTTGATTGGGTGGAACCATTTTCCAATCATCTTCAAATGAAAAGCTGTCCAGCTGAGAGACAGATTGCGTGGTGTATCGGTCTGGTGCACAGAGCTCTGACAGGTATCTCGGATGTGTTGTTTTGTGCGGAAATAATAAGAATTCCAGTTTCCTTTTTGACTGCGAGTCAGTGGCCTATATTTTGGAAGAATGCTTGTACTGAAACCAGTGAAGTTGTGCCAGAGCTGAATCCAAGCTCTGCATGTTTTGCCGAGCAGCTCTTTTCCTTTGTGTCTGGTTTAATTATGGCTCGGGAGAAATTCCTGCACCTCCCCACACATGCATACTGTATGTAAAGTACATACTATTTCACCTAATATGCCAGTGTCTGCTTCCGTCTCAGTCTACAACGTCCCTATCCACCTGCTGCATCCATGTTTCTGTCTGGAGGTGTTTACGCTGTTGCTCCGTCTCTTAGACCAGCAGGACGTGTCTTCAGGCACTTCTAAATAAAGCAGGTCATTCAGAGCTTTTTTGCGTCTGAAACAATGTGTCACCGCTTCGCACACACATAAAATAATCCTGACGTTCAAAGAAAATGATACTTTCGGGTGTCATTTCCTCTGCGTTTCTTTTGAATCCAACAGGAAACTGTCAAGGCACTTTTATTACCCTCTGTGTGTTTTCTATGGCATAAAGCTCTTGACGACCTTAAGGTTTTGAGTGAAAACATTCCTGTCTGAAAACCTTTAAAGCTGCGACTACTCACTCACCATTTTCTGATTATGACAGTCCAGCATTACTTGCGTTACATTAGAGAATGGCCTTCACTCTGCGCCCATTTCTTTTTCTTGTTTGGCGTTCTGTGTCTGCGTGGGCAGGCGAATGGGAAAGATTGGCTTACGCAGAGGAAGATCAGTCCCTGTACTGGTATTCTTGTAGTGTCTGACAACTAGTTACAGATATTAGGTGTTTAGAGTTTACCTTTTTTGATTCACATTTTGTCTTTTAATTCTACTTTCTTTTTAATCTAACTTACTCTTAGCTACTTATACTCTGCATTTATTACCTCCGCCAAGTGAAACGGCGCAGGTTATGTTTTCATCAGGGTTTGTCTGTTTGTTTGTTAGCAAGATAACTCAAAAAGTTATGGACAGATTTGGATGAAATTTTCAGGAAATGTTGATACTGGTGCAAGTAACAAATGATTAAATTTTGGTGGTGATCAGGGGGATGAGGATGGGGGTGTGGGGGGGGATTTTTTGTTTGTTCGTCTGTCTGTTAGCAAGATAACTCAAAAAGTTATGGAGGGATTTGGATGAAATGGATTTGGGGCGGGGGGGCAGATTTTGATGATATTTTCAGGAAATATTGATTCTGGCACAAGGAACAAATGATTAAATTTTGGTGGTGGTGGGGGACCGATCTGCCTTGGCGGAGGTGTGCGGTCTCCGAGTGCTTTTCTAGTTTATTTATTGATTGTTGATGTGGTTTGACTGTTTTTGAGGAGCGGTGACCGCTTTTGGTATTTTGAATTTCCCCTCGGAGATTAACCCTTTCATGCATACTGGTCACTACAGTGGACAGTTCTTCTACAGCTGTTCGTTTGTATATCCATGTTTTATGTTGTTTTAGTTTCATATCAGCCAACACAGTGGACACTTATGCACCATCCCATACACTGACATTCATACTATTACTGTAACTTTGCTGTTCTTGATAAATCTGATCTGCACTAACATGTTTTAGTGTAAACCAATTGCTAATTATTGTTAGACTGTAATTAACTATTTTCCTAATCAAAAAGTTGGGCTTTTTTTGCATATTATCTCCATGAAGGGAGTAATAACTAATATTAGACTATGATAAAATGTGAGCTGCATGAAAAATGTTTTTATTTCATAGTTTTCGATGATCAGTTTTAATCTTCGCTTCAAATATTAAACGCGTGGTGTCCAGCTTAGTGGACATTTCTGTAACTCCATGAAAAATAGCTTCATAAAAAAAAAAAAAAAAATCCCTTCACATTGTTTTTTTTATGCCTAAAGAGGAATAAAAACAATCAGGAAAAAAATCTTGACTAAGGTTCTCAAAATTCATGCATGAAAGGGTTAATAAATTAATCTATCTATCTATCTATCTATCTATCTATCTATCTATCTATCTATCTATCTATCTATCTGTCTATCTGTCTATCTGTCTGTCTGTCTGTCTGTCTATCTAGAAAAGAGGTTTTTAGCCACATTGCAGCGTAGGGTAATATTCAATTAAAGTATCAACGATTTCAATGACTCTCAGGAGTTGCTTCTTCTGTAAAAGCCTCTTTCTAGTTCTACATCTGTGCATGGTTAAAGACAGAGTGACACAGAGTAGTGCAGTGAAGTGTAACCCCGTACAACATCCATACGCTGCACATGGGGAAGAGCACAGCAAGGATTTAGCTGCAAATCCTGTGCACAAATTCCACACTAAGTTTCTTGTCGAGAATGAAGAGGTTGCATTTTTAAATTAAGTTTCTAAATGGTTGAATGGATGGTTTCACTTTTTATTCCTCCCAATATATTATTTCACAACACAATGCCAAGCCACCAAAACAGCGACTGAATGTGTGCAACAGACCATGGTTATGAAATATGCTGACAGGAATAAACCTTTTGCTGCAACGCCTTATTTGTCACAGCGGTGTCACCGTATTTCTAACCCGACCGGCGCTTTTACAGAACAGGTGCAAAGATCTTAAAATGCTGGCGTTGTGCATATGAATATCATACCCTTTTATGGCCTATGATCCTCCTCCAGCCTCGCACCATCCCCCACCAGTCCACCCCCAGACTCCGCTCCTATCTCTCCATCACCCCACCATCCCCCATCATCGGAACTCTATTCCCCGCTGGCCACTCATCTGCTCCTATACATTCATATGCATAATAAGTATGCACGGACACAAGTATGGGTCAGGTGCACATGCGTAACTGTGAGTGCACATAAACATAAATAAATGCATGCCAATTAACTCTGCAGTCATACTCTTTCCTGACACGTACTTGAAATAAACCGTGATATAAACTGTATATTTTGCTTTTGGCAAGGATGAGATACAAAACCACTGAGCCTCTTGCCTTGTCTCCTCTGCACAGAAGTAGAGGCAACAAAGGAATCCTGCTTTAAATTCTTCAAGTCAGATTTGTGCCAACTCTGACATGGAGCCTCAGTTTAATCTTCATCCTGATTATAGCTGCTTTTCGCTATCTGTGTTACCTTCTTCAAAGTCCAGCATGTCCGCTTGACTTCTTTTTCATCCTTGAACGTGATAAAGATCTGCTTCCTTGTGTGTTCATGAATTTAACATCTATACCTGCAGGGAGGCATTTCTCACGTAAAGCTCAAAGTATTCCTTTGTTTTCGTTGGTGGTGCAGAGTCAGCAACAAACTCTGTGCCTCCACCCGCTGTTTTCTTTTACTAATAAATCCGCACAACTCTTTCAGAGGCAAACTCACTTTTGAAACTACTGGTGCTTCTCCACACCTCCTGTAGTTATTGTTTATTTCTTCACTTAGATGCTTTTCTGAACAGACAGTCTTTTTCGCTGTATTGTGTCCATCCAAAGTCCTGCCGAGACATCAAAGCTCCTGTCTGGAGTTTACAAGAAAAACCAAAGATAGTCTGTGTTGAATAGTAATTTATCTGACATGGTTGTAGTGTTTATTGAACTCATTAAAAACTGTCTTGTTCACACTAACATGGATATTATTCTAAATAGATACTGTAGAGGCAAATCTTAGTGTTTCTTTTGGTTTCTTAATTCTTTTGGTTTCTTAATTCTTACTTTTACCTCTTCTAACATAAATAGACGTCAAAGAATGTTTTTATGCACTGGACAACATCGTCGCCAGACACAGCGGTAAAACGACTGTGTTGCTCCGATGTCCATTTTCTTTATTATCATAGTCAAAGAGAACGATGGAACAGGTATTTGTCAAACAAATCATGTGCACATAGCAGGATTACGCCCCCTTGTGTTCAAATATATATATATATATATATATATATATATATATATATATATATATATATATAATATACACACACACATACACATACACACAGGGTGGGGAAGCAAAATGTACAATGAACATTTAGTTGTTTTTTCTCAGCAGGCACTACGTCAATTGTTTTGAAACCAAACATATATTGATGTCATAATCATACCTAACACTATTATCCATACCTTTTCAGAAACTTTTGCCCATATGAGTAATCAGGAAAGCAAACGTCAAAGAGTGTGTGATTTGCTGAATGCACTCGTCACACCAAAGGAGATTTCAAAAATAGTTGGAGTATCCATAAAGACTGTTTATAATGTAAAGAAGAGAATGACTATGAGCAAAACTATTACGAGAAAGTCTGGAAGATACTATTAAAGAAGAATGGGAGAAGTTGTCACCCGAATATTTGAGGAACACTTGCGCAAGTTTCAGGAAGCGTGTGAAGGCAGTTATTGAGAAAGAAGGAGGACACATAGAATAAAAACATTTTCTATTATGTAAATTTTCTTGTGGCAAATAAATTCTCATGACTTTCAATAAACTAATTGGTCATACACTGTCTTTCAATCCCTGCCTCAAAATATTGTAAATTTTGCTTCCCCACCCTTCATACATACATACATATATATATATATATATATATATATATATATATATATATATATATATATATATATATATATATATATATATATATATATCCTTATGCTTCCCTAACCAACCATATAATATATTTGCTCCTGTTAAGTAAACCTACAAACATAAAATAATACAAAATACACATAATAATGAAATTATTGTAAGCTTAATAAAATGGCGCTTACAGATACTTTCTTTCTTCATTTTATTCTACATGACCTTTGTATTGCAAAGTATCTCTGTCCACTCGCAATGCAAAAATAACTAGAAACTGGCACAAATGCTCTGATAAACCATTGTTTCTGATGGATGGTCCTGTGTGTAGCAGATGCAGAGACTTTTATCTATCATGAAGGTGAGCAGGAACAAGTTTGGCTGTAAATTTCAGATACCTTAAGTCAGTGGTTCCCAACCTTTTTTGGCTTGAGACCCCATTTAAATATCACAAATTTCTGGTGACCCCAGACATTCAAAACGGAGACATTTTTTTGGCTAAAATAAATTTGTTTTTGATCATTTAATAGTTTGCGATATTATGTTGCAAATAAATGTTAATTTTAGACGACGTTTAGTCTATATAATGTATATTATTATGGACAGAGGCAGTAAATCCAGGTGTAGATTACTGCACAAAGTGAGAATTTTATTTTCCTTGGTCAGGATATGTACAGTCAGTCCAGCTTGGATTTACAAGGCTGACAATTAATACTGAACAAACAAGAACTCAAACTATGAATTATGAAAGAGCTGCAGCATCTGAAACTGACCACAATGAACATTTGACAGATAAACAGAACCACAGTGCTGCAGTTTCAGCTTCACAGTTTGTCATCTCTTTAATGTATTATGATTGTCTCTCTCAACTCACCATATATTTTTTCATAGAAATTTTTTAATTTTTTTTTTAGTTTTATCAGTTATTAGAAATTGCAGGCGACCCCATTTGAATTACAGGCGACCCCACAGTGGGACCTGACCCCAAGGTTGAAAAATACTGCCTTAAGTGTTGGTTGGGCTTGTAGAGGTATATTCTTTACATGATGTAGATTTCTTTGTAACGCAGATCTGGTCCCTCTCGCAAAGGTAGTAGTTTATTGTTTATACGGCTCTCCATTAGCTTCCACCATAGTGGTTGCTACTCTTCCTGGGGTCCGTTAAACTACAGACACAGTTACCAAATACATACATAAATAAAAACAAGTTTACAATTCATTGTAATCATCAACCAGTTGAACATTTCACCTCAACACATACACCATAAAACATTTAAACTTTTATCTCTACAGCAACCTGGACCATGAGAGTCAAAAACAATCATCTGCATTCCTGCACTTCCTTGAGTAGTTCCTCTTTGAGTGTTTTTTTTTGAATGAATATAAGCATTTAGTGTGTTTAATGTATATATGTAACTTATTCTATAGACTGGAGGCCCTGTAAATGACAGAATTTTTGGTTTGGGAAGTTCAGTGTGACCCATGGTAACCTGTCTGATTATGTTGTAGACCTCTATGCCTTATTCTGTCGGTAAGAAAGTCAGGTTTCAGGTTATTAGTACTGACTTCGATCTACTGTGGGTCATACAGTCATTTATTTACCTGGATTTAATGCCTCAGGTGCAGCTTCATTACACAAAGTATCAATAGACATGAGCAAAATGGAATGTGATGCCATTGTTTTCCAATCTCTGTTTTCCCTGATTGCATGGATACACATAAACTTTGGATTTTTGTGACTTAAAACACTGTTTACGTGTTGTTGAGAGGCCCAAATATAGAGAAAAATGGCCTTTTTCACATTATCCACATCAGTAGTTGCTTTTCCATTGACCCTCAAATTGCGCAAATATAACTTGCGCATAAAAATGTACCTAATGGAAAAACGACAATTTCGCCAAAAGTCTCATTTTTTGATTAAAAGTTTTTGCGCTGGCAAGAGGTGGTTTTTCGGGCATAGTGCACATAATATATCACGCAAAACTGCAATGGAAAGACCTTTTTTCGCACCATTAAAAAAACGTATGTTGACGTATGTTACAACAAGCGAAGAAGAAGAAGAAACATGTTGCGGTATGTGTGGACACACCAGGAAACCCAATCATTTTTTAATTTAGTACGAGATAGAGGGGTAATATAAACAATAATAACTATATCTGTAAATCAACACCATATTTACGTTTGTCCCCAAGTTTATGGAATGACTTCTCATGTCATCTTGCGATAATAAATAAACAAATCATTGCATTTGGGATTTAATGGAAAAACTGACATTACGCACTTCTGTTTTTTCGACATTTAGTAAATATTGGTGAACTTTTGCCCAGATGTCCAATGGAAAAAGCAACTAGTGTGGACAGGGCACACATATCCAGATTTTCTTCTTATTCATAAATGTAACTGCTTATTAGTTTTCTCAGTACTTACTTTACTTGTTCATTGTTCATTTAATAAAGATAAATCACATCGATGAACATTTGTGTAAAAAATACAATCTGTTAAAGTGATTATTTCGTAGCAAAATTGCTAATCCCAGGGCAAGTTTTAGGAGACAAAACAACTCTCCACCTGTAAAAGCTGTATATAGAACACGGCTGCCCAAAACATTTGTGATGTCAAAATTCCTGCTCCCAGGCCTGTCTCTGAAATTCAGAATTCAGGTGAGCAGAAAAAAAAAAAAAAACCTTCCCTCCGTCAGCAGAAGAATGTGAAAACAGGCTGACTGTCAAACTCTGCACAGATATCTTCGCCAACAGTGAAGCTCACAGACCACTGTGAACGAAGAGGAGGAAAAAGTTTTCAGTGCAACTTTACAAATCACAAAAAGTATTCCTCTACCTGTGATTAATGCCGAAGCTATAATTTATTCATCAGTGCTGGAAAACTTTATACCTGACAGCGGTTTGCATGGCGTCAAATAATGCAAACATCCAAACTACTGTGCTACTTCTCTGCATCGTGTTTGGAAAGATAATCTCAGATTGGAAATGGCTTTTACTGCTATTGTTGCTTCTCTATAGATCTGCTCACCGGGCCTTTGGGAGGAGGAGGTTACAGAATTCTGCTGAAAAAACCTTTCAAAGTCTGTTTTATACTTGACAACAGTCTTGGCAAATGCGGCTACTCCCTGACATAATCATTTTGTGCTTTAAAATGCTTCAGATATATACGTTTACAGGAATTTGACATGTAAGGCTGTTTAATAGTAGCTGAAAGAACGAGGGACTGGCATAATGGGATTTGTGTTTTATGTTTTGTATGCCATGCGTTTAATTTTTCAACAAGAGCTAGCTCCAAATCTCCACCAGACCTAACAGGGCTTCCTCACAATTACAGTATGATATGTCTGGAATCCTTTATGTTGGGTTGAAGTCCATGTGACGTGTCCACCCACTTGCCCTGTTACCATCCACAGTATAGGCTTCACATGTATGATATCCATCCTGTCTGAAATCCACAGGCTTTGACTTTTTGTTCGCACACAGTAGAACTATTCTGGTATTTCCCTAGTTCCAAACAACACAACATTTAAACTAGCGTATGATGTTCGTCACCAATTTTTCATCAAATCTGTAAAACCAGAGTAATACCTAAGTAATCCATTAGTCTTTCTGTGATTATGCACCTCAATCACTTCCCTCAAGGTTGAACAACTTCAAAGTTGACTCCATCACAAGTAGGGTTGCAAATTCTCGATTAATTCATTAATTGTTAGTTGGTTGCCCTTATCAATCAATTAAGGATTAATTGATAAGCGGCGATTTCCTGAGAACCTGAATTTCTTTTTCAATACGGTCTATAAGAATAAAAGCTAAATACTGTTTATATACTTCATGAAAAAAACATGTCAAACTCCTTAATGATTGATTTATTGAAACATTGGATACAGTCAGTGCTTCCTGTGGAATTCATCTGTTGATGTGGCAGTGTGTAATGGGGGGGTGCATGTGCGTGCGTTTCGTTGGGTGGGTGGGGGGTACTCGCACGCGTGCAGTACGGCCGGGGCATGCATGCGTGTTGGTTGATAACTACACGCATGCGTGCATCACTTTCCGTCCTACTTATAATACTATAGGGGAACGGGACAGTGCAGTCTGTGCCCCCGCAGAAGTGAAAGTGAAACTTGTCACTCATTTATCTTTTCCTCCTGAAGCTTCACAAATGCATTACATACCTGTGGCCCGAATCAGGATCCTGGAGGATGTTTTCAACTTCTGTCTCACTGACTGTGGACTAGACCAACCTCCAGGGAAAACGCTCCGATACCGACCCCGCATTTGTGCATGTATTTATTCAGGGGTGTACCGCTCCCACAAACAGACGGTCGGTCTGTGTTTGGCTCCACCATGTCCATAAAGACATTCTAACTCATCAACGCGATGATCCGGTTCAATGACTGGCTATTCCAGCCACGACGTCGCAGCGTGGACAAACTGGCAGCCTTCAGACAGGTGTGGACGGGCGGAAAAGGGCAAATAACTGACAATTAATAATTTAATCGAGCAAATTCTTAGCGACAATTAATCATTAGTCGATTAATTGTTTACATCCCTAATCACAAGCCATCCGTAAACCGAAACCAAACTGTCATTTGGGCCTTTTTGGAATTCCACACAGCTGCAGTATGGCCGCAGCAGCAACAAACACAGAAACGGCTTCATTGCTTCTTCCTGCTGCGGCTACGTGGAATTCTGAAAAGGCCCGACTGATGGTTTGGTTTCGGTTTGGTATGTAAACAAACAGACAGCTTGTGATGGAGTACACTTCAAAGTTGTTCACCGTGAGAAGAGTGATTCAGGTGGGTCAAAACACGGTATTCGAAATCTCAATTTGACAGATTAGTGTTGCTAAATGACCCACATTTTTACTTTTAAATTCATTTTTGCTTTAGTTGGACCATAGGGGATTATCTGAAACAAGGAGCTACTTTATATTGAAATAAATATTGGAATGGCAATCAATTAAAATTCGTTCTCTGATGGAACATTACTGTGTTTTGACCCAGGTGCATAATCACGGAAAGACTAAAGGATTTGTGATACTTTGGCTATCACTCGGGTTTTACAGACTTGATGAAAAATTGATACCGAACATCATACTCGGCTTTAAAATCCGGCCAATGAAAATGAATATTCCTCCAATATTCTTGTTGAAATACACCTGTTTTCTATTGGTGGCAGATGTTCCACTGTATGAACTCAGCTCCTTCTTTAGTTCATTCAAACAAGTTCTGGAAAATGTTGGTTTTTAATCTTTACTCATATCTATAGACCTGTTGATATGCTTTGCCATTATGTTGAACAGTTGGTGTTTTTCTACTTCTGACCCAAAATGTGGACTTTTCTTTGGAGTATCTTTTATCTGTTTGCAGTTGACTGTGAACAGCGTCTATGCATTGTAACCTTGAGTAATAGGTGCATATTAATCATTTTCCCGATGCAATGTACAGATGTCCAAAGATCAACTTCAGAATATTAAGTTTATAATAACACTGGAATATTAATGTGCGCTTTAGTAGGGTGGCATAGTGGTTAGCATAGCTGGCAGCTTTTGAGTGTGATTCTGAGCTGTTCCATTTGTGCCACGTCTTTCATTCAGTTTACCAAAAACAGGTCTACGTAGGTTATTTTCCTGTCAGTGTCTTTGACCACGGTGCTGATGAAGTTCTAGAGTTGATACCCTACCACCTTCAATGGCAGATCACTGCTCCTAAAGTGCTCTGTGCTAATTCTAATGCTAATGCTAGCGCCTGTGTGCATCATATGATAGGGAAAATGCAGAAACAGGATTTACCTACAGGGATAATAAAACTCATTAAACTTTTAACCTTTCACATGGCACTTTTCAAATTCAGAATATAGTGAAATTTGTAATAACAGTGGAATATTAGTCTGCATGAAGGGTGTTGTAGTGGCTGGAAGCTTCCGCGCTATTCCATCTGTGCCATGTATTTCATTCAGTTTCCCAAAAGCAGGTGTATGAATATGGAGGACTGAACCTGCTATACAGAAATATAAAAATGGCTTGATAAATTCCTTTCTGTACCATTTATTTATCCGTTTTGTCCTTATTTATATTTTTCTTTCTTTAATTTTTAGCCCTGCATTTATTTCTGTGTTGCTTTCTATTTACATTTACATTTACATTTTCTTTATCTTTTTTCTTATTTATTTCTATATTTTATTTTCATCTGACATCTTATTAAATTATTGGCTTTTTTTTTTTTTTTAAATTCATAGTCATATTTACCTCTGCAGTATTCCTCCTTTTGCATTTTCTTCCTCTATTTATTTCTTCTTCACCTATTTATTTATTTATTTATTTCTGCATTGCTTTGTATTTACATTTTCTTTATCTCTTCTTATTTATTTCTACATTTTATTTCATCTGACATCTTATTATTTATTAGCTTTTTTTTAATTCATAGTCATATTTACCTCTGCAGTATTCCCCTTTTGCATTTTCTTCCTCTATTTATTTCTGCTTCACCTGTTTATTTCTGCATTGCTTTGTATTCACATTTTCTCTATCGCTTCTTATTTTTTTCTATATTTCATCTGACATCTTATTATTTATTGGCTTTTTTTTTAAATTCATAGTCATATTTACCTCTTCCACATTCCCCCTTTTGCATTTTCTTCCTCTATTAATTTCTCCAAGCCTATTTATTTCTGCCTTGCTTTCTATTTACATTTTCTTCAGTATTCCCACTTTTGCATTTTCTTACCCTTTTTATTTCTGTTTCACCTATTTATTTCTGCATCGCTTTGTATTTACATTTTCTTTATCTCTTTTCTTATTTATTTCTACATTTTATTACATCTGACATGTTATTTTTTATTGGCTTTTTTATTCATAGTCATATTTACCTCTTCAGTATTCCCCCTTTTGCATTTTCTTCCTCTATTTATTTCTGCGTCACCTATTTATTTTTGCATTGCTTTCTATTTACATTTTCTTCACTGTTCCCCCTTTTGCATTTTCTTCCTCTATTTCTGCTTCACCGATTTATTTCTGCATTGCTTTGTATTTACATTTTCTTTATCTCTTCTTATTTATTTCTATATTTTATTTTCATCTGACATCTTATTAATTTATTGGCTATTTTTTTTTATTCATAGTCATATTTACCTCTTCAATATCCCCCCTTTTGCATTTCCTTCCTCTATTTATTTCTGCTTCACCTATTTATTTCTGTGTTGCTTTCTATTTACATTTTCTTTATCTCTTCTTATTTATTTGTATATTTTATTTTCTTCTGACATCTTATTAATTTTTTGGCTATTTTTTTTTTATTCATAGTCATATGTACCTCTTCAATATTCCCCCTTTTGCATTTTCTTCACCTAGTTATTTCTCCAAGCCTGTTATTTCTGCATTGCTTTCTATTTACATTTTCTTCAGTATTCCTCCTTTTGCATTTTTGTCCTCCATTATTTCTGCTTCACCTATTGATTTCTGCATTGCTTTGTATTCATATTTTCTTTGTCTCTTCTTATTTATTTCTATATTTTATTTTCATCTGACATCTTATTAATTTATTGGCTATTTTTTTTTATTCATAGTCATATGTACCTCTTCAATATTCCCCCTTTTGCATTTTCTTCACCTAGTTATTTCTCCAAGCCTGTTTATTTCTGCATTGCTTTCTATTTACATTTTCTTCAGTATTCCTCCTTTTGCATTTTTGTCCTCCATTTATTTCTGCTTCACCTATTGATTTCTGCATTGCTTTGTATTCATATTTTCTTTGTCTCTTCTTATTTATTTCTATATTTTATTTTCATCTGACATCTTATTAATTTATTGGCTATTTTTTTTTATTCATAGTCATATTTACCTCTTCAATATCCCCCCTTTTGCATTTTCTTCACCTATTTATTTCTCCAAGCCTATTTATTTCTGTGTTGCTTTCTATTTACATTTTCTTCAATGTTCCCCCTTTTGCATTTTCTTCCTCTATTTATTTCTGCTTCAACAATTTATTTCTGCATTGCTTTGTATTTACATTTTCTTTATCTCTTTTCTTATTTATTTCTACATTTTATTACATCTGACATCTTATTATTTATTGGCTTTTTTTTATTCATAGTCATATTTACCTCTTCAATATTCCCCCTTTTGCATTTTCTTCCTCTATTTATTTCTGCTTCACCTATTTATTTCTGTGTTGCTTTCTATTTACATTTTCTTTATCTCTTCTTATTTATTTGTATATTTTATTTTCTTCTGACATCTTATTAATTTTTTGGCTATTTTTTTTTTATTCATAGTCATATGTACCTCTTCAATATTCCCCCTTTTGCATTTTCTTCACCTAGTTATTTCTCCAAGCCTGTTTATTTCTGCATTGCTTTCTATTTACATTTTCTTCAGTATTCCTCCTTTTGCATTTTTGTCCTCCATTTATTTCTGCTTCACCTATTGATTTCTGCATTGCTTTGTATTCATATTTTCTTTGTCTCTTCTTATTTATTTCTATATTTTATTTCATCTGACATCTTATTATTTATTGGATTTTTTTTTATTCATAGTCATATTTACCTCTTCAATATTCCCCCTTTTGCATTTTCTTCCTCTGTTTATTTCTGCTTCACCGATTTATTTCTGCATCGCTTTGTATTTACATTTTCTTTATCTCTTCTTATTTATTTCTTTATTTTATTTCATCTGACATCTTATTAATTTATTGGTATTTTTTTATTCATAGTCATATGGCAGGTTCAGTCCTCCATATACGTAGGTTACATTCCTGTCAGTGGTTTGGAACTTTTGAGGGTCTGAGCTTGGTCCCCCAGCATCTTCAATGGCAGCTAATGCTAATGTTTGGTGCTGTTCAAGGGTTGATAATAAAATGCAGAGTCTGAATTTACCTACAGGGATAATAAAGTGAGTTTACTTAAATATACTCAGCGATGGCACCTTCATCTGAAACTCGTCCACTCAGCTCTACGTTCCCAGTGCTGTACTTCTGCTTTTACTGCACTGTGTGAACCACCTCAGAGCTGGATAGTCAGGTTAGCGTAGCATGTAAATTTTCATATAAATACAGCAAGTATGAGAAAATCGCTTGACGACTTGCTGAGATCTACATTTTTTCATCAGGACTGGCGTATTTACTATACAGAGATTTCAGGAAAACACCCATAGATACACCCATCACCCTGTAGTCTTCTGATTTGTAAAAATGAAGGAATGTTTTGTTTGTGCACATCCTTCCTCTGCATATGCGAAGGCAAGTGTTTGTCAGCGGAGAAATGAAGCCATTGGAGATAATCTACAACAACAAAATGTGAAGTTGGAGCGATAGAACGCGGGGAAAGAAATTATTCTGACCTGCAGGGTGAGTCAGAGAGGTTGTTTGTGTTCCTATCAAATTCTCTCCATAATCTGCACGGCTGTTGACGGCTGTACATGACGTGGAAAGGATTATGCCTTTATCTCTCCACGCACTGAAGCATGTCTTCTACTGGCTGTGTGGTCAATTTGTGTACTGTTAACTCAAACTGTCATGATAAAGTGTAGCAAATGCTTAAAATAGCCAGGGTGAAGCAAACTTTTTAGAGCAACGGTTGTTGGATTTTGTGGAAAAATTACCTCTGTGTGTCATTATATCAGTTAAATCATTCGCTTTTGTTGTTGATCCTCAGGTTTTTAAGGACTTTACTGTCAGACAGCCTGGAGCAGATAGGTCATTTTTTTTCTCAGATGAGTTTTCTGGCATCAGATGTGAACAACTCTGAGGCCTTTGCTCTGATAATGTGTTTAATGTGTGAATCAGACTTTATTTGTGTTTGTTTTCTAGCTCGTCCTAATGGCCTACTGCCCTGTCGTCTGGATGTATCAAAGCCAGCTTGCCCAAAGTGATCATTAAGAAGTCTGCAGCTCCAATTGAGCTATTATCTCAGATTAGTGTGTGTCACAGCAAAGATGCTACGAGAGCGAGACAGCGTGAGAGGTGGGGGGATGGAGAGAGGGATTAGTGTTAGGGTATAAAACATCACTCAGCCTCAACCTCTTGCCCTCACCCAGCGTATATTTTATTTCTGCTTATGCCGTTTTTTTAATGCCCAAAAATAAAACATTTATTTGCATTGTTTAAATATAACTCCTCCCAGAAATATGTTTATTATATGTTTATAATATTTCTAAAGGAAGAAAATGCTATGTGTAAAAATGCCAAAAACGCTCTTTCAGTTCAGCTGAATACCAGTATAAAAAAATCTATCCAACACTGGCATTTAAAAGGAACAATCTTTTATGTAAATATAGAATTTGGGCTTTTAATGCCTTTTCCGTTTGTCAAGACTTATGCGTGCGTTTTTATTTTTTTTAAGTGTATTGTTCAGAACCTTTTATAAAACCAAGAGGATTAAAAACCTGCAATTTTGTACAAAACTGACAACTTAATGGTAGGCCTAAGCAGTATGGTTGAAAATGTTTACCATGATACACTACTGTATGAATTTTCAGTCAGTAATTATCGCAATAAATGTCAAATTATCATTTTTTTTTTAAGTTTACAGGCTGATTTGCGGTCTCAGGAGAAGCCAGGTGAACAGTTATGATTTTTTTTTTTTTTTCTTTGTTGCAAGAACGTGACAAGCATTGGGAAAACAGTGGAATATTCTACAAAACTGTTGTTCTTTGAGGGTTTAACAGACAAGATGCACCAATGGTAGTGTAGCACGGGGATGTACTAGTTGGCACAACAAGGAGAAGGTCCAGTGTCAGTTGGCGTGGGTGTTTCGATGTAGAGTTTGCATGTTCTCCCTGTGTCTACATCAGTTCTCTAATGGTACTCGGTCTTCCTCCCACTAACCAAAGACATGCATCTTTATAGGTTAATTGGTCGAATCGCCCGTAGGTCTGAATGTGAGAGTGAATAGTTGTTCATTTCTATATGTCAGCCCTGTGATGAACCGGCAACACCTTCACTGGTAGCTGGGATAGTGACCGTCTAGGTCACAGGTGTCAAACACATGGCCCGTGGGCCAAAACCGGCCCGCCAAAGGGTCCAATCTGGCCCCTGGGATAAATTTGTGAAATGCAAAAATTACATTGAGGATATTAGTCATTTTAGTTCAGGTTCCACATTCAGCCCAGTTCAATCTCAAGTGGGTCAGACCAGTACAATACTATCATAATCACCTATAAATAATGACAACTCCAAATTTTTCTCTTTGTTGTAGTGTTGAAAAAAAAAAAACATCACATGAAAATGGTTACACTTACAAACTATCATTTCACCAAAAAAAAATGTGAATAACTTGAAAAAATGTGAACAACCTGTAATTTCTTAAGGACAATTAAGTGTAATTTTACTCATATTCTGCCTGTTATTAAATGTTTTGTGTATTTGTAGATCCACTGTGATCTGTCAGTTGTAATTACCTCTCCCAACTACAATTTTTTATGCATTTTTTTTCTCTTTTATTTATTTTTTTCCTATTTACTTATAATAGGCAAAATTTCACATGTTTGTAGCAGTAAATCTATTGGTTGAATTCATACCAAATTTGGTTTATAGATTGCCAGTGGTCCCAGAATGGATCTCATTAGATTTTTGGGAACAGAAAAAAGGAAAAAAAAAAAAGAAAAAAAAAAGATTTTTGGGAACAATAGGTCAAAGTTCACATTTTTTATGAATGTTTAAAATCTTCCTGTTTATTTACAATGGTATAATATTGTTAAATTTGCACAAATTTCAAATTGTTCATAGTTGTTCATGTTATTTACATTTTTTAAAAGTATTATTTGTAGATGTAAATATTGTCACAATGTAATTTTATGTTTTTCACTCTAAAACAAAGAGAAAAGTATAGAGTTGAGATTATTTATATATTATTGTTATTATTTGACTGTTCTGGCCCCCTTCACATCATGTTGGGCTGAATGTGGCCCCTGAACTAAAATGAGTTTGACACCCTTGGTCTAGAGGATTAAGAGGTTTGGAACATGGATGAATGCTGCACTCATTTTGCCCGTGACCAGTGCATGACTGTTACAAATCAGGCTTCTGGGTTTATTATATTCATTAGACATTTTTTTTTAATTGATATTCCAACATGGTGCCCCCTGTGGAAGATGTGTATAGATAGATAGATAGATAGATAGATATATAGATAGATAGATAGATAGATAGATAGATAGATAGATAGATAGATAGATAGATAGATAGATAGATAGATAGATAGATAGATAGATAGAGTCACGGATAAACATATTAGATCATCAAAAGTCATCAAAAACAATGGTTATGCAATCAAGTACTAACTCCTGTGTGTATCATGTGACTAAAACAGACAGAAAAGAAAACATGGAATGCCTAAAAGCACTGTTTTTGTCAGTACAATGCCATAGATATTGATGTAAGAACTGAAGTGATTTTGGTTATTATCAAGAAAACCATGGAAAATGGCTAGATATCAGCTCTGAAATTAAACTCTTATGAGGTATTTTTGTTGGTACCTCTGCCAAGGAGGTTATGTTTTCCTCAGGGTTTGTCTGTTTGTTTGTCTATTTGCAAGATAACTCAAAAAGTTACAGACTGATTTTCATGAAATTTCCAGGAAATGTTGATACTGGCACAAGTAACAAATTATTAAATTTTGGTGGTGGTGGTGGGGATTTTTTGTTTGTTTGTCTGTCTGTTGCTTTGTTCATGTATTCATGTTGCTTGACTTAAGTAAAGAAATCTTGAATTAAGCAAAAAAGTCTGCCCATGGAACAAGTGAAAATTCTGTTGGTAAGATTTCTTGAAATATGATTTTCATGAGATCTGTTGTCTAACTACAAAAACACGCAAACCTCCACCAAAGCAGATCAGCAGACCAGCCCCCCCCCCAATCACCACCAAAATTTAACTAGGTGAATCCTTGTGCCAGTATCAACATTTCCTGAAAATTTCATCCAAATCCGTCCATAACTTTTTGAGTTATCTTGGTAACAGACATATAGACAGACAGACAAACCCCGATGAAAACAGAACCTCTGCCGTTTCACTTGGCGGAGGTAAAAATCAGTTCTTATATCTCACTTACAAATTACTCTTTAGGTGATTATGTCTTATTTTAAGTGTGGCGAGATATTTTGACTAGAAAGGAGAAAAATACACTTGGTAAGATTTAGATTTTTCCAGTGCTGTGTTTGTAAAACTGTGCTGAACTGTGTTGAAGTCCTTGTTTGAGTCGAATAAAATCGTGCTGTGCCACTTAGCTCTACTTTTTACAGCAGTGATTCTGTCGTGGCAGTAAAATGAACCCAGGTTAGCCTGAAAATCGATAAGACACATGCTGGATGTTTGAGAGAGGCTTCCTGATCCGTGAGTCTCGATGCCAGAGGCAGACAGCGCCTTTCATCCTGCATCACTGTCAGAAACACAAACCCACAAGGGAAGATGTTGGCGCTCACTGCAACTATGGCCCTTTGCAACTTGTGACTCATTTCTGTGAAAAATGCCACTTCATGTGACTCAACGGGCACGGCTGTGAATATTATCTGACGGGATTGGTTAAATGTGTGTGAGTTGGATTTTTATTTGGATTTATCTGCTTGTGAATGAGTACACAGACCTACACAGGACATTGTGCCGCTCTGAAACCAGGCCAGGGCGAGCGTCAGTGGCACGCATGGTCGGGAATTGAAATGAGAAAATGACTGTGACACAGCAACCAAAGCCCTCAGTCTTTCTTTTTATTAATGATTCAGTCTAACAAGCTGAATTATGAGTGTCACCTTCACTCACAGAAGAAGCCGCATCCACCTCCTTTCGCCCGACTACACACTGACTCATAACACTGCCACCATCACAGTGTTAAAGTTTAGTGTGTGTCCTGTCAGTGTGTTTAAATCCACCTGCCTGCATATGTGTGTCCCATCAGAAAACCTGCCAGAAACGTCATGACTGCATAGGAACGGCCAACTCACTCCTTTTAACCCTGTAAAGCAGTGTTTTTCAACCTTGGGGTCGGGACCCCACGTGGGGTCACCTGGAATTCAAATGGGGTCGCCTGAAATTTCTAGTAATTGATAAAAATTAAAAAAAAAAACTTACTAGTAAAAAATATATGGTGAGTTGAGAGACAATCACAATACATAAAAGACATGACAAACTGTGAGTGTGAAACTGCAGCACTGTGGTTCTGTTTATCTTTCAAATGTTCGTTGTGGTCGGTTTCAGATGCTGCAGCTCTTTCATAATTCATAGTTTGAGTTCTTGTTTGTTCAGTATTAATTGTCAGCCTTGTAAATCCAAGCTGGACTGACTGTACATATGCTGACCAAGGAAAATAAAATTCTCACTTTGTGCAGTAATCTACACCTGGATTTACCGCCTCCGTCCATAATAATATACATTATATAGACTAAATGTCGTCTAAAATTAACGTTTATTTGCAACATAGTATAGCAAACTATTACATGATCAAAAACAAATTAATTTTAGCCAAAAAAATGTCTCCGTTTTGAATGTCTGGGGTCGCCAGAAATTTGTGTAAAATGGGGTCAGGAGCCAAAAAAGGTTGGAACCACTGCCGCAAAGCCTGAACCATTAAATCATTGACAGAAAATTCCAGTTCTTTGAAACTGGAGCCTTTATTGGTCCTTCAACAACCAAAAAAAAAAAAAGTTTTTCAACTAGAAAAGCACTCAGAGAGCGCAGACCTCTGCCAAGGCAGATCAGTGCCTCCTCCCACCCCCCCAATCACCATCAAAATTTAATCATTTGTTTCTTGTGCCAGTATCAACACTTCCTGAAATTTTCATCCAAATCAGTCCATAACTTTTTGAGTTATCTTGCACAAAGACAGACAGACAGACAGACAGATGCTGGCAAAAACATAACCTCCTTGGCGGAGGTAAATATCAGTTTGTATGAGTTTCAATGTTGTATCATATTTGATCCATCAGGTCTCAATGCTCAAATATTATTTTTGAACAAATAAAAACATTATATAACTCAAACATGTCTAACAAGTTTATAATTTCTTTTCAAAATTGGCAAAGTTCTGCCTCCTTCCTTATTAATGACAATCTTGTTGTGGCACTGGAAAGGCCTCTGGTGAATGAATCCATTGATTATCGGTGTATTGCATGTATCTAATTGTATACTTCAGGTTTTTCAAGAAAAAAATATCACACTGATCACATAGAGGGCTTCAAAACTCATGCATCAAATAAGATATGTCTGGTGTTATAGGGTTAAAGGGAGATTTAATGGGTCAGAAACGACACTGGTTATATATATACAGTGGGCTTAAAGATACTGCAGTTATGCGTCTCTAAATCAAAATAATGATAATAATCAAAGACATAGTAGGAGATAATGTTGTGGAGTACCATGCATCCACCTCCACTGGTGATGAGACTCGAGGAAACCGATAAAATCATGATTACTAGAAATAGAACAATTTATCTTTTTCTCTTCTTAATCGGTGTGGATATGATGTTTTGCCGACTGTTATTAAGGGCAGTAATTGGCTCTGATAGTGGTCGATGTCTAATATCTGGCTCCTCATCTGTAATTACTGACTTTTAACAGGAAATCATAGCTTATATAATAAAATTTGCACCTAATCACCCAGATTTTTTATGGTTAGTTTGATGCTCGTTTGTGATTTATTAATTTATTACTCTTGAGTTTGATGTTCAGTGATCCATATTTCTCATTTATTCATTGAGATATTTATCACTGTGACTCAGATGTTAATTTTGACAGATATGTTGATGGTTGATATGGATTTCCCTGATTTTGAACATTCTCAATTTGAAATATGCACACGTCAACATAATACAAGCCTACAGGTTTTAAGATATTGATATACATATGTTGCATTATAGCTTTAACGTATCTCTTTAGTTAAAACACATTTCCATTAGACTGTACCTTGGCTGGGATACAAAATTGATGTCTCCTTTATCCACACATCATTGGAAAATGTTTCCCATTCCTGTGTGATTGTGAAAAAACCTATACTGAGCTTCCACTCCATTTTTCTTTGGTTCAGCACAACATTAAAAAGACTGAATGATGCATGTGGAGGACAAAAAAAAACAGTGTTCTGAAGAATTTATGAACTAAATGGGGCTTTAATAGAGTCAAACATTACCTGAAGACTGATAGTAAATAAGAATCTACTTAGTCTAATTTGCTCAGTATTAGAGTTGAATCAAGATAGACAGGGGTATTGAAGTATGTCTAGGCAGAAGAAAGCAGTTCAATTACAGAAGGTTTGGTTTTACATGGACTGCTCACTGTACAAGCAAAGACTCATAATAGTTTGCACTCTATTTAATGTAGATATATCAAAAGAAAAAAATCGACTAGTGGAAGTGCTGTACATTAACGGACTGACACAATTTAATAGCTAGAGCTTTTCTCCAGAGCAGCTTTAAAAACTCCTCTGCAGACCCAGTTTTATATTTAAGTGTGAGTATTTCTGCCAGAGTCTCCTCGTCTGATGGTTTTCTAGCTAGTGTGGGTGATTTTTCTTTTTACTCCATCTCCCGAAGGGAAGGCAAGGGGTATTGTGTTTGTTTGTTTGTTTCTTAACACTCTAGCAGCAAAACTAGTGGTTGAATTCATACCAAATTGGGTTTATATATTGCCAGTGACCCAGAATAGATGTGGTTACATTTTGGGAAAAGTAGGTCAAAGTTAAAATTTTTTATGAATTTTTATTTTTATTTATTTTTTTCCCCATTTACTTAGAATGGGCAAAATTTCAAATGTCTGTAGTAGCAAAACTGTTGGTTGAATTCATGCCAAATAAGGTTTATAGATTGCCAGTGACTCAGAATAGATCTGATTACATTTTGGGAAAAGTAGGTCAAAGTTAAAATTTTTTATGAATTTTTAATTTTAAGTTTTTTCTCATTTACTCAAAATGGGCAAAATTTCAAATGTCTGTAGCAGCAAAACTATTGGTTGAATTCACCCCAATTTGGATTTATAGATTGCCAATGACCCAGAATAGATGTGGTTACATTTTGGGAAAAGTAGGTCAAAGTTCCAATTCTTTTATGAATTTTTATTTTCATTTATCTTTTTCCCCATTTACTTATAATGGGCAAAATTTCAAATGTCTGTAGTAGCAAAACCGTTGGTTGAATTCACGCCAAATTTGGTTTATAGATTGCCAGTGACTCAAAATAGATCTGATTACATTTTGGGAAAAGAAGGTCAAAGTTAAATTTTTTTATGAATTTTTAATTTGAAGTTTTTTCCCATTTACTAATAATGGGCAAAATTTCAAATCTCTGTAGCAGCAAAACTATTGGTTAAATTCACACCAAATTGGATTTATAGATTGCCAGTGACCCGGAATAGATCTGATTATATTTTGGGAAAAGTAGGTCAAAGTTCCAGTTTTTTATGAATTTTTAAAATCTTTTTTCTTCTCCCATATATTTATATTGGGTGGAATTTCAAAACCATCAATTTTGTTTCAATTTACTTCAAATTTGGCACATATATAGAAGCAATTGATATGCTGACATCAGCACACGCATAGACATGATGACATCAGCTGGATCGATGCCAAAATAAACTACAATATGTGCGAGGGGTGGGGTTTGTTGTGCCTGGCACCACTTGTTTATTTATTTATTTTTTTAAACCTTTTAATTTGTATATTAGTACACATATGCACAAATGAACCAGAGTGACTGAAACTACACTTATTAGTCTTTTAAAATACTTGATATTGCTGTAACTTGATAAGAATTTTTTTTTTTAAATTTAGAAATGGAATAATATTTTCTATCATTCCTATATTGAGTGAATGCTATATCAAGCTGTCTTAGATTACACATAGAATCTATTATAAGTGGTGCTGTGGTTTAGGAACCCTGTGTCTAGATTGTGGACTTTGTAAGAATTTCCTGCATTTGTTCACACTAGAGTTGTTAAACACTAAAGTCGAAGTTTTCTTGGAAGTGGAAAACATATAATGCCGATGGAAAGCAGAAGAAAGAAATGTTAGCTGGCAGATGGTTTCTGAGTTTTGCCTGACCTCATGTGCCTTGGGAGGCATATTATGATCAAAGCTCAGCAGCTAAGCTCTGCCTGGAGATAGATATGTTTTAAATGCGCAGCCATCGGCCACTCGTATGCACACACAAATACTGTACGCACGCACAGAAGAGGCACACACCCTCAGCTCACTGAAAGACAGAATGGCAAAAGCGTACACGGATGAATGTGGGCTTTTTCTCGGACCTCGTCTACCTGTTGTGTGCAGAAAATGATGTAATCTGTTGTGACATGGATCACCAGATAAAGTTGAACAGGAGCAATGGGGAGAGGAGAAAATAAAAGGCGAGAGAGATGAGGCAATACACGGGGTGTTGTGATGGAGAGGGATGGGGGTGGGAGCAGCGACGGAGAGTGCTGCAGTGTCATTGATTTTAGAGTGGTTGTCTTGGTTTGTTATTGTTGTGATGCAGATCAGATAATGTGGAGTTTAAGACAGGCAGCTCATTAAAAACCATGAAACACCACGAAGGTCAAAGTTGAGAATCTGTGTTCGGTCTCATGCTACAATGCGATCGTGTTTTGAGAAGAGGGAATAGAGCTTGGTTTTGTGTTTTAAAACATTCAATAGTAGCACAGGTATTAATACGATTCCTAAATGGCACTTCTTTCAGAACAAATTTTAACAAAAAGAAAATCACATAACAGATTATTATCCAAATGTTTAGTTTTGTTTCTCAACCTATCAGCTTTTTATGAACTCATAGCAGTTTCATAATAGGTTTGGTTAGCTTTAAGTTTATTCAGTCAGCTTCCATAATACAGAACGTTAGGGATGCCCCGGTCCAATCTACAGATCGGTATCGGCAGAGTGTTCCCAGAATATTTAAGTAGCCTGCAGTAAAAAAAAAAAGTAGCCTGCACAACTTCGCATGTTTTGATAATTTGATAATCTGGGGGCCTCTGGTGCATTTTAATTGTGTAATATTACTTATTTCTAGCACTTGTATTGTCATGAGATTTGTGTATTTAAGTACAGTTTCCATCAAAATGTGACATTGAAAAATACACACTGTTATGGAGCTGTTTTAAGTACACAATTTTCATGCAAACTGCACTTTCACCAGGGTTAGGGTTAGGCTATTAAATTGGCCAGAATTTCCTCTGTATTTTGCCATTTCACTTATTCACAAAAATAAATAGAACAAATACAAAAGATCTGTGAAATGTTTACATTCATGACCTGAGATTTATTTTAGTAATGTTTGTGGAGAGAACAACAGTTTGCAATCATAGATCTAGATGTATTGTCAGGTAAATACCTGTTCTCTGCTTCTTCAGGAAACCAAACAGTGTCTGCTGGCCCTTGATAATCTCTTGCTTCCTCTTGGAAGATATGTCTTACATAAAACAATCAACTTATTCAGAGTTTTACTCTCAGCAGCACCATTTCGATTCCCACCCTTACTGCACGCTCCAAGAAGACTTCTTTTGTTTTCTTCTTTGACCAATTCATGGTAGAAAGCTACATGGCGCACACTCGGCGGTTTCTGGAGACTTCGAGTGCTTCGGGATCATTCGGTTCGCACTTCCGGCCAAAACAAAGATGGCGTTGTGTGGAGTAAAAGTTGAAAAGACGACGAACGAAAAATTGCAATTATTTCAACTTTTAAACTATGTCGTTGTCTCAAATTGGTAAGAATATTTAATTTAGATTGTTAAAAAGTAACCTGCGGACAGGAAGATGGCAATCTGCGATTCCGCAGGCTGCAGGCGCTCTCGGAACACTGTGTATCGGCGGCTGATCTAGCATTTTTTTGAAGATCGGATCAAATTTAGTCATGAGATCGGGCTGATCCGGACCCGGTTCTGAGGTGGGGGTAAAAACATGTCCTGTCCCCTCAAATTAAAGTTTCTGGAAGTAGGGAAAAGCTGCACAACAGCGGGAGGTTTACAGGAACTAGTGAAGCGTCTATAAGTTTCACTTTCACTCTGCGCTTGTACTCATTCTGAGGTCCGGTTGTGATGCGTGAGTCTGTTTTTTTTCAACCTGCGGTGCTTTGATGGAATTATTTGACCTGCTACAACCCACCCCGCAAATAAACTGACATTCTTTTGACCCACCCTAGCCCGACCTGGGAATAACCCGCTTCACATCATTAACGCACGGCACCGAACGCACCCCCATGTAATACCTGGACGGACCTGTCCATAGACACACTACAGCAGTGGAAAACATAAGGTTCTAATTTGTTCTACAGTCTGAATTTAAAAAGTGCAAAAATTATACTAAGGTTACTAAGAGTCAAAGGTGTCATACTTGTTTTAGTCCAGGTTCCATATTTAGCCCAGTTGTGATCTACAGTAAAATAATAGCATAATAACCTATAAACAGTGACTCCAAATTTAAATCAAAATTTCATTGTAAGAAGTCCATATCAGATCAGTATCGATAAAACTAATCCCAAAAACAATTGGATCGGATTGAAAGCAAAATAATCCAGATCAGGACATCACTACCAAACATAAAATCAGTGAGGTTGATTTTAAGTCAACCGACTGTGAATTCTGTTGAGACTGAACAGGTTTAGGCAGAAATTAAATGCTTATATACACCTCGCCTACATTCAAATCTAAATCAGTTTTAGGATACCCATCAATATGTAACCATTCAATACAGAAAAATATTATTCTTCCTTATATCCCTCGAAAATATCTTTATAAACCAATGTTTTGACAACTATTAATGAATTACACATCTTCAAATGTATATTTATGTCATTCCATTATTTAACTCCAATAACAGAATATATTCAGTTCAGTTTAGTTTATTTCAAATATGTAACAAAACAAAAGTAATCCTTCTTAGTCCTTAGAAATTAAATAGATTGCAAGAAAACATGAAAAAACATATAGAAATACACGAAAACAAAGTATGACCTCATTCACACATTCGAAAATGAGTGGGAGAAAATATAACTTATTTCATCCCACCTCTTCTCCACACAACAGTCTATCCTTTAACTTCCTATCAGCAGAATATATGAAAAATCAAAACATATAAAGTTACAGTGTGGTTTAACTTAAGTTGTGTGTCTGAACTCTTTACTTTCATGATTCAGTTCCTTATTTCTCCAGTCAGAGTAGTTCAACACAAAAATATGACCTCATTTACCTTTAACTTGTACTTGTCTCTAAACCTAACATCATATATAAAAGCCATGAGCGTGTGCTTCCTCTACTGATGCAGATGAAATGTAAGAAAAAATTGGGTCAAACAAGATATTTTTTGATGCATAATAGTATCCAAGCATTTTATCTGGCGGTGTAAAAGTGTCAAAGTTCATTACCCCAGCCCAAAAAGAGAGAAACTATCCACAGAAATACAAGAGTCTGGACAACAAAGTAAAGAAGACCAAGACAAATGACACTAACTTACTGTACTTAAAGCAGACCTGAATCTGATGCCCCCCCCCCCCCCCCCCCCCCCCCCGTCTTTTTTTGAATTAAGATAAGCAGAGCATCCTTCTAGGCGGCTCTAGCTCATCGCAGAACATCTGCCGGTACTATCAGACTGCCAGACTGCTGGGAACACCTGGCGTACATGTTCTAATTACAATGCTGTTTGAAGTTCATTTTACTCTCGTCAAAACTGATGGTAACAGCATGATTCCTTCATTGCCTGTGTTGATTCCTTTAGTCCCGACTAAAATATGGAGCTCAGAAAACCAGCATTTCTACAGTATACTATGGAGCTACTCCACAACATCACATTTCATTCATTCGTTTCATTCATTTGTTTGTTTATTTCGAGCATTTACAGAATACATGCACATTCAGAAATTCCAAAATCATTCATTTATACTGGAAAAGGAGTGGGAAGAAGACAAATGTATTTAATCCCACCTTCATTTTCATCATCAAATAACTTAACATACTAACATTACTCACTCCTGTACTTAGACTTCAAGCCAGAACAATGACCAAAAAAGGCCATTACCAAATTAGAATAAACTCATTCAACAGTATTTACATTATACAAGGCGTATCAAAAGAAACTATACATTTTGAAAAATTACCCCAGTTCCACATTTGATAATTTTTGGAATTTTCTTTTATGGGCGTCAGTAGGGAGGGGATTGGTGGATAGTTGTTCAAATTTACAGACCCAGGTGTTCATGCATGAGTGAGCAGGGACAAATAGCGCAGTCTAAGTTAAAACTGGTTTGTGTGAAGTAGCAGCGGGATTTAAATCCAATCAAAGGTCATGGGAGGGGACAATGGGCATCCATCTTGTTTTCCACAAAATTGCCAGGTCAAGTTAGCCCTAACATAGCCCTAACCCTAGCTTGGCCTGTCCTCAGTGACATTTTCAGGCCTAAACAAGTTGAATTAACTTTGAAAGGCAGGAACAGCTGCCATGGGTAAACAAATGAAATTGACATGGTGGCCAAAGTGTTAATGCTGTAACCTCGCAATTTTGTGGAATGACTGTGGTTAATGCATTGGAATGAGTGTTTCTGAATCAATCCACCGGGGGGCGCCGCTCTTAATTAACCATACTGGCCAAATACCACAAAGAAAAGTAAAGTCTTCTGAGAAGAAGAAAATCAATAATGATAAACATGGGGACGACGGCGATAACACTAATGTGGATACTAAAGCTGATATTAGGGATGTAATGATTACCGGTATATCGATAAACCGCGGTAAAATTGCAGACGGTTAGTATTACCGCTTCAATTCTAATTATCATGATGACCGTGTTTGATTACCGCACTTTTAGGGGAAAAAACCCTATGTAAAGATCTGCTTTTATGTCAAATACTTGAGTCTAGTTTTAATTTATTACAATTTTAATTTTACTAATAACTAATATTTGGAACCCATATTTACTTTTAAAGTATTTGAAAAGGTTCGTTAAGCATCTGTATCTTATTTATGCAATAAATTATTTACATTTTTCAAATCGGATTTTATATATTTTGTGTGTGTTTTTTGTCCTTTTATGTTTTTATAGTAGGTTAAAGTGAAAAAATAATAGACAGATGATATAGATGAAGTTGTGCTGAAAAAAAAGATCCCAAACACGGGTATAGTAAACATTTGTTTATATAGTATATAAAGGCAAAATCAACAGGACTGAAAAACAGACAAAATAGGCTCAGACCACTAAGGGTTAATATTTGAATGCTTCTGCCAACAGAAAGTGCATTGTGCCAGTAATTTTATTTTACTTTTATTTTTTTGTTTTTTTTTTGTTCAAAATACAACTTGGTTAAATTATTTCAGTGTGTGTATTAGTACTTTTTGAACATTTTGAGCACAATTTCAACAATACTGTGATAATAATGATAACCGTGATAATTTTGGTCACAATAACCGTGATATGAGATTTTCATATGGTTACATCCCTAGCTGATATTGATGAGGGTAGTTGTCATAAATGTGTCAGTAGTTTTTCTCTAAGTCACACAGTCGTTCTTTGAACAGATCCTCTACCTCCACGCTGGTATTCTCCGTCTGGGTACGCATCAGCGAGCACCTGGAAAACAGATGGAATGTACGCAGAGGATGGACAGAACGCTCCGTCTGTATCCGTCTGTGTCTTTAACGTTACTTGCAGTCAGTGTTACTTTTGTCACCGTCATTTATTTTGAAAAATCTCCACACTGCTCACATTACTCCACCGCCGCGTGCCTGCTGCACTTAACTGCGAATGTCACGCTGCCGTAAGTGGTATTGGTGCGGTTGTATCGGAGTACTTTTACGAGTACGAGTACAAGCACACATGCTGAGTATCGGAGCCGATACCTGATACTGGTATCGGTGTGTTCCTAATACAAATGTGATCATTGTCTTTTCAGTGTGAATCCTCTTGGTCTTTAGTCTTTTAAAGCTAAAGATTCCAGGTATTTGCTCCATTTAAATAGACATTTTTCTGTCTTGTCCTACGTCCTATATGACGTTCTTTCACGTGCCTCTACTTTTCCCACTTTCGTCATCCACTCCTGGAACGTAGGCTCTCCATATTTCTTCCAGTTCTTGTTTCCTCCTCTTATGCACAGCAGGAACATAACATTACTTTTGCATACAATATCTCGTCCTACTTTAAATGTCTGCGCCACATATATTATAACTGAGTAGAAATAGCAGCTACAATGTCCCAGAAAAAAACAGAAAGAAACTTCATTAAAATGCTGCATGCAATAGAAGCCCGATATTGCGAGTGACGGTTGCAACTTATTTCACACAGTACATTGAAAAGAAGGCTATGATCTTGACTTTATTGTGCAAGCTTGCATTTGCTCCGTGCCAAGGGCTTGCAAAAGAGCAGAAACTGTGCTAACATATTCAAATGGTCCAAATCGAGTCCATGTAGTGCAGGAGTGTCAAACTCATTTTCTTCCAGGGGGTCGCATTCAGCCCAATTAGATCTGAAGTGGGCCGGCCCAGTAAAGGAAAAGCATCAGAACCTATAAATAATGACAACTTTTTCTCTTTGTTTTAGTGCAATAAAAAACATTAAATTATGAAAATATTTATATTTACAAACTATCCTTTCCCAAAAAACGAAATTTTGTAAGAAAAATAAGTGCCGTTTTCACAGTATTATGCTTCAACTTATCATTTGTACATGTGCATTACAAACAATGTTACACAAACATTTAGTAGCAGCTGTAATATTGTTAAAAATTCAGTTTGGAACTAAAATAAGAACAAATTTTCATTCAGTTTCTCATTTGATGCCCCCCCCCCCCCCCCCCCCCATGATATATTGCATTGTTATATAACTGTGAAATATATCTGACCATTTACAAAGTATACAACTACTTTTTGGGAGGTACTGTTAATTAAACTAGGTCCTGTATTACATGTATGTTATTTTTGTTTGTAACTGTGATGAATGGTTTTTAATTGTTGTTTGTGTTGTTTTGTTTTGTGTGTTGGTGTTTTTTTTTTTTGTTTTTTTTTTTTGTAATTTGTGTACTGCAGTGCAAAGACAATTGTGTTGGGCATGGACAGAGATAAGATAAGATAAGATAAGATATGCCTTTATTAGTCCCACAGGGGGAATTTCAGGTTTACAGCAGGAAAGTACAAGCACACAAGAGCAAAGAAGTGCAAAATCAAGATAAACACAATCAAGAAGGTTATATACACTATTTATAACTGAGCACATGCTGATCATGCCACAGATTTATTGCATGGTTTACTGTATTGTTTATTGTACAGTTATTGAACAGAACCCTGGGAAGAATAGCGATGACCAAAGCCAAAGCTAATGGAGATCCAAATAGATGAAATGAAATGAAATTCACCCAGGTCATTGTTCTTCTTGGTAGTTCTTTGAGGTTCAACTGGACTAGTTTTGTTTCAAATAGGGATGTAACGATTACCGGTATATCGATAAACTGCGGTAAAATTGCCAACGGTTAGTATTACCGTTTAAATTCTAATTATCATGATAACTGTGTTTGATTACCGCACTTTTAGTGGAAACAATGCCTATGTAAAGATCAGCTTTTATGTCAAATATTTGAGTATAGTTTTAATTTATTACAATTTTAATTTTCTATACCTAATATTTGGAACCAATATTCACTTTTAAAGTCTTTGAAAAGGTTCGTTAAGCATATGTGTGTTATTTATGCAATAAATTATATACATTTTTCAAATCGGATTTTATATTTTTTGTGTGATTTAGTCCTTTTATGTTGATATAGTAGGTTAAAGTGAAAAAAATAATAGGCAGATGAGATAGATGAAGTTGTGCTGAAAAAACACATCCCAAACATGGGTATAGTAAACATTTGTTTATATAGTATATAAAGGCAAAATCAAAAGGACTGAAAAACGGACCAAATAGGCTCAGACCACTAAGGGTTAATATTTAAATGTTTCTGCAACAGAAGGTACATTGTGCCAGTTATTTATTTTATTTTATTTTATTTTATTTTATTTTTAAATACAACTTGATTAAATTATTTCAGTGTGTGTGTAAGTACTTTCTGAACATTTTGAGCACAATTTTAACAATATCGCAATAATAATGATAACCATGACAATTTTGGTCACAATAACCGTGATATGAAATTTTCATATGGTTACATCCCTAGTTTCGAAAGATCAAAACTAGTCCAGTTGAACCTAGAAAAATGGAGTTGTCACTATTTTATAGGTTATAGGCTGTTATTTTACTTTAGATCATATTGACCTGAATGTGGAACCTGAACTAAAATGAGTTCAACACCCTCATCGTTCATATCTTCAGTGTCATTTTTGCACTTCACAAATTCATCTTTTTTGTGGGCCAGATTTGTCCCCCTGGGCCACATGTTTGAGACCCCTGGTGTAGACGCTCACATTGTACATCATGAAATACAAACGATTGTTGCCAAAGCCATCTAATGTTCATATATGTATTAAAGGCAGTACCTATGAAAAGTACTACTTGTTAAGGTTCGGTCCTGTGTTAAATCACTGTTGTTTGACAGTTTAGTCACCATTGCGGCTCTAGTATTCATCAGCCCATTAAGGCTTAAGGAAGATATAAAAACAGCTAATGAATCACTTCACTTATCTCCTATTAATTTAAGTGAGGCCAACTGAAATGTTACATCTCTGTGTAACAAATGTACCGTGCTTTTAATGGAACCATCTGAGCTTTGCATGCATGAAAGGAACTGCAGTAAAGAGCGTACTTGCTGTGTCACCTTCAGCATTTTTATTAAGAAACTCAAGAAGCGGCATACTTTTTTTGTGCAGCAGATAGTGATTGTACAGTTCTGCAAAAAGAAGAAGAGAGATATTGTGTTTTGAAGTAGCTGGACTAAACTATTAGTAATTTAATTAAACTATTTACAACTGTAATTAATTTTCAGTCTTGTATCGTGAGTCTAAACTAGGGATGTAACCATATGAAAATCTCATATCATGGTTATTGTGACCAAAATTATTACAGTTATCATAAGTATTGCGGTATTGTTAAAATTGTGCTCAAAATGTTAAAAAAGTACTAATACACACTGAAATGCTTTAACCAAGTTGTATTTTGAACAAAACAAAACAAAACAACAACAACAACAAAAAAAAAACAATAAAATAATTGGCACAATGTACCTTCTGTTGCAGAAACATTCAAATATTAACCCTTAGTGGTCTGAGCCTATTTCAGTCCTTTTGATTTTGCCTTTATATACTATATAAACAAATGTTTACTATAACCATGTTTGGGATCTGTTTTTTCAGCACAACTTCATTTATATCATCTGTCTATTTTTTTTTCTCTTTAACCTACTATAAAAACATAAAAGGACAAAAAAAAAAAAAAAAAAAAAAAAAAAAAAAAAAAAAAATATATATATATATATATATATATATATATATATATATATATATATATATATATATATATATATATATAAAAATCCGGTTTGAAAAATGTATATAATTTACTGCATAAATAACACACAGATGCTTAACAAACTTTTTCAAAGACTTTAAAAGTAAATATTGGTTCCAAATATGTGGAATATAAAATTAAAATTGTAATAAATTAAAACTATGCACTGTAAAAAATGACTGTAGAATTAACACCAAAAAGTTGTAAAATTGCAACATAAAAAAACTGTAAGTGACAATACAATGCAAAGTTGTTTATTTGAAAAGATTTTTGTGTTAATGATTAAATCAAATACAGCTATAGTTTTTACAGGAAGAGTATGTGAAGAAAACCAGATTTGGATGTAGAAATGATGGATTTCTATTGTTTTTAGAAAATAAAACTGTAAATTAAAAAACAATGTGGTGCTTTTTAAATTGCAAAGACCATAATGTTGAAATAACAGCATATTTGCTTTACTTTATGTATGTATATATATATATATATATATATATATATATATATATATATGAAGTTCTAAACAAGTAAACATTTAACAATGTAACATTTTAAATCTGTAAATGAATGGGTTGGTAGAGTTGGAAGAGTGGCTCGTCCAATAACCAAAGGGTTGGTGGTTCAAATCCTGGGTCCGACTTTCCATAGTCCAAGTGTCCATGGAAGACACTGAACCCTGAATTGTCCCCAGTTGGACCTGGTGGATTTGGAAAGCGCTTTGGACACCATGAAGGTGGAGAAAATGAGCTAAATAAGTGCAGTCCATTTACCATTGAAATCCAATGTTAAATCTACATGTTTAAAATGTTCAATCTACACGTTTAAAATATTCAATCTACATGTTTAAAATGTTTAATCCACATGTTTAAAATGTTAAATCTACATGTTACTCCGTAAATATGTTTACAGTTTGATGTGTTTTTTACAGTGTTGTTCTGGAAACCACAGCTGCCAGTTTTTTTTCCGTAAAAACAGGATGTTTTTTACAGTGTGCTCAAATATTTGACATAAAAGCAGATCTTTACATAGGCGTTTTTCCCCTAAAAGTGCGGTGATCAAACACAGTTATCATGATAATTAGAATTTAAACGGTAATACTAAATGTCTGCAATTTTATGGCGGTTTATCGTTATACCGGTTATCGTTACATCCCTAGTCTAAACCTCACATAACCTTCAGACCCTGAAGGCTTCGAGGTGTATTTACAATCTGAAGATGTAAACTGTGAATGTAAAGCTTATGTGCTTGTGCCCACCCCAAACAGAAACTGCTTTGTGCTACTTTGCTAGAATTGCATTGTGACTGTTTCAGCAGCTCCGGTGGTGAGAGGGAAGCCTTTAGTCACGGTCTGAGTAATCTGTTTCTGTGGTGGGTGGCTGCTAGACTCTTTGATAGGCTCTTTTTAGCAGGCTTTTGGTGGACCCACACTAAAGGATGGCGGGCCTCAGAGAGTCCATCAATAGCTGTCTGAGACTTTGTTCCCTCTGTCTGACTTAAATGCGCTGTTTGGGTGTCAGAAAACGAACCAAAACATAACGGATATACAAAGTTATGAGCACGAGACGTTGAGAAATGTGTAGAAATGGGCTAAAAGTGCGTGCATGTGTGTTGTGTTTGTATGTAAGTGTTTGGGTTGAGTTCAAAGGCAAACAGCAGCTGGGAATAAAATGGAAGTGTGTCTTAATTATGCTGTCTTTTGGCTATAGGCAGATTTTCTAGAACAAGAAATTTGACCTCGGGCAGCATTACAGTTATGCTAATTTTTGTCTGCAGTGGGAAATGTAAAATCCTACTCTCAGTGCCCTGTCACAGTAATTTAAAATCCCCAAGTCTTCGGGCCGGTTGGGGTCCTTCTGAAAATTTCGTTCAGCAGCTGCCATTGTGACTCGTGCTATTGGAGGCAGGTCTTCACAAGAAAGAGAAAGAAGGAAGGAGTGGAGGGGAAAGAAGGAGAGGAGAGACAGAGACGTGGCTCATTTTCCGTGCAGGGTAAAAGGCTAATCTTCCTATTCCCACTCTAGTTCCTCGGTCAGTAGACAGTCGCTGTAATCCAGTGTGGCACACATTTCCATATACAGGAGTAACTGTGCTGTAGGCTTCCTTAATGCATCTGGCTCCTTCTGACTTAGATTGACAGGTCACCTTTTTAGCATTTTTTTCCCTTAAATCTGAGCCAAATGTAAACTTAAGACACATAATGGACGATTATTCAGAAGTAATGAGAATCAGTATCAACCTAAGCCTTTTAAAGATCATTTTATTCTCAGGGACAAGTTTAGAAATATCAAAAAAAATTAGCAGCGTACACAGTAAAAAACAGAGTGTCAATTGAACTCTTAAAGCAGGGGTGTCAAACTCATTTTAGTTCAGGGGCCACATTAAGCCCAAATTGATCTCTAGTGGGCCGGACCAGTAAAATAATAACATAATAACCTGTAAATAATGACGACTCCAAATTTTTCTCTTTGTTTCAGTGCAATCAATATTAAAATAAGAAAATTTGTACATTTACAAACTAGCAAAACAAAAATGATGTGAATAACCTGAAAAAACTGAAATTTCTCAAGGAAAATAAGTGCAATTTTAACAATATTACACCTCAACTTACCTCTTATACATGCATATTATGGATTGGATCTACAAAGGCACAAGATATTTAAAAACAGGAAGAATAATGTTAAAATTTCACTTTTCAGGTTTCAGGTTTTTCACATTCAAAATAGTTTGTAAATGTAAATATTTTCGTAATTTCACGTAAGTTTTTACACTAAAACAAAGAGAAAAATTTGGAGTTGTCATTATTTAGAGGTATAATGTAATATTATTTTTTCACATTAAACTAAGAAAATTTGGAGTCATTACTTATTGATTATTATGCTCTTATTTTAGTTGAGATCACATTGTTCTGTATGTGGAACCTGAACTAAAAGGAGTTCGATATCCTTGATTGTGAATATCTTAAGTGTAATTTTTGCACTTTGCAAATTCATCCCGTGGGCCTTACTGAAACCTTTGGCGGGCCGGTTTTGGCCCCCGGGCCACATGTTTGACACCCCTGTCTTAGAGAATTGAATTTAACTCTCTTTCAGATAACATTTGGTCCCACTCAAAATTACAGTTAAATTTACTCTATGGCTAGTGGCCAATTTTCAGAGTTAACTCTACTCAATTCAGTGTCAAAATTAACAATGAACTGTGTAAAAATATTCAACACTATGGTGTTTTCACACTGTTTAAAGTAATATGATGAAAATGACCCCATAATGTGTTAATATCGAAGTAATGTAGAATTGCAGGGGTTGCCAAGATGGGGGTCATGAGATGATCAGAAATTTCTTGATGTAGCTCATTGATTTGTAATAAGAAATTAAGTGTATGATTATTACCCTTTATTTTGAAGGGAGAGCAATTGCTCCATGAATTTTAATCACCCCAGGAATTGCTCTTATTTTGAAAGCGCTATGTCCTCCCATCAGTAAGATAACTCCAGCTCCATAGTGACAATCAGGTTCGGCCTTGTTTTGCCAACAGGTTTGACTAATGGTGTCACATTAATAAAAGAATGAAATAATAAAAGTAAAAAAAAAATACTCTATCTCTATCTGTTGGGTTTCTGTAAATTGGCTTAGAGTCTGGTTTTGACCAACTCTATATATAAAGTGTTATGAGATAACTTTTTTGTTGTGATCTGGCGCTATATAATTAAATTTTGATTGACTGAGTGATTTGATTGGTTTTCCCCTGTAAGTTGCTTTGGAAAAAAAACGTCTGTCAAATGCATAAATGTAAATGTAAGGTTAAAATAGTCTGACACTGCATTTTTACTGTGTACTTAGGTTGGCCCACAGGCACTTTCATAAATTAAAGGCCAGTGGTCTAAATGCACAAAAACCTAGACGACCAGAATCCTGACACAATACTTAACATTAATACTAATACTAATACTACTACTACTACTGATAATAATAATAATAATAATAATAATACTAATAATGATAATAATACATTTTATTTATAGGCGCCTTTCAGGACACTCAAGGTCACCGTACAAAGTTGTTAAAAGTAAATAGAATAAATAAAACACAATTAAAATTACACATACAGGGTGGGGAAGCAAAATTTACAATGAACATTTAGTTGTTTTTTCTCAGCAGGCACTACGTCAATTGTTTTGAAACCAAACATATATTGATGTCATAATCATACCTAACACTATTATCCATACCTTTTCAGAAACTTTTGCCCATATGAGTAATCAGGAAAGCAAACGTCAACGAGTGTGTGATTTGCTGAATGCACTCGTCACACCAAAGGAGATTTCAAAAATAGTTGGAGTGTCCATAAAGACTGTTTATAATGGAAAGAAGAGAATGACTATGAGCAAAACTATTACGAGAAAGTCTGGAAGATACTATGAAAGAAGAATGGGAGAAGTTGTCACCCGAATATCTGAGGAACACTTGCGCAAGTTTCAGGAAGCGTGTGAAGGCAGTTATTGAGAAAGAAGGAGGACACATAGAATAAAAACATTTTCTATTATGTAAATTTTCTTGTGGCAAATAAATTCTCATGACTTTCAATAAACTAATTGGTCATACGCTGTCTTTCAATCCCTGCCTCAAAATATTGTAAATTTTGCTTCTCCACCCTGTATACATATATAAAACACATAGGTTCATAAAATGGCAGTAGATAAAAGTGAAATTACTATGTAACATTACTTCAAGGATAAGTTATCGATAAGTTAGCCTTATTTAAACTTATGATTCATACATGCAAGGTAAACTATGCAAAATTTCTTCTTGTAAACTTCTCTTCTCCACTCAATTACCATGAAAGAGAGCAGCATTGTCAAGAAAAAAAGAAAAATACATCAGTCTTTTCATTTTTTGCAGAATGATTATATTCTATAGCAAAAGTAACACACCCAAGCTGTCAAATTAGAGGAAATACAGATGAGGCACACCCCTTCTGTTTACTGTGTGTTGAGAGGCTGAGATGTTTCTGTAAAAATGTGAGTGTTTTGCCCAGAGTTTTGTCTCTCAGACAGAACTGCACCACACCCAGAATAGGGCAGTAATTGAGAAGAGCAGAATAAACTGGAGTTGCCTTGTTTTTATGTTACTTTCATTGTCTAGATCAGGGGTGTCAAACTCATTTTAGTTCAGGAGCCACATACAGCCTAATATGATATGAAGTGGGCCAGACCAGTAAAATAATACATAGAATAATTATAGAATAACAGAAGAATAACTTAGAAATAATGCCATCTCCAAAGTTTTCTCTATGTTTTTGTGTGAAAAAAGTACAATACTGTAATGAAAATGTTAATATCTACAAACTGTACATGAACGTAACATGAGCAAATATGAACAACCTGAAAATTCTGAAGAAAAATAAGTACAATTTTAACAATATTACGCCTCAGTTTATCATTTATACATGTGCATCACAACTTAGAGATCACAGTGGATCTACAAAAACAGAAAACATTTCATAACAGGCAGAATACTGGTACAATCAGACATACTTCTCTTAAGACATTTCAGGTTGTTCATATTTGCTCAGGTTATTCACATTTTTGTAAAAGGCTAGTCTGTAAAAATGAACATTTTTGTGTAATTTTACTTCTTTTTTAATACTAAACCAAAGAGGAAAATTTGCGGTTTTCATTATTTATAGGTTATTATGATAGTGTTTTACTGGTCTGACCCACTTTTGATTGAATTTACCTTAAATTATTTTAACATCCTTGATTGTTAATATCTTCAGTGTAATTTTTTGTATTTCACAAGTTCACCCCAGGGGCCAGACTGGACCCTCTGGCGGGCCGGTTTTGGTCCCCGGGCCGCATGTTTGACACCTGTGGTCTAGATGTACAACCTTACTACCCAAATGTCCACTCTCAGAAACAGAAAATAGAAAATACAGGCAGAAGGCAGGTAGAGGATCACAAGTGGTGATTAAGAAGGAGAATACGATCAGTCTGTTTTGTTTTTTCCCACTCTTTCTCCATTGATTTGGTTTTGTTCTTACTATGACCTAAACGTTCCCTAAACCCATGCAGTTATCTCTACAGTGCCTTCACTTAAAGACATAATGACATGCAAATACAGTAAAAAAAACAGTAAATGAAAAGGGGGAAAAAAGATGAACTCAAGTTATGACTACATAAAAATCCCCTTTATTCCTCCTCCAGATCAGTGGGTTTTTTGCCTGACGTCCCAGTTAATACATTCATCTCTGGCTGGTTACATTATTGTAGAGCCCTTTTTGCAGGACATCCCCAAGAGAAGCACATGGAGGCTCCAGGTCACCTAGAATGCTGTGGCCATACACTCTCAAAAATAGTGGTACGAGATCAGAACATTTATGTACCTATAAGTACATTTTTTAAGAATGTTCTCTCAAAAGTATAATATTGTTCTTTAGGAGGCCAGAATTGCACCTTTAGACTATGAAAAAGGCTCCAAAGTTCTGTAAAGTACAAATGTGTACTATAAGGAACCCTGCAGCATTAAAAACTGTGTGTAGACCATGAGAATAGGCTATAGGCTAGGAGGACTGAACAGTAGGACGAATTAGAGTTCAAACATTAGGCTGAGCACATTATTTATTATATATCCTACTGTAATTACTCTATATTATATTATATTTAATAATAATTTGTGTTTTAATTTAATAGCCCAGTTAGCTCAATGATAATAGCCTAATAATTTATTTATCTTATTTGAACCTCTGATTATTGCCATAATCTCTGTTTTATCCAGTTTTCATTCACACCTCCATGTCTTGATGTCGTAGCTTGCCTATGCCGTTTTTTTTTTTTTTTTCTCAATTAGGCCACTGGTTCAAACTTTAAACATCATGGCATTATCAACTATACGAGAGTTTTCTTTCTATGTAAAGTACTAAAGGTACAAAAATGGACCATTTCCAAAGGGTACAGAAATGTCTCTCAAAAAAAGTACACCCCCCAGCGACAAGCATTTGTACCCTTTTTTTTTTTTCTTTTTTCTTTTAACAGTTTTTATTAAAGTTTTCATTGCACACATACAGTCACAAACAATGTTTCTGTAGAAAATAAGATACATACATTGTTTAAGTGAGGACAACTATAAGGAGAATATGCCCTTTTCCCACCCACCCAACCACCCCTTCTTACCCTCCCAATTATCCCCCTGTTACTACCAAGTTCGAATCTACAAGGAGGACTTAATTGTCTTAATTATGAAAAGATTACAAAAGAGGTGCCCAAAATATGACATAATAATCACAGATAAGAAAATAGAAGGGCAACCATAATAAGAAAGGAGAAAAAAAAAAGGGAAGACATAAAGGTTTCAAAAATACGAAATTAAACAAACAAAAAAACCAAAAACCAAATGGGGGGTGGGGGGGGGGGGTGCCTCGCCATTCAGTTATTCATCCTTATTCAGCGGTTCTTGTAAACTCTCATAATATTCTAAGAAAGGAGTCCAGGTCTTTCTAAATTTTTCCAAGGAACCTTTAAGAGTATATCTTATTTTCTCAACTTTAACCCTTTCATGCATACTGGTCACTACAGTGGACAGTTCTTCTCCAGCTGTTCTCTTGTATATTCATGGGTTTTGTTTTTTAGTTCCGTATCAGCCAACACAGTGGACACTTATGCATCATGTAACTTTGCTGTTCTAGATAAACCTGATCTGCAGTAACATGTTTGAGTGTAAATCAATTGTTATTAGACTGTAATTATCATTTTTTCTTTAACAAAATGGGTTTTTTGTATATAATCTCCATGAAGTGAGTAAGAACTAGTATTAGAGTATGTTTAAATATGAGAAAACATCAGATTAGGAGCATTAGAAGTGTTTATATTTCATAGTTTTCTTTTTTTTTTTTTTTTTTTTCTTTTTTTTTTTTTATGGGCTCAGCTGGCTGACAGGCAGCTGTCTGTACCGATAAGGCAGCAGCCGACACCAACTGTACTCCCAGTCATCATTGCCCATTTTTCTAACACCTTTGCTTGTGTATCCTCTTTTATTTGGACATTTTACCAGGGAGGGATATTTCATAGTTTTCACTGTATATCAGTAAATACATGTTTCTTTGCTTCAAAAATTAAATGCATCGTATCCATTTGAGTGGACATTTTTGCAGCTCCATGAAAAATAGACTCATAAAAAGCTGTCAATTGCATTTTTTTTCATGCCTAAAGGCGGCCTTACACTGTGCGAGTTTAGAGACGATTTCTCACTCGTGCGACTATTTCTGGGATCGGCCCGATGTGCCTCTAATTGTGTCGTGCAGTGTACGTGGGGTAAAGAGAAACGATTAGCACCTCACGACCAGCAATCGTGTGTTTGCAAGGAAAACGGAGCTGTTCGAAATCCTGCTCGCTCCTCGTGAGTGTATCGTACTGTCAAAGCAGTGTCACGAGCCCATGGGCCTCAAATTCTCACACTGTGCATGCGCGAACACAGACGCGTACAGTAGCGTACAAGCTTACAGTTGCTGGCTATTGGTCTAGTGCAGTTTAACTGTTGCAGCTTACCTCTAGTTCCGCTGTAGGATTCACAACCCATACTGTCCACGTCTGGACAACCAATTCCTGCACCAAACACATCGTTGTCTTTTCTTCTTTTTTGATTCCTCACAGATAATGGCACATATTACCAAAGCGGCTCGTTGGTTTTTGTTTAGCACTACCATTTCGTGACTCACGCCAACACACAATCGTCTATGCACTTTTACGGATTCCTTGGTATTTTAGCGTTGTATTTCCGGATACAACACTCGAATGTGTCGTGTGTCCTGTGGTGTATGGTCCTACAGTGTGAGCAGTCAGGTCGCATACGAGCGTCGGTCCGTGCAGTGTGAGAACATGAATCATGAGCCTGACTGTACGACTGATTCGCACAGTTTGAGATGGAGCTGCGTGCAACGATCGAAATAATCGCACAGTGTATGACCGCCTTAAAGAGGAATAAAAACAGGGGAGAAAAATCATGATGAAGGTTCTCATAATTCATGCATGAAAGGGTTAAGGAAGTACATGGTGTCTCAAACATGTGGCCCGGGTGCCAAATGCGGCCTGCCAAAGGTTCCAATCTGGCCCGTGTGTAGCAAAGTGCAAAAATTCCACAGTCAAGGCTGTCAGATTTATTTTAGTTAAGATTCCACATACAGACTAATATGATCTCCAGTAAAATAACAGCGTAATAACCTACAGACTATAATGACTCCATATTTTCTTCTTGGTTTGATGTGAAAAAAAAAAAAAATCTTACGTTATGCCTATAAATAATGACGACTTCAAATTTTTGTCTTTGTTTTAGTGCAAAAAATAACATTAAATTATGAAAATATTTACATTTATAACCTGTCCTGTAACAATAAAACATGAATAACCTGAACAAATATGAACAACCTGAAATGTCTAAAGAAAATTAAGCACAATTGTAACAATTTTCTGCCTGTTCCTCAGTGTTTAGTGTCGTTGTAGATCCGATCCATAATGCACATGTAGAAATGATAAGTTGAGGCAGAATATTGTTAAAATTGCACAAATTTTTCTTTAAAAATTTTCATTTTTTCAGGTTATTCACATCTTTTTTGTTTGGATAGTTTATAAAAGTATGTATTTTCATAATTTAATGGGTTTTTTTTTGCATTAAAACAAAGACAACAATTTGGAGTTGTCATTATTTATAGGTTATTATGTTATTATTTAACTGGTTCAGCCCACTGGAGATCAAATCGGGCTGAATGTGGCCCCTGAAAGAAAATGAGTTTGAGACCCCTGCTCTAATCCATCTAGTAAAGTTTGGAGGTGCTTGTTTCTTCAAGGAGAGGAGAATGAGACGTCTGGCAATTAAGGAGGAAAATGCTATGATCACAGCAGCTTTAGTCTCAAGAGGGCAGGTTTCAGGTCTGAGTCCAAATAAAGCAGTCATGGGATTAGGCTACATATTTTTTTTAAACATTGTTGAATAAGCACTAAAAATGTTGGCCCAAAAAGTACTGAGTTTAGGACAGGACCAGAACATATGTAATAAACAGCTGGTTGGCCTTTACAGCGAGGGCAAGATGGGTCTACATTTGAGAAAATTTTTGCCAGCCTTGCCTTAGTCAAGTGTATTTGTACCCTTTTAAGTACAAGCTGGTACCTCTATTTTTTAGAGTGTAGTGTTAACTAGGGCTAAGAAAATAGTATGGCACTTAGATCAAGTTCCAGCCTCACTAACTGTTGTAGAATCAGGCCTTGCTCAGACTTTGGATGTACAGTAGGTGTGTGTTGTCATGCTTTGAGTGCGTGCACATTGAGACTCATTTGATATAGAGATGAGGATTATTAATTGTCACCATATGTTCATGTGTTCACTTGTTTATGGATATATTTCTCTCTTTGAGTTATTTATTATGTATTTATATTTGGCCGGAACTATTAAGAAACGCAAAGGTAAAAGATTATATGTGTATTAGTATGCGTGTATGTGTACTTGTATGTTGTTTGTATATGTATAAACGTATGTATGTATGTATGTATGTGTATACGGATGTATCAGTGTGTGTGTGAATACACTGGAAAAACAAAATCTTACCAAGTGTATTTTTCTCATTTCTAGTCAAAATATCTCATCACACTTAAAATAAGACATAAGGCAAGGCAAGTTTATTTGTGTAGCACATTTCAGCAACAAGGCAATTCAAGGTGCTTCAGACAGGACATTGAAATACAACGACAGGGAAAAAGAAACACATTTGAAACATTGTAAAAGAAACATGTAAAAGGTGATTAAAAACATCAAGAAAACAAGACATTAAATCAAAAAAAAAAAAAGAAATAAAATAAAACACACACATTAAAGTAAGAGTTGCAGTGCAGAGTTTCGGAAGAGAATATAAAATTTAAAAAGTCAAAATCCTTTTAGTCAAAGGCAGCAGTGAACAGGTGAGTCTTTAACCTTGACTTAAAAGAACTCATACTCTCAGCAGACCTGATATTTTCTGGTAGTTTGTTCCAGATATACGGAGCATAGAAACTGAATGCTGATTCTCCATGTTTAGTTCTGACTTTGAGAACACAGAGCAGACCTGCACCAGATGACCTGAGTGGTCTGGATGGTTCATGCTGGACTAGAGGGTCTCTGATGTATTTTGGGCCTAAACCATTCAGTGCTTTATATGCTAGCAAGAGAATTTTGAAGTCTATTCTCTGACAGATAGGGAGTCAGTGTAGAGACCTCAGAACTGGACTGATGTGGTCCACTCTTTTGGTCTTAGTGAGGACTCGAGCAGCAGCATTCTGGATCAGCTGCAGTCGTCGGATAGGCTTTTTCGGCAGACCAGAGAAGATACTGTTACAGTAGTCAACTCGACTAAAGATAAATGCATGGACAAGTTTTTCAAGGTCCTGCTGCAACATCAGTCCTTTAATCCTAGAAATGTTCTTGAGGTGATAGTAAGCTGACTTTGTAATTGTTTGTATGTGGTTTTTAAAATTCAGGTCTGAATCCATGACAACACCCAGATTCCTGGCCTGGTCTGAGGTTTTTAACTGAATCACCTAAAGAGTAACTTTTCAGTGAGATATAAGAACTTATTTTTAGACATTAAATCTTGAAAATCTTATTTCAAGAAATCTTGCCAAGAAAATTTTCACTTGTTCCATTGGCAGATTTTTTTTTTTTTTTGCTTAATTCAAGATTTTTTTTGCTTAATTCAAGCAACAACAATTTGCCAATGGAACAAGTGAAAATTATCTTGATAAGATTTAGAATTTTTTCCAGTGTAGATATATAAATATAAAAGAGTAATGTAAAAGGAAGAGGGAGATAAATATATATTATTAATAATATTTTACAGAGAGGGGGTGGGATTAAATAAGTTGCAGTTCTTCCCACTCCTTTTTGAGCATGTAAATGAAAGTATTGTACTATTCTTCTGTCTAAGATTGTCTTAATTGTTGATTTTTGTATTATTATTTATGTTTCGCTTGTTCATATATATTGTTAAATTTCATTGCGTGTTCAGAATAAATCAGTAAATCAATGAAAATCAATTACCACTTTCAGATATGATCTTATGTCATGTTTTAAGTTGTAGTGGGCAGGGTAACTTTGTTGTAGTAAAGTGATAAAGACACATGAAAAAAAAAAAAAAAGAAACCCCACAGCGATATTTTATGAGTGCATCATAGGTATAATGCTGTGTAGTATTTTTGCATAGAGTGAAATGGAATGGAATTACTCATCATTATTAAACTGGATATCTTTATGTACGGGGCAAAAAAAAAAAGTTATATCCCAATTTAATGTAGGTGAACTCATGCACTTAGAAACAGACCAAAAACATTATGCATCATACGTTATTAGTGCTTAAAACTAGAAAGCTTCTGCTGCATCCACAAGAACACCTGTAGGAAAACACAACCTTGCTTTTCTGTTTTGTAGGTTCAATCATTTTTATTTGCATATAGAGTGAAAAAGTGAGATCACAACTGATTATTTGAGTGTCTAATGTGTGGGGTGAACTGCTGCATTACTTACAGCGGTTCACTTTTGATCAGAACATGAATAAAACACATGTTAAAGCCAGGAACAGTACCTCAGATTCCTCAGATCGTCAAGCATGAACGTAGTTAAAATGAAACAAAAATTCGGCAAAGATGCTTTTCGTCACTGTGATGGTGCTTTTCACAATCTTCTGATCTGCTGCAAATGTAATTTCCCTTAAGAGCTGCCTCAAAACATTTTTTTTTTAGTTAGTGTTTGTTTTTGTATGCAATCCATGCGTGAATGGTGTATTTATCTATTTTATCTATATTTGTATTAATACGTGTCTTGTTTTACCACCAAACAAATTGAGTTTACACATGAATGATATGCTCTGTATGAACTGAATCGAATAAAATTGACTCGAATTGAGCTAAATTGACATGAATTGAACTGAATTGGTGTTTTTGCCAGTTACAGCATGCAGATAAAATACGACAACGTCAAGTCGACACTTGTGTATGAATGCGGTTAAATTGTCGCAGCTGCTGCTTTTTGTTGCTATAGCGTCCTTGTATCTGAAATAGGACAGCTAATGGAGTTTTGTCATGAGTTCAGCTGCCATGATCACAGAGGAGGAGTCCTGTTCTTGGCCATTTTTGCAGATCACTTAACTTGTGGACATGCCTTGGAGAAATAGATGCATTTACACCAAGGTTATAATAGTTTTGGATTTTTTCATTTTAGTTTAGTTTTATTTAGTTTTGACTTTTTTTTCTCTAATTCAGTTAGATTTAACTAGTTTTTAGAGCAGGTTTGCTAGTTTTTATTAGTTTTTGTTATTTTCTAAATTGCTAAGTTTTAGTTTTATTTTATATCTTTTCTCTTCTTCTCTGTCGTCGTATTCAAATAAATCCCAGACAGGACTCTGCTGCTTTCTCCCAACTTTAGTCTCCATGTTTCCAGGTAGAGTGGGGACCAGAAGACGACTGGAAACCACAAGTGAACACAAGTGATAGACCGTTAAATAAGATATGGTGCCAGCAGAGAAAATTGCTTGAGGGAAATAAATTGATTTCATATCAATCCGACATAAAAAAAGATGAAAATTAAGGGAATTTTATCCATAATTTTTGTACGTTTTAGTTTGTTTTGTAAGCACACAATACAGTTTCAGTTAGTTATCTTTTTTTTTTTTTTTTTTTTTTAAATTATAGTTTTTATTTATTTCAGTTAACAAAAATGTTTTTTCAATTCTAGTTTTCGTCATTTTGTTAGTTTTCGTTAACGATAATAACCTTGATTTACACCACAGGTGTCAAACATGCGTCCCGAGGGCCAAAATCGGACCGCCAAAGGTTCCAATCCGGCCCGTGAGATGAATTTACAAAGTGCAAAATGCAAAAATTAACCTCAAGATATTAACAGTCAAGGGCATCAAACTCAAAAATAATAGCATAATAACTTAGAAATAATGACACCAAATTTTCTTCTTTTTTAATGTGAGAAAAATAGCATGACATTATGCCTATAAATAACGGCAACACCAATTTTTTCTCTTTGATTTATTGCAAAGAACATTCAATTCTAATATTCTTTAACAATAAAATGTCAATAACCTGAACAAATATGAACAACCTGGAATGTCTAAAGAAAAATAAGTGCAATTTTAACAATATTCTGCCCATTTTGTGCCTTGGTAGATCTGATCTGTAATGCACATGTAGAAATCATAAGTTGAGGCATAATATTGATAAAACTGTCCTTATTTTTCTTTAGAAATTTCATTTTTTTCCCCAGTTTATTCACATCTTTTTTGTTTTGGATAGAAATAGTTTCATCATTTAATGTTATTTTTTGCACAAAAAATTTGAAGTTGTCATTATTTAGAGGCTATTATGCTGTTATTTGACTGGTCCGGCCCACTGGAGGTCAAATTGGACTGAATGGGGCCCCTGAAAAAAATGAGTTTGACTCCCTTGAGTTACACCTTCTCCACCTAATGGAGTTTTGTCATGAGTTCAGCTGCCATGATCACAGGGGAGGAGTCCTGTTCTTGGCCATTTTTGCAGATCACTTAACTTGTGGACATGCCTTGGAGAGAAAGATGCATTTACACCTTCTCCACCTCTGTCGGGGATAGATCCCTTTCAGCGTTTGTGATATTGGATAGTTATCTGATGTGCTTTAGGGACATTCAATATAATACTTTTCATCAAGAACTGATCCTAAAATGATTGTCCTATCAACTTTTTCATGCTGACAGACTTTATGTATTGTATCAGGCTGATCTTAAAGAAAAGTGATGCCTTTTGGTCCTGGAGTTGTAATTACTTTTGACAGATGGCTAATGATTGTTAAGAGGAGTGTCTACTGTGTGCAGCTACAAAGAGAAGAGAAAGGAGAAATCACTTTGGGATTCTTCTCATTATTTCTATTCAACTGAAGCTTCTGCGGCAAAGACTCTCATTTCTTGTTCTCGTTTTTCTGTAAAAGAAGGTTAAAAGCCCTTCTGTGCATTGTTTTTTTTTTTTTTAAACTGAGGCTGAAGATAGAAGTGTGAACAAAGTTTGTGCAAAAATCAGCTCTGTACCAGACAGATGTGAGACATTAAATGCCATTCCTAAATGTCATTGTTGGATTTTGTTATCATTTTAATGAACTGCGTGTTCATGAGTCAACCCTGTTGTCGCAGTTGTACGTACAAACCATAGATGTGTATCTTCTTAACACTTCCCATCGCTACTGGACTTAAAGGAGTGATATTTAGCTTTTTTTAAAAAAAAAAAAAAGGAATTCTGCATTTTAAAACATTTCCCTGTGGTTTACATAAAATGTAAATGCTATGTTTGGGTCTGAATTCTTCATTAACCCTTTCATGCATGAATTATGAGAACTTTAGTTGAGTTTTTTGGGGCTTTTTTTGTGTGTTTTTATTTCTCCTTAGGCATGAAAAAAACAATACAATTGAGTTGTGTTTTTTTCATGGATTTACAAAAATGTCCATGCTACACCATGCGTTATATTCTTGAAGCAAAGAAACAAGTATTTAAAACCCAATATCAGAAAATGATATGAAAACAATGAAATTAAAACATGTTTAATGCTGCTAATCTGATGTTTTCTCACATTTTAACATATTCTAATACTAGTTATTTCTCACTTCATGGCAATAATATGCAAAAAAAAACAAAAAACAAAACTGTTCATTACAGTCTAACAATTAACAATTGATTTACAATCAAACATGTTACTGCAGATCAGGTTCCTCAAGAACAGCAAAGTTACAGTAATGGTATGAATTGCTGTGTTAGGGATGATGCATAAGCATCCACTGTGTTGGCTGATATGAAACTAAAACAACAAAATATAAAAATATAATATACATATAAAATATACATAAAATAAAGTATACAAGAGAATAGCTGTAGAATAACTGTCAACTGGAGTAACCATTATACATGAAAGGGTTAATTCAACTCCACAGGTCCATCTTCAACCCTATTTCTGAGTAATGACACCAGAAAGGTCGTTTTGAACACTGGCCCTTTAAATGCACATGAGCCATTTCAAGCCCCACCCCCTCCAGGTTTGTAGAAGCCAATAACGTAATAACGACCGATATCGTAATAACTGGCATGTAACGTAATAAAAGTCCTGAAAAGTCCTGAGAAGTTATTAATATTAAAAAAAATAAATAATTTTTTGCAAATGGTAAAAAAAAAATCTTTGCAAATGTAATAACTGAGCCAATAACGTAATAATATATTATCACTATATTTAAGTTTCATTTATTAGATATAACTGTGATAAAATCTCTCTCTCTCCATGTATTTGTCTATTTAACAAGAAGTCTTGACCTTATATGTGGAAATGTCACGACGAAACTAGTTATAGACACAACATATTAAGCAGGAATTAAAACAGGTTGTAGAAATCCAGTTGATTTTTGCTAAAATGAACAGAAACATAGCTCTGCAGCACCTGGAGGGTTCCAATTCAAACTTTATGAACTGTTAGGGTCCAAATACACAAATAAACGTACCAAAGACTAATCACATGCACTGATTTTCAAAATTCTTGGCCTGTACGGATATTAGCTATTATTTATTCCTGCCATTTAAGTAGTTTTTAAAGTATTTCAGCCCTTTATCATAATATCGTTGAATGAACATATTACCAAATCACAAGGCTTGGACCCAAATGCACGAGACTGACACAGAGCAACTTAGTTTGAGTATTTATTACTCAAATGAAAGGGACAAAAGAATCTTCACAATAACAGTTAACACAAAAATCTTCTAGGTCGAGGAATCAAAAAATTAACAAAAAGATCTTCTCAAACGAGGTATCAAAAATTCTAACAAAAAAAGTCTTCATGAACGTGGTATAAAAAAATACTAGCATGTCTGAGGGCGGTGCGTCACAGAACACAGATTAAAACGCACAGATTTATGAAAAAAACAAAACAAAACAAAACTTTAGTATAACATAACAGATAAATAACAGTAGTGTAAAGCTATGCCAGTACGGATATTAGCCAATATTTGCAGCAATGTAGGTACAGATGTACAGCCAATATATTTGAAGGTAAAAGTGCTTTGGTGTGGGTTAAGAAAAGGTAATTAAAATAGGACTAAATGCACTGTAAGTCTTTCTTCAGTAGGTCTTTGCCAAATTTTTCTGTATTAAACTTTCCTCTTTCCTGAATCCTTTCTAACCACCCAAAACAGTTCCGTCAACATTATATCTCAGAGTCAAGGTTGAAAAGCTTAGTGATTTCATTTCACTATCGAAGACCATACGATAAAACTCCATGAGAATTGTGGTTTGAATGATGGATTCTAAGGGATAAAGCACAGAGGGAGGAAGGGTCAGAGGGAAAGGGAAGGATGGAAATGGAAGGTGGATGACATTCAGGAACCTGTGGAGACACTCAGGACGGGGGTTCGTCTTCTGGAAGCCTCATGCCCACATGGTGCCTGTAATGAAAGAGATGAGAGTAAACAAAAAGGGGGTTAGACTCACCTATAGAAGGAGGCACAGGAAATTAGATTATGTGAGGAGTGGTCTGTGTCCCAGAACTGACATTTACACTGTAAAAAAAAAATCCTGTTGTTTTTACGGAAAAAACAAACAAACTGGCAGCTGTGGTTTCCAGAACAATACTGTAAAAAACACATCCAACTGTAAACGTATTTACGGAGTAACATGTAGATTTAATATTTTAAACATGTAGATCTAACATTTTAAACATGTAGATTTAACACTTTAAACATGTAGATTTAACACTGGATTTAAATGGTAAATGGACTGCGCTTATTTAGCACATTTTCTCCACCTTCATGGTGTCCAAAGCACTTTCCAAAACCACCAGGTCCAACTGGGAACATTTCAGGGTTCAGTGTCTTCCATGGACACTTTGACATATGGACAGTTGGAGCCAGGATTCGAACCGCCAACCCTTTGGTTATTGGACGAGCTGCTCTACCAACTCTACCAACCCATTCATTTACAAATTTAAAATGGTACATTATAAATGTTTACTTTTTTATAACTTTTTTATATAAATAAAAAAGGCAAATACGTTGTTATTTCAACATTATGGTCTTGCAATTTAAACAACACCACACTGTTTTTCAATTTAAAGTTTTATTTTCTAAAAACAATAGAAATGCATAATTTCTACATACAAATCTGGTTTTGTTCACATACTCTTCCTGTGAAAACTATAGCTATATTTGATTCAATCGTTAACACAAAAATCTTTTCAAATAAACGCCTTTGCATTATATTGTCACTTACAGTTTTTTTTATGTTGCAGTTTTACAACTTTTTGGTGTTAATTATACAGTCATTTTTTACAGTGTACCCTTTCATGCATGAATTATGAGAACCTGAGTCGAGATTTTTTCCTGAGTGTTTTTATTCCTCTTTAGGCATGAAAAAAACAATGCGATTGAATTTATTTATTTATTTATTTTTTCTATGAACCTGTTTTTCATGGAGTTACAAACATGTCTGCTCAGCTGGACACCATACATTTAATTTCTGAAGCAAAGAAACTTGGATTTAAAACCCATCATCAGAAAGTCATATACTGTGTGAAAACTATTCATTCATTCATAATTTTTTTGTTTATTTTGAGCATTTATTCAAAATTCCAAAATCATTCATCTACACTCGAAAAGGAGTGGGAAGAAGAAAAACTATGAAACAAAAACATTTTTCATGCAGCTATTCTGATGTTTTCTCACATTTTATCATACTCTAATACTAGTTATTACTAACTTCATGGTGATAATTTGCAAAAAAAAAAATTGATTAAGAAAACTGTTAATTACAATCTAATAACAATTAGCAGTTGATTTAAAGCATGTCACTGCAGATCAGGTTTATCAAGAACAGCAAAATTACAGTAACAGCATGAATTTCAGCGGATGGGATGATGCATAAGCGTCCACTGTGTTGGCTGATATGGAACTAAAACAACAAAACTCATGAATATACAAGAGAACAGCTGCAGAAGAACTCTCCACTGGAGTGACCAGTATGCATGAAAAGGTTAAAAACTTCATTAAAACACTAAAAGTAGAAGTTTAGGAATGGTGATATGAGATGATACATATCTCTTTGCAGATACCATAGGCAGTTTTTATTTTCTGTTGTCTGGGTTTTCTGTGTGCGTTTGTTCTTTATCAATGAACTCGCGATGTGTTTTATGGAAAGCTCACAGCGCTATTATTCTCTTCCACAGATCTGTTATGAGCCTCTGAGCGGTTCTCCTCTTATAATCTATAAACCATCTTTGAATGTGTGTGAAGGTGTTAGCTTTTACTTCACATTTCTTTTCTTTTGCATTCTTTAGTGTATGAGTAGCAATAACCTGGATATTGAGGACGTGATCTTTAAAATTTGGGAAAAGTGCAACACTCTACTTTTTTTTTTAATATCCCAAGTAATGTTAAGGACCCTTTATTGAACAAGGGATTATTTTTGGTAATTTCGAAATATAGGGCCAATACCATGCCTCAATGAGGTCAAGAAGCATGTTGGTTTTTATAACACTATACAGTGATTCAGAGAGATTTTATAGAAAATTTGAAGCTGGGTGCTTCGATGAAACTGGGTTCATTTTGATACCTGGTACTTTGCCAACTTTTTAGACCCAGTAATAAAAGATAAATTTACACATATTGCCCCCCAGGATGTACCTACTGAGATAAATGCAAAAAAAAAAAAAATAAAATAAAAAAATAAAATAAAAAATAAAAAATAAAAAATTATACTCTTGCTCTGAGCCATCCCAAAATTAATGAATTTTTAATAACATATTGGGGCCAAAAATAGGAGAAAAATTGGGACAGGAAAAGCTACCTACATGTCAGTGCATTTGATCTGGAAAACATGGCTTGAAATGGTCTTATATAGCACTATAAACAAAGACACTGTGTTAAATTTGATGATCCTAGTGGTTTTTCTAATCCAGACATGTGGGTTTTTCATGAATCTCAGTCTCATTCCAGGTTTCGTGTGTAACCCATTGTGTCCACTGGTGTTACATGTGGAACCTGCCCATTTAAACACATATAAATCACGAGTGATTTTGCAACAGTGGTCATTTTTGTGAAACAGTCTGCCTTGTATAATTAGTTTGATTCCCAAAATGTACCTGTGAGAGAATAAGAAGATATTCATAAAAATAGTAGCGCGTAAATGACCTTTTTACTGTTACATGCGGATTTTTGTGTAAAAATAATATAAAAATGTGTTTTATCTGAAAAATAGTTTCCCTTATATCTCTAGTAAATATGTATTTTTAAATTGGACTTAAATTTCTTCAAGTCTTGCTTCATAACATTAGTCTACATCTTGTTTGAATTTTGAGCCCCTCTGTCCTGTTTTTAGGGACCAGTTTCATAGAAGCACCCTGCTGTAAATAGTGAATATGAGGGATTTTTGTCAGTTTATGACCTTATAACAGTTGTTTTATTGCATGTGTTTACTTTTTAAGCAAGAGCTGCTTGGATATTTTATGACAAGAGGAGGGAGACTGTTGTCACACCAATGAACTAGGAGGTAGATGACAATATCCAAATATACACTAAGGTTGAAACTGAGAATTTCCGAGTATTTCAACGAGTGCCCTATAAAGCAGGGGTGTCAAATTCATTTTAGTTCAGTTCCATATTTAGCCCAATTTGATCTCAAGCGGGCCAGACCAGTAAAATAATGACTTAATAACCTATAAATAATGACAAATCCAAGTTTTTCATTTTGTTTTAGTATAAAAAAAAACCCCCAATTAAATTATGAAACTATTTACATTTTACAAAAAAAGATGTGAATAACCTGAACAAACAGAAATTTCATTTGAAAAATTAGTGCAATTTTAACAATATTATGCCTCGACTTGTTATTTGTACATGTACATTACACACAATGTTACATAAACATTTGGTAACAGGCAGAATATTGTTCAAATTTTGGAGTTTGGAACTAAAATTTGAACAATTTCTACAGTATTACATCTCTTATTATTATGAACACAACTACAGATCACGGTGAATCCATAAATGCACAAAATATTTAGGAACAGGCAGAATATTGTTCAAATTGCACATTTCAGGTTGTTCATCTTTGTTTTTATTTATGTATTTATTTGCATTTCATTGTGCAAGAATAGTTTTGTAAATGTAAATATTTTCACAGTGTAATGTTATTTTTTTCACTTCAATTTTTTTCCACGTAATTTTTCACAAAGAAAATTTGTAGTTGTCATTATTTATGGGTTATTGTGTTGTTATTTTTTTTACTTTTTACTTTACATCGGTCTGTATGTGGAACCTGAACCAAAATGATTTTGACAACCTGGACTGTTCAGGTTCATTTTTGCATTTCCATCCCCACGGGCCTGAATGGAACCTTTGGCGGGCTGGTTTTGGCCCCCGGGCCGCATGTTTAACACCTGTGCAATAAAGGGTTAAACAACACCCTGAACACACAGCTATGCCAGTAGAGCTGCTTATATGAATAAAAAAACTGTTACTGATGAGCTGTGGAGGAAAGTAATGTTGAGATACAGTAGATCATGTGTTTACAGCTAACCTTCGTTGATACATTAGAGGTTAAAAACAGGGAGTTTGATCAATACATCTCTGAAAGGTCTGAGTAGACCACTGTGGCTGTGATGAGAAACACGGAAACGACTCAATAACAGCAGCAAATAAAAATAGATGAAGGTTAAAACCTCTATAGAAGTAAGTTGTGTTCAGTATCTTTAGTTGAACTTGTGGTCTTTACAGGTCTGTCAAGTTCAGAACAAACCAGATCTGGTATAATAGTGCACAGGTGTAGTCGGCTGTGACCGCTTTGAGCGTCCTTGTAACAGGTCTTTTGGATCAAACAGAACCTTTTGGACCTTTGTGGAGTTCTACTTCAGACCACACACTGTGTCGTTTCAATGCAAGAGATAGAGCATCTGGCTGCTGTGTTAATTTGGAGATTTTTCCACTGAAGCGTGTAGGAGAAGCTGTTGAGGGAAGAGTAGTGGTGAAGGAGTCAGCTGAGAAACTCCAGCAGCATGACTGTGTTTTCAGACCATCCTCACATTCACGCCAACTAAAGTATTTGGCTATTAATCCAGGCAGGTGTCAGACTGCACCAACCCATATATCTGTTACATTTGGATGAGTTTTACCAAGAAATTCTACTCAAGTATGGTTCTTAGTTGCAGCTCTGCATTTTAACCCTTTCATGCATCGTAGTCACTACAGTGGACAGTTATTCTCTAGCTGTTCTCTTGTACAGGGTGGGGAAGCAAAATTTACAATGAACATTTAGTTGTTTTTTCTCAGCAGGCACTACGTCAATTGTTTTGAAACCAAACATATACTGATGTCATAATCATACCTAACACTATTATCCATACTTTTTCAGAAACTTTTGCCCATATGAGTAATCAGGAAAGCAAACGTCAAAGAGTGTGTGATTTGCTGAATGCACTCGTCACACCAAAGGAGATTTCAAAAATAGTTGGAGTGTCCATAAAGACTGTTTATAATGGAAAGAAGAGAATGATTATGAGCAAAACTATTACGAGAAAGTCTGGAAGATACTATTAAAGAAGAATGGGAGAAGTTGTCACCCGAATATTTGAGGAACACTTGCGCAAGTTTCAGGAAGCGTGTGAAGGCAGTTATTGAGAAAGAAGGAGGACACATAGAATAAAAACATTTTCTATTATGTAAATTTTCTTGTGACAAATAAATTCTCATGACTTTCAATAAACTAATTGGTCATACACTGTCTTTCAATCCCTGCCTCAAAATATTGTAAATTTTGCTTCCCCACCCTGTATATTCATGTTTTTTTTTTGTTTTAGTTGCATATCAACCAACACAGTGGACACTTATGCACCATCCCATACATTGACATTCATACCATGACTTTAACTTTGCTGTTCTTGTTAAACCTGATCTGCAGTAACATGTTTGAATGTAAATCAATAGCTAATTGTTTATTAGACTGTAATTAACAGTTTTCATAATGAAAAGGTTTGTTTTTTTTCATATTATCTCTATGAAGTGAGTAATAACTAGTATTAGAGTATGTTAAAATGTGCGCGAACATCAGATTAGCAGCATGAAAAATGTTTTTATTTCATAGTTTTCACACAGTATATCATTTTCTGATGATGGGTTTTAAATGTGTCTTTGCTTCAAAAACGCATGGTGTCCAGCTGAGGGGACATTTTTATAACTTCATAAAAAAATTTCAATTGCATTGTTTTTTTTCATGCCTAAAGAGGAATAAAAACACTCAGGAAAAAAATCTTAACTAAAGTTCTCATAATTCATGTATGAAAGGGTTAAATCACCATATTGCAGTGTTTACTCTGCTGTATGTATTTACTCAGATTGAAATTAACATCAAAGATTTGTACAATAAAACACATTTTCAATTCTCAAAGACCTAAGCAGTCACTGGTGACCACTGATCTAAAATGTTAAACTTTTGAACCACTAATGCAGGGGTTCCCAACCTTTTTTGGCTCATGACCCCATTTTCTGGTGACCCCAGACATTCAAAACGGAGACATTTTTTTTGCTAAAATTAACCCTTTCATGCATAGTGGTCACTCCAGTGGACAGTTATTCTACAGCTTTACTCTTGTATATTCATGGGTTTTGTTGTTTTCGTTCCATATCAACCAACACAGTGGACACTTATGCATCATCTCATAAACTGCAATTCATACCATTATTGTAACTTTGCTGTTCTTGGTTGGTTCTTGAGTGGAAATCAATTGTTGATATTTATTTTTTGCATATTATCTCCATGAAGTGAGTAATAACTAGTATTAGAATATGTTAAAATGTGAGGAAACATCAGATTAGCTGCATTAAACATGGTTTCATTTCACTGTTTTCATATCGCTTTATGGTATTGGGTTTTAAATACATGTTTCTTTGCTTCAAGAATAAAATTCATGGTGTAGCTGAGTGGATATTTTTGTAACTCCATGAAAAACAGGTTGATTTAAAAAAAAAAAAAATCAATCACATTGTTTTTTTTTCATGCCTAAACAGGAATAAAAACACTCAGGAAAAAAAAAAAAAAATCTTGATTAAGGTTCTCATAATTCATGCATGAAAAGGGTTAATTTGTTTTTGATCATGTAATAGTTTGCTATACTATGTTGCAATTATGTTAATTTTAGACGACAGTTAGGTTATATAATCCTACTATAATGGCTGTTTCTGTGTCCGGCGTCCATCCGGCATCCATCCGGCATCCATCCGGCATCCATCCGATCAATGTCCCGTTGTTGCAGCACGGGAGGGCGTACAGGTACAATGCCGCTGTTGCACCACGAGAGGGCGCTATCGTACAACGGCGCCACAGGTACAATGCCGCTAGTAAAGGGGTGTCAAACTCATGTTAGTTCAGGGGCCACATTAAGCCAAATTTGATCTGCAGTGGGCCAGACCAGTGAAATAATAACATAATAATATATAAATTAAGTCAACTCCAAACTTTCCTCTGTTTTAGAGCAAAAAAAGTAAAATTATGCGATCAAAATGTTTACATCTATCAACTGTCCTTTAAAATAATGTGAATATCATGAACAAACTGAAATTTCTTAAGAAAACTAAGAGCAATTTTAATGATATTATGTCTCAGTGTATCATTTACACATGTAAATTACAATTTACAGATTACAGTGGATCAACAAATACACAAAACATTTAAAAACAGACAGAATACTGGAAAACTTGCACTTCAGACATTTCGAAATGTTCATATTTGTTCAGGTTATTCGAGTTTTTGTGAAATGGTAGTTTGTTTTAGTGTAAATAAAATTTTTATTTTAATCTCTGACACGTAGTGTATTATCTCTTAAGTAGTAAATGTTTATTCTAATTCTTGATATGTCCTATATTGTAGTGTATTGAACTGTACTGTTTTGCAATGTATTGCACTGTCTTACTCTGTACTGCACTTATTACACAATATTGTTTTGTTTTGCACGGATCTCTGTTATTTATTATGTGGGGACTGCGGATGAAAATTAGCATTTGCGCTAACTCCGGCATATTTACATGTTCATACTGAAATAGGATGTATAAATTTGTTCATTAATGTACACTGTCCCACCTAAATAAAGATACATACATACAAGATACATACAAATACAGTAAAATGACATGAAAATTTTTACATTTACAAAGACAAAAATTTGGAGTTGTGAGTATTTATAGGTTATTCTGATAGTATTTTACTGATTCGACCCACTTGAAATTAAATGTGGAACCTGAACTAAAATGATTAATATCTTCAGTGTAATTTTGCGTTTCACAAATTCATCCCAGGGGCCAGATTTAGCCCCCGGGCCGCATGTTTGACACCTGTGCGCTAGTGTATATAATGCACCTGCCAGGCGGGAAAAGAAATCTTTCCATTCTGTGTTCATTCCGATTTTCTGACTGCGACTCTGTCCAGGCAGGTTGAAGTGCATACGGTCACATGATCGGGTCAATCAAGATATGCCCTCTCAGATATTATATCCTGCATTTTATTTGAACTTGATTTTTATTAGGAAAAATGTGTGGTGTTTTAACCTCCTAAGACCCAGCTATGGGTTTTCTGTCCACATTGGTGGACAAGAGTTTTGCAACTGTGTACAAAAAAAAGAAAATAAAACTGTCCATCACAAAGGACATTCCATAAAAAATTTAAAAACTGCATCTGAAGAAACTGTTGCATCATGATGTTTCCAGTATAGGCACTTATTGAATAAAAAACAAAAAAAGCTTGTACTTTGCTGACATTTCCTGGGTCTTAGGAGGTTAATTATAATAAAATAAATATTGAATCATCAAACCATATTTTTTATTTGTAATTTTTTTTTTTTTTTTTTTTTTTATCAATTACTAGAAATTTCATTCCCCATTTGAATTCCAAGCTTGAAAAACACTGCACTAATCCTATCAATATATTGAAATAATTCCGGTAAAATGCTGTTTCTCATTTGTGTTTTTTTTGTCGTCATCCTCTGCAACATTGATTCACCTGTAAAACCCATATTTGACACATGGACAGGTTGCTTTCATATTCATTTAATGATATATTTTGCAGAAAAAGTCACTTTTTCTGCATTTTTTCTGGTTTGATGCAACAACCTTTCAATTTACCCTGAGCTTTCAATGCTTTTCGAGGAAAAATATAAAATGCATTGAAAGCTCAGGGTAATAGTGTTATATTTAACAGTCATAAGTCCCTAAGAAAAGGTTGAATAAAGAGAAAAAATCACTAGAAAGTCACCACAGAAATAGTTCTATGCCTGTAAGGGTTAATGATTAAACCAGTGGCTTCGTTTTTTTGGGCTTCTGACATCTTACATTTAATTTCTTTTTCTGTATGCAAAGGACTATTAATACCTATGGACTTGTGGTAATTTGTAATAATTATGGAGATCATCTGTTATCGTAATCCCATGCAAATCTGTCTGTAATTTGTAAAGTACAAATTCTGCTGCAAATTACCCGCCATATGTCAGCACCATTAGACGCCATTAGATAATATTAGTCACAATAGAATCAACATTTTTCATTTCCTCTGTGCATTTATTCATACAATTCCTTGGTTGTAGTATGGAGGCTGCACTTGTAATTGTAAATGAAAGTTTTAAATGTGTTTATGTCACAACATAGAGTGGATATTTGCTGAAAAAGTGAAAAAAAAAAATCCATCAGAGGAGCAAAATGATGAGAATGATGACATTGATAATTGTAAATTCAACTCCTCTTTGTATGATACAGCTGATTAATTGTCTCCACATCAGATCCAGGGGATAATATCAGCAAATCTAAGCAAAAAAAAAAATCATCTTTTCATATCCCATACAAATGTGCAGCATGAAAATACAGTCATTTAGGAGTCATGTCTAAATAACTAAAGGTCCCCAGGTTATATTAGTCCTTTTTAACAGCTTCAGTAAACAGTGATTTTTATTCCTTCTACATTTCCATTTGAATAAATATTAATGCGATCCACTATCAAACTGAAAAATCCCCTATTAGCCCATAAACTGAAAACAGATTTATGTGTCAGAAGTTTGTTTTTTCTTCTTTAGTTCCCATTAATCATCACATTTATCTTCCGTTTATGTGTAAACGGCTGGATGTAAAAACAAATAAAGCAGCTGGGGTTTCACTATTAATATTCTAGTAATGTCCTAATGACATATTAGTCTTTAAGTGCATTTTGCTGATTTTTACATCACTTTCATGCAGAACCTTTCCTTGATCATTGCTGTACTGTTATTGTTACTTAACTGAAGGGATGTGAATAGTTTTTTCGGTAACACTTTATAATAAGTACATACTATGAAGCATTAGTTAAGCATTAACAAATACTGAATTCATTATTTATAAAGCATATTTCTGACATAAATACTCATTAGTTTATCAGCACAGTTATAATGGCTTTACTAATCATTCATAATCATTCATCATTCAATCATGTAGTTTGTTTTAATAATCCCATGTGCTGTGTCTTTCCTTTGTTAGAATAACTCAGACTTTTGTGAGTCTTTAGTCATTGCCAACCTTTAAATCTTATTTGTAAATGCTTTATATGTCATAGTTAGTGCACACTTTAAATGAGCTCACACCATAGACTTAATTAATGAGTAGGAAGTGCTTTATAACTACACTGTAAGCCCGGAATTTGTATTTACTAAAATGCTTTAATTACATTGCACTTAAATGATTTAAGTTTTTTGATGTTACTATAAAATGTTCAGTATATTCTACCAATTTGTAGACATAGTTGAAAGTATGGAAAAGTTTAAGTTGAATGGAATTAAATCAGTAACTTTTAGTCGTGACCATCATAAAACTTAAATCATTTAAGTGCATTGTAATTAAAGCATTTTAGTAAATACAAATTCCGGGCTTACAGTGCACCTTTTTATCTTCGCATTGCATTGTGGGTATTGGGCATGTTGTTGAAAATGTGTTATTTTTCTGTGCAGGGGTTCAGCGGGGTTGTGGTGTTAGTGTTCATTTGGATTTAATGTGGGTATGGCAGTGTTTATTGGCCTTTTTGTGTTTGTGTTTGTATTTTCGTAGAGCTGCACCATGAGTCAGAGCCAGAGGAAGAACAATGGCTTTACTGTTCATCTAAGACTGTTATTGTACAATGGAAATCTTAATGTTTAAATAAATTAAAAGCACTTCCTGAACTGAGAAATGACATTGAGCTAACTTCCATTCATGCTTTAATATACAGTGATCCCTTATTTTTTGCGGTTAATGGGGACCGGCGCTCCCCGCGAAAATCGAAAATCCGTGAACTGGAGTTGGAGCCCCCCGAGCCTATCCTAGACCTAGGTACATGTATGTATGTATCTATAAATAGTATATAAGTACTGCAAATGTAATAATTATGAAATAACTGAGATATATATAAAAGAAAACAATGATTAGTACATGCATATATATAGATCGGATACATGTACATGTACGTACTGTAAAACATCTGAAAGAAAAGAATGATTAATAACACAAGAAAATGCCAGTCGGATATGTACATGCACAAAAATATATACATAAATTTAATGTACATGTATACAAATGATAATACGTACTACATGTATAAATCACATAAAAGAAATTACATATAAATAAATATATTTTATGAATAAGTAAACAAAACACACACACACATGCATACGTACTAACAGCTGATACGTACTCTCTCCTCTCTTCATTCGTGATGCTTATCCATCGTATACGTACACACGAACACACACACATCTACTCCCAGCTCTCTTTTCCTCTCATACGCACAAGAAACGAATCAGTTCTCTCTCTCTCTCTCTCTTTGGTCTCGAGCATCAACACACACAAACAAACACACGTACATGGGCATGCATGAACTGAGATTTCTACATTTTCTCTCTCTCTCTTTTTCTCTCTCTCTCTCTCTCTTTTAACATTTTTATATAAAATAACACTGACATTAGACTCCAGAATATTTCTGAAAAATCTGCGAATAACTAAAACCGCGGAACTTAAAGCGCGAATTGGCAAGGGATCACTGTATTATATTGAATAATTTCATAACTAATTTGGTCAGGAAAAGGATTTCGTGTTTGATTATCTTAAAAAAAGTCATCTAATCAATGATAAATTAATCTGGCTGCAATTGAGAAAATTAGTCAGTGTAACCTAAAATGCTGAGTTGAATGGTTGGATAGTGGGGTTGATTTTACAACAGATTTAAAGTACAAATAATTTGTCTTTTAGTGTTTTCTACTTAATTGTTTAAGTTCAGTACTTTTAGCATTAAAGTTGAACCTACTTATACCAATTGATTAGTCGTTTCATTACTCACATCATTTAAGTGCAATGACTTGCCTCAAATTTTTTGAGTAAGTTCTACTTATCCGGGCTTACAGTGTACCTGAAATAATGAATTCCTGTATTAATAACTGTTTATAGGACATCTATTGGAAAATAAATGTGTGAGTTCATATATAATAACCCACTGACATATTTACTAACCATTAATACATGTCTGAAAAATGTATTTTCAAGCATAAATGCACATCACAACTGGTTTGTAAGTGATGCAATACAACAATTTTAAATGCTGAATCCATAATGTATAAAGAATGAAAATGCAATCATTGAGCACATTGTAGATGAGCTTATTAATGGGTAAAACATTTATAACTGCACTCGTAAACCGTATATTAATGAGTATTCATGTCATAAATATGCTTTATAAATGATGAATTCAGTATTTGTCAATGCTTATCTAATGTACTTATTAATGATGAGTAAAACATTTATAACTGCGCTCATAAACCATATATTAATGAGTATTCATGTCATAAATATGCTTTATAAATGATGAATTCAGTATTTGTTAATGCTTAACTAATGTACTTATTAATGATGAGTAAAACATTTATAACTGCGCTCATAAACCATATATTAATGAGTATTCATGTCATAAATATGCTTTATAAATGACGAATTCAGTATTTGTTAATGCTTAACTAATGTACTTATTAATGATGAGTAAAACATTTATAACTGCGCTCATAAACCATATATTAATGAGTATTCATGTCAGAAATGTGCTTTATAAATGATGTTTTCAGTATTTGTTAATGCTTAAGTAATGCTTCGTAGTGTGTACTTATTATAAAGTGTTACTGTTTTTTCTCCACTGTTTAGACAGCACTTTGAAAGCTTGTGTACCAGATACTGATGTGTGTTTTATTTTATTGTTTTGGGCAATTTATCATCGTCCACAAACATCGCCTCTTCACAGATAATGCGATACATTTGTCAGGGAGTCAGACCTATGTGAACATTGAACATTTTATCTTCTCACAAGGCTGCCCATCCATCTGCCAAACACCATTACTTCTATTCAAGAACTTATATTTTTCCTTTTCTTTTCTGATCAGACCAGGTTTTCTTGGGCCACATGCTCTAGCTCCCGCTGTGGAGAAGAGCACATTGTTTGACCCTGTCCGTGGATTGTGAAACAGCGGTCTACGCCGGCTGCTGCAAACACCTGCTGTTAAAGCCTCGCATCCTTCCACTGTCTGCCATTATTAGATTCCTCTGCCAAAACGCTTTATTTCGCTTCCAACACTGGTGTTCTGAACGAAATGCTCAGTAATTGCTGGAATCTTCACAGTTGCACATATTTTTTAAGCAAATCCTGATCTTGCAGACAAATCAAAGAAATATTACTTCGGCTCAGACGGGACATAAAAATCATTGATTCATTCGCACTTGATGTGGGCTAATCTAACAAACACAAATCATAGCAACACATGAAACATTTAGTTCTTCTAAAGTATACCAGCTGCAGCTCATGCCTTCTGCTCTGCTGCAGACGCATTGTGCTGTTTACTCCCTCCACCACACCTTAGCTTATGCGCTTTCTGTCAGCTGTTTCTGGAGGCGTTTCTTTTGAAGCTATGTCTTCTATATCTCAGTGATTTGTGTCTGCTGGGCCCCGTTCTGTCACCCCTTGGGGTTCGATTGTGCTCCCTGCTGAATCATTAGCAAGCTGCTAGAATTCATAGCAGGAACACCCCAGAGACAGGAACCTGTTCCACCAAAGTGTCTACCAACTTAAACAAGAAATATTTTATCCTAATAATGAGAGTTTAAATTTCTAGCTGAGTCCAAGTCACACTTTCCACTCAGATGTAATTACTCCAATAAAAATGCATAGAATATCAAGGGATATCTCATCAGTGTGCCGTAGATGCAAAAAGAGGGAAGGGACATTTATGCACATGTTCTGGGACTGCCACCTTTTAAAAAGTTATTGGAGCTCCATTCCCTCTTTCACTCAATCGGTCTTGGACTTACAATTTGACGTAAGCAGCAGTTTATATTTACTAAATGACACATATAATTTACAGTTAGATCATAAAAAATGCAGGATACTAATTTTGATTACTTACTTTGAAAAGAAATGCATACTTTTATTCTGGAAGAATGACACCCCTCCATCTTTTAAGATTTTCCATGATCAGTTGTCTTCTTTTTTACCTTTAGAAAAACTGACTTTGGATAAATATAATCGTGGCCATCTCTTTAACCTTTTCATGCACGAATTATGGGAACCTTAATCAAAATTTTTTCCTGAGTGTTTTTATTCCTCTTTAGGGATGAAAAAAAAACAATGCGATTGAAAATTTTCTTCTGAAAAATAAATAAAAAATAAATAAAAATTATTTTAAAAATGTAAAAAAAAAAATACATACAAAAAATTACAATGAAAAAAAAAAATTCTTATGAACCTATTTTTCATGAAGTTGCAAAAATGTCCACTCAGCTGGACACCACACGTTTAATTTTTGATGCACAGAAACATGTATTTACTGATAAATTGTGTGAAAACTATGGAGAGGGCTTGTGATTCTGGGGGTTTATGCTCAGGAGAGATCTACATAATGTTACCAGTTCATGTCAGAAAAGATATGTAATGTCTTAAAACTTTAATAAAGATATGTGTAAAAAAAAACAACAAAACAAAACAAAAAAACAATGAAAAGAACAAGAAAATCCATGAATATACAAGAGAACAGCTGTAGAAGAGCTGTCCACTGGAGTGACCACTGTGCATGAAAGGGTTAATGAATTTTGGCTGCCTTTACTTACTGGTATGGAGAAAGTTTGAGTTCGTATGTCATGAATACTGCCCTACTACTGCTCTTTATGTTACAGCATGTGATAGAAAAATTCTGTGATACACTCTGAGACAAAAGACAGAGTCACTGGATTCTGGAATCAGAAGATTTTGCTTGCAAGGAGTCAAGTACATACAGTGAGATGCAGCAGTTGACTGACTGACAACAGGAAGTTTAAGATCTTATGAAAGAACATGAATATTACAATCATTGGACCAAGTGTACAAATATTATGACGTTGATCAGGTTCACCAGTGGCTTAGGTATTCAAAACACAGTGATGCATGGGTTCAGTGACCGTGTTTGTACTCTTCCTCCACCTGCCCCATGGCCTGATCTCCTCAAGGGCAGCAGCCTGCTCTGGTCTCAAACTGGATGGACAACATTTACACAACATTTCGCTTTGGTCCCAAACTGGAACAAAACAAGCAGATAGCAAAGAACTGGTAGACATATCCAGAGTGGATATGTCCGGGCATTCTTGCAAAATGTCATCATAACCCATCCATGACTCGTGCTCTGGACACCTGGTATTTACAGGATATAATCTAATAGCCTAATTTTTCTAACATATCCCTCCTGTTTAGACTGTATTCAGTAAAAAAATATACTTTAAAATCAAGAGATTCCAGAAAATTTTATGAATAAGTAAAAATAAAAATAATAAATGAAACAAAATTATAATCAATGCAAAAGTAATAAATGACAATAAATTGAACAGAAGAGAAAGGGCAAAAAAAACAAAACAACAAAAAAACAAAAAATGATTACAAATGTTTATGATAAAATGAATTAAAAGGATTCATGAAGTATGAGCAATCAACAATGCAAATTTTCACCTATAAAACATTGATCTCCCCATACTAGTGGATTATCACACTGACATTCAATGAGTATGATAGACTTCAACAAAACAAACTTATCATGAATATATGAGAATATATCACATATATCTGTTGTAAACTTAAAGTTAATAAAACGGCAGCTTCAGCAAGAGAAAACATCATGTGATACTGTGTATTTCCACTTCAGCATTAACATATTATTATTTGGCTAGATCTTCATAATATGCATCATAATGCTTTCACTTCAGTACCAATGAGATCAGTTTTGTATTAGGAGGGGCATAATCATTGAGCCACCCCCCCACCCCCCCGATAAAGCATCACTTTGGTGGCGGTGACGTCGATCCAATGGAGGATGAGACTCCTAATACAGGGAATACAACAACAGCAACAACAACATACAGCAGTTAAGGCAATCCCCACCCCCACAGATACGAACGAGGATTGTCTCAGTCCAGTCCATCTACCAAACCACCCCTCAAACATCCTGGAAAAGGGGTCATAGATGCCAGAGTTCTCAGCCAGTTCCTCAGAGAGGTCAGTCAGATCCTTCAGGGCCTGGATGATGCTGTGGTCAGGTGCAATGCTGTTTGGGATAAAGGTGCAACAGAATGAGCCAAACATTTTGCGCACACCACCTTTTTCAGCCAGCAACACATCCAAAGCCATACGATGTTGCCATGTCATCATATACGTGGGTCCAAGCTGTTCAGTGAGTCCTCTCATGGTGTCTTCAGTGTGATTCACAAACGTCCTGATTCCTGGCCTTCAACTCATCAGGACCCCCCTGTGGAACGCTGATGGTGTTGATGTAGACCTGAGGGTCGAATGATCCCCTGAGATGGTGGTAGATCGTCTGGACCGAAAGAACATCTTCTGGGTTTCTCCTCCTTGTTTCCCAGATGACCCTGTAGAGATCTGTAACATTATTGATGGAAAACAGCTGAAAAGACCTAAAGAAGTGGATCAGCGCACAGATAGCCCCACTCCTTAGGCGGCAGTTTAGGTCAGATTTGCATTGGCTGTCTGTGGAAACTTATGACTGATGAACGGACCTCAGTACTAAATCTCTGTAACGTTAGCATTTGTTTGTATATATGAACTTTATGTCATATTATAGGACCAGTTACAATTGCTATTAGGAACATCATACATGTCAAAGTACCTCTCAGTCCACACATCCCAAGGTGTCTGAATGGATGTCATGGCTGAGGTCTGTCTATGATCAGGTTCTCACAGAGGACTTTTTCCTAATTATCTGTAGAGTGATTTATCCTCTATAGTGACTGGGATCATTATGAGCATCACTATGCTCATGCTTATGTTGTTACCCCTATTACTGTTATTGTGATGATGATGTGGGTGATGATGATTATATATATGTGTGTGTGTGTGTGTGTGTATATATATATATATATATATATATATATATATATATATATATATGTGTGTGTGTGTGTGTGTGTGTGTGTGTGTGTGTGTGTGTGTATGTATGTATGTATGTATTTATTTTTTATTTCAATTTTTTTTTTTTTTATTTATTTATTCTTATGTTTTTGGCTTGTGACCTTTTAGTGTGTTTAGTTGGCTTATTCCTTTAGGGTGGGAGGTGGGAAGTGAGCACAAAGGAGAATTAAACAAAATAAGACCCGGTATCACTATGTATATACTGTATCTGGATGATTTTCTTTTGTGAAATAAAAAGATATTTAAAAAAAAAAAAAAGATGTAATTACAGTACGTACTATAGGACTGGGTGACATTACAGCTGGGTTGCATCAGTGTTTTAGAAATGATGTATGTGAACTAGAAAAGCACTGCACGCTGATATGTTCAGTACGTTCCTACATCACCTTCCTTGGTCTGTTTTCACCTGAATTCTTCCACACAAATGTGTTTTTGCCATTTTCTTTGTTACAGTCACATTCTTTGCTAAAGAACCATGCACTTGTTTTTCAATTAACCTTGTTTGTATTGTTAGCAAATGTAGGTCAGCTCATTGTTTTACTGTTCTGCCTTCATTCAGCAGCCTATCACAGAGACCTGCAGGATGCCTGCGACGCTGTGATGTTAAACAAAAATGTCACAGACATCCATATGGTGCTTCTAGTGCTGACTGATAAATGGTTATACAAGCACGGATGATAAACACACTCTGAAATATTGCCTGAAGTTTAATTAAGGAGAGAAATCATTTCATTCATTACTACCATGCACTCAATTTCAGCATGTTAACATTTGACTCGTCAGATGAAGCCTTGGATACACAGGCCATGAGTTCACGTCATGTGACCTATGAGATAAAGCCTCATCTAAACTTCAGCTACACTGACACACAGTTTGTTAATTGGTGTCAATCTGGTGGCAGCTGTGAGAGAAAGCGAGGAAATGTGGTTGAGAACGAGCTGAAAAAGAACAATTATTTTCCTTTTTTGGATTCAGCAGAGACCATTTGTTTTGCGAACAGTGGTATGATGTAAAACATGCCCAACAGTTCAGTCAGACAACTCACGTTTGAAATGGTTTATTACAGCAGGGGAGTAAATATTTAGACTTTGACATCCAGGCTCCAAACTCATCACTTCCTGCTGGTATGTTTACATATAGATATTGGGTAGTGTTGAATAAATATCTTCGCCCCCCCTGGAGCCTATAGGCCAGGGGTGTCGAACTCATGTTAGTGCAGGGGCCACATTCAGCTAAATTTGATCTGAAGTGGGCTGAACCAGTGAAATAATAACATAATAATATATAAATAATGTCAACTCCAAACTTTTTTCTATGTTTTAGAGTGAAAAAAGTAAATTTACATTATGAAAATGTTTACATCTACAAACTATCTTTTCAAAAGATGTGAATAACATGAAGAAACTGAAAAAATAAGTGTAATTTTAACAATATTCTGCCTCAGTTTATCATTTCCACATGTACAGTATAACTTACAGATCACAGTGGATCTACAAACACACAAAACATTTAATAACAGACAGAATCTTGTTAAAATTGTACTTACTTCTCTCAAGACATTTCAGGTTGTTCATATTCGTTCAGGTTATTCACATTTTTTGCAACATTAAACTTTGTTGTAGTGTAAATATATGAAAATATTTACATTTGCTAAGAGAAATATTTGGAGTTCACATTATTTTTATGTTGTTATGATTGTATTTTACTGCTCCTGCCCGCTTGAGATTGAATTGGTCTGAATGTGGAACCTGAAATAAAATGATTGTTTTTTTATTTTTATTTTTTATTTATCTTTTTATGAGCAATGTAACAGTACATACAAAGGAGCAGAATTACAGTGCATTCATTACACATTGCCTTTTATGTCATTTTCCCCCATGCCCAATCCAACCCCAAGGCCCTCCGAGAAGGGGCAACAGCAGAAACAAGAACATCATAACAGTCTCTGAGCAGTAGAAAATCAAATAAGTACAAGCAGTATCAAATTTGTGGTGTACAAGAATATTAACTGAGCTAATGGAAATAGAAGAAAAAAAAAAAAAGTCATAGCTTGTAGATACCTGCGTTTACTTTTAAATATTAGACATTACCTAGATGTATCAAATGTGACAATAATTGGTAGACAGAACAAATTACGACAAAAAACAACAATACCTAAACAATAATAAAATAGAGTAAAATGATTGTTAATTTCTTAGTGTAAATTTTGCATTTCACAAATTCATCCCGAGGGCTGGACTGGACCCGTTGGCGGGCTGGATTTGGCCCCCGGGCCGCATGTTTGACACCTGTGCTGTAGGCGGATGCTAAAGTGATGGAGGGGCTTAAAGGGCTGGAGGCACTGGCACTGAAATATCAGCCGGACAGCTGGGAGTTTTTTTGCAGTTCAAATAGACCACCAAATTAGACAGTGATGGTAGATGGTGTGTGGAGAAGGAGGTGTATTGTGGGTATCTACAGCAGATCAGCTCAAGTTGACTGCCTGACTCACTGGCTCGAAGACCTCTTACCATCTGTGGAAACTTCCATCACCATCTGGTCAGTGGGCTTGGGTTAGGGTCTCTATTAGCAGTACCAAGCAGAAAGCCCACCACCTGTACAACTAATACGATCAGTCAGGCCAAAAAATATCCCACACTCTAACTCTAGCTTGGATGTCAGTTAAGGCTGCAACTAATGATGATTTTAATAACACTGGTCAACAACAAATTTATTTTTTCAGTTTTTTGAGCTGATTTAGGATAATTTTGGTGTGCTGAATCCAAAAATCACATTAATTTTGCTCAATCAGGTCAACTTTCTGAACTATGCTACATATTGGCTTTTTAACATTTTTGCTTACATTTATGGGCATTTTCACATTTCGACTAGAAGATCTTGCAAAAATAAGCCTGATGTATTCTGCTACATCTGCGGTGAATACACCATTGTACCTAACAGGAATCAAGGGATCAAATGATTTTTTTTCTCTTAAAACCTATTTTGGGTGAGAACTATATAAAAATCACCTGATAAAGTCACAAAAATGTAATCAATTTTGTGAGAAGATCAAATTTTTCAAAATCAAATTAGCAAAAAAACCTGACCTGATTGAGAAAAATAGATGTCATTTTTGGATTTAGCGGTGCAAAATGGTCCTAATTCAGTTGAAAAAACCTAGACAACTTGCAAAAAACATTTTTTTGTAACCCAGTGTAATTGATTAATCTGTAGGTTATTTTACTTTCCCGACTATAGGCTGCACCCACCCCGTCTCCAATGTTTCACCATCGATTCATTGATACCAAGCTTACGTGCAGCAGCTCTGTTTCCTTCTTCGTCAGCCGGATCGATCGTTAGCCCAGAAAACATAAATAAGCCGCTTCATTTTAGAGCCCCGGGTTCACAGTGTGTGGAAAAAAGTAGCGGCTTATGGACCAGAAAGTACAGTAATCAATTCATTGCATAAATACAAAAGACTCAATTCTCAAAGATCGGTATTTAACCCAAAGCAATATACTGTAGCAGGGGTGTCCAATCCTGGTCCTCGAGAGCCACTATCCTGCATGTTTTAGATGTTTCCCTCTTCCAGCATACCTGATGGTCGTTATCAGGCTTCTGCAGAGCTTGTTGATAGGCCTACCATTTGAATCGGGTGTGTTGGAAGAAGGATACATCTAAAACATGCAGGATAGTAGATCTCGAGGACCAGGATTGGACACCCTTGCAACATAGGCTGCAGACAAGTCACTAATGATTACATCCCTGTAATGCAGGGGGCTCAAACATGTGGCCCGACAAAGGTTCCAATGCGGCCCGTGGGATGAATTTGTGAAGAGCAAAAATTCCACAGTCAATGCTGTTGAACTCATTTTAGTTCAGGTTCAATCTGATCTCAAGTAAAATAATAATAACCTGCAAGAAATAATGACTACATATTTTCTTCTTGGTTTGATGTGAAAAAATAATATTACACTATGTCTATAAATAATGACAACTTCAAATTTTTGTCTTTGTTTTAGTGCAAAAAATAACATTGAATTATGAAAATATTTCCATTTGCAAACTATCCTGTAACAATAAAATGTGAATAACCTGAACAAATATGAACAACCTGAAATGTCTTAAGAAAATTTAGCACAGTTTTAACAATTTTCTGCCTGTTCCTCAGTGTTTAGTGTCTCTGTAGATCTGATCCATAATACACATGTATAAATAATAAGTTGAGTCATAATGTCCACCAGTCACAAGTGTTTGCTCCTGGAGGATTCTGTTGGGATTCTGTTGGGTTTCTGTAAATTGACTTAGAGTCTGGTTTTGACCAACTCTATATATAAAATGTCAAGAGATAACTTTCTTGTGATCTGGCGCTATATAAATAAAATTTGATTGATTGAGTGATTTAATTGGTTTTCCCCTGTAAGTCGCTTTGGAAAAAAGCGTCTGCCAAATGCGTAAACATAAACATAAACATAAACATAATGTTGTTAAAATTGCACTTATTTTTCTTAAGAAATTTCATTTTTTTCAGGTTATTCACATCTTTTTTGTTTGCATAGTTTATAAAAGTAAGTATTTTCATAATTTAATGTTTGTTTGTTTTTTTTGCACTAAAACACAGACAAAAATCTGGAGTTGTCATTATTTATAGATTATTATACTATTATTTGACTGGTCTGGCCCACTTGAGATCAAATCGGACTGAATGTGGCCCCTGAAAGAAAATGAGTTTGAGACCCCTGCTGTAATGGCTTTGGATATAGTTAGCAAACACTAGCCTGCTACCTAGACTTGTTATTCCTTGAGACTAGACTATAGTCTTCAACCAGCTCTAGTAGGTAACGTTAGTCTGGTGGCCTGATAAACGGAGATGGATGAAAACACCGTAATTATGACAATAGTGTCTAACTAGCTAGTGGGCTAAAGTAATCACGTCTAGAGGTGGGTAATCCCAGCTCTATAGGGTAAAAGTCCTGCCATGAATTGGTTCTACCTGTTCACTTGACACAGGTGATTCCACTAATTACACTGGGGAACACTTTTTCAGTAACTTTGAGTTGCATTGGATATTTTAACTGATTCTGACGGAGTTTTAGGCGCTGATTTCAAATCTGAAATTAGTTTTTCTCTACAAGCTCTAGTTTGTATGCAATTTGAGGTTAATGAAATTGTACAAATGTGAACTTGCGTAAACCATGTATAATGGTTTACTCATGCCAAATATCATACAAGACCCAATTGTAAACAGAGATAAGATCATCTTTCCTCCTCTTCACATCAAATTAGGTTTGATGAAGCAATTTGTCAAGGCACTGGAAACCGAAGGTGAATGTTTCCAACACATCATCACAGCTTTACCAGGGTTATCATTTGAGAAGATCAAAGCAGGCGTGTTTGATGGCCCACAGATTCGAACCCTAATTCGTGATGATCAGTTTGTTGCTAAGATGACCGCATTAGAAAAGGCAGCATGGTTATCCTTTGTGGCAGTCGTTCAGAACTTCCTTGGAAACAGTAAGGCGGAGAACTACAGTGAACTTGTGAACAGAATGCTCCTCGCTTTTCGTGATCTCGGGTGCAACATGAGCATCAAGCTTCATTTTTTGAGCAGCCACCTTGATCAGTTCCCTGACAACCTGGGGGCTGTGAGTGACGAACAAGGAGAACGATTCCACCAAGACCTAAAGATCATGGAAGAACGCTACCAAGGGCGCTGGGACAAAAGTATGATGGCTGACTACTGCTGGAGCATTAAACGAGATTGCCCAGATGAAGTGTACAAACGCAAAAGTTACAAACGCAAATTCTTGCCTGACTAAAATACACAAAGAAAATTGATACGCTTCCATCAGCTGTGGTGATGTTCTGAAGGATGCTAATCTAACTTTGGGATAGAGATTGATGTTTTCTAAGAAACGCTTTCAGAAAATATGGCACAACCAACAATAGTGTCATTTACTCTCAAGTCACATTTTAATGTTCTGTTTCTTTTGCCTTAATAAATGTACAGAAATGACTTTCATACCGTTTTAAGATTCAAGTGAACAAAAGAATTGTGGCTGATATCGCAATTTCCTATAATAACGAAAAATTAAAAAATAAATAAAAATGTCAAATTGCATAAAATCTGTAGCTTGCAGACAAAAACCGACTTCAGATTTGAAATCAGCACACTCAAATTGACTATTGAAGAGTCTTTTTTTAAATGCAACAAAATGAGTGTTCCCCAGTGTTATCCCTTCATCTATCTGGATGAGGAGTTGTGCTCATCAAACTGGGCTGGTTCACTGAGTGGTTTGAACAAATACATGGCAGGACTTTTACTCTATGGAGCTGAGATTACCCACCTCTGATCACGACACATAGGCTATCTTAAGCTTGGTTTATGTTCCCGGTGGCCACGACAGCCCCATTTGCCTGAAACATACTGCGCTGTGGGATTTGGCCATTTTTTTTCTCCATATTCATGTTTTGTTACATAAACGGTGCACAACAGTTCAGCCAAATGGGGCTGCTGTCGCCACCAGGAACATAATGTAAACCTAGCTTTAAAAATCTGGCCCGGCGTCGGAAGCCTCGGCCATGCTGCTCTATGTTTTCCTCTGTTACACTACACAGTGTGCAGGCATGCCTCGATACAAAAGTGCTTAAGACCCAATGAATCGACTGCCAAATTTGTTGCCAACTCATAAGAATCAGTTTGGATTGATTTAATCGATTTGTTGTTGTAGCTCTAATTCCGGTACACATTCACTTTATTTCTTTTTTTTTTTTTTTTTAATTTATTTACACATAATAAAAACAGCAATGGAAAAAAACAACAACATTCAAACAAGTAACAAAATTGTGCAGGAGAGGTTAGAAGCCAAAAAAGAAGGCTTATATGAATGCCTCCCCCGAAATGAACAATACACAAAAAAAGAATTAAAAAATACGATATAACTGAAATAATAAACTAAAATAAAAACAAAAAAAAATGTAATCCACATTACAAATCATCAAATACAAATCAAGTGATACACAGCCTTACATTTTTTCATGAATTAAAGTCCTTTTCAGATGCTTTTTAAACAATGATAAAGTGGATGTTGATTGAAGTTCAGGTCGTAGATTATTCCACAGATTTGGTCCATGATATTTCAGAGAATACTGTCAGACTGAAGTTCGGCAGTATGGAAGATAAAATTTGCTTGAATATCGTGTCGAAAAGTTGTGAATAACAGAAGACAACATAAAGAAATTCTGAAAAACTTTAGGAAGAATATGAGTTAAGTGAACGTATTTGTAGATGAAGACACAGGTCTGGTAAACGTTCACATCAAAAACTGAGAGAAGACTGAACTTTTTGAAAAGAGGAGCAGATGAGTCGAGTCTCTTTCATTTTTTTCGACACATAACGTTGCTGAACCCAGAAGTGAATCCACCCCACATCATAACACTGTCCCCACAGGCTTGTACTGTAGGCACTAGGCATGATGATCCATCACTCTAGAAAAGGGTCAGTCTGGACTCATTAAACCACGACATTTTTCCATTGAAACCCAGTCAAATCTTTCTGCTGTCTACAAACAGATGGTTCTGTAAGACTTGAGAAGTGACTCACCACCGCATCAGTTAAAGGGTTAAAGAACCTGTTGCAGCTCAAACAATGCAAACACTGCAGTAATTATCCAATAGAAGGATCTCAACTATTTGCTCAGTTAAATCCAGATAGGGACTGTTTTTCTGACCATGTTATTTATTTATTGTGCATAAGTCATTGTATCATCATCACAACACTGCATAATGTAATTCCACATCTCATATATTCCTTTTCATATATAGACCCGATGGCTTTCTTTTTAACAAAGAAGCTGAAAACATACTATATCTATTTAATTTTTTTTTTCTCTAGACTTGTAACAGTTGATTAAATTGATTTCTTGTTTGCCACAGCATCAACAAATGCTCAGATAATTGCTTGAGAATTGCTTTATAAGTTTCTTAATGGTGAATATTCTGCGGTTTATTTATTCTGCAGTGAGAATTATCTGAATATCTTTGTGTTGTGGTCTAAACATCTTGGCCTGGAGAAATATTTCGTCAACATTTCTGACCTTTTTAAGCCAAACATTTAATCAGCTGTTAGTTGCAGCCTTTTTCCATTTTATTTCTATAACTGACCTTTTGCGTACTTACTAGATAGCCACAATTATAATGAATGAAGGTAAGATCCAAGTTCAGTCATTATCCTAACCTTTATGCATGGAAAATTAAAATAAAATAGTTGGCTGTGAGAATGTTTTTGGCAGGCTTTTGTTGGTGGTAACACATCCAGCCCATCTGGGATCTAGAAACCAGTGTATGGGGAAAAAAAAAACAAAAAAACTTTGCTGCTTTTTCAGTATCTGACACTCTATAACATGGGCGTCAAACTCATTTTAGTTCAGGGGCCAAATTCAGCCAAATTTGGTCGAAAGTGGGCCGGACCAGTAAAATAATAACATAATTATATATAAATAATGTCAACTCCAAAGTTTCCTTACATGATGAAAATGTTTACATCTACAAACTGTCCTTTAAAACAATGTGAATAACATGAACACCCTAAAATTTATAAAGAAAAATAAGTGCAATTTTAACAATATTCTGCTAGTGTTTATCACAGACATCATGTTTATTACAACTTACAGATCACAGTGGGTCTACAAATACACGAAATATTCAGTAACAGGCAGAATATTATTAAAATTCCACTTACATCTCTTTAGACATTTCAGGTTTTTTCATATTTGTTCAATATATTTACGTTTTCTGTGAAATTATAGTTTGTTTTAGTGTAATTACAGGAAAATAACATGAAAATATTCACATTTACAAGGAGAAAAAATTGGAGTTGTAAGTATTTATAGGTTGTTATGATAATATTTTTCCTGGTCTGTATGTGGAACAGCAACCAAAATTTTCTGTGATCATCTTAAGTGTAATTTTCACATTTCACAAATTCATCCTGTGGGCCGGATTGGAACCTTTGGCAGGCCACATTTGGTCCCTGGGCCGCATGTTTGACACCCCTGCTCTATAAGGTCTTCACCCTTGAACATTTTGACTTAAAATATTCTTTTGACTGTGACTTTAGCTGTCCAGCTTTCTTGTGCCCTTTAGTTTCTTTTACAGTACAGTATGTCTCAGTGGAGTTGCCAAGCTTTGGGATGAAACTGTTGACATATGGCCACAGATCACCATCTTTTGCTTATCTAAACAAGAAAATCACAGGATAGAAGGAGTGTAGCAGAAGGACAGACACATGGAGCAGGCATCATACAGTGAAGGGCATACCGTGAAGACGTGTGTATATATATGTACACATGGTTGTGTGTTTACTCTTCTTCAGTCGCAAGCGGTGAAGTGCGTGTTATCTCAGCAATATTTGGCAGTTTGATTTCCTGCTGTGTGTTACGTGTGTATTCTGCAGTATGTGTTCTTTTGTGTTTACTCCCATCCAAGTTCCATATGAGCATGTAATGCAGAAGGGAGCCAACCAGCACAAGTGTGAAATATTAAAGATCTACATCAAAACTTGAAAATAACTCCATAAATCCAAGGTGCTTGCACGGGTCTTGAACGTTTTAAAAAGTATGGCATTTTGAAACACTGTTTTCCAGACCTGGAAAAGTCTGGAATTTTGTGTGAAAGTCTTAATAAAGTATGGAAAAAAGTTTCTCTCATAGTCGACTTTTAGAGCAGGGGTTCCTAAAGTGGGGGACGCCAACGGGGGTCATGAGTTGATTTTCAGAAATCCCTTGTAGTAACCCTGAAGTAACTGCAACAGATTAAGGGCATTATTGTTGCACCAGCAATTTGAAAGGAGGACATTTGATGTATGGGTTTCAAGTTGCGGAGAAGGAGCTTTTATTTATTTATTTTACTTTTAATTTAGATTTTTGCACAATATAAAACAGAACAAAACATCTGAGACAAGACATAAATTTAAAAAAAAAAAAAAATTACACCACATAGTATTATTATTGTTACAAATATTATACTACATCTATAGATACATTGCCAAATATCAAAATATTCATATATTTGTATACATATGCACACATCTATATAAATACATAACACCTCATGTCAACGCTTATAAGAGCAATTCTCATCAACAACCCAAAAAGTTTAATTATACAAATAGTCTTCGACCATGTGCCATCTCCGCTTAAAAAGATCCATTTTCTTTTGTAATGATACAGTCATCCTTTCCATAGTGTACATTTGTTTCAGTCTTTGTTTCCATGCTATTACTGTTGGTGATTTGACACTCTTCCAGTTTACTGTTACTATTTTTTCAGCGATCAATAGTAGGAGCTTTTATTTTGAAGGAGCAGAGATTTCAGCACTATCGCATGAACAACAACTTAACAGTAACAAACAAAACGACGGTTGTTTCAAATCATTTTTATGGAGTCTATTCATTACCAAAACCTAATACACAATACGTCTTCTACAAATAAATGCATTATCTTCTCATTGTTCGGCCTAAGGGTTTGACTAATGGTGTCACATTAATAAAAATAAGTATAAAAAGGCCAATAAACATTGTAAAACAGACACATTAACCTAAAATAAACATTAACACAAACCCCCCTTGAACCCGTGCACATAAAATAGAGTACAATGAGTAAAATGTCCAGTACCCACAATGCAATGCAGCAAATATGCTACAGTATCATTGCGTAGGTCCTGTGTGCACGTTTTTTTTTTTTTTTTTTTTTTTTTTTTTTTTTATGTTTCAGTCACTTCGGGGATGGTGGGGGTCGTGAGTTTAAAAGTTTGGGAACCTTTGTTTGGTTAATGACATGGTCTTGTAAAGTAAGAAATACATGAGGAAAGCATATTAGTTAGTTAGTTTCAGTTTATTGTGATTGTGCAACAAAACAAAGTAATCCAACTTTAGTCCTTAGAAATAAAACAGATTGCAAGAAAACTTGAAAAAATCATGTGTATGAAAACATGAAAACAAAATATGAGGAGTGGGAGAAAGTATAACTTGATATAACACATGAAATGTATAAAAAACTGGATATGATTTGGCTAACTGGTCAGTACTGGAATGATTCTAGTGAAACTTGTTAGGGTGATATCCATGCACTTTTGCGATTTTCATGTTTTAAAAAGCACTACGTTAATTGGTTAATTTAAATTGCCCATAGATGTGAATGTGAGAGTGATTGTTTGTCTCTATATGTCAGCCCTGCGATGAACTGGCGACTTGTCCAGGGTGTACCCCGCCTTCGCCCCCATGTAGCTGGGATAGGCTCCAAGCGACCCCCCGCGACCCTAGTGAGGATAAAGCGGGTTCAGAAAATGAATGAATGTTTTAAAAAGGCTTCTGTTAGTAAAACACAATTTACTGCGAATTCTGCATTCATTTCTTCAAACAATTATTAGAATGGACTTTCCTACTACACACAACAGGTACAATCTCAACCAAAAAAGTAGGCACACAAGCATAAAAGTACATAAAGTCAAAGTCTTGGGGGAAAAAATAGCAGTTTTGAAAAAGTCTGGAATTTTTATTTGGATAAAGAGCAAGCACCCTGTAAATCAAAGCCTGAAAGTTGATGCAGTAAGTGAATTCTGTGCTCACATGCACTGCTGTAAAACCACCTGTACCGCTGTCTGACTTTGGTCCAACTTCAAGATGAATCTCTTTGGGGTTTAACGGTGCTGAACCAAACCGTCTTCAGCATAAATCACTTTCAGGCTGCCTTGAAGGGACTGAGGAGCTGTATCCTAGCAGAAACTGCCCAGCTTCCTCCTCCCTGGTCAGGAGGTGTTTGTGTCAATGTGACCTGACAGGGGGGAGAGAAAATATGTCTTTTAGCAGGCTGGGGGCTATAATTAGCACAGTATGTGTCTTTGATCAGTACACAAGGTCAGTAGAAATGCCGGGCAGCGAACAGCTCCAAGTCGCCTGCCTTTCCGTTGGCATCCTGAATGTATTATGATGCAGATCTGATAGCTGAAAGAATAATGTGCTCTCCCTCCAGCCCGACAGACTCACATATTCAGCTAGAACGTGATATAAATCAAAATTGTATGTGACACGGCTGAAATCTATACATACGATTAATTATGTTCAAAAGGGCAAGGTAGCATAAAGCTGCCTCAAGTTGTGAAAAGAAGAAGAAGAAAAACAGACTGGATCGGCATTGTCACTGCAGTCAATACTCTTATCAAACAGTGCTGACTTAGAGCTCAACCTTATGTGGCTTTTTGTCTTCCTGTTGTTTCTGGGAGTCACTCTTCACACAGACCTGATGGACAAGACACAGATATAGTGACGTATCCATTGACAGATAGATAGATAGATGACTGAACCACCAAGAGAAAGATACTCCCTCTGCAGATACCGCCACATGGGGATTTTAGCTAATAACTGAGGCAAATTTAGAAGAATGAATCAAAATCTACCAAAATAGTAAATTTCTGCCCATTCGTCTGGTGTAACTAGCAAAGCTCGGTGCTCAAATTAGCCTAATTAAATTCAACAATCAGTCTCAAAAGCAATTTCAAGAACAACTTGTCCCGAGTTGTTGATTCCTCTCTGTGTTTTGTATGCTACCATGATATCCCATTAATTTGGGGAGGTTTAGTCATTTGCATGCTGGTTTAAGCCAACAGGATACATTATGTTTCCTGCTTCGACAACACTCCCGTATTTCAGACTGAGCTAATGAGGCCATTTGTCTTCTGATGCCCAGGAGAATGTGCTTATCACTGCATTACCTATTAAGCTTCTCATGGCCTCCGAATGGAAAGAGCTGTCATTAATATCCTTCACGGTAGAAAAAAAAAAGATTCTTCAAGGGTTAGGGAGCGTATGTATACGTGTTAAATGACTGAGGGGCGTACGCTGCTCTGGTCTTGAACCTCAGTGAATGATCATTTGAACTACATGAGTGTGTATTAAGATATTCACCCAGTTGGCCTTGTATATACGTATTTACAGTAAGGTTTGACAAGTGCCTTTTTTAAGCACCTCTTGACAGTAGAAACTTTGAAAATGTACTGTACCATTTTTATCTATCACTATATGTTATATTTTGAAAAAAAATGTTTCTTTCAATGAAATTACCATGCTTCTACAATATAATTTCAAAGGTTTATTATATAACTTTGTTCCTGCTTGTGAGCCGATGTGTAAGTTTGAACCTTGACTCAATCATTTGCCTGTATTTCCACTGGTTCTTGTCCATTTTGTGTTTCCACTGTGTGAAAGCAGGGATGATCAGGTTTTATCCTATAGACACTATTTCTAGTATTTCTCTTTTGCGAAGGTTCCAGGCAAACCAAAGTGATATTAATGCTGCATTTCCACTACGAACCGGCTCGACTCGACTGGGTTCGGCTCGACTTAAATACCAGGTACTATTCCTGGAGACCATTTCCATTACAGGATGCTACCGATTTTACAGTACCTGGACGTCACAGCGATGCGGCGCTTTACTTCTGTATCATCTGCTCAGAGAGTTGCTGATAAACTCGGCCGTTGTGTGTTGTCTGGGCAAGCTCATGCTGAATTTTTACTTCTGAATCTCCTCGACGGTCCTTTAGGGCTGGGTATCATGACCAATTTCCATAATCAATTCGATTTCGATTCATAAGGTTCTGAATCGATTAATCACGATTTGATTCGATCCAATATCGATTCGATTCAGTATTGATTGATTCAGATTAATTTAGTGATACCACAGTACAATTTTGAGTTGTAACCTGATTATTTGACTACCGCAGTCATGCAACACATCAATACTGGGATCAATAGTGATATTAGAAAGGAAATAAATATGACTTTTCAGCAGGAAGTAGCTGAATCTGCTCTTAAATAATGATCAGGACAGAAACATGTCCATGTTTCTACAGTGGCTCAGAACGGACTTCTTCGTCATCTTTATTCTGTTTAATGGCTGGTGGCTTGTACTCATGGGGGGGTGTTCGCGCCCCGTGATTGGAGCGGGGGTGGGGTTGCACTCTGTGATTGTTGGTCGGGGAGCGGGTGGGGGGTGGTAGTGTAGCGGTCGGACATTGTCACTTTACTCTTCCTCTAACTCCACACTCAGCCATAGGTGATAGTGTGGATCCAAGTAGTTATTATTCCAAGAACGACCGGCTTCCGCGACTCGCCTCGGAGAACCTCCAGGCGGCCAGTTCCTTCACACTGTGGGTTCGTGTTTGAGCTGGGAGGACCTTCAGCAGAGAGGTTTTCCCCACCCTTCCTCTGCATCTTTTCCGCACCAAAGCCGTCACGAGCGAGACCAAGACTTCTTCCAAGTCTTCCTCAGGGGTTCGCAAGACGGAGCCGGCCCTGCTCTGAAAAATCGATCTCATCCATTATTAATCGATTACGCAAAATTAAAACAAAATCGATCTAAGATTGATCAAATCGATTTTTTTTACCCAGCCCTACTGTCCGTAGTATAGTTTTACAGACTGTCATCATGTGGATTAACCTACTGCTATATTTACTGTAAACTTCCGCATCTGTTTTTTGTAAAACCGTGGGTCACAGAGACAACTCTCTGACCAGTCAGTGATCTGCAGTGTTTACACGTCATATTTTAGTATCTGGTCCCCAGTCTTTGAACATCGGCGAAGGTGATACCAAAAAACTGGTACCATATACCAGATTCCAGGTCCTTTTTTTGTAATGAAAACCCAAAAAGGTCGAGTCGAGTCGAGTCAAGCTGGTACCATGGATATGCTACATAAATGTGATGAAGTCATGCACATGTCACACTGGTCTACCTCGAATCACCACTGTGTCAGTACATATGTGTGTCATTATGTTGGGATGTGGGACACTGAGTCAAGCTAGGGTGAAATCTGTTAAAACGTTTGTAAAAAATGTTCAAGTAGGCTCTATCTTTATAGAATGACCACAGAAGTGTAAACAATTGTGTTCTTGCTTGAAGGAGTCTTTAACGCAACATTTCATTTTGAGAATTACTGTATAACTTACCATCACTTGCAGCAATATCATGATAATTTATGCTGCAATCCTATGATGATCAGCCACAAGCAGTGGGAATCCTGAAATGCTCCAAACCAAGCTGTTCTAAACTGTTCCAAGACAAAGTGATGAAAAACCTTAAGTGAGCATAAGGTTTTTCATGAAAAAACCCCATAAAATTCTACATAGAAATCTTTTCACAGATTGTTTTGGATGTAGGAAACTGAAAGAGCCGTTCGTTCAGGAATGGTGTTAGCTCGTCAATAATCGCCTCAAGAAGTAGAATGCCTTGATTGGGTAGATGGTAAATAATTTAACAGATTGTTTTGTTTTCCCCCTAATGCTGGAAGTAGTGGAGGAGTGAGTTAAAAGGCTTCCTCCTCATGTCTGTTGAGAGCCTGTGTAGTATGAGGCACTTACAAGGAAATGGTAGTGAGCAGAAATGCATATAAGCTGAGGCACATGCGATTGTTTCAGTTATCCTGGAAGAAAGACTTTAGAGGATATGGGTGGAACTCCAATTATCTGTGACGCAGTTTTCCTCGAGTATAAGAGCGATGAACATTTCCTTGTTATGTCTTGGATATAATAAGAAGAGCCACCAATATGTTCCATGTACGACAGTCAACTTCAAAAAACTTGTTGTTGCTATTAAATGAAACAATTTGTATATGTGGAAGTGCCAATTCCACTCACCTTCCTGACTGGAGAGGAAATAAATAAATAAATAAATAAATAAATAAATAAATAAAGGGATGTGACGATTACCGGTATAACAATAAACCGCGGTAAAATTCCTGACAGTTAGTATTACCGTTTAAATTATAATTATCATAATAACTGTGTTTGATTACCGCACTCCACACTCCGCTCTCATTAGCTGACGTTCTGTGACGCGCTCTCTCATTGGCTGATGTTTTGTGACGCTGTGCTCTCATTGGCTGACATTCTGTGACGGTTCGCTCTCATTGGCAGACGTTCTTTGATGCTGCGCTTTCATTGGCTGACATTCTGTGACCCTCTCTCATTGGCTGACGTTCTGTGACTCTGCTCTCTCATTGGCTGACGTTTTGTGATGCTGCGCTCTCATTGGCTGACGTTCTGTGAGGCTGCTCTCTCATTGGCTGATGTTCTGTGACGCTGCACTCTCATTGGCTGATGTTCTGTGACGCTGCGCTCTCATTGGCTGAGGTTCTGTGACGGTCTGCTCTCATTGGCTGACGTTTTGTGATGCTGCGCTCTTATTGGTTGATGTTCTGTGACGCTGCTCTCTCATTGTGAAATATTCCTGGAACAGAAGTGCTGTGTAAAAAGGGCTATAGACTTACAATCAACTTCTCTCTAAAAATAGTAAATCAATTATTTTTTTCCATGATGAGACATTCCAAAACTCATTAGTTTCTTTTATGTTATTAGAAGTGGTTTGATGGTCCATTTTTATAATAATCAGCTCGGATGGCTCTGACTCCTGGTGCTCCTGTAGTTCCACCACTTCTGTCCAAATATGTTCACCTCTGACTCCAAAAAGCTGACACAGTGACACCCAAATCAGTTCTTTTGTTGTAGTCGTGTATAGAGGGTATGTACGTGATGTCACCGCTAGCGGAAGTCACCGTGGCAGAAAGAGGGAAATGAGTGACAGTGTTGGCTTCAATACTGTCTAAACTGAAGAACAATATTGAATCAAAAATGGGGCAGAGCTGTTGTGGGATTGACTGTATGAACAGGTTTGAAAAGCAGTGGGAGCTATCGATTTACAGACACCGAAAGACAAAGAAAAGAGAAGTAGATGGATCCACAAATCCAGGAAACCAAACCTAGATCTGTGGATCCTGTTTGGTGTCAGCTAACATTAATTTATGCTGTATTTTTAGGTCAAAGCATACCTTAAATGATGTGTTGTTTTGGCTAATGTTACTTCTAAGTGCAGTTCTTGGTTTCATGATCAGATCTTTCATGGTTTTTGTCTTCATTTTGTGATTCTGAACCTTGTGCTCCTACATGATTAGTAAAGTAACTGAAACTGAGGCTAACCTAGTTTTTCAAATACAGAGGAACTGGAGAATAAAGCTACGATGGAGTATTAGGACCACATAAGAAAATAAAAACACTAGTCACTACCAGTATAAAGTCATACAATATCGATATAAAACCCGTAATTTTATGAGAATAAAGTCGAATACAAAAAGAATCACAATGTTATGAGAATAAAGTTGTAGTTATAAGAAAAACCCTCATAATTTAACAAAAATGTCATTCGTTTATGAGATTAAAGTCGTCATATTCTGACAATAAAGCCATAATATTATCAGAATAATGTGGTAATTTAAAAACAGGTGGTGTAAATCTCCTAATTTCCCAGAATTCAGTGGTGCCCTGCTGGTCCACAGCAGTAGTATCTGTGTTGGATAAAGTACTGGATCTGAACTAGATCCAGTAAATCTCCTCAGTCCCAGTAGATCATGCATATATTCACTGGGGTCAGTCCACGCTCTACTGGAAATGACCTTTGGATCAGCTGGTTCTGGGCCCTAGTTTTGGACCCTGGTTGTCAGTCTTGATGAAACCATGTATATGTCAGGGTAGAGACTGCGATCTGGTAGGATCGGCGATTCTACCAGTAGAAACTCCGATCAGAGTCTCTACTGGTAGAAACTCCGATCCGAACCCTAACCCCTAACCCTAACCCTAACCCTTCTACTGGCAGGATCGGAGTTTCTACTGGTAGAGACTCTGATCGGAGTTTCTACTGGTAGAGACTACGATCGGAGTCTCTACTGGTAGAATCGCCGATCCTACCAGATCGCAGTCTCTACCCTTACATATATTTGTTTCAGGTAAAAATAGCGCTGATCCCCTCCACCCTGGATGTCAGGATCCTCCATTTGTGTCCACATGTCTGTGTTCATGGACCACTTGTTCTTTGGTAGCTCGTACAGATCCATGTCCAGTCTAATTGTCCTTCATTTAATTTCATATTTCACATTTTCTCGCTCTGGCTGTGTTTACTGCTATACTCCGTCATGTTGAGCAGGTTGGTTTTTGACACTCAGTTTGACTTAGAGGGGCGTGGCCTGGGGGGGAAGTGACATATGTGCATACCCTCTATTTGACAGTGTGCTCCAGTCTACAGGCAGACATCCTTAATACAGGATGAGGCAGGTTTGATTGCAGCTTTGCCTTCCAAGGCCTTGAAACTGCAAAGGAAAATCATATATCAGATGTTTGTGTGAGTAACAAAACCTCGCTGTTATCTGACTTTCATATGCAGCTCTAACTGAACATAATGTGATAGCACACCCATTCTATACAGATCTGTCATCCACATCCACATAGATAGCATCTAAGAAGGAGGAAGAACAGTAAAACGTTGACTATATTGTCCCCAAAGGAGAAGGCTCCAGGTGGAGTTGTCGGAGCGTGGATCCCCTTCCCACTGTACCTCCTCTAGGAGACATAACATGGCTGGGTGATCTCCCCTGTGCACGGCCCTCATTCTGTCCGTGTCATATCCCATTTGTTATACTCATGATATACGACACGCACAACACTAAATAGGTTTAATTTTTAGTATTTTCTTCTCTATTCTCCTTTTCACATGTCATGGATGAAACTATGTCTCTATGAAACATCAACATTAATTGTCAAATAAGTAAAAAATACTTTGTGAATGTCAATCCGAGCATTTACATGGCAAATTTTATTCCTGGTTTAAACTGATTAAAGGTTCGATCCTATTAAAGATGCCCATGTAAACACCGTATTACCTCCGCCAGGAGATATTGTGATCGCTTTGCTTTGTGTGTGTGCGTGTTTGTTAGTTTGTTTGTTAGCAAGATAACTCAAAAAGTTATGGACAGATTTTCATGAAATTTTCAGGAAATGTTGATACTGGCACAAGGAAGAAATGATTAAATTTTGGTGGTAATTGGGGGGGGGGGCACAGGGGCCCACTCATCTGCTTTGGTGGAGGTCTGCGCTCTCTGGCTTTTGTTATTCCAGTTGAAAAAGAAAAGTTGGGATTAAATTTAAACCCGATTAAAGTCACTGGTTTAATCCACTTTTGAATCCGGTCTAAAGTATTCCTTGGACATGTAAACCCTTCATTCTGTTTGGACTTTATTCCTTCCATTCTGCACATGCTCGCTGTCTTGTCCTGTCGCGATGACGCACACATTCTGCGCTGGAGGAAGAATATGCACTGCAGTCTAGTCTTCCCAAAGCGTTCCAGTGGGCTATTCTGATGGGATCTACCAGCCTGGAAAACCCTGAAGGAACAGTTCAACACTTGTTTTTTATTAATTCATTTGTCATGCACTAATGAGTTCCATAAGTGGGCTAAACAGTTTGCACTGCAGTGCATCAATTGACTGGTTCTCGCAGCCCTTCTGTTAAACTTAGTTTAGCTTAGCTTAGCATAATGGCTTCATTCCTATGGTCAGACGTAGCCAGGCTTTTATAGGTGATTTGTAGTATTTTATGAGTGATTTTGTGAAATTCAGTTCTCCCTAATCATTCCTTTAGTCCGCTGGGGTCAATATGATCACAAACTGAGGCTCAAATCATGGTCATGTGACTTACTGCACTAATAAAATATTGGGAAATAAAAACTAATGCAAAGCTAAAACGCTAAAGCAAAGCTAATTTAGTGCATGCATCCCTTCCAACAAAAAGATTTTCCAACTTTCGTCAACACAACAGTCCTAAGATTGTATGAGTGCAGTAAGTCGCAGATCTAAAGAAATAATTAGGGAGAATCGGATTTCACAAAATCACTGACAAAAGACAACAAATCACCTTAGAAAACTGACAGAAAGTACTTTAGTTCCAGATTTATTTCTTCTGGAAAAATAAATTGGATTAAAAAACATCATGTAACTGTATCCATTGTGAGTGCGGCCATCACACATGTGCAGTACATGTAATAGGGTTTAGTATTCTGTAAGTACCATCTCTGAAATCTACAGTTAAAGGACCAGTTATTATTCAGTCCCCGCCTTTCCATTAGGATTCCATAAAGCATTTTTACTACATGTCACTCTCTATCCCTGCTGCTATTACTCACTTTTGTTATTCCAGTTTTCTATGGAAAAACTTGCCTTGTTCTCATTCTCTTGTCACTTTCTCCTTCAGCCCACCCCGACGTTCGCCACCCCCCACGAGCATAACATTTTAAAACCTCTCCTAATTAAAACAGAAAGTCATTCCAAGCAGATGGCACGAGCTGGCCTGGGTAATTATTGCCAAGTGAACCATGGCCCCTGTAGACCTTGACTGAAATGAATAGTGAGCTCAGTTCAGATTGGGCAAGAAACTAAGATTCTCGGAGACGAGGCGCGCCGTATGTGTACATCTGACCTGCCGAGGCTTCACATCGGATCGCTGCGAGATTTTCAAGGTCTTTGTCATCAGTTTTAAGTGGTGTCCTGCTCTCCGTTTTTGTTCATCTCCTGGATTAATTAAAACAGTATTAATATTAATACATGGGCTCGGATACATACACTCTAAAAAATGATAAGTTGGCTCAATGTAAAAAACTGAGGTAACAATTTCCATTAGTTTTTTTTAGGTTATTTGAACTTGGCCATAATTGCTTAAATGCCACAAGACTTCTCTTCAGTAAATTCTATTACTTTTGTACAAACAACATGATTAGCTTTTTACTCTACAAGCTTAATTAAGTCGAACCAACTTAATTTTAATTGTGTAAAAACTACTCCATTTAGTTATACCGACTTATTGTTTTACTTTTATTCTCCTCAAAAATGTCCATAAGAGTAGTTACCTTATTTTTTTGAGTTGGCCGTAACTTATTTCTGTTCATCAGAACAAATTCCACATAGAAATTCCAATTATATGATCAAACTGCTTATTTCTCTATGCATCTTAATTACTAAATTTGTCTGCATGTTATTATCTCAATTGTACACAACACTGTCATCCCTATGCTATTACAGAGAGTAACTTATATTTGTTAAACAGTGAGGAGTTGCCTTGAACAAAATATCTGCAATCAATCATAAACAGTAAAAGGCATGGTTTGGCCTATGGCTCTGACTCATGGTGCAGTTCTATAAAAATACAAAAATAAACACAAAAAGGCCAATAAACAGTATTAACTCCAAATTAACACCAACACCACAACCCTGCTGAACCCCTGCACAGAAAATAACACATTTTCAACAATATACCCAATACCCACAATGCAATGCAGCAAACACGCCACAATATATACAAAAATTTTAAATTAGAAAGGAGCAAAATGTGTATTATTCAGTCCTTGAATAATGAAAACTACTGTTGCAGAAACAAAGCTAAATTCTATCAAACCTTAAAGTTTAGTAAAGTTCTGTACAAAATCATGTTTCTCCCTTTTTTTTCTGTGTTTCCCTCCATTTCTTGTGGTGGGCGTGGTCTGTCAGTAAAACATGTTCAGGCTCGTCAGCTTTGTACTCAGCTTTTAGAGGAAGCTGACAAGATTTTTAAGTTGTACTAACTTAATATACTTCTTTGTTAAGTTAAAGGCACAAATGTCCATTCAAAATCGATATGTTATTAAGTTAAGACTGTTTTCCTTGTTTTTCATTTAGACCAACTTAATAAAATAACTTATCAACTGATTTAAATGTGTACATGTAACAAACTTAATAAAACTCTTGATTTTAAGCTTGACTTACTAACCCCATGAATAATTTTTTAGAGTGTCGGAAGTGTCTACTGCTCCGGCAAAGATTTAAGTCAAATTGTAGATACAGTTGAAAAGGAGCTTGCTATACTAAAAGATTGGTTCAATGTCAATAAACTATCATTAAATCTTAGTAAAACCAAATATATTATTTTTGGTAAAAGGAAAAATAACAAACTAGTTAAAATTAGAATTAAGGACACTGAAATTGAAAGAGTGTCTGCAACAAAATTTTTAGGCATTATAATTGATGACCAGTTAAATTGGAAAAAGCATGTAAACTTACTTAGATCAAAAACAGCCAAAAGTATTGCTATAATGTATAAAACTAAAAACCTTCTAAATCAGAAATCTCTCCATATATTGTACAATTCTCTTGTTCTTCCATATCTGAACTATTGTGCAGTGATATGGGGTAACAACTATAAATCAAATATTAATTCTATATTCTTACTTCAAAAAAAGGCAATTGGACTTGTCAATCAAGCACAGTACCTAGCTCCAACTAATCCTTTATTTATCAAATTAAATGCTTTAAAACTACATGATCTGGTTGACCTCAATACTCTTATTATAATGTATAAAACCCATGAACATATGCTCCCCTATAGTCTACAGGAGATGTTTGAGCCCAGGCAAAGGAATTAGAATTTAAGGGGAACTGAAATCTACAAGAAAATTAAGTGTAGAACAAACATAAAAAGCCAGTGTATCTGTGTTAGAGGGGTACATCTGTGGAATAATCTGGAGAAAAACTGAAAAATGTCTTCTTCAGTGTGTGCATTTAAAAGGATGCATAAATCCACTATAATAACAAAATATAGAACATTAGAAGTACGCATAAAATAAGATACTATAGTTAATTGGTTATCATGATAGGAAGGTACTATCATATTTATTGATGATTGTATTTGGAGTAAATATTCGAGGTGGATATGTTTTATGATGTGATTATAGTTTATATTGAAAACAGTTGATTATTTCAAATCTGATTGTGTGTGAGGTGACTAAAAAAAGTGTACATGAATAGTTTTTATGGATGTTTTGTGTTATTGTAAAAAACATATACAGAGGAAAATGTGTTAACAAAGCAAAGGAGGCAGATCTAGTTTGATTATTACACTGAACAAAAATATAAACGCACCACTTTGTTTTTGCTCCCATTTTTCATGAGCTGAACTCAAAGATCTAAAACTTTTTCTGTGTACACACAAGGTTTATTTCTCTCAAATATTGTTCACAAATCTGTCTAAATTTATGTTAGTGAACACTTCTTCTTTGCTGAGATAATCCATCCACCTCACAGGTGTGGCATATCAAGAGGCTGATTAGACAGCAGGATTTTTGCACAGGTGTGCCTTAGGCTGGCCACAATAAAAGGCCACTCCAAAATGTGCAGTTTTATCACACAGCACAATACCACAGATGTCACAAGTTTTGAGGGAATATGCAATTGGCATGCTGACTTCAGGAATCTCCACCAGAGCTTTTGCCTGTGAATTGAATGTTCATTTCTCTACCATAAGCCATCTCCAAAGCTGTTTCAGAGAATTCATGAAGAAGACTGTGCGAGAAAAATGGTGGTCACACCAAATACTGACTGGTTTTCTGACCCTCCTGGACCACCCAATACAGTAAAACTGCACATTTTAGAGTGGCCTTTTATTGTGGCCAGCCTAAGTCACACCTGTGCAATAATCCTGCTGTCTAATCAGTATCTTGATATGCCACACCTGTGAGGTGGATGGATTATCTCAGCAAAGGACAAAGGAGTAGTGCTCACTAACACAGATTTAGACAAATTTATGAACAATATTTGAGAGAAATAGGCCTTTTGTGTACACAGAAAAAGTTTTAGATCTTTGAGTTCAGCTCATGAAAAATGGGAACAAAAACAAAAGTGGTGCGTTTATATTTTTGTTCAGTGTAGATTGTAAAAAGGGGGTGGGAGTCAATAAGTTATACTTCTTCTCACTCCTTTTCGAGCACAAAAAACTGTATTTATTTATTTGTTTTGACCATGTTGTATGATTCTTTGTTATCTGATGATTCTATGTGCTCGAAATAAACTACTACTACTACTACTACTACTAAGGAAAAAGTTTGTTTGGGAAGTTGGAATTTTTAACATGTATCTTTGTCTTGGATTCGTATGAGGAAATCTCTTATGAATATAATTATACCGTTGCAAATGTGCCGTTAAGCTTTTAAGGTTTATGCCCTTAAACCCTGTGTTACGCCTTAGGGTCTTACAGCGAGCATCGTTCTGTCTTACGCTGCTTCACCCACCTACATGAGTGATGAATAGGTCTGCAATATGCATGTCTGGTGGTGTGTATTCCAGGAAACACCAGAGTTTGAGGCTTAGAACATGGGCACACCATTAATGAGTTTATACACTTGAGGGACTTGTTAGTTAAAAGGATGTCACAATCTTCACTGCCCCATAATCATCTGTCTTCACCTTTAACAAAAGCGTGCATTCCAGCTCTCTAATGAGGACACAAATGGCACTTAAGCTCCACTCTAGAAAACCCTTCTGCGATCCAAGAAAAACAACAGTCAAAAAGGTGTTTATTTAGAAAAAAGGCTTGGGGTTTAGGGGCAAAGATTAAAGAAAACAGAGGATCATGGAATTAACAAAAGGAGGAGTGGGAAAGTCATAGTTAATGGGAAGTGTTTGTGTGATAGGGTCGGTAAGTTAATTTTTTTTTTTTTTTTTTTTTTTTTTTGCATTTTTTAGCATTTTTGTAGTGAAATGATATGAGAATAGTTGAACACAATATTTTCTTTTGATACCATCAATAAGCCAAAATAATGTTGTTGTTTTTTTTACTTCCACTTTGGCATTCAGACAGAACAGGGTATTGAGAATAGAAAATTACACAACATTTAGAATCAAAGACAAGCATGTTTTATTCCAAGTGCTTCTTTTCTTGGCAACTTATTCTGGACTGCAGTACAAACAGACAACATAATTTGGTAACCCTACAATAAATGTGAGAATTAGATTTCAGCTTGGCTTTTATAGCCTACGTGCTGAAAGAGATCCAGATAAAAATTACAACTCATGTCTAGCACTGAACATGTTCTTTGTCTACTTTTGAAGTTATTTTTTGTATCACCGTTGGCAAGTTTTATTCACTCGCAAATCTTAAATCTCTTAACAATCCCCTGTACGGTCTAGTTGTGATATAAATATGAGACAAGACCTGCATTGAAAATACTGACATGCATCACATCATCCATGCTGACTTTTTCTGCACTGGAAGCTTCATGAACACTAGTCTGTGCTCGGTAAACTAGGTTTTCTACCCTTGACTTCGCCCAACAGGTTACATATTTTATAGACTGACCTGTAGTTCTGATTCGTGGAAAGTTTTGGAGAATGAAAACATTATTTGCCTTGTAGCTCACAACGCTACATCCAAATTAGTTGGGCTGATATGAAAAATATAGAGAAAAACAGGATGTAATGGTTTCTAAATGTACTTGTATTTCATTTAACCCAGGGGTGTCAGATTCATTTTCTTCCGGGGGCCACATTCAGCCAAATTTAATCTGAAGTGGGCCGGACCAGTAAAATAATAGCATGATAGCCAATAAATAATGACAACTCCAAATTGCTTCAGTGCAAAAAATAACATTCAGTTATGCCAATATTTACATTTGCAAACTATCCAAACAAAAAGGATGTGAATAATCTGAAAAAAAAGTCATTTGTTAAGAAATATAAGTACAATTTTATCAATATTATGCCTCGACTTATCATTTATACATATGTATTTACAGAGCAGATCTACAAAGGCACAAAACATTTAGTAACAGGCAGAATATTGTTAAAATTGCACTTAATTTTCTGTAGACAGTTCAGGTTGTCCATATTTGTTCAGGTTATTCACATTTTATTGTTCAAGAATAGTTTGTTAATGTAAATATTTTCATAATTTAATGTTTTTTGCACTAAATCAAAGAGAAAAAATTGGTGTTGTCATTATATATAGGTTAATATGATATTATTTTTGAGTTTGATGCCCTAACTTGAACTTTGCAAATTCATCCCACGGGCCGGATTGGAGCCTTTGGTGGGCCGGTTTTGGTCCCCGGGCCACATGTTTGACACCTGTGATTTAACCCATAAAGACCCAGTGCTACTTTTGCGGCAGTTCCCAAATGAATTTTTCTCTATTTAACCTTTCTTAAGCATTTATCACCATTTATTGTAATATTATCCTCTGTATTTAGCATTTTTTCAGTGGAAATCAGGTATTTTCCAATATTTAATTCACTGATCATACAGATGTTCATGAATCAGAAACAGAAAACTGGAGAAAAAGGGACTTTTTCAGCAAAGATATCAATAACTGAATGTAAAAACAAGTGTGTCCATCCACTGTCATTGATCCAACTCTACGGGTTTTACTGGTGAATCAATGTTGTAGAAGATGACGGTGTTTCCACGTTCACTACGGAGCCTCTGAAAGTCCAAATGGGTCATATCTGATGACCATGAAAAGATGACAAACTGCATTTTACACCAATTATTTATTGATAGGATTAGTGGATCAGAACTTATTGAATATTTTATATCAGCAGTTATTAAACATTTTAGATTAGTAGATATCTGTGTAGATTCTCATTTGCCCAGGTCATCATTCTTCTTAGTGGTTCTTCTCGGTTCAACTGGACTGGTTTAGCTCTGAGACCTCTTCACTGAAGACTGAAGACTTCACTTTTTTCTGTTGCTGCCCCAAATCTATGGAACCAGTTGCCCTTAGATGTTAGACAGGCTCACTCTCTGCCTGTCTTTAAATCACGTCTAAAAACATACTTTTTCTCATTGGCTTTTAATCAATGAGTGAGATGTTTTTTAGATTTCCTGTGTTGTTTTTACCAGATTTTAATTTCTTTGTTCTTATGATGGTTGTATTTTGTTGTTCTTCACCTGCTTTGCACCCTGTGTATCACTTATTTATTCCCTTGTTTTGTGATTTGTGTACAGCACTTTGGCCAGCTGTAAAGTTCTTAAAGTACTGTATAAATAAAGTTGGTATGGTATGGTATGGTATGGTATGGTATGGTATGGTTTTGGTATGGTATGGTATGGTATGGTATGGTTTTGGTATGGTATGGTATGGAAAAGTCTCTTGGATGACAGACGAAACGTTTTCAAAAGAGCTAAACCAGTCCAGTTGAACCGAGAAGAACTACCAAGAAGATCAGTAGATGGTTTTAGTCGCCAGTGGCTGTTTGGGTCTTTATGTGTTAAAATTTAATAGACACATATTTTTTGGGCTGAAGGGCGTTGTATCCATGAATACACATCAATTCCTGCCATTTGAGCCTGCATCATAGTCATTGTTCTGACAAGGTCAACTTAATACTAGAAATAACGACGTGATTTCTGTAGTCCATTTTAACAATGATGTACAAGAGCAGCATACAAGACAGGAACGGTCCTTTCACAGGTGAAAATGGGCTGTAAATCTTCCATTTGTGTGAGAAAATGAATTAAGTATTTCCTTAAAGAAAGCTAGGAAGGGTGTAGATACTGTCTACTCTCGTTATTCCGCCAACTTCCGTTCACGCCCAAATTGGCGGTATAGTGAAAATGGCGTTACAAGGGGTTGCGTCCATAATGTGCATGTCTTTACTATATGATGTCTATGCTGCCTCCGTTAACCCGTTCTAATTGCGTTTCTAAATAAATCTTGATTCTGTTATGTTGTAAGGGATCATTTAAAGTGGGGAAACATTTTAAGCATTATTATACCGTGTCGGGAAATGACACCCCATCATCTTGAGGCTTTGGCTTAATCCCACGTCCTCTTCCCGACATCCTGACCTACTGAGTGTTCTGCGATAAATGAACGGTGGCCGTTCCGTAGACCTACTCGTAGCTTGTCGCAATCAGCGTCTGGCGCGTTTGTTTCAGTGCATTGTTAAAATTTATGTGTACTCGATGGCAATCACGCTGGCGGTATAACGGTCGGGAAATCAATGGTATAAGTGTTGTTTGTGCATGGAACTGGGCTGGAGGATGGCGATAGGCGGAAATGGCGGTAGCTAATGGAATAATGCATTGGGGATTTTTGTGCAATGGTTTTGGTCGGCGGTGAGCGAAAATGGCGGTATAACGGCGGGCGGTTTAACGAGAGTAGACTGTACTTCACTCTGTACAGTGTATAACACAAGAACAGGTTTACGGAACCTAAAGAAATGTCTTTGTTTAAAGGACGGAAGCTTAAATTGAATACCTGATGACGCCATTGTATCAAAAGTTATTTATCCTTAAGCCATAGAATTACTTAGCTCAGGGTTACATTAACAAGCCTTTGTCAAGCTCTACAACACAGAGTTACAGCCACTAAGATTAGTTAAATCAGGGGTGTCAAACTCATTATAGTTCAGGGGCCACATTTAGCTAAATTTGATCTGAAGTGGGCCGAACCAGTAAAATGATAACATATTAATATAGAAATAATGTCAACTCCAAACTTTCCTCTATGTGTTAATGTGAAAAAAGTAAGATTACATTATGAAAATGTTTACATCTACAAACTATCCTTTAAAACAATGCGAATAACATGAACAAACTGAATAAATATGTGCAATTTTAACAATATTATGGTTCAGTTTATTATTTACAGACATAATATTGTTAAAATTGTACGTACTTCTCTTAAGAAATTTCAGGTTGTTCGTATTTGTTCAGGTTAGTCACAGTTTTTGCGAAATTATACTTTGTTTTAGTGTAAATACATGAAAATGTTTACATTTACAAAGACAAAAATTTGGAGTTGTGAGTATTTATAGGTTATTACCATAATATTTTAGTGATCCGACCCACTTTAGATCATATTGGTCTGAATGTGGAAAATGAACTAAAATGACTGTTAATATCTTAGTGTAAGTTTTGCATTTCACACATTCATCCAAAGGGCCGGACTAAACCCTTTGGCGGGCTGGATTTGGCCCCTGGGCTGCATGTTTGACACCTGTGAGTTAAATCTACTGTGCAACATGATATCATGACTCTTGTAAATATACATGCCGCTTTTAACTGGCATGTTACCTGTACGTATTATAAGATTCCCACGTGTATGTTCATGCCATGTCAAATACCACGCACTGAGGGTTTGGGCAGTGTTTCTCAAATTTTGGGGCAGGCCCCCTAGGGGAGGTGTGGAGGATTGCTGGGGGGGACATGGGATTGTTCCTGGGTGTTTTCATTTTTTTCTTCTTCAGGTTAGAACATGTAGCAGGTGGAACTAATGTTTTAGCGTTGGAGCACCCTGGACTCATTTTAGGGATGTACAACAATCAAATCTAGCGCCATGGTGATCTGTCACTGGACTAGATGAAGAGATTAGATTTTGTACAGTTTGCACTTCAATATTCTGAGATATGGAATGTAAACAGGTACATTGCAGTCACTGATATTGTTAAATGTTCATCTTTTGTTACCAAAATTTGTTGTTCTAAAAAAAAAGTTACTTTATTGTCATATTTGGATGATAATTGCAGATTTCCTATTTTTATTTGGAAAAACATCATCTCAGGGAGCAGTCCTGTTGAGTTTACTTGTATTGTTCAAGCAAAAATCTAAGTTATTTTTAATTTGAACAAAAAATATTAAAGGAAAAGCAAAAAATATTTTTACAATACTGATGTTTCTTTCAATAAAAGTTACAATTGCACCACTGTTACAATGTTGTGGGGTTTAGGGGGCCATGGAGATTTTTCATCCTCCAAAGGGGGGCCTGAGAGAAAAAGATTGAGAACCACTGGGTTAGGGTTATGTGAAATGGAGATATTGACGTAAATCGACACACGATCAAATGCCGTTGAACATGCGAAAGGTTGAAAATGCATACGTATAGCACGCCAAATACCATAAGAACTGCTGTTACATACAGTGCGATTTCATGGGCTCAGTTTCTGTGCAAAAAAAAAAAAAAAAGCCTTGTTTTAACATTCCGTGCGTTTACATGACAACTTTTATTCCTGGTTTAAACTGATTAAAGGTTAGATCCTGTTTCAGATGCCCATGTAAACACCTTATTCCAGTTGAAAAAGAAAAGTTGGGATTAAATTTAAACCCGATTAAAGTCACTGGTTTAATCCACTTTTGAATCTGGTCTAAATTCTTCCTGGACATGTAAACCCTTTATTCTGTTTGGACTTTATTCCTTCCATTCTGCACATGCTCAGTGTCTTGTCCTGTGGGGATGACGCACACATTCTGTGCTGGTGGAAGAATATGCACTGCAGTCTAGTCTTCCCAAAGCGTTCCAGTGGGCTATTCTGATGGGATCTACCAGCCTGGAAAACCCTGAAGGAACAGTTCAACACTTGTTTTTATTAATTCATTTGTCATGCACTAATGAGTTCCATAAGTGGGCTAAACAGTTCGCACTGCAGTGCACCGACTGCCTTGTTCTCGCAGCCCTTCCGTTAGCTTAGCTTAGCCTAGCTTAGCATAATGGCTTCATTCCTATGGTCAGACGTAGCCAGGCTTTTATAGGTGATTTGTAGTATTTTATGAGTGATTTTGTGAAATTCAAGTCTTCCTAATCATTCCTTTAGTCTGCTGGGGTCAATATGATCACAAATTGAGGCTCAAATCATGGTCATGTGACTTACTGCAGTAAAAAAATCTTGGGAAATAAAAACTAATGCAAAGCTAAAACGCTACAGCAAAGCTAATTTAGCGCATGCATCCCTTCCAACAAAAAGATTTTCCAACTTCCGTCAACACAACAGTCCTAAGATTGTATGAGTGCAGTAAGTTGCAGATCTAAAGAAATAATTAGAGAGAATTGGATTTCACAAAATCACTGACAAAAGACAACAAATCACTTTTAAAAAAACTGGCTACGTGCGACCATGAAAATGCAGCGACTATGCTAAGCTAAGCTAACAGAAGGGCTGCGAGAACCCAATAAACGTTTCTCATGTAAACCTTTATTCGGGTTTAACATTTCCATGGAAACAGAAGAGAAAGTACTTTAGTTCCGGATTTATTTCTTCTGGAAAAATAAATCCGATTTAAAAAAAACATCATGTAACTGTACCCAGTGTGTCAAAAACATTGCAGGGCACTGACACAGCTTCAAAACATTCAACTTTTACCGATACTAAAAAAACAACATAAACTGGAATACAACCAGGAGTCCATTGCAGTTTGATGTAGTTGTTAGGTTTACTGTAAATCTAGCAAAATACAGTAAACCTGAGGCTAGCCTGTGGGACTCAGATACTGAGTTCAAGTCCCGAACCCTCATCTTTAAATATGTTTAGTCACAGCTTCTCCCCAAGATGTTTATTTTATTATTGGTCTGTTGCTGGGACTGTTCCCCACACTTTCTGTTATATATAAGAAAACTCCATACCCCACTACACTTCACACTTCATTACACAGGATTAACGGCTTTGTTTTTATGCCTGTTGCTTCGTCTTTATGTCTCATACATAAGTTTTTACACCTGTGCCTGATGGCGGCATGTCGGCTGCAGATCAACATATTCATGTGTCCTTGGTCTGGTGGGGGTGGGGGGGCTTCAGTCGTAGTTTTTTCACACTAATCTCAGTCCCTAAAGACCAGTGCAAGTTCATGAATATATACCAGTGCATGGACAGGATGGACCCTCACATAGTGGAAATGTTTATTGTGGTCCATCACAAGTGCCTCAGAGCCTGGAGAAGTGACCTTGGGCAGCAAACTGAACCCTTGCTATGGCAACGCTTCAGTCCCTTCACTGCGAATATGTGAATGCAGTGTTTACCACAGAGTTCTACTGTATCTATGGCACATTGGAGGGCAGCGATAAATATTAACCCATAAACACAGTGCTATTTTTGTGGCAGTTACCATATGATTTTTCCTCTCTATTTAACCTTTTTTTAAAGTGGTTTATCACCATTTATCATAATATTATACTCTGTATTCAGCTTTTTTCAGTGAAAATCATGTATTTTTCTATATTTAATTCACTGATCATGGAGATGTCCCTAAAACACAGGTGTCAAACATGCGGCCCGGGGGCCAAATCCGGCCCGCCAAAGGGTCCAGCCCGGCCCTTGGGATGAATTTGTGCAATGAAAATAACACTAAAATATTAACAATCCTTTTAGTTCAGGTTCCACATTCAGACCAATTCAATTTCAAGTGGGCAGGGCCAATAAAATACTATCATAATAACACAGAAATAATGACAACTTCAAATGTTTCTCTTTGTAAATGTACATATTTTCATGTATTTACACTAAAACAAGTATAATTTTGCAAAAAATGTGAATAACCTGAAATGTATTAAAGAGAAATAAGTACAATTTTAACAATATTCTGCCTGTTACTCAATGTTTTGTGTGTTTGTAGATCCACTGTGATCTGTAAGTTATAACGTACATGTGTAAATGATAAACTGAGACAGAATATTATTAAATTTATACTTATTGTTTCAGTTTGTTCATGTTATTCACATCTTTTGAAAAGATAGTTTGTAGATTTAAACCTTTTCATAATGTAAATTAACTTTTTCGCTGTAAAACATAGAGAAAAGTTTGGAATTGACATTATTTATATATTATTATGTTATTATTTTACTAGTTCGGCCCACTTCAGATCAAATTTAGCTGAATCTGGCCCCTGAACTAAAATGAGTTTGACATCCCTGTCCTAGAAGCTCAGATTAAAATTCATTAAAACGGGAGAAAACTGAAGAAAAAGTGACTTTTTTATCAAATATATAATTAACTGAACATAACCCAAGTGTGTCCATCCACTGTCATTGATCCAACTCCATGGGTTTTACTGGTGAATCAATGTTGTAGAAGATGACAGTGTTTCCACGGTAACTACGGAGCCTCTGAACGTCCAAATGGGTCATATCTGATGACCATGAAAAGATGACAAACTGCATTTTACACCAATTATTTATTGATAGGATTAGTGGATCAGAAGTTATTAAATATTTTATATCAGAAAAGTTTTTGAGAATGAAAACATTATTTGCCTTGTAGCTCACAACCCTACATCCAAATTAGTTGGGATGAAATGAAAAATATAGAGAAAAACAGGATGCAATGATTTCTAATTGTACTCATATTTTATTTAATCCTTGAAGAACCAGGGCTACTTTTGTGGCAGTTCCCAATGAATTTTTCTCTCTATTTAACCTTTCTTAAGCATTTATCCCCATTTATTGTAATATTATCCTCAATACTTGGCATTTTTTCAGTGAAAATCAGGTATTTTCCTATATTTAATTCACTGATCATGTAGATGTTCATAAAAGCTCAGATTAAACTTGAGTTATTATATCAGAAACAGAGAAAACTGGAGAAAAAGTGACTTTTTCAGCAAAGATATCAATAACTGACTGTAAAAACAAGTGGCTCCATCCACTGTCATTCGTCAAACTCTATGGGTTTTACTGGTGAATCAATGTTGTAGAAGATGACAGTGTTTCCACGGTAACTACGGAGCCTCTGAACGTCCAAATGGGTCATATCTGATGACCATGAAAAGATGACAAACTGCATTTTACACCAATTATTTATTGATAGGATTAGTGGATCAGAAGTTATTGAATATTTTATATCAGATGATGCTTTTGGTTGCTGGTGGCTGTTTGGATCTTTATGAATTAACTTTCGCTTCTGCCTGTATGTGCTGTTTTGCTCTGCTGCTTCATCACATGGATGTATTATATCCTATCGCTGCCAACTTTTTGCTCCAGCAAGTTTCCAGCCCATAGGTTGTTTTTTTTTCTGTGCAAGAAAATGGACAACTAGTGACAGAAGTGGCTGTTCTGCTATCAGAGGCTAATGGTTTATGGCCTGGATTGGTTGTGCATTCTGCATACAGACACGCACATACATGCTTATATTGTAAAATGTATGGGTACTTTCATTTTCATCACCCTGCACTGAAACAATAACGGACCACTTTCAAAATTAATTTAGATTGTTAGCAACGTGGTTAAGTGAGAGACTCTGATCACCACAAGAGCAGCATACATATTTTCAGTTCATTATAAGACTGTGATGAAATAAAACAGACAATAGCGGTGTAGTAGTCTATATCAGTAATGGGAAACAGAGGAATGAGACGCACAGTGTAAAGTGGTTTATCAATACAGTCCATTTACCATTCTGTGTGAAAGACTATAATTATTTTCTTTTGTTTTTTTACTATCATGTAGAAAATCAAGGTCAGTGAAGTCACCATATTTAGTTCCTTACCTGTAAGTGGCAAAAAAGGAAAAAATGAATAAATCCAAGAAGTATATATTGGCTAAAATTTGCTTAGAGGTCTGATTTCTGTCTTTGTGCATAGGAAATCAATATAAGTGAATCCCCGAAGGAACTTTGTGTTGGTAAATGCAAGTTCTGCAAATGTACAGGATTTCAGTTCTGTTCAACATGTTGATGCTCATATGAACTATGTTTTCAGCTCAAAAATGTCCAATTTCATCACAATTAATGCTATATTTTCATGTCACAAATGGCCAAGTTATATTTTAACTGAATTTACCTGAAAAACAAATGTTCTATTCTTTTAGATGCCCCAGTTTTTCCTCACAAGATTCTATCCTATATATCACATTTTATTTGTACAGGTTCAGTCTGGAGTATGGTGCTGATCCATCCTGCTTATGTTACGCCAATACATACATGAAGAATGTCACACGTCACTTTTGAAATCAACAGCTTTCTAATAATAAGCATTTTTATAGAGAAATAACAATTATGAATACAATACAACATATATGAATTACTGCAATATTGTCTGGTCAGGAACTTATCCAACTTATCTCAGCAAACTCTCAATAATCCAGAAGAGATTCCTGAGAACAATCTCACTGTCTAGTAGATATGAACCATCTGCACCAATTTTTAGGAAATATTCAATACTACCCATTCATGAACTCAGTGTTTATCACTCATGTTTATTTGTGCACAAGTTTATCAATAATAAGCAAGATCTTCCGGACACTTTTCATAATTTTTTTAGTTTTTCATCTGATTTACATTTATACTCAACTAGACATAGTGACAATCTTCATTTACCCTTCTGTCGAACATCTGGTCATCAATTTAATATTTTATTTAGAGGTCCTAAATTGTGGAACAATCTAGACATGTCTTTAAAGTCTGTATTTTCATTTACATCTTTCAAAAACTCACTGAAAAAAACATCTCCTGTCCTGACTTTTTCAGTGTTTTCTATATTGTTAATTGTTGTTTAATTATTGTTTTCTTATGTTTGTACATTCTATTTTTTTTTTTTGATTTTATAATAGATGATGGGAGTGGAACTCTGTACAAGCCCTTTGGGCTTCGTTCCCTCCCTGCACTGTTTTTTTATTGTGCTAAATAAATAAATACAAATACAAAAATACAATTCTATATTGTTATTTCCTCTTTTGTATGATGATAAACTATACAATAAATAATTGTGATCCTAGTTTTTGCACAGGGATCATTAGTGTAAACGGTGACATGGCTGCAGAGCATCAGTATGATGGGATCCACAACAACCATGTCACATCCGTCCACTGACACATTTAGGGTTTTTGTGTCAGCTGGTATTGTTTTAGATCCACAATACGAACATTTATGAATAAGAGGAGAATTATCAATAATAAGTCTGTAAGTTTATTCCTAATAAAGTACTGGTACTGACCAGAGCATCATGGGTAATGTCACGTCTGTCCACCAGCAAAAGTTTTCACATACACATGCTATTCCAAATCCAATATTTCTGAAAATAGATCTTCCACTGTCAAATAATATCAGTAGTCTGTGCACAAATGGATTAGCATTATTTCAACACAGTTCTATGCATTTATGACAACTTTTTTTTGACAAAAATGGACACTCATTTGACCCCCTAAGGAAATTTTAGCTGATAGAAAAAAATACAAGAAAAACACAGGTGAAAGGAACATGTATTTTAGAACATTAAAACATCATTTTTAGAACATTAGACCAACACGTGCCGATCCAGACACCTGTCAACGTCCATGAAAGACTATAATTTAACAATAATCATGATAACAAAAAAGATAAAGCAGGCACAGTGACATCTGCAGTACATACATAAAACATGACATTAATTAAACCTACAAATCCAGTCACGATTGAAGGACATCTCATTTTTTTCTCTCCATTTAATACCATGGTTTAATAATGAACAGGGGTTGGATTAGCATGAGTTTGAAAAACATGTGTTACAACCCCTTAGCTAGGTGTAAGCTTCGTGCATGCCCTCAAATGCTAGATCTACTTATAGCGACGGAGCCGAGAAGCAACGAGCTTAAGAACAGTTGTGGCAGTGTAACAGCACCAGCGAGCTCAACCCAAGGCCTTTTAACCAGTGATTTATTAGGCTGTACTGCAGGTCCTCCTGGAGAAACACACTGAGGAAATTGAATGGCTATGACCTCTGCCTGTTTTTGCCTGTCTAGCGGGGCTTGCAGCGTTGTTGCTACGAGTGTAAAGTGCGTATAGTGTGTGTGAAGTACATCTGTTACTTTGAACACAGTAGGTTGTTTAGACTTTTGGAACCAACCGTGATAATCTTTGAACTGTTACATGAAATTTTATCACTCCCGTTTTTCTTCTGGATGCTCCAACTGGCCTTTTTCCTGACATGTTTTTGATTTTCGCTTCTCACACTTGATATGTTTATCAGCCCGTGGCATTGTCGGCTTGTAGCTTTCTGCGGTAAACACGTTTAGGTGGTAAAAGGTTTAACCTTCCTTGAGCTTGCAGTGTTCAACAATCAGCATCCATTTCACTGCTCCGTGATGAAAAACCTGAAGGGGAGATTAAACTGCTTTCGGGAGCCAGTAAGTGGTGGGAGGGGGGAGGCAGAAATAGGGGGGACAGCACAATGAAGAGTCCAGAAAATGGGGAATGTGGAGATAATTAGTAAGGGATATCAGAGGAGATAACGCTAGAGAGGGCTGCACAGGAATAATGTGTGAGATGATGAGCTTGATCTGCTCTGATTAGAGGAATGATTACTGAGATCCAGATAATGTGACCAGTTGATTCAGTCCTTCTGCTAAGTGACCATGCTCTTATTCTGTCTTAAGCATACTCGTCTCACTCTATTATCCTCTCTCTCTCTCTCTCTCTCTGCCTCTGTCTCTCTTCGAGCAGCCAGGAAAACATGCGCCCCAGCGGAGTTCGCCTGCTTCAATGGCCAGTGTGTCCCGGGACGCTGGCGCTGTGACGGTGAAGCAGAATGTCCTGATGGCTCTGATGAGGCAGAGGAGACCTGCAGTAAGTCAAACCAAACAGCAGATACATACGTAACACACACCATACCTACAGGATGGGGAAGCAAAATTTACAATATTTTAAGGCAGGGATTGAAAGACAGTGTATGACCAATTAGTTTATTGAAAGTCATGAGAATTTATTTGCCACAAGAAAATTGACATAATAGAAAATGTTTTTATTCTATGTGTCCTCCTTCTTTCTCAATAACTGCCTTCACACGCTTCCTGAAACTTGCGCAAGTGTTCCTCAAATATCCGGGTGACAACTTCTCCCATTCTTCTTTAATAGTATCTTCCAGACTTTCTGGTAATAGTTTTGCTCATAGTCATTCTCTTCTTTCCATTATAAACAGTCTTTATGGACACTCCAACTATTTTTGAAATCTCCTTTGGTGTGACGAGTGCATTCAGCAAATCACACACTCTTTGACGTTTGCTTTCCTGATTACTCATATGGGCAAAAGTTTCTGAAAAGGTATGGATAATAGTGTTAGGTATGATTATGACATCAATATATGTTTGGTTTCAAAACAATTGACGTAGTGCCTGCTGAGAAAAAACAACTAAATGTTCATTGTAAATTTTGCTTCCCCACCCTGTACATATTTAACAAACCAAGACTAATTAGTGGAATGCCTAGCGAAGTCAAACAAAAAGCAGGCTAATTTCTATTCAATTACTAACAATGTTAGAAAATACACATTTTTATTATATCAGGTAAGTTATATAGTTCTGCAAAAAGTCTGGAAACACCTAGTGCAGTGCTTTTCAACCTTGAGTTCGGGACCCTATGTGAGGTCACCTGGAATTCAAATGGGGTTGCCTAAAATATCTAGTAATTGATTAAAAAAACAAAACAAAACAACGTACCGATCAAAAAGATATATGGTGAGTTGAGAGACAATCCCAATCCGTAAAAGACATGACAAACTGTGAAGCTGAAACTGCAGCACTGTGGTTCTGTTTATCTGTCAAATGTTCATTGTGGTCAGTTTCAGATGCTGGAGCTCTTTCATAATTCATAGTTGGAGTTCTTGTTTGTTCAGTATTAATTGTCAGCCTTGTAAAGCACAGCTGGACTGACTGTACATATCCTGACCAAAGAAAATAAAATTCTCACTTTGTGCAGTAATCTACACCTGGATTTTCTGTCTCCGTCCATAATAATATACATTATATAAACTACATGTTGTCTAAAAGTAATGTTTATTTGCAACACAGTATAGCAAACTGTTACATGATCAAAAACAAATTAATTTGAGCAAAAAAAAAATAATTCTGTTTTGAATGTCTGGGTTCGCCAGAAATTTGTGATATTAAAATGGGGTCATGAGCCAAAAAAGGTTGGGAACTACTGGTTTATATGGATCCCCAGTAGCTTCCACCATAGTGGTTGCTACTTTTCCTGGGGTCTGTTGAACTACAGATACAGTTACCAAATCCTGACCAAGGAAAATAAAATTCTCACTTTGTGCAATAATCTCCACCTGGCTTTTGTGCCTCCGCCCATAATAATACTCTTTATATATACTAAATGTTGTCTAAAATTGCAACATAGTATAGCAAACTATTACATGATCAAAAACAAATTAATTTTAGCAAAAGAGATGTCTGGGGTTGCCAGAAATTTGTGATGTTAAAATGGGGCCACGAGCAAAAAAATGCTGGGAACCACTGACCTAGTGTTTAGTTTTTGCAGGACAAATGCAAGTTCCTTTGATTATATGTAACAAACTATGTAATTTAATGCCCTGTCCACACTAACACATAGGATTTTTGAAAGCAAATATGTTCTTCCTCTGTTTTTAAAACATTCTGTCCCTCAAATATCCAAAATTTTCTTTGTTTTAGTGCAAAAAAGTAAAAATTCAGGTTATTCACATTTAATTGTGAAAGAAAGTTTATAATTATTGACATTTTCATGATGTGGTTTTACTTTTTTGAATTAAAGGAGTGATATTTAGCTTTTTTGAAAAATGGAATTATGCATTTTAAAACATTTCCCTGTGGTCTACATAAACTGTAAATGCTCTGCTTGGGTTTGAATTCTTCATTAATTCAACTCTACAGGTCCATCTTCAACAATATTTCCGAGTAATGACACAAGAAAGGTTACTTTGACCTGAAAAAAAAAAAAAATAAATAAATGAATGAATGAATGAATGAATGAATGAATGAATGAAAAAAAATAAATAAGAAAGGTCATTTTGAGCGCTGGCCCTTTAAATGCATGAGCCACTTCAGGCCCCGCCCCCTCCAGGTTGTTGACTGTGCTGCTCTGTCCCGTTTAACCAGCAACTGAACATTTTACATAATCGGCTCGAAGTTTGGACATATTTTCAGTTTTTACTACAACCGCTGCTGCTGACAAACAATTATGTCGTACTTGGAGAAATGTTCATCGGAAGTCTTGACCTTATATGTGCAAATGTAGTGATGTAACTAGTTGTAGATGTAACAAATTAAGCAGGAATTTAAACAGGTTGTAGAAATCCACTTAATTTTTGCCAAAATGAATATAAAGGTAGTTTTGTAGCACCTGGAGGGTTCAAATTCAAACTTTATGAGCTATTCAGGTCCAAATACACAAATAAATGAACCAAAGACCAATCAAAGTGGGTTTAGTAAAATATGCGGAAAAATTTGGAGTTGTCATTATTGATAGATTTTTTGGCTGTCATTTTACTAATCTGGCCTGTTTGAGATTAAATTGGGCTGCATGTGACCCCTGAACTAAACTATACCCCTGATATACATTCTATTTTGCAGTGGTACAGTATTTTCAGATCTGAGAAATGAACTTGGTTTGTAAGGAATTTAAAAAAAAGCTGGTTCAAGGTCACCCAAATGTTCCTGTTGCCTAATGTTAACAGTTGAACAGGTTCCTCAGGGGTAAATATCTGCAGTTGACTAATTGCAACAGCATTTTGAGAGTCACATCTGGATCCATTGTCATGCCTTAATCTCAGTCCGTTTAATTTGACTCTCCTGGAACCTGTATTCAGGTTGCTAATTTGCCTTCTTATCTCAGCTCTGGCGGCGGTTCAGGCGTATTTCCTGCCTCCGTCCGCCCACACACTTCACTGCTCAATGCTGTCTGATGGCGAGCGTAAGAAAGACCTCGATTACCTCTCTGCCAAGCTGTTAGAGCCAGGGATCTCTGCTTGGTTGTCTTTTAAACCCAAGTCAGTCGAGCTCACCCACACACAAGTCCTGATTGAAGGGGGGGGGGGGGGGGGGGGGGGGTTAGGTGTGTGGAAATCTATACAGCTGAAAAGTGGGAGGCTTGAACCGATTATTAATTGCTTACATTCCATCTTGAATGCAATTTTTTCTCTGTACCATGTCTGCTCTCAGGGTTAAATATGAAGGATGTGCAAATAAATAGAAGCATTTGTGTAATTTTACACATTGTGGTTTAATAATGATGCTGTAGGACAGGGGTTTCAAACTCATTTTAGTTCAGGGGCCACATATAGCCTGATATGATCTAAAGTGGGCCAGACCAGTAAAATAATATAAATAACACTGGTCAACAACAAATTTATTAAGTTTTTTGAGCTGATTTTGGTGTGCTGAATCCAAAAATCACATTAATTTTGCTCAATCAGGTCAACTTTCTGAACTGTGCTACTACGTATTGGCTTTTTAACATTTTTAACCAGTTCTCAAACAGTACGACTAAGGACTTCCTCTGGAAAATAGAGAGGAAGAACGTCATCCTCTTAACAGCCTTTAATTAATGCTAATATAAATTAACTGAAAAGATTCTGTACATTCAGTCATCAGTCATTACACTGGTCAACAACAGATTTATTGTTTAAGTTTTTTGAGCTGATTTAGGATCATTTTGGTGTGCTGAATCCAAAAATCACATTAATTTTGCTCAATCAGGTCAACTTTCTGAACTATGCAACTTATTGGCTTTTTTAACATTTTTGCTTACATTTATGGGCATTTTCACATCATATGATACAAAATTCTTTCATATTTCTTGCAATAAACGAGTTCTGAAGATTTTACTTTTGCCAATTTATGATTAATGTTTTTTTTAATATTACAGGTGAATGAAATGGCTTCGACTAGAAGATATTGCAAAAATAAGTCTGACGTATTCTGCTACATCTGCGGTGAATACACCATTGTACCTAACAGGAATCAAGTCACAAGTTTCATAAAGTGTGCTTACCAATCTTATTTTGGTATTAAACTTGGTGACCAAGATAAAGTTTGGGCGCCACACATGGTATGCAAGTCATGCACCAAGTACAAAAAACCTGACCTGATTGAGAAAAACCGATGTCATTTTTGGATTTAGCGGTGCAAAATGGTCCTAATTCAGTTGAAAAAACCTAGACAACTTGCAAAAAACATTTTTTTGTAACCCAGTGTAATAGGATAAGAACTTTGGAGTAAAAAAATTAAAATTCCATAATGAAAATGTTTACATGTACGAATTGTACTCGAACATAACATGAACAAATGCACTACAAACAAAAAGTTGAGGATTTTTCTTTTTTCTGGGTCATTTTTGCAATTTGTAAATAAAACTATGGTCATTAAAAAAATGTTTCAATTCAATACACACACACAAAAAAGTAAGAATCGCTGTGCAAGAATCCCAACTGAAAATAATAGCCCAAAAATTAAAAATATCCTTAACTTTTTGTTTGTAGTACATGAACAACCTGAACATTCCTAACAAAAATAAGTGCAGTGTTAACAATATTATGCCTTAGTTTATCATTTATACGTGTAAATCACAACTTAGAGATCACAGTGGATCTACAAATACACAAAACATTTAATAACAGGGAGAATATTATTAAAATTCCACATATTTCTCTTAAGACATTTCAGATATTCACATTTTTTATAAAAGGCTAGACTATAAATGTAAATATGTAATTGTAATGTAACTTTTTTTACACTAAAACAAAGAGAAAAAATTGCAGTTTTCATAATTTATAGGTTATTATGATAGTATTTTACTAGTCTGATAATTTTTAGATTGAATTGACCTAAAATGATTTTAACATCCTTGGTTGTTAATATCTTCAGTGTAGTTTTTTGCATTTCACAAATTCATCCCAGGGGCCTGACTGGACTGTTTGGCGGGCCGGATTTGGCCCCTGGGCCGCATGTTTGACACCTGTGCTGTAGGAAAACAACAGAAATGGCAGTGGCATGGTGCTATTAATTTAGTAGACTGCAAAAGTATGAAAATGTTTGACCCTCTTCATTAGACAAACTGCTGTACTCTTCTAAACTGTAGATATCACTTGTGTTTTACTGAATACATATTTTTGTGTAAATCATTAAAAAGTCTGATAGTTGACAGATATACGGTGCATTTGGACTCATTTTACTGCTGTATTAATGTATATGTTGCATTTTACTGCTGTAGATGTTTAGGGTTGAACTCATTTTATCTACTTGATGTATGGTATAGATAAGATAATCCTTTATTAGTCTCACAACAGGGGAATTTGCAGTGTTACAGCAGAATAGGGATAGTTATATTAAAATTAAGTATTAAAGTGTAACGTGAGGGTTCGTTGGTGGTTAATGGTTCACTCTTTATAAAATGGGACACCAGTATAGAGACGGATTTCTTCTTGAACGGTGCTTTACTTTTCACACACGGCAGCTACAACAACAACACATCCTGACACATATTCTCACATGACTGAACTAACCCATCGGGAGCTAGCAGTACTTAGATAGTTAAATGTAAGTGATTTAGAAAGGCAGATTCAACAGATTATTTTAGCTGCTTGTATACTACAAATAGAGCTGCACCATTCTGGAAAAATGTGAATCCCAATTTTTTTGCTTAGAATTGAGATCACGATTCTCAGATTTTTTTTATTGCACCACTGTCAAGGAAAATGGGTTCTTTTACCTCTGATTTGGGTCTTTCATATCACTCCGCAAATAGTCCGGTCACTTATGGTCCCGGTTGCTAAGCAACGTCAGCTCATCTGTGAAAGTTTGCAGTGCAAAGAAACTTCCCAGCCGGCACAATGGAATTTTTTGAATATAAAATATTTAGAGAGGGCGAGACTTTTGATTTTTGGTTAAAGGCCAAGTTATCCTCCGAATAGTGCATAAGTCAGAGAAGTGAAAGTGAAAAGACACTTGAATCTGGTGGTGGTTCAGCTTTTGTGGGCATTTTTATTTGTAATGCAGCCCATGACATAAAATGCTTAAGAATAGTCCGTGTTTAGAAATGAGATCGCATACATGTGTGAATCGAGATCGCAATCTTTTAATGATTAATCACGCAGCCCTAACTACAAATGAGAATATTAAAATGTGTAAATATATAAATAATAATTCTGCAAACATAAATGTTAACAGTTAACCCTTAGGGGTCCACGGTCACGGCTCTGTGACTGAATCACATGACATATTCAACACATCATAGCGTCAGAAGTTGGTCACATAGACCACTAAGGACAAGTGTATTCAAAAGTGCCGACTTGAAACACTCTCCCCCTTTTTATTTGATGCTGATAGAGCAAATACAAACGGAGATATAACAGTTTGAACTCGGAGCAAACAAACATGAATAAAAGTATAAAAATGAGGTGGGGGGGGCATTAGATTTCTGACCATATCTTTGTCATTTTTTGTCCTTTTTAAAAATGGAAAAAAAAAAAAAAACAACTGCCAGATCTGCAGATTCTAATCCACAGACTGGATTAACATTACATGTAAGGGTGAGGATGACCCCCACCTGAACCACATGCGGAAACTGGGAGGACCAGGGGTGGGGGGAGGGGTGAGAGATCTGCTATTATGTCAAATTTTGAGTATAGTTTTAATTTATGACAATTTTAATTTTATATACCTAATATTTGGAACCAATATTCACTTTTAAAGTCTTTGAAAAGGTTCCTTAAGCATTTTAGTGTTATTTATGCAATAAATTATAAAAAAAAAATTCGAATCAGATTTTATATTTTTTGTGTGTTTTTTGGTCTTTTGTGTTGATATAGTAGGTTAAGGTGAAAAAATAATAGGCACGTGAGGTAGATGAACTTGCGCTGAAAAAAACAAACAAACAAACACAGGTATAGTAAACATTTCTTTATATAGTATACAAAGGCAAAATCCAAAGTACTCAGAAACGGCTAAAATAGGCTCAGACCACAAAGGGTTAAGGTTGAACTCATTTTATCTACTTGATGTATGGTTGGGTAATTTCATCTAAAGCAATGAATCTTATTCTGGAAGATCATCAGACGTTGGTATCATCGTTGTCCTGTGAGAATTGCATATGTCTAAAAAGTCAAATTTTCCATAAGATAAGATAATCCTTTATTAGTCTCACAACAGCAGAATTTGCAGTGTTACAGCAGAATAGGGATAGTTATATTAAAATTAATTATTAAATTAACAAATTTAAAAAGAGAAATGTGTAAAAATACATATAAAGTATCACTCAGTCGAAACAGTAATAATAAATAACTACATAAAAGAGCAAAGTATGGAGCATTACAATTAGGGCTGTGTATTGGCAAGAATCTGGCGATACGATACAAATCACAATACTAGGATCAACAATATGATTTATCACGATATATCATGATACTGTTAAAAAGGCAATTTTTTTGTTTGTTTCCTTTTTTAAAAATGATTATTTCCTAGAAGAATTGAATTACACCAGAAATCTGTACAAATACTAAATGCATTTTTATTTGATCACAACAGGATCTGATGTTATATCACAAAATGTTTCTGTGTTAAAACTTAAATTATGTTTTACAGATATTACAGTTTAAGATCCTGTTCAAATGTTCATATTCTATGAGTTAAAAACTAACTTCATAACATTTTTGTGCAATCCCAACAAAGGAACTAACATCTGCCTTTCTCAGACAGTAAAAAGTGCTTTTAGGATGCTTCAAATAACCGTTATTTACTAAAACAGTGTTAAATAAGATATAAACAATAAAGAAAAACAAAAACAAAAATGAACCTCCCCCATATCTGCATTTGAATAAATACTAGGCCTATAACGGTACATGTACCGAACTGAACCGTTTCAGTTCACACCTGTTCGGTTCGGTACACAGCTGTACTGAAATGGCACAGTATGATAAGAAAAAGAAAAAGGAATGAAAGACGTCGTTCGATGCGGAACTTTAAATCCGCGCAAGTTTCACATGGACATATTGAAGGACGCACACATTGACCCTAAATATGAAATAGCAGTTGATATAAGCTTAAAAAAAACAACAAATATGACGTGAACCTGGAAGGAAGAGACTGAAGACCCTCCACCATCAGTCCAGTCCAGTTTGGATCAGTTCAGGTTCAGGTGAAAGACAACAACGAGGAAAGAGATGTTAATAAGATGGACGTTGTTTGGCCCCTAGGAACTACAGTAGTTCTAAAACACTTACACTAGCTCTGTCTGTCTGTCTGTCTGTCTGTCTATCACGTACGCTGTATAACAGAGGAATAAATAGAACGTTGAAAGTATGTCAAGTTTCACTTTCGTTTCACGACAGCGTTTGTTACGTTAGTTATGGGCCGCACCCCCAGGTATATAACTGCGCGCCCCCCCTACCCCCCGGCTCCAAAAAAAAAAAAAAAAAAAAAAAAAATCCCCCGTGCACACAGGCACACACAAATACACACAGTGGCCTGAACAGTTTGTTCTCTGTCCTAAAATAAATAATTTAGTTCATCGTGTTGTCAAAGTTTCTCTTCAGTTTGTTTAAACAGAATACCAGTTTACCTTCTTCTTAATGTTGTTCTTCATGTGGAATTTTTATGTTATTTTTATGCAGAACGTGAACTGACAGAATTGTGATTAGATTTTTCTTGTTTGTTCGAAACTACCTTTCAGGGAAAAGTGCAATACTAATGTTTAAAATACATTTAGTAATATTAAGAATTTATTTTATTTTATATTTGATTTGTAGCAGCAGAATTATATTATTTCTGTTTTTCTATATTCTATTGTCTCCAAAAATTGGGGGAAAAATTTAAAAAAAAATTCATAAATGCATTAATAGACATTTTGAGGGGTTTTCTTTCTTCCCGTACCGAACCGAAAAAAAACGAACCATGGCTTTGAAAACTGAAAACGTACCGAACCAAAAATTTTGTGTACCGTTACAGGCCTAATAAATACCTAAAAATATTGATACAGTACTTTTTAATATCAATATAGTATTGTGAAATGAAATATTGCGATATATTACAGAACCGATATTTTCTGACACCCCTAATTACAATGGAATATTGATGAGTTCAGAAGGGCAGACCTGTCTCCATGTTAATAAAAGAGGATTATTGAGTTTAAGACATGATTTTATTTTTTCTAAACTTTTCACTTATAACCAATATTCATAATCTGCACTCTTGGAGATACATGCTTTCCAAAAAGTGGTTATCATGGAGTAAAAAGCATAATATTTTCCACTGTAGCTGAGTATGAAGTTGCTGTGACCAAGACGGTGAAAGTAAAAACCTGAGTGATGTAGACTTTCAAAACAGGATTTGAGATTGAAGTTCCAGTTTGTCAAGGTAGCACATGTTGAGTTAAAGTGCCAAGAGCTGGCTCAAAGTGCGCTCAGGGCCTATAATGATGATCTGTGTTATGGCAAAGTTAAGCTGCCATCCCCTCTTCTACCACAGCTTGGCAATTATGTGGGGAGAGACGGCTTTAGCTGATTCTGAAGGTTTTGCAGGACAGAATGGAGCCCTGTGGCACCTCATATAAAGCTGGAGAGGAGATAAAGCCATCGACAGACACAGCACATTTTCTTGTTTGAAAAATGTCAGGAGAACCACTGAAGGCCAGTCCTACAGATACCAACCCATGTTCTCTACCCTTCAATAATGCTGTGATTCAGTGTCAGGCTGAGATCAAACAGAACCAGCGCTGGGAATTCACCTGCATCAGCCTTCGTCCAACTATGGCTGGTGACTCTCAGAGTTCCAGACACAGGGTTGATTTGCTATGGGAAACCCGACTGAAACTTCTGGAAAATCATATTACTGATCAGGACTTCCTACACTTGAACTGAGATGATTTTCTTAAGGATTTTTGCTCGAAAGTAAAAGCTTAGAAATCTGTGATTACAGTCCTGCTGGCACTATCTCTAATGAAATTGAAAAATATATTTAAGAGAAATTCTGGTTCTATCCAACATTAATATCCTTCGATTTTAAAATTTTGTTTAAACTAATGTTGGCAGAGAGTGAAAATAAATCAAGCAAGGGTAGGAATTTTTTTTTTTTAATCCAAGTGAATCTTTTGGAGGACATTCATTCTAGTTTTGTTACATTTTATTGGCCATAGATGTAGAAGTGTGGGCCGGTTTGATGAATAATGCAACAGCTTTGGCAAGTCCCTAATGTCACCCCCAGAAAGTTGAGTGCAAGGAGGAAGACATAAAGGGACCTCTGAAGGATAACAAGTTTATATTGGAAATCCAATTAAAGATAAATGAAGGAGGGATTCATCTCTTGGCTGCAGAACAGAGAGATACAGATCTGGGCTGAGAAGAAAGCCATTTATATGGAAATCCTTTGTGTATTCTGACGGGCTTCAACACCAACAGTAAAAATATTTGTGGCTCTTTGTTTTTGTAAAGCAAATAATAATATTAGATTTTAATTTCCTCATATTTTTGACCAAAAGTATGTGTTTTTTGATTTAAACCAGTGTTTTTCAGCCTAAGGGTCGGGACCCCATGTGGGGTTGCCTGGAATTCAAATGGGGTTGCCTGGAATTTCTAGTAATTGATAAAAAATTAAAACTTACTAATAAAAATTTACATTATATAGCAGTGGTTCCCAACCTTTTTTGGCTCCTGACCCCATTTGAACATCACAAATTTCTGGTGACCCCAGACATTGAAAACAGAGACATTTTTTTTGGCTAAAATCAATTTGTTTTTTATCGTGTAATAGTTTGCTATAATATGTTGCAAATAAATGTTAATTTTAGGCAACATTTAGGCTATATAATATACATTTTTATTAGTAAGTTTTAATTTTTTATCAATTACTAAAAATTTCAGGCGACCCCACGTGAGGTCCCGACCCCAAGGTTGAAAATCACTGTTGTATAGCCTAAATGTTGCATAAAATTAATGTTTATTTGCAACATATTATAGCAAACTATTACACAATCAAAAACAAATTAATTTTAGCAAATAAAATGTCTGTTTTGAATGTCTGGGGTCGCCTGAAATTTCTAATAATTTATTTAAAAAAAGAATTAAAACTTATAAATAAAAACTTACATTATATAGTCTAAATGTTGTCTAAAATTAACATTTATTTGCAACATAGTATAGCAAACTATTACATGATCAAAAACAAATTAATTTTAGCCCAAAAAAATGTCTCTGTTTTGAATGTCTGGGGTCACCAGAAATTTGTGATATTAAAATGGGGTCAGGAGCCAAAAAAGGTTGGAAACCACCGATTTAAACTTCTCTTTTCGGTATAGACTGTTATTTCTGGTGTTCTTTGAATGTGCTAACCAGGAACATTGAGGTTCTATCTGTAATAGACGAGGATAACTATACCACTCAAGGACTTTTTCTGCTGATTACAGTTTAAATGAGAAATGTCAGATCAAGGCTGCCTCACAAACACAATTGCAAATGTGATCTACTTCACCATCCCTGTCTTTCTGTGTAAGTGGGTCCAACTGTGTTATAATCAGGCTTTAGAGACAGAAGGAAAAGAGACCCAAGAGTGGACATTGTATGAATTTGCCTGCCTCTTTTTAAGCAACAACCGCCTCTTTTCACCATCGTGAATGGCTCTCTTATCATCTGTCTCATTAACCTCATTTCACTGGTAAATTACCTGCCTGTGCCAGCCACTTGGTGAGATTACCGAGCTATAATGAGAAGTGTACATCTGGAGGAAAAAAAATCTCTTGATGCACGGCATTTTGATTAAACTGAAGATGCATAAAAACAACGTCTGATTAGGGCTGCTCGATTATAGGAAAAAAAAAAAATCACGATTATTTTAGCAATAATTGAAATCACGATTATTAAAAACGATTATTTGTTAACCTTAAAGTTGTTTATTTTTTTCTAGCAAAACAATGTAAAATATACTCTTTAAACATAAATAAAGCTTTTAACCACTAAAACAAAGTATGTTCACTTTTGTACGAAACAAAAAAATCTTTGAATGCAATAAGTGTACTGTAAATTCAAGTATGTTTCCTTTTGTAAATAAATAGTGCACTGGAATTAAACTGCTATAGACCTGCCATAGAACTGCAGCAATAAAAAAAAAAAAAAACTCACGTAAAGTGCAAATTATAAATTCCAGTATGTTCAATGTAGTATGAAACAGTAAATTTAGTGGCGTGCCGTGAGGTTTCAGTTCAGGCCTTCTGTATACATCAGCCATCTCGAATACGCACACTAGGGTTATACAGGTTAGGGTTAGGTTAATACGGGAGTTGCAGCGTAAAGAGATTCGGAGACTGAAGATTGCATTGCGGGCGAAGTTGTAAACGGAGTTGTTTTTATGTGTTTTAGTTTTTCATAAGATTATGATAAAGGTGGCGGTGGTTAAACTTTAAATGGTTACAAAGGTTTGTTGTGTTACCGGTCGGTGCGGACACAACTACGAAACACTTTGTGCACGTGATGTGTTTTTGCTCTTCGTCTTCTTCATCAAACCCAAAGTGATTCCATACAATTGAATTTGACTTGCCTTTTTTGTTTACCAAGCACTTCTGCTGTGATTCTCTTGCCGTTTTTCCAGGTCGCTAGGTACAACTGTCCTCTTGGGGTGGACCTGCCGGCTAGCTGGCAGCAGTAGCTTAGAGGGGGGCGGGGCAGAGCAGCTCATGGGAGCTTGCGTGCGCATGAATTAAACAACTCAAAATTAATAATCGTTTTTTCTCGATTACATAATTTTTGTAATCGTTGCGTGTAATAATCGAAATCGTAATCGAATTTCGATTAATTGCACAGCCCTACGTCTGATATTAACATTTAGCTGTGGCATATAATTTAATATCGCAATCCTATGCAACACTTAATCCTAAAACCAAAAACCACCGATCTTTACGTTTATTAACCCTCCGGTATCCCGTCCAGCTAGGTCCTTACTAAGCACCAAATGTGCCTTTTTGGCACACTTGTGGAATAATGTCAAAAAAAAAAAAAAATGATACAGTTTGTTTTTAATTCTTTTACACTTTTTTTTCTATTTCATCAACTTGAGCCGTAAATAAAAATACCAAATACTCAATAATTGTCACATTTTTTAACCCTTTAAATGCCGTGTTTGTAATGTAAACAAACCATTTTTTTGGTTGCAAAAAACACAAAAAATATTTTTTTTTCAATATACTACATAAAAAGTGGATCACATATTATTTGATTTCTGCAGCCTGTCTGGCATATGTCAATGATTAACTCCAACATCGGTTAATTTGCATTATTATTTTCGGTGCTAGGTCAAATGTTCAAAAATACTAGCATCTGTCACCAAGTGTGCGTAAAATGCACACCTATAAATCAAACTATTAAATATTATAAATTGATTTATTTTTCTGCTCTAATTAGATTTTATTTTTGTAAATCAAGGTCAGCTGTAATCATACATATCAAATGGAAGAAATAGTGTGTTTTAGGCACACTTGGGAGACAGATGCTAGTCTGGTCATTTTCTTTTGTTTATAATGTGCAAATTTTAGTTGGTGGCCAGAATTTTAAAGATCATGCAAAAATGAACAACTTTCAGTTCTAACCTTATTTAAATTGTGAAAAATAATATGAAGTTTTTTTTAAATGAAGTGCAAAGTGTGCCTAAAAGGCGCACCCGGATACTGGAGGGTTATTTCAATGTTGTCAAAGTGAAGCTTGTTTTGCTGCTAAATCGCAGGGGGGGCAGGCGGTATTTCACACAGGCTGCATCCAATCTTTAACTTGATAGTTTGCTGTGAGATTTACAAGTTTCCATTATGTAAATAACAGAGAGGTGACTGCACGACTGTTTAACATAGGCTAATTACATCCACCTCAGCGTACACCTTAATGTATCATGCTCCAGTTATGTTAGAGCCTGATAAGCCAGCAGGCTGTACTCCTGCAGATTCTCCAACAAGCAGAAAGTGCTCATCTTGTTTTCCATTCAGTTTGCCTCACAACTCTCATGTACTTTCTGTCGTTTTCAGTTGCACATGTGCACAAAGTTAGAGTGCACACTGACGTTTGCACACACATATTCAGGCTAAGGCATTTTGGACTGTGTGCTGCTGACATCTGTGCCACAATCATTCTGGCTCAGTGAGTGGATTCCCAATTACACGCTGGAGTAGCGTTACACTGTCGTATTAAGAATTCAAATTCGGGCCACACTGAGTGAGTTACTTGCAAACACTGAAAAATGAATGACTCTTTGGAGAAACATGTGAGGTGCCAGAGCTCATAGTTTTTGTATTAGATTAATGTGTAATCAAGAAGGAAGTGGGCCACTGCAGCCAGCTGTGTAGCAGCTTCTCTGCTCCCCCAGCCAATATGGTGACATTCTCATAAACTCTTAAATGCATAAGTCACTCTTAAGGATTTAAAAAAAAATGAGAGGATCTTAGCTTTTTGACTTTCTGACAAAATTGCTGAGTTCAGCTCAGTTCTGGATGTCAGTTTGTTCCCTCTGCTTTCAAATTCATTTCTAAGACTTGACAAGCATGAGGAAACTGCACACCAATTCCACTTCTTTGAAGAAAAGGGACATTTTTGCAAATAGAAGTACAACATTTAAATTCACTGCATTGTGCTTTAAATTTGGTCCTTTAAGTGTTATGTAATTTGTAGTGGATTATAGATATTTCTCTAAAGGAAGTTTTGATGAAAACGTCCTACTGTAAACCTCTTTGTAGATAGTGAGCTTCAAATCCCATTGAGATTTTTCTGGGGGAGTTAATAGCGAAGCCGAGCTTTTACTGCCTTTATTGACTTTATAATGGAGAAGATTTTCTTTGTTGGGATGTTTGCATTGTAGATAGTATGCATTCACTGCAGTGTGTGTGAGTGTGTGTGGTTTCCTGGATGCTTTTTCAAGTGGAAATGTGCGTTGTTGGATGTTAAAAGACAGACATTTCTTGTCTAATTATTCAGTTTTTCTTTTCTTTTTCTTTTCTCTTGAATCTAATTACTTCACACTTAGGGTGCTCAGGTACAACACCTACTACAACATACAGAACTTCCTATACTGCTACAAGCTAATGCACTTTGCTGAAAAAAATCTCATCTTGTAATTTACAAGCTGCAAGTGTGTTCTGCTGTACCAAATCTATAATTCAGGAATAGAAGACATAACCCAGCTAACCCAGCTTAATGAAGCGGTGAATAAGAATGACTCATGCGATCTGAGTGTTTGTACCTTTTCAGCTCTGAGGCAGAAGAAAGAAAGGTTGAATTATCTCTCCAGCATCAGGCACCACAGTAACACTGACATTTACAGGTGTACGTGCTTGTGAACAAGCTTCATACGCTTTCACAGAACACACATCTGCACATGGGTTAGAAGACCAGGATTAGTTAGTGGGTTTTTGAGACATCAGAAATAGAATATTTAAATAGTTTTGTTTTTTGTTTTTTTTCCCCGATGCAGCTGATTGTTTCCAGTGTGAAATATCGATGCATATTTAAACAGGTATTTTTACTGCACAGTTACATGATGTACCATCCTTGACACAGTAAGTAAACCTTTTGCACATAAAAAAATAATCATATACAGCATATACAGTTACTAACAAACAAGTGCAACATCTCACCACCGAGGTAAGTGTTGCCCTCCATTTCTATCCTGAATATAATGTGCTTCTCTGCTCTCCTCATAAAGAAGCAGCACAGACAGAAGGCTGAACAAAACAACTACAAATAATTACCGCTTGTCAAAGCAGCCTACGAATGGCAGTATAGTCCTAGTCAGGTCTATGCTTCCCTTTGTAGGAGCATAAACATGGTTCACTGGGCTCATATATACACATTCACATCATAATTTTACAATATGGATTTAATTTTGCTAAAGATTTAAGTGGTTCTATGTAGTCTGGGGCGCCGTAAACGGGGTTAAACATGACAAATTCATGGGGCCCAGTATTTGTGGGGGCCCCAGTGGATATAGAAGTCGTGAAAATTTCGTCTCAGATCAGCTGTATAAGAGAGGTGGAGAAGTCGGGAGACGAATGTTGAAAGCATGTTAAGTTTCGTTTCGTGATGTTGTTTCTGGACAACCCCCTCTTTTTTTTTTTTTGACTGTATCTGTAGTTTAACAGACCCCAGGAAGAGTAACAACCACTATGGTGGAAGCTAATACGGATCCGTATAAACCAGTGGTTCCCAACCTTTTTTGGCTCATGACCCCATTTTAACATCACAAATTTCTGGTGACCAAAGACATTCAAAACGGAGACTTCTTTTTTCTTTGCGAAAATTAATTTGTTTCTGATCATGTAATAGTTTGCTATACTATGTTGCAAATAAACATTAATTTTAGACAACATTTACTCTATATAATGTATATTATTATGGACGGAGGCAGTAAATCCTGGTGTAGATTACTGCACAAAGGTAGAATTTTATTTTCCTTGGTCAGGATATGTACAGTCAGTCCAGCTGTGATTTCCAAGGCTGACAATTAATACTGAACAAACAAGAACTCAAACTATGAATTATGAAAGAGCTGCAGCATCTGAAACTGACCACAATGAACATTTGAAAGATAAACAGTACCACAGGGCTTCAGTTTCAGCTTCACAGTTTGTCATGTCTTTTATGTATTGTGATTATCTCTCAACTCACCATATATTTTTATCAATTACTAGAAATTTTAGGCGACTCCATTACATTTGTTCTACGCATTATAATAATAATTTTATATATTTATTTTTATTACCTCCGCCAAGGAGGTTATGTTTTTGCTGGCGTTGGTTTGTCTGTCTGTCCGTGTGCAAGATAACTCAAAAAGTTATGGATGGATTTGGATGAAAATTTCAGGAAATGTTGATACTGGCACAAGGAACAAATGATTAAATTTTGGTGGTGATCCGGGTGGGGGGTGGGGGCACTGATCTGCCTTAGCGGAGGTCTCCGCTCTCCAAGTACTTTTCTAGTTAGATTACACTGGTCAACAACAAATGTATTGTTTAAGTTTTTTGAGCTGATTTAGGATCATTTTGGTGTGCTGAATCCAAAAATCACATTAATTTTGCTCAATCAGGTCAACTTTCTGAACTATGCTACATATTGGCTTTTTAACATTTTTGCTTACATTTATGGGCATTTTCACATCATATGATACAAAATTCTTTCATATTTCTTGCAATAAATGAGTTCTGAAGATTTTACTTTTGCCAATTTATGATTAATGTTTTTTTTAATATTACAGATGAATGAAATGGCTTCGACTAGAAGACCTTGCAAAAATAAGCCTGACGTATTCTGCTACATCTGCGGTGAATACATAATAAATAATAGATACATCCTGTTAGAAGATGATTTTTTTTCTCTTAAAACCTATTTTGGGTGAGAACTATATAAAACATCAACTGATAAAGTCACAAAAATGTAATCAATTTTGTGAGAAGATCAAATTTTTCCAAATCAAATTAGCAAAAAAACCTGACCTGATTGAGAAAAACAGATGTCATTTTTGGATTTAGCGGTGCAAAATGGTCCTAATTCAGCTGAAAAAACCTAGACAACTTGCAAAAAACATTTTTTTGTAACCCAGTGTTATGTTTTCATTGGGGTTTGTTTGTCTGTCTGTCCGTCTGTCTGTTAGCAAGATAACTCAAAAAGTTCTGGACAGATTTTGATGACATTTTCAGGAAATGTTGATACTGGCACAAGGAACAAAGGATCGAATTTTGGTGGTGATCTGCCTTGGCAGAAGTCTGCACTCTCTAGTTTTATATTCGACTGTAGACATACTATATATAGGCACTTTATGGCAAGATTCCACAGTGATTAATTGATAAAGTGACTGATTAATAATTGTACTTTACTCCTCACAGTGATGTTCCATTTACAGACAGAACAGGCTGTTGTAACTCTGACCAGCTGCTGAAGAACACAGCTGAACATCTAAACATAAATACGTACAGCCTGTCTAGTGCATGGATGAGTCACACCTTATAATCAGCTGTTGTAAGAACAGATCCTCTCCCATGTCCATCCATTCTGTATCAGCCTATGAACTGTATATATTTCAAAACAGATCCCAAATCCGCTCGACGTTTGTTCACCCACACAAACCAATTTTAACCTGGAAAATCACTTTCATAACTGACCAACTGTGCGTAAACAGCACCACTCTGGCAACACTGTAATTAACTTCAATTTGTAACTACCTGGATAAAGCGACATAGATCAATCATGCTGTGATACTGTACGCCGATCGCATGCAAAAAGCTATAATTAAGCCACTATAGCATCAGTCACCATTGTATTGTGTTTATTGGAGAGTGAAAGCAGCAACATAGACATACATTTATGTGAAAATAGGCAGAAAATCTTGCCTCAGTGAATGTATGTCATGCTGTACTATAGCTATAAAGCTGAGCTAATCATATCATATCAGTTCAGTGCGTTTTCATGCTGCCCCAGAGTGCTTATTAAGGGTTTTTTTGTTTTGTAGTTTCAATCCATGTGCTTTCCGACAAGATTTTTATTTTTTTTTACTGTTGTTCACTGAACGATAAGTTTCGGGGGTAAAAGGCTGACAGCAATAACAAGGTCAAGTCGTGATGATCATATAAAAAGTTAAGCTATTAAACCCTGACTGTGTGGAAATGAACAGTTCTTGTAAAAGGTGATGAATTCTAAGCAGATCTCCTGCCACAAATGACACTACTGAGACGAATCCTCATTTTTCACCCTGATAATAAACAATAAACAGGCGGATCAGTTTATCTGTGACAAATTAGCTTTTATTATGTTGCGTCCTTCTCGAGCAGAAACTCATTATATGTGTCTTTATAAAAATCTGCGGTTTAACTAATCAATACCTGTCATGACAGCAAGTGAGGTATCACTACATTGGTGTTGGGTGTTTGGTAGTTTTTCCGTTTAGAGATGGGAGGAACAGAGCTCACGTTTTATTAAAGAGTCATCAGTTAAAAGGACAGGACGGGACGTGCTCTGCTTAGCGGATTCGGATTCTGTGCAAGTTGTCGTCGCTGCCTTCATCCTCCATCATCTATTTCCACTTGGTATGGAATGGATGGCTTTGATTTTGCTTAACCCTTTCATGCATAGTGGTCACTACAGTGGACAGCTATTCTACAGCTGTTCTCTTATATATTCATGGATTTTGTTGTTTTAGTTCCATAATCAGCAAACACAGTGGACGCTTATGCATCATCCCATACACTGACATTCATACCATTACTGTAACTTTGCTGTTCTTGATAAACCTGATCTAGAGTAACATATTTAAGTGTAAATCAAGTGCTTGTTATTGTTATAAGTCTGTAATTAACAGTTTTTTTTTTAACCCTTTCATGCACACAGATCACTACAGTGGACAGCTATTCTACAGCTGTTCTCTTGTATATTCATGGATTTTGTTGTTCTTTTCGTTGTTGTTGTTTTTTTACACATATCTTTATTAAAGTTTTAAGACACTACATATCTTTTCTAGCATGAATTGGTAACATTATGTAGATCTCTCCTGAGCATAAACCTCCAGAATCACAAGCCCTCCCCATAGTTTTCACACAATTTACCAGTAAATACATATTTCTGTGTGTCAAAAATTAAACGTGTGGTGTCCAGCTGAGTGGACATTTTTGCAACTTCATGAAAAATAGGTTCATAAGAATTTTCATGTATTTTTTTTCATTATAATTTTTTTTAATGTATTTTTAAAATTTTTTAAATTATTATTGTTATTTTTTAAATTATTATTATTTATTTTTCAGAAGAAAATTTTTAATCGCATTGGTTTTTTTTCATGCCTAAAGAGGAATAAAAACACTCAGGAAAAAAAATTTGATTAAGGTTCTCATAATTCGTGCATGAAAGGGTTAAACAAAAGTTGCCTTTTTTTTTTTTTTTTTTTTTTTTTTTTTATATCATCTCCATGAAGTGAGTATTGGTATTGTCATGTTAAAATGTTCGAAAAATTCAGATTAGTAGCATTAAAAATGTCTGGTAAAGGTTCATACTGTCTTCCACATATAGTTATTGTAATGTAAAGTTATTGTAATTCATTTATCAGACAAACTAGTAAAGCAAGTAAACAAACAACTATCCCTGTCTGAGAAATTAATTACAAATAATAAGCATTAAAAATGTTTTTATTTCATAGTTTTCACACAATATATCAGTAAATACATGTTTATTTGCTCCAAAAATTAAACACACGGTGTCCAGCTGAGTGGACATTTTTGCGGCTCCATTAAAAATAGGTTCATAAGAAAACTTCCTTTAGGCATGTTTTTTTCATGCTTAAAGAGGAATAAAAACACTCAGGAAAAAAAATCTTGATTAAGGGACTCATAATTCATGCATGAAAGGGTTAAGGATAAGAATCGTTTGTAACACTTTATAATAAGCACACACTATGAAGCGTTAGTTAAGCATTAACAAATACTGAATTCATTATTTATAAAGCATATTTCTAGTAGTAATAGTAGTATTAGTATATGGTTTATAAGCACAGTTATTGATGTTCTACACATCATTCATAATCATAATCATTCATCATTCAATCATGCAGTTTGTTTTAATAATCCCATGTGCTGTGTCTTTCCTTTGTTGGAATAACTCAGACTTTTGTGAGTCTTTAGTCATTGCCAACCTTTAAATCTCATTTGTAAATGCTTTAAATATCATAGATAGTCCACACTTTAGATGAGCTCACACCATATACTTTATTAATGAGTAGGAAGTGCTTTATAACTACCTGAAATAATGAATACTTGTATTAATAACTGTTTATAGGACATCTATTGGAAAATAAATGTGTGAGTGCATATAAAATACCCACAAACATATTCACTAACCATTAATACATGTCTGAATAGTGTATTTTCAAGCATAAATGCACATCATAACTGCTTTGTAAGTGATGCAATATAAAATGTTTAAATGCTGAATCCATAATTTATAAAGTATGGAAATACAATCATTGAGAACATTGTAGATGAGCTTATGAATGAGTAAAACATTTATAACTGTGCTTATAAACCATATATTAATGAGTATTCATGTCAGAAATATGCTTTATAAATGATGAATTCAGTATTTGTTAATCCATAACTAGGGATGTCCGATATTGGCTTTTTTGCCAAAAACCAATATGCTGATATTGTCTAATGCTTAATTTCCGATTCCAATATCTACCGATACCGCTGCCGATATATGTGGGATATTAAACTAATTTTAGGTAACATCACATATCTCCTGTCATGGAATTAACACATCATGCCTAATTTTATTGTGATGCCCCATTGGATGCATTCTCAAATGCAACAAGGCTTTTAAAATGTAAACACTGTCTGTGCAAAGAATACATACTTCAACTTAATTTGTGGAAAAAATGCCATATTTATTTATTTTCTCTCCCTCCCTCCATGAGTCTATTACAGTGTGGCAACTCTACTGTACAGTTTTAAAAACTGCACATTTCTTTCAGCTACAAACAATGCTTCGTTTATGCGTCGGTAAATGCCGGTGAAATCAAGGCATTATTTTATCGGTTTTAATGATAGGCAAAAAAAAACGATAACGATATTTATTGATATTACATTTTTATGCCAATATCGGGCCGATAATATCAGTGGGCCAATATTATTGGACGTCCCTATCCATAACTAATGTCCTTATTAATGATGAGTAAAACCTTTATAACTGTGCCTATAAACCATATATTAATGAGTATTCGTGTCAGAAATATGCTTTATAAATGATGAATTCAGTATTTGTTCATGCTTAACTAATGCTTCATAGTGTGTTCTTATTATAAAGTGTTACTGAATCTTTAAGGTCGTGCAGCAGTTTGCCTCTTCATCCTTTTGCTTTTCTACAGTTTCTTGCTCCTTTCTCATTGCTGCCTCTTTTTTCTCCAAAACTGTGCTCTGTTTTCATTCCATTCCATTTCATTTCATTTTCATTTCATTTTCTGTCTGCTTCTTATTTTCTGTGTGCATCTGTTCATTTTCATTTGTACAGCCTGTTATTTCCTCTTTGAAATATTCCTGGCCTCTCTTTCTTCTTCTTCTTTTTTTTTTTTCTCCCTCGCAAATTTTCTAAAAAAGATGTTTTTCTTCTGGGTTTCACACATTCCTCAGTTTAACCATTCATTACCGACAATCATCTCCGCACGTCGGTACCTCATTCTGTTCTCATTAAACCTGTTTGCTCGCTGGAAAACTCCTAACAGCTTTTTTGGAACTGAAATATACGTGTGTGTCTGTTGTGTGGAGTTTTGAATTGTTGCAAGCAAAAGCAGAAATATAGAACGAGAAATATAATGTCAGTTTTGTAACACACCGGAAAAAAAATAAACCGCTGTGAGAATGACAGCCGTGACAGAAGTAGCAAGCGGAAGATGTTAACTATGATTTACTCTACAGCTCTTCTAGTCCTTCCACTGGAGTAACAACAGAGAATTGTCTGGTGCAGTATTTAAGTCTGATACAACTGTCAAGACACTTAAGTGACAAAGCACAAATTGCAGTATGTGTTCGTGTCCTACATTGTGCTTTCCCAGCGCTACAACTTTTGGACAGGAAAATAATTCTATGCTGATGCCATTACTGAGCCAGAGAAATAAAATGCTGTTTCCTGAAGTGGAGGTATTCCAGTATTAGAAAAAAAAGCCCCCAGGCACAGCAGTGGTCAGTTTCTTTCTTTCTTTTTTTTTTTTTTTTTTTTTTTTTGCAGGGTCAGCTGTTCTGTCTCCCCAGGCACCAGCTGCCTCTCCAACCTCTCTTCTTTGACCCATCCAGTGCTGCAGGGGCAGTCACATACACACCCAGGATGAAATGAAGGCCTGGATAGTTTCATTTCCATCCAGCATTTCATGGTGCTTTACCTCGCCTAAAGGCATTTTCCATAAGTCTTATTGGATTCTGCAATTTCTTATTGAAGAGTCGAGCAGCTCAAATCCCCCAAGTCCCTGCCCTTTACCCTGTTTTATCTACAGAGCAGCTAATCAATCATCTTAGATAATTTATCAGCTGATACTAGCTTTGTAAACATGCTTACAGGTGTTAAAAATAATTAGAGGAATTTCTAATTGTCAAAGCTCTTGTTTAGCTGTGCTTCATATGGATGTAGGGCTCGGCAATATACAGAATTAATTTGATTAATCTGAAAATCGTAAAATCTAGATTATCCCTCTGGAGATCTTATGAGCACAACAAAAATTCAAAATACAACCTGTTTGCTTCCTGTAATATGATAACTGTAAATGTGCTTCTTCAGTTGTTTATTACCCCTCCACCCACAGGGGAGGCAAGGGGTATTGTTTTAGGTTCAGTTTGGTTTGTTTGTTAACACTTTAGCAGCAATACTTTTGGTTGAATTCATACCAAATATGGTTTATAGATTGCCAGTGACCCAGAATAGATTTGGTTACATTTAGGGAAAAGTAGGTCAAAGTTCCAATTTTTTTTCATGAATTTTTAAACCTTTTTTTTTTTTTTTCATTTACTTATAATGGGGGAAATTTTGTTTCAATTTACTTCAAACAAGGCCCATATGTAGAGGGAATTGATATGCTGACATCAGCACATGCATAGACATGATGACATCACCTGGATTGATGCCAAAATAAGCTATACACTAGAAAACATTTTAATCTTACCAAGTAGGGATGGGAATCGTTAAGAATTTAACGATTCCAGTTCCGTTATCGATTTTGCTTATCAATCCGACTCCTTATCGATTCTCTTATCGATTCTCATTGGGTGAGGGAATAAAAGAGTACAAACAGGTGTGTTTGCATTAACTGTCTTTTTTATTTCCATCTCTGCACAGAAAATATACCATATACTGTATGTACAAATAATAATAACAGATGACACTGGACCCAGTTCGGGATGGGGGGGGCGTGTAGTGAAAGTGAAACTAAAGACTCTTTACTAATTCCTCTATTGTCGCATTTCTACTATGTGGAACCGGTTCGACTCTGTCCGTCTCCTGTTGTTGTGCACCTCATTTACTTTTCCCTACCTTCGGAAACTTGTATTTGACAGGGTACGACGTTTGTTGCCCACACTGGAACCGGGACCGGCCTGGTATTCACTCTGCCGCTACATTCACAAGCACCGCTAAGTAGCGAATCAAATACGTGACATTCCTGTAAATGATTCACATGCTGTGGACAAATGTTTGAGCATGTTGGAGGGATTCCACCCTTTTGAAGACATGGAAGCTTTGACAGTGTTCCAAGTGGACCTGGTGTCATCTTTTTAGACTTCTTCTGCCTCAACGCCATGTTGGCTACATTCTGACCAAAACTATGCAGTGTGTGCGTGACGTCATCGCGCGTGCGCAATGAAGGTGGAATCGATAAGCAGAATTGTTAAGCAGGCAGGCAAATGATTCCAAGGAATTGAGGTACTGGGAACCGGTTCTCAAAAAGAACCCATTCTCGATTCCCATCCCTGTTACCAAGTGTATTTTTCTTATTTCTGGTCAAAATATCTCATCACACTTAAAATAAGACATAATCACCTAAACAGTAACTTTTCAGTGAGATATAAGAACTTATTTTTAAACAATAGTTCTTGAAAAAAAAATCTGCCAATAGAACAAGTGAAAATTATCTTGGTAGACTTCTTGAAATAAGATTTTCAAGATCTATTGTCTAAAAATAAGTTCTTATATCTCACTGAAAAGTTGCTCTTTAGGTGATGATGCCTTATTTTAAGTGTGATGAGATATTTTAACTAGAAATGAGAAAAATACACTTGGTAAAATTCAGATTTTTGCAGTGCAATATGTGCGAGGGGCGGGGTTTGTTGTGCCTGGCACCACTTGTTGATTATATTTTTATTACAGAGTCAATATGCAGTATTTCTACTTTCAAATATTAGAACGTGGCCTAAAATTATCATTAGAATGTTTAGAATAAAGAGCCCTGAACTTCTGTTGAAGATGCCAATATATTGGATTGTAATGACATGAACTGAGTTTGTTTAAACCGGTGGGTGGGGAGATTTATGTAGGACAGAACCTGGCAGGACATAGGCCAATGATGAATTCTTAAAATTTTGGAGCAGATCTATAAAAAGGGATGGACGCCAGAGGAGGTATTTGCTTTCGGACCAAAGATTCATCAGGAGACAAGCTGAAATCCTTCACTAGAAAAAAGGATGTCTAAAAACAAGATAAAAATGCTAAATCTGAGGAAAAAGGTATTCAAAACAAGTGAAATATGTGTCCATGCAGCAAGATAATGTCACTTAAGATTATTAAATCTACAAATAAGCATGTCTACAGATGTATGAACACTTAAAATAAGAAATTAACTCTTAAAACAAGATAAATTATCTAACACTTCTAAATCTAAATTGTTTGTTTGTTTGTTTGTTTTTTTATCTTGGTAAGAACCACACACTGTAAAAAATGACTGTAGAATTAGCACCAAAAAGTTGTAAAACTGCAACATAAAAAAACTGTAAGTGACAATACAATGCAAAGTTGTTTATTTGAAAAGATTTTTGTGTTAATGATTAAATCAAATATAGCTGTAGTTTTTACAGGAAGAGTATGTGCACCAAACCAGATTTGGATGAAGAAATGATGGATTTCTATTTTTTTTAGAAAATAAAACTGTAAATTGAAAAACAATGTATTGCCATTTAAACTGCAACCCCATAATGTTGAAATAATGGCATATATAGTTGGTAGAGCGGCTCGTCCAATAACCAAAGGGTTGGTGGTTCCAACTGTCCATATGTTAAAGTGTCCATGGAAGACACTGAACCCTAAACTGGTCCCAGTCGGACCTGGTGGATTTGGAAAGTGCTCTGGACACCATGAAGGTGTAGAAAATGTGCTAAATAAGTGTAGTCTATTTACCATTTAAATCCAATGTTAAATCTACATGTTTAAAATGTTAAATCTACATGTTACTCCGTAAATATGTTTACAGTTGGATGTGTTTTTTACAGTATTGTTCTGGAAACCACAGCTGCCAGTTTTTTTTCTGTAAAAACAACAGGATTTTTTTTACAGTGCATAATTTGCAGTGTACTTGGACGTACTCACAATAGTTTGGTCTGTAACATTCTGAATCGCTGCCAATACAAGGCGAGACAGAGCATCAGGGTTCTTATGCTTCTTTCTAACTGGATATATTTTGGAATGAGTGCAGTTATTGTGAGTTGTATTGTGTGATATTGACTGCGAGGGTCAAGAGTTTCTCCCATGTATTCCTGGAGCTGATCTGTTGTTGAGCGGAGGTTGGTGTCACTTGTAATAAGGAAAGAAAACACAGACCATAGACACAGGATTTACTAAGGAAACAGCTGATGACACTGCTGTGCTTTGTGCTTACAGGTGAGTTAGAGCCCATAAATACTGAGGAAAAAAAAGATTGATGTTGTAGCATGATGTTGTACAGCCAGCATCTGGTGATTTGACAAGCTGAGTTGTAGCCGACAGCATCAGCTGGCTTGTGTCAGGATGAATTTCTTCAGGTCACAAATCTTTTGACTACATATAGGAGTTTTTAGAAACAAACTTTGACATATTAGAAATAAGATGTTGTTACTATTGTGACAAAAAAACAGGAAAGCAGGTCTTTGTGTGTTTTGTTTGTAGTTTAATGGTCCCATGGAATGAGGAGAAGAGTTGACTTTATGCTATGTGAGTGCATTTAGCTGAATATGAATATAAATCGCAAAACTGCACGAAAGAAAACATTGTAGACAAATCTTAAGAGAAAGCTGCAATGTACCAGATCTCTTAATCTGATGCTATGCACATACTCATGTATAATTCAAATCTAATGCACAGTGACTTTACGTTACATAAAAAGACATTTTATTTGAGGCTACATGAATATAAAAACATGTGTTTTGTTCATGAAGATAGGTCTAAGCTCTTAGTGGCACCACCAGAGATTTACTTTTAACCCTCATAGACCTAAACAGCCGCCGGCGACCCAAACAGCTTCTGATCTAAAATGTTAAAAACTGCTGAACCACTAATCTTATCAATATGTGTAAATAATTCAGGTAAAATGCATTTTCTCAGCTTTCCATGGCCACCAGACATGACCCATTTGAATGTTCAGAGGCTTCATATTGAATGTAATTCTCTGCAGCATTGACAGCATTGACAGGAAAATACATGTAGTTTGACAAATAACAGCAATTAGAGACACTTGTTTTTATGTTCAGTTAATGGCATTTTGCAGAAAAATCACTTTTTCTTCAGTTTTCTCTGTTTGATACAACAGCAATTGACACGGTGGTGCAGTGGTTAGCACTCGTGCCTCACAGCAAGAAGGTCCTGGGTTTGATTCCAACAGCAGTCGACGGAGGGTGGGACCTCTCTGTGTGGAGTTTGCATGTTCTCCCTGTGTCTGCTTGGGTTCTCTCTGATGAAAATCTACATAATCAGTAAATTAAATATAGGAAAATACCTGGTTTTCATTGAAAAAATTGCAAAATGCAGAAGATAATATGATAATAAATTGTGATAAATCATTTAGGAAATGTTAAGTGCAGAGAAAATTGCATTTGGAAGTTGCCACTAAATAGTTCTAAGTCTTTAATTGTTAATATTATTCATAAAGGAGCTTGTTATCATTCATCATGCTATATGATGGTCATTATTTACTGTTGGTTGACAATGCCCAGCCTTTTAGCCAAGTCCAAACTAGCCAAAATCAACTAAAAAGCATACCTTGGTGTGCAGCTATGGATTACTTTTATATATACTGTATGATATGATAATAAAATCAAAGATAAATGATGGCCATCAGATATGACCCATTTGGATATTCAGAGGCTTCATATTGAATGTCATTTTCTGCAGCACTGACAATAAAATGCATGTAGTTTGACAAATAACAGTAATTATAGACACTTGTTTTTATGTTTAGTTAATGACGTTTTGCAGAAAAAGTCACTTTTTCTTCAGTTTTCTCTGTTTGATATAATAGCATTTGTATTTACTCTGAGATTTTATGAAAATTTACATAATTAGTAAATGAAATGTAGGAAAATATCTAGTTTTCATTTTAAAAAAATGCAAAATGCAGAGGATTATGTGATAGTAAATTGTGATAAATCAGGTTAAATGCAGAGAAAATTGCATTTAAAAGTTGCCACAAAATAGTTTAAAGTCTTTAATTGTCAATGTTTTTCATAAAGGAGCTTGTTATCATTCATCATGCTACATAATGGACATTATTTACTGTTGGCTGACAATTCCTAGCCGATTTAGCCAAGTCCACACAAGCCAAAATCAACTAAAAAACATACTTTGATGTGCAGCTATGGATTACTTTTACATGTACTGTATGGTATGATAATAAAATCAAAAATAAATGATGACCATCAGATATGACCCATTTGGATATTCTGAGACTTCATATTGAATGTCATTTTCTGGAGCACTGACAGTAAAATGCATGGAGTTTCACAGATAACAGTAATTATAGACACTTGTTTTTATGTTTAGATAATGACATTTTGCAGAAATAGTCACCTTTTCTTCAGTTTTCTCTATTTTATATAATAGCAATTGTATTTACTCTGAGTTTTTATGAAAATTTACATAATCAGTATATTAAATTTAGGAAAATACCTGGTTTTCATTGAAAAAATGCAAAATGCAGAGGATACACTGGAAAAAATCAAAATCTTACCAAGTGTATTTTTCTCATTTCTAGTCAAAATATCTCATCACACTTAAAATAAGACAGAATCACCTAAAGTGTAAGTTTTTAGTGAGATATAAGAACTGGGAGATTTGGCAGGTTTTTTTTTTTTTTTTGCTTGAATTAAGCAAAATTGAACTGAATTAAGCATATAAAAAAAAAAAAAAAAAACAAATCTGCAAATGGAACAAGTGAAAATTATCTTGGCGAGATTTCTTGAAATAAGTTTTTCAAGATCTATTATGTAAAAATTAGTTCTTATATCTCACTGAGAAGTTATTCTTTAGGTGATTATGTCTTATTTTAAGTGTGATGAGATATTTTGACTAGAAAGGAGAAAAATACACTTGGTAAGATTTTGATTTTTTTCCAGTGTAATATGATAATAAATTGTGATAAATCACTTAGGAAAGATTAGATGCAGAGAAAATTGAATTTGGACGTTGCCACAAAATAGTTCTAAGTCTTTAATTGTTAATATTATTCATAAAGGAGCTTGTTAACATTCATCACGGTCATTATTTACTGTTGATTGAGAATACCCAGCCTATTTAGCCAAGTCCAAACTAGTCAAAATCAATTAAAAAGCAAACCATGATGTGCAGCTATGGACTGCTTTTCTATGTACTGCATGGTATGATAATAAAGTCAAAGATAAATGATGGCCATCAGATATGACCCATTTGGATGTTCAGAGGCTTCATATTGAATGTCATTTTCTACAGCACTGACTGTAAAATGCATGGAGTTTCACAGATAACAGTAATTATAGATGCTTGTTTTTATGTTCAGTTCATGACATTTTGCAGAAAATGCCACTTTTTCTGTAGTTTTCTCTGTTTGATATAATAGCAATTGCATTTGCTCTGAGCTTTTATGAAAATTTACATAATTAGTAAATGAAATGTAGGAAAATATCTAGTTTTCAATGAAAAAATGCAAAATGCAGAGGATTATGTGATAGAAAATTGTGATAAATCAGGTTAAATGCAGAGAAAATTGCATTTTAAACTTGCCACAAAATAGTTCTAAGTCTTTAATTGTCAATATTTTTCATAAAGGAGCTTGTTATCATTACCTCCGCCAAGGAGGTTATGTTTTTGCCAGGGTTTGTTTGTTTGTCTGTTTGTTTGTTTGTTTGTTTGTCTGTCCGTTAGTGTGCAACATAACTCAAAAAGTTATGGACAGATTTAGATGCAATTTTCAGGGTTTGTTGGAAATGGGATAAGGAAGAAATGATTAAATTTTGGTGGTGATCGGGGGGGGGGGGGGGGCACTGATCAGCCTTGGCGGAGGTCTGCGCTCTCCGAGTGCTTCTAGTTCATCATGGTACATAATGGACATTATTTACAGTTGCTTGACAATGCACAGCCTTTTAGCCAAGTCCAAACTAACCAAAATCGACTAAAAAGCATACCCTGATGTGCAGCTATGGACTACTTTTCTATGTACTGTATGGTATGATTATAAAATCAAAAATAAATGATGGCCATCAGATATGACCCATTTGGATGTTCAGAGGCTTCATATTGAATGTATTCATGTTGAATTTTCTGTAGCACTGACTGTAAAATGCATGGAGTTTCACAGATAACAGTAATTATAGATACTTGTTTTTATGTTCAGTTCATGACATTTAGCAGAAAATGCCACTTTTTCTGTTGTTTTCTCTGTTTGATATAATAGCAATTGCATTTGCTCTGAGCTTTTATGAAAATTTACATAATTAGTAAATGAAATGTAGGAAAATATCTAGTTTTCAATGAAAAAATGCAAAATGCAGAGGATTATGTGATAGTAAATTGTGATAAATCAGGTTAAATGTGGAGAAAATTACATTTGAAAGTTGCCACAAAATAGTTCTAAGTCTTTAATTGTCAATATTTTTCATAAAGGAGCTTGTTATCATTCATCATGCTACATAATGGTCATTATTTACTGTTGCTTGACAATGCACAGCCTTTTAGCCAAGTCCAAACTAACCAAAATCGACTAAAAAGCATACCCGGATGTGCAGCGTTGGACTACTTTTCTATGTACTTTATGGTATGATTGTAAAATCAAAAATAAATGATGGCCATCAGATATGACCCATTTGGATGTTCAGAGACTTCATATTGAATGTCATTTTCTGCAGCACTGACAGTAAAATGCATGGAGTTTGACAAATATCAGTAATTATAGACACTTGTTTTTATGTTTAGTTAATGACATTTTGCAGAAAAAGTCACTTTTTCTTCAGTTTTCTCTTTCATATAATAGCAATTGTATTTACTCTGAGCTTTTATGACAATTCACATAATTAGTAAATGAAATGTAGGAAAATATCGAGTTTTCATTTTAAAAAAAATGCAAAATGCAGAGGATTATGTGATAGTAAATTGTGATAAATCAGGTTAAATGCAGAGAAAATTGCATTTAAAAGTTGCCACAAAATAGTTCTAAGTCTTTAATTGTCAATGTTTTTCATAAAGGAGCTTGTTACCATTCATCATGCTACATAATGGACATTATTTACTGTTGCTTGAGAATACCCAGCCTATTTAGCCAAGTCCAAACTAGCCAAAATCGACTAAAAAGCAAACCTTGATGTGCAGCGTTGGACTACTTTTATACGTACTGTATGGTATGATAATAAAATCAAAGATAAATGGTATGTCATGCAGGCTGACCCTTTGGTTTAAGTCTTGGATGCTTTAGGCTGCACTGTAAGCAAAGATGTATAATTAACAACATGCCTCATATTAAACACCCTGTAATCTGGATCAAACCCACCATGTGCCAAGTAGAGCAGATTGGCAGGAAAAGGGGGGGGTTTAGTTGTTCTTTTGCTTTCCAGCCAACTGTGCTTTTGCTGTATTTCATGATCTTTTTGCATGTCTCTTTAGAGCTAGCCCAGACACTAAAATCAATTGGCCAGAGTGTTGGAGCTTTGGATGAGTTTTAACTGCGTCATGGGGGCGATAGAAATCGAGTCCAGCGGTGTCTTGTACTTGTTTTTGTTCCCGTCTTTATGGGACCGTAAAAACCACTGTTGTAATCTCCCTATCTGTTTTCTCTATGCCCACAGGCAAACAGACGTGCCCTCCAGAGAAGTTTGACTGTGGGGGATCCACCAACAAGTGTGTCTCGTTGTCATGGAGATGTGACGGAGAGAAGGACTGCGAGAACGGGGCGGACGAAGAAGACTGCGCTTCCGGTGAGTTTGTCAAAGTCAACTGTCTGTCCTCTAACGTAACAGAAGTATCCTCAAATAAAGTCATATACAATTCTTTCCGGAGGCTTCACCTTTCATTTTTCACCACTAACTGCATTTGAAAAGGTTTTTTTTTTGTGTGTGTGTCAGTGACAGATGTGTAGCAGCGAGCGATTTGACGAGGCTTGAATTCTTCTTAGAACTCAGTCTTCTTTTCTTTTTGTATTTTATATGGTTTCACGCTTTCTGATCTCACATCTCATCCAGAGGCTTAAGACATTAAAGCACAGTAGGGAACACTCTATATAATTAGAGGGATTTGAAGTGAGCCTTGATTTAAGCTGGTTCTTGCACTCGACAACACAGTACCCTTTGATGAGGAATGATATTTGGTCTGGTGTATCAAATATCTCCAGCTCTACGTTGACGTTACGAGGTTTCTATCATTTCAAAATGAATCTCGGGTCTTTAGCCTTTCTACTGCAGAGTTGCCAGACCAATCAAAAAATGACATCACCCCCTACTAAACCAATCAGACAATTCAGCGATGCGTGGCCCCGCCCCCCACCCCCTGAAGGGACTATTCTTGCCCTACTTCTGAGGTGCCATGAAGAATTGGCTTCTTCTTCTATATCTCTCCCTTGCCTCTTTCGTGTCAAGAAAAATTGATTGAGGCAACGGAGCTGAAGGGGGGGTGTGGTGTTTAGACTTTGAAGATCACGGAAAAATGGCACGTGGCAAAAAATGCACAGAGGGAAAGGAAAGAAAAGACATCTGTTTATTATGCTATATAAACTGTGTCGTTGCTTTTCTCATTCATATCCTCCCCCCCTCAGTTGTTTGCATGTGTGTGGGTGTTACAACTGTGACAGCCTGGCATTTAAGTTATTCATGTTTATTCATAACAAATACACATTTTTTTTTTTCTTATGAAAGCCAAATAAAATCAGCACACAATTACAACAAACATAAATCAGACAAATTAGTTTGCGCTTGCCTTAAGTGATACTTGATTAAAGTGCTCCTCATGCTATTCATTTGTCACAATAATATCCCTTTCATGCACAGCGGTCACTATAGTGGACAGTTCTTCTCCAGCTGTCCTCTTGTATATTCACAGGTTTTGTTGTTTTAATTCCATATCAGCCAACACAGTGGACGCTTATGCACCATCCCATAATACACTGACATTCAGACCATTACTGTAACTTTCCTGTTCTTGATAAACATGATCTGCACTATCATATTTGGGTGTACATCAGTTGCCAGTTGTTATTAGACTGTAATTAACACGTCTGTTTTGTTTTTTTTTTAAAACAAAAAGTTTTTTTTTCCATATTATTTGAGTGAATAATAACTAGCATAAGATGTGAGAAAACATCGGATCAGCGGCATTAAAAATGTTTTTATATTTCATAATTTTCACACAGTGTATCAGTATATACATGTTTCTTTGCTTTAAAAATTAAAATAATTAAATGGTGTCCAGCTAAGTGGACATTTTTGTAACTCCATGTAAAATAGGTTCATAAAAAATTCAGTCACATTGTTTTTTTTAATGTCTAAAGTTGACTAAAAACACTCAGGGAAAAAAATCTTGATTAAGGTTCTCATAATTCATACATGAAAGGGATATATATATATATATATATATATATATATATATATATATATATATATATATATATATATATATATATATATATATACACACACACACAGGGTGGGGAAGCAAAATTTACAATATTTTGGTGGCAGGGATTGAAAGACAGTGTATGACCAATTAGTTTATTGAAAGTCATGAGAATTTATTTGCCACAAGAAAATTGACATAATAGAAAATGTTTTTATTCTATGTGTCCTCCTTCATTCTCAATAACTGCCTTCACACGCTTCCTGAAACTTGCGCAAGTGTTCCTCAAATATTCGGGTGACAACTTCTCCCATTCTTCTTTAATAGTATCTTCCAGACTTTCTCGTAATAGTTTTGCTCACACTCTTTGACGTTTGCATTCCTGATTACTCATATGGGCAAAAATTTCTGAAAAGGTATGGATAATAGTGTTAGGTATGATTATGACATCAATATATGTTTGGTTTCAAAACAATTGACGTAGTGCCTGCTGAGAGAAAACAACTAAATGTTCATTGTAAATTTTGCTTCCCCACCCTGTATATATATTTCCATTAAATCACAAATGCGATGATTTATTTATTTATTATCGCAAGATGACATGAGAAGTCATTCCAGAAACATGGCAACAAATGGAAATATGGTGTTGATTTACAGATATATTCATTATTATTATATTATACATTTTCCACAAGTATTATGATTCAGAAGAAAAGTCCAAAGATAGAGGGTCCTAATACTTTTGTTACATTAATATTCTGTCTTGTCTTATTTTGTTTGTTCCTTGTTTTTTGTGTGTTGTTTGATTGTTATGTTTTGCCTGATTGCTGTTGTTGATTACTTTTTACCTTAATGTTTACTTACTGACTTGTGTATGTATTTGTATTACCTTCAAGGATTTATGTGTGTATGTATGTATGTATGTACTTATTTATTCATTTACTTTTCTGTTATGTCAGTATGGGTGTGTATGTAGTCACTTTTCCATTGGACATCTGCGCAAAACTTTACCAATATTTACTAAATGTCAAAAAAACAGAAGTGCGTAATGTCGGTTTTTCCATTAAATCACAAATGCGATGATTTATTTATTTATTATTGCAAGATGACACGAGAAGTCCTTCCATAAATATGGCGACAAACGTAAATATAGTGTTGATTTACAGATATATTCATTATTATTATATATTACCCCTCTATCTTGTACTAAATTAAAAAAATGATTGGGTTTCCCGGTGTGTCCACATGTACCGCAACATGTTTCTTCTTCTTCTTCACTTGGTGTAATGAACGTCAACATTGTTTGTTTTTTTTTTTTTTTAATTCACCTGACTCTAGTTGTGAAAAAAGGTCTTTCCATTGAGTTTTGCGTGATATACCATTTGCGCTACGCTAAAAATGCCAGCGCAAACACTTTTAATCGAAAAATGAGACTTTTGGAGAAATCGTCTTTTTTCATTCGGTAAATTTTTATGCACAAGTTATATTTGCGCAATTTGAAGGTCAATGGAAAAGCAGCTAATGACTTTGAGCCTCAAAGTGGCCAAACGCTCCCATGCCAGAGTAAATGGTAGTGATTCCATTGACTTTAGATCTAATGCCCTCTTAGCTTGATGGCTTTTCACTGCGCTGCCCATTGAAACGCAGTTTAGCCTGTGCTAATCCTTTTTTCATTCTAATGTCTGTATTGATGCAGGAGTCTTAAGCCTCTCAGTTGTGACATGGGGGCAGGCTGCAGGCTGCCGCCCACCCAAGGCAAAGGCCAGAATCTCCGCAGATATATATATATATATATATATATATATATATATATATATATATATATATATATATATATATATATATATATATATATATATATATATATATATATATATATATACGCTTGCCAGGGAGAAGTTTACAGCACAGAGCTACAGTAGATAGCATCACAAAATTAGGCTTTTAGGGGATGTTCAGCCTGGTTTATCTGAACTCTGAATGGGCTCAACGCCAGGTTACACCAAGGGCAAGAAGCTTTTAAATGTCACTGACTGCAGATCAGTCTGTATTTACCAAGCTATCATATCCCTCTGTGTTATATTTACAGTCCGATCCAGTGTTGGAGTTAGTTAAATCAGTTTTATTTATATCGCCCAATATCACACATCACAAATTTGCCGAAAGGGGTTCTAGAGTTTTACAATATACAACACTCTGTGTAGTTCAATCCTGAGTTCAACAGACATGCTTGTTTTTATTCTGTTATATATTTACATTTTTCTTTTCTTTAAAACTGTTTTGCACTACACATCACTAGAGAGCTGTCTGTTTTAATTTAGTTGTACGTATGTATAATGACACTGAAGGCATTCTATTCTATTCTATTCTATTCTATTCTATTCTATTCTATTCTATTCTATTCTATATCTGTGTTATATTTACAGTCCGATCCAGTGTTGGAGTTAGTTAAATCAGTTTTATTTATATCGCCCAATATCACACATCACAAATTTGCCAAAAGGGGTTCTAGAGTTTTACAATATACAAGACTGTCTGTATTTCAATCCTCAGTTCAACAGACATGCTTGTTTTTATTCTGTGTATATATATATATATATATATATATATATATATATATATATATATATATATATATATATATATATATATATATATATGTATATTTATATTTACACTTTTTTCTTTTAACCTGTTTTGTGCTACACACCACAAAAGAGTTGTCTCTTTTAATTTTGCTGTACATATGTATAATGACAATAAAGGTATTCTATTCTATTCTATTCTATTCTATTCTATTCTATTCTATTCTATATCTGTGTTATATTTACAGTCCAACCCAGTGTTGGAGTTAGTTAAATCAGTTTTATTTATATCGCCCAATATCACACATCACAAATTTGCCGAAAGGGGTTCTAGAGTTTTACAATATACAACACTCTGTGTAGTTCAATTCTCAGTTCAATATTATTCTGTATATATATATATATATATATATATATATATATATTTACTTTTTTTTTTAAACTGTTTCGCACTATGCACCACAAGAGAGTTGTCTCTCTTAATTTGGTTGTACATATGTATATTCACAATAAAGGTATTCTATTCTATTCTATTCTATTCTATTCTATTCTATTCTATTCTATTCTATTCTGTTCTGTTCTATTCGGTTCTATTCTGTGCAGTGTAGTGTGCACAAACAGGGTTGAAATGAGCATACCTATTTATTTGTCATTCTGCACATGCAGCTAAAAAATACAGGAAAATTGTGCACAGTCTTAAAAGACACACAAAACTAAATGTGTTCTAATGGTTAAAGCCAGTATTTAGTGTGAGCCTTGAGTCCATGACATGAAGCAGCACAAACAGTTAGAAACACTGGACATGGGTTGAATAAAATCTGGTGTAAAACATCAGGAAATTAATGCAATAAATGTCATATGATCTGAACAAAAAGGGTTATAGACCTTTTAAGTGCAAACAGAGTTCACACTTAACACCACTTTAGTTTGTAGAAACTGGTTTTTCCTGAAACTTGTGCTTTTACTACTGTACATACTTCACATTTATCAGATTGTATCTTAACCCATAAAGACCCAAACATTCTCCGTCAAGCAAAAGCATCGAGTGATCTAAAATATTTAATACCTGTTGGTTTATTAGTCCTGTCAATCTATGTAAATTATTGGTGTTAAATACAGTTTGTCATCTTTTCATGGTCATCAGATATGACCCATTTGGACGTTCAGAGGCTCCGTAGTGAATGTGGAAACACCATCATCTTCTACAACATTGATTCACCAATAAAATCAATGGAGTTTGATAAATGGCAGTGGATGGAGACACTTGTTTTTACATTGAGTTATTGATGTCCTTGCTGAAAAGGTCATTTTTTTCTTGTTTTCTCTGTTTCTGATATAATAACCTTCAACTTTAATCGGACGTTTTATGTATATCTACATGATCAGTGAATTAAATATAAGAAAAATACTTGATTTTCATGAATGAAAAAAACAGAGGATCATGTAACAAATCGTGATAAATCACTTAAGAAAGGTTAAATAGAGTGAAAAATTCATTTGGGAACTGCCACATAAGTAGCACTGGGTCTTTATGGGTTAGTACAGAGAGTGAAAAATGCATATGTGTGGTCTAACTTTACTAAAGCAGCTTTAATAATAATTATAATGGATTAGATTTCTATAGTGCTTTTTGGGCCACTCAAGGCGCTTTATATTCTTGACCCTTTGATGGACATTCTATGTAAAGCTAAATGAATTTTACATCAATGCATTGTAATGGTAAAATTACTTATATCCATATATATTCATATATATTCATATATATTTTCATATATCTCATATATCATATAGGCTTCTAACTATTTCAGATATATTCATGTCACTGTGTATTATAGAGCAGTTTTGACCTCTTTTGTGTTTTGTCCACAGTAGAAGGCCAAACCAACATTTCTCACAGGGGTCTTATCTCTAAGTTCCTGACACTAACCAAAACACTTTCCACACATCATAATTTTCTCATGGGAGACAGAAGACTACATTGTGATTTGTATTTTTGGGTTCAAACCGTCTCAGTCTCTTGTCTGAGTGATATCTCTTTCTATGGAGCTCCAAATAAAGTGATTTCTTTGACACTGAACGTTTGAACCTTTCCTTCTTTATTGAAGACGAATTAGTAGAGTATTATGTTTCCATAACAGCATGATAATTAAACTATTCTAATGTCAACTATGCAGAAAAAACAGTATCCTGAAAATAGTACACAGTCTTTTGTCACCAGCGGAGATTAAAAAATATATATATATATTGACACTTTAATCTGCTCTCTACTCCCTCTCTTGTCATTTTTGTCTGGTTCTGTTTGTGTGCTATGTGATGATATACGTACCAAGGCAGCACTGTTTTATCCTCATGTTATTGTCCCATCCATTTAAGCTGAAATTGGTCTTGATATTGCTGTTGTTGTTAGCAATTCCCTTCAAGTGCATTAAATCAATAGAAAGAAGACTATTATGGAAATGTGTGGAGTATAGAGTGCAGATGTGTATTATATGTGGGGAATAAAATATTTTGTAGTAAAGTATGGTAGTGAGGTGTTAATAACTTCTTACTTGCAACCTCTAAATTTATAGCTGAATATAGCAATGCATATGCAAAATATATTTAAGGATATAATGAGCTGCATGTCTGCATATTTCCGTGTTTCTCTAATGTTACTGTCCAGTTTATTATCGCTATCCAGTAATTCTTCTGTTCATATCACGTCTATCACATAACATAACATAATGTAACATTTCTTTAAGAATTTGCATAAGTATTTTGAGGTTGCAAGCGTGTCACAACAGGACGCAGTACAAGGAAGAAGAATTGCAGCTGGGAATGGATGGCATTGTAATTACGCTGTGTGTCTGCAGTACTCTAAGTGCTGCAGACTTTACATCTTAAATATTCACAGTCTTGATGCGAGGTGAGGGAGGAGAGGAGGAAATTACCAATTGGTTTGAATAAGTCTCGGTGTGTCTGTTAGTTGGGCGCTAGCTGCTGGCACGGGGGGGGCAGCTGGAGAATTCACTTCAAAGCTGTGATAATAACCCAGCTGTATGTTTGGGTTTCAATGGAGAAGACGAATGAATGAGGCGATGTGTGAAGTGCAGCGGCAGTCGCACTGGATCGACATTTTCCTCCTGCCAACAAGCTCTCAGCTGTAAACCTCTGCCAGTCGGGCTGCATTTGAACTCATGTTTCAAGTCATCTCTAGGTCAATGAGTTCAAAATATGAAGCTGGAAATACAACTGCACCACATACATGAGGACTATTGTAAAAAAAAAAAAGCAAAAAAAAAAAAAAAAAAAAAAAACAGCAAAAAGCTGTGATTTAAGGCAGGAATTTGGAACATTTGTGTGTGTTAAAATCTCTACAAATCTGGCCTGTTAAATATACGGTTGACTTGCACAGTTATTTGAGCAGTGTTGAAATTTAGACAAATCAGTAACTTTATTCAGTATAAGAATGCTAATTGTGCATATTTGAAAATTACATAATGTGAATAAACGTTACTGAATGTAATCTGAGTAAAATTTTGATATATTACCTCCACATGAAACATATTGTATTCCACTACCCACACAGTACATAAACATTTACACCCTGATCCTCATGTAAACAGCATTAATTTGCAACATATGAGATTTTGTGTATTTCCATGTGGACAGAGAAAACATAGATTGGACTCCAATTTGTGTATAACCTTTTGTTGACTTGTGTACAGAACATGTGCCTGAAACATCAAATATACATCTTAATAGGTGTATAAATCAGTGACTTACCAGGAGATTGATGTCAGCGTGTGCACATGTGGGGGACTGACCAAACCACACATGAGCAAGTGTAGTGGAAAAATCTATATAAAACAAGTGGTGCCAGGCACAACAAACCCCGCCCCTCACTTGTACTGTAGCTTATTTTGGCATCGATCCAGCTGATGTCATCATGTCTATTTGTGTGCTGATGTCAGCATATCAATTGCCTCTATATATGTGCCACATTTGAAGAAAATTGAAACAAAACTGATGTTTTTATAGACATGTGAAATTTCAGCCATTATAAGTAAATGGGAAGAAAAAAAAGATGTAAAAAATTCATTAAAAATTTGAACTTTGATGTACTGTTCTCAAAATGTAATAACATCTATTCTGGATCACTGACAATCCATAAACCAAATTTGGTATGAATTCAACTAATAGTTTTGCTGCTACAGACATGTGACATTTTGCCCAATATCCTCCTGAGACTCAGCAATGCATTTTTGTCCTCTGTAGGGGACAGAAGTTTGCCAGTTTTACTTAACAAATGCTATCCATTGCAAAGGACATTCCATTAAAAAACTAGAAGCACTCGGAGAGCGCAGACCTCCGCCAAGGCTGATCGGTGGCCCCCCCATGGGCCCCCCCACCCCCGATCACCACCAAAATTTAATCATTTCTTCCTCATCCCATTTCCAACAAACCCTGAAAATTTCATCCAAATCTGTCCATAACTTTTTGAGTTATGTTGCACACTAACGGACAGACAAACAAACAAACAAACAAACAAACAAACAAACCCTGGTAAAAACATAACCTCCTTGGCGGAGGTAACAAATAAATAAATAAATAAATAATTTTAAAAATGTATAAAACTGTTGCATTATGTAGTTTCAAATCAAGACAATTATTTAATGTTAAAAAAAAAGCTAAATTTTTCACTTTCATGGGTCTCAGGAGGTTATAAGTAAATGGGGGAAAAATATTTTAAAAATTCTCAAAAAAAAAAAAAAAAAGACATACTGTTCCCAGAATGTACTGATTTTTATTCTGGGTCATATAAACCAAATTTGGCATGAATTCAACCAACAGTTTTGCTGCTAGAGTGTTAACAATCAAACAAACCGAACCAAAAACAATACCTCTTCCTTCCCCTTTGGGGGGTGGGGTAATAAAGAATTAACTTCAGCAACCCAGAAAAAAACAGTTTCCATAATTTTTGTTTATTACTCAATTTGCCATTACTTTTCTACTTTATGACAAACTACAACCTCTGCACATCCAGTATTATCTGGATTGAAGGTTAAAGGTTAACTTCCCTGTGGGGAAAATCAGTGTCTGCATTTTCCTTATCCTAATACATAACAACTAGCATTAGCATTAGCACTAGCACTTATCCAATCCAATCCATTTTTATTTCTAAAGCACAAATTTAAATAAACACAAAGGTTTCCAAAGTACTGCACAGTAAAATAAACACAATGAAAACATAGTAAGAAGATAAAATACTAAGATAAGAAACACAATGAAAAATAATAAATAGATAGATAGATAGATAGATAGATAGATAGATAGATAGATAGATAGATAGATAGATAGATAGATAGATAGATAGATAGATAGATAGATAGATAGATAGATAGATAGATAGATAGATAGATAGACTGTCCACCCCAGATAAAATATCCCTGCACATAAAATCAACAACCTACACAGTGTTAAAAACCAAAAAAAAGAGGTGGGTTTTAAGAAGAGTTTTAAAATTAGACTGTGAGGAGGCCTGTCTAAAGTGCAGCGGCAGTTCATTTCACAGTTTTGGAGCGTATGAACAGTAAACTGCGATTGAATGCACTCAGGGACTGACTCCAGATCAGTTTTGGTCGAGGCCACCGACAGTGTGTCAATCACTAATAGTACGTGCCGACTTCTTACTCCAACAGGGACGAGCCTGAATGTCATTTATTGTTGCCTGGAGCTCCAATAGTTGTCAACAACAAATATTCACCGCCTTAAACAAATTGAAAGGAACATTCATGCACTCTGCCATCACTTTTCCTGACATCAAAATAAACATAACAAAGAAAAGTTTTGTGCCCTAGTCGTGGAGTCTATCAAATCATATTTCACCGCAGTTTGTCTGTCCCGGAGGCTGGACAGGATTCTGACAGAGATGCAGAGCTCGCCATCAGCAGATGTTAGTAGACCCCCTCCCTCATCCCTCTGTCTATTACTCACAGCTGCACATAAAGCAGTGTTATGGAGTTCCACATTAGTTTCTGTTGAGTTATGAATAATTTAGTCAGTAAAAGACATTCACTCTTTGTTATAGTGTAAATCAGCAAAATGTTAACACAGTGTTAGACAAAGGTTTTCAGTCACCAGGATGATGGACTCCTTCAGCGCTCAGCTCCTCTCCATCACCATAATTCAGTCTTTTATTGTGTTTATTTCTCTTTGTCCTTCCCTATTTTGCATGGTGATCATCAGTCATAACTTTATTGTCAATGTCATATTTGTCAAAATTACGACAACACTCAATCTGTGAGGATGCAGTCGCTCGGAGATTATACATTATTATATCCTGACAGTCATGAGGAGTGTGTTTGTGTCCTGTTTTGATGCTTTTCCACTGCTAGTATCAGCTTGACTTGGACCAGAGTGATAGTAAACATTAAACTACAAAAGCACTCGGCGAGCGCAGACCTCCACCAAGGCAGATCAGGCCCCCACCCCGATCACCACCAAAATTTAATCATTTGTTCCTTGTGCCAGTATCAGCATTTCCTGAAAATTTGATCAAAATCCGTCCATAACTTTTTGAGTTATCTTGCTAACAGACAGACAAACAAACAAACAAACAAACAAAGCCTGATGAAAACATAAGGCGCTTCTCAATACCAAGAACGCAGAGTACGGTCTTGCGAACTTGACGAGTACGGTCTTGGTAAGAATGGTCCCAGAGAACATTCTCCCCAAGAATTCAAGTCTACCTGTGCAGTTGTCCCTCACTATAATGTGGTTCACCTTTCGCGGCCTCTCTGTTTCGCAGATTTTTTTAGTGCAATTTTGCATGCTTTTTTTTTACAGCGTATGAATGCGCATTGTGTTCTGTGTCCTGATTGGCTAAGAGACTGTAGACCATTGTCAATCAATCTCCTCAGTGCCGTGTCTGCTGTACAGTACAGAATGTGTTCGTCTCGCCAAATTTGCATAAATGTTCAATCGCTAGCAGTGTGACTCTGAAGTGCTGTATGTTTGCAAATTTTCTCCCCGACTAAACCCACAATGTCAACGAAGCGTTCTATGCCGACAAAGGCACCTGTGGTCGCACCCAAAAGGCAGAGGAAGATGCTAACCATAGCCCAAAAAGTTGGACTTCTGGACATGCTGAAGGAAGGTAGAAGTTACGTGGCTTTAGGGCGCCATTACGGAATAAATTAATCTTCGGTTCGTTCTGTACGTATTTTTTAAAATCTACAAAGGTTTGAACTTTGAGAGTATTTAAACAAAAGAGAAATGTGAGAAAATGTTAATGCCTGTCTGAGAAAAGTCTATAAAGTGTGTGGTGAGGGGTTTTACAGCCTTAAAACATATAGAATAATTGTAAAAAAATAAAGCTGACTACCTCGCGGATTTCACCTATTGCGGGTTATTTTTAGAACGTAACCCCCGCGATAAACGAGGGACCACTGTAATTGGAACAGCTGTGTACTTGTGAACTTTTCTCCCTGTCTCTGCTGTATTTACACCATCGGCTCCATAACGTATTTCCCTCAGATCACCACAATGTCACTTCATTTGATTTCGATACATTTGCACTAGTACTTACATGTCATTTATACCTTTTGTATATTTTTCAAAACTGTCATACATGTTGTCGGTTTAGTCAGGCACAGCCACCCGGATCCCGCTCAAGCCGGCACGAACTGCATCTTGGGAATTATTTCCCAGCGAAGTCTACATGAGTCACCAACTTTGCCTCCTTGGTTTAAGCTAGCAGACAAGAACAACATCCAGGTATTCAGTGCGTTCTTGGTTTATGCAAACTTGCAACTGGAACAGTACTTAGGCTGCGACTGATGACGATTCACAAGAACGCGAGAACGGAAGAACAGACAAGAACGCATGTTGAGATTTGGCCATAACTTCCTTGGCGGAGGTAATAAAGTCATGCAGAACTCCTATTGGTCAATCCACCGTGACTGCATTAGTTTGTATTTGTGTCATAGTCCGTGCATTTACATGACAACTTTTATTCCTGGTTTAATCTGAATAAACGTTAGATCCTATTTAAGATGACCATGTAAACACCTTATTCCAGTTGAAAAAGAATAGTTACCTCCACCTAGGAGGTTATGTTTTTCCCAGGGTTTGTTTGTTTGTTTGTTTGTCTGTTTGTTTGTTTGTTTGTTTGTTTGTCTGTTTGTTTGTTTGTTTGTCTGTCCGTTAGTGTGCAACATAACTCAAAAAGTTATGGACAGATTTGGATGAAATTTTCAGGGTTTGTTGGAAATGGGATAAGGAAGAAATGATTAAATTTTGGTGGTGATCGGGGGTGGGGGGGCCCACGGGGGGGGGCACTGATCAGCCTTGGCGGAGGTCTGCGCTCTCCGAGTGCTTCTAGTTCAGAATAAATTTAAATCCGAATAAAGTCACTGGATTAATCCCCTTTTAATTCCGAACTAAATTCTTCCTGGGACATGTAAACCCTTTATTCCGTTTGAACTTTATTCCTGCCATTCTGCTCATGCTCGTTGTCTTGTCCTGTCGCGGTGACGTACACATTCTGCGCTGGTGGAAGAATATACAATGCAGTCTAGTCTAACCAAACCGCTCCAGTGGGCTATTCTGATGGGATCTACCAGCCTCGAAAACCCTGAAGGAAGAGTTCAACACTTGTTTTTTATTAATTCATTTGTCATGCACTAATGAGTTCGATAAGTGGGCAAATCAGTTTGCACTGCAGTGCACCGATTGACTTGTTCTCGCAGCCCTTCTGTTAGCTTAGCTTAGTTTAGCATAATGGCTTCATTCCTATGGTCAGACGTAGCCAGGCTTTCATGGGTGAGCCGTAGTATTTTATGAGTAATTTTGTGAAATTCAGTTCTCCCTAATCATTCCTTTAGTCCGGTGGGGTCAATATGATCACAAATTGAGGCTCAAATCATGGTGATGTGACTTACTGCAGGAATAAAATCTTGGGAAACTAAATGCAAAGCTAAAACGCTAAAGCAAAGCTAATTTAGCGCATGCATCCCTTCCAACAAAAAGATTTTCCAACTTTCGTCAACACAACAGTCCCAAGATTATATGAGTGCAGTAAGTCACAGATCTAAAGAAATAATTAGGGAGAATCAGATTTCACAAAATTGCTTACAAAACACAACAAATCACCTTTAAAAAACTGGCTACATGTACCATGGAAATGCAGTGACTATGCTAAGCTAAGCTAACAGAAGGGCTGCAAGAACAAGGCAACGTGAGCACTGCAGCGCAAACCCTTTTGCTCACTTACCTACCTCATTAATACCTCATGTAAACCTTCATTCGGGTTTAACATTTCCATGTAAACAGAAGAGAAAATACTTTAGTTCCGAATTAATTTCTCCTGGAAAAATAAATCGGATTTAAAAAACATCATGTAAGCGTACCCAGTGTCACAACATGAGAAACCAAACAGATTTGAAGCCTATGCAACTATTTTCTCACCTAAAAATATGTTACTGTAACATTTTTTGGATGGATTTATAACTTGGAGTTTTAAATCTCATCCTTGTCCGTTGTTGCCCAGTTTGTTGCCACGGTCACACTGAAGATGATGTCGCTATGACGACCAGTCACTCTGAGGCAGTACTGTACCTGCAGTGGAAATGCAATATACTGGAGGGAATAACTGAACCAAACTGTGCTGAGTTGAGCTGATACTGGCAGTGGAAAAGCAGCATAGTAAATGGAGTCGCGGAAAAAAAAATATTAGACCATCACAAGTCATCAAAAACAATAGTTATGCAATCAAGTACTAACTCTTGTGTGTATCGTGACGAAAACAAGGAATGCCTAAAAGCACTGTTTTTTTTTTTTCTCAGTGCAATACCATAGTTATTGATGTAAGAACTTAAGTGATTTTGGTAATTATCAAGAAAACCATGGAAAATGGATAGATATCGCTCTGAAATTTCAAACATGCAAAGAAACAAAATAAAACAAAACAAAATAAAACAAAATAAAACATTTAAACGGACAGAAACTATCTCCAAGCACATACAAGTCTGAATTTTGCATGGTCGAAAAGGAGTAGGAAGAAGTATAAACTTATTTAATCCCACCCCTCAGTGCTTTTACACCTTTATCACTAACTTAATACAAGACTCAAACAATACTATTTTCCTAATTTTAGCATCAAACCACAACAAATACATAATGCAGTAACTGAATTATACACAACAATATGTTCGTGTCAGTACAGTCATACAAACAGACTCAACAATTCAGCCATTTTCTTCAATAATTACAGCAGATTTATCAATACATCATCCATAAACAAACAGGCCCCATTGTCATTATCAAATACTGTACCTTTAAAGAATCAATTCCTTATATCTTTTTTTAAACTGAATTATGTTTGATATTTGTTTTATCTCCACACACAGTTTATTCCACAATTTTACTCCACAGATGGTCATACAGAAACTTTTTAACGTAGTGTGCACTTTATGAATCTTTAAATTTAATTTTCCCCGTAAATCATAGCCTCCCTCTCTTTCACAAACATTTCTTGAATATTGCCCGGCAGTAAGTTATTCTTTGCTTTATACATTATTTGAATAGTTTTGAATTCCACAAGGTCAATGAGTTTTTAAGTAAACTCTTATGAGCTATTTTTGTTGTTATCATTATATTTGTCCAAACAAATGTACCTTTAGTTGTACCAGGCATTAAAATGAACAAGAAACTGAAGAAAACAAAGGTGGTCTAGTTATTTTTTTTCCAACAACTGTAGTAGTCCTGGACTGTAGTTTAGTTCATCATATTATGTGAGTTGTGAAGCCTTGACACTGTGAGTGAGTGTGAACAAAAACCAAGAATATCTGGAAAATCTACTGTGCAGCTTTAGTGACGTGACAATGTGCAGTGCTACAGAAACTGCCTGGAAAGTTTGATAGAAAGCACACCTCATGGCTAAAAAAAAAAAAAAAAACTAGCTGAAATGGTCAAACACATTTTTAGCTTCAGAGTTAATAAGTGGTGAAAATACCAATAATGGGAGCTTGCTTCTTGCTGTCTTTTACACTCTGTATAGCTTACGGTGAGAAAAACATTCAGACTCACTTTAGATTTTTATTTACCCAAGTGTGAGACGGGAGGTTATACTCCTCAGACTGAGCTGCAGTGTACTCAGTTAGCCCCAGCACACTCTGCTATTAGTAGAAATTTACAGAGTGCATAGCCGCTGCAGACTCAAAAAAAGTAAATCATGCAGAGGCATCTTGCTAATTGAGTCATCCACATGTTGAATTATGTATTAAGTAGAATCTAGCCCTCACTAGAGGAAGCTTTCCCTGATCAACATTACATTAAGTAGCAGCTCTAGAGAGACTGCATGAGAAAGTTGAACTGTGTCCTCAAACCTCAGTGATGTGGAGATTAATGTGCACTTACTCGTCGGGCATCTCTCTGGAGTACGGCTGTCTGCTGGGATCTACTGCAAGGAAGTAGAGCGGGTATGGAGATGTGTGTTTTCATGTATGTTTGCATTTGCACTCACTGTCACGCTGAATCGACTGCCTTCAGTGCATAGATTATTTCTCGGTGGTTGTATTTTGGCTTGTTTTCTCTGTTCGTATTTAAAACTACTTGGATAGTATGAGGTAAACACTCACAGCCAGCGCTCCTCACAGCTGTCTCAGCATCCCTGCAGTGAAACTGAACTGGCAGGTACTGTGCATCCCCAATGAAGAGCCTTTCACACAGTGCCACTTTACAGGACTAAAGTGCTTCTGCAGACAAAAATTCTATCTAATTTCATTCTCCTAATTGAAATCCAGACCTGTTTGCCATTTAGCTAAACACTAGGTATTTTGTTTTTAATTCACCACTCATTTTGATCTGTGAATTCCCTCATGGGTTCTCACTTAGCTCCCTTTTCAACTGCTGATACTGGGGAAAAGGCTAGAAAACAGCCATCAATTCCTCTCCCATTGTGTCCTCCATGATGTGCTCCTAGTTGTTACTGAAAGAGTTATTTCAGCATCACGGGGAAGGTCAGCCGTTGAGCTATTTTCCCCGGTGGCTGTGTGACCAGTCTGAACTGGCAGGCAGTGTAAGAGTGTATAATTCTACCTTTCCAAGCTTGTCTTTACTGGAGGTGCTGCGTTTGTACGTGCATGCTCCAGTGACCTTGGCGCAGTGGAGGAAGGCTGGGTCTGCAGAGGACTTGAGCGGACAGGTCTGAACCATCCCCTTCAGTTTAGATTTAAGAATACATACGTCAGAGCTGAGAGAGTATGAAGGGGTGCAACCGGGGACTGACCTGCTCAGATTAAAAGAAAAATACATTATATAAAGAAAGGCTGGGAAATATACTGAATTAGTTTGATAAATCTGGGGGTCCTTATTAAAGCGTCTTCTACTGTCACTCAGATGCCAGTACCATCCCTAGTTATGACACTAATATAAAGCCGACTGTCACTGTCATTACTGAACTGTGCCAACAACAAGCTTCAATAATGACAACCACAACCATTGAATACAACAAAATAACATATTCACTACTGTTTTGTCTTCAACAAAACACTTAATCTCTCATGGATGGCACATAAACTCTTAAATGCCAATTCTTAAATATCTGACCCGGGTCAATTTATCGTACTTTCTGGGCTATAAGCCGCACCTGAATATAAGCCGCACCTGACTATAACCCACAGCTGACTTTAAGTCGCACCTGACTATAAGTCGCAGGTGTCCACAATATAACATGAGATATTTACACAGACAGATGGTAAACAGAAAGATTATTTAAATAGTTATTTTCATACCTTAACTGCTTTTTTCCAAACAATGCTTGGAACACGGCAGGAACACGGCTGGTTCAAAAACCGAGGAAAGTAATTGATCTCTATCGTCACCTTTCTTCTGCTCATTGAAACCACTGCAGTCGTCTTCTTCAGTGTCGGAGTTGAACATTCTCAGATAGGCTCCGTCACACACATTCTCAGTCTCTGTTCCGTTGTCACTTCTGTGCAGCAGCTCTATTTCCTTCTTTACAGACAGATCGATGGCTTTTAACTTAAAAGCTGCATCATATGCATTTCTTCATGTGTTTTCCATGATGAGGGTTTGTGCATGACTCGCAAAATGATTGTTCAAAGTTAAGATTAAAACTTCTCCTCTTCATCACCTCTTCCACCTGTCTGTCTCACTCTTATGCTTCATGCTAGAGCGCCCCCTGGAGGCCGTTAGCCCGTAAAAATCGATACTCTAACTGCATCGTTGTATAAGCAGCAGGGTTCAAAACGAGAAAAAAGTAGCGGCTTATAGTCTGGAAAGTATGGTATTTAAAACACCAAGGGGTCCCACGGCCTGTTGGTGAGTGGAAATTCCCCAGATCACATCCGGTCACTTTACGTCAAGTTCTTTTTCGAAGAGAGCCTAAATTCTACTCACAGTAAGGTGTGATGAGACTGTAAATGTATTTGGCAAGAAAGAAAGCTCTTACCTTTAGTTTGAGCCCCAAACACAGTGTCACCACGTCCCATCTGCAAATTGACCAAGGCCTCTTTCGAGCCCACATTGGGTGCCAACTGTTGTGGTTAAAATAACGAAGAAACCACATCTTCAGGAGGGTCTCAGAGAATCTCTCCCATTCTTTATTCGACAGGGGTTTTATACAGGGGTGATCTGACATCATTGTTACCATAAAAGGAATCAACCATCTGATGCGTACGTGATAGACTCTTTAGCCAAATATGTTATAACAATAATAATAATAATAATAATAATAATAATAATAATAATAATAATAATAATAATGATAGATTAGATTTATATAGCGCTTTTCTATGAACGCATACTCAAAGTGCACAGAGGATCCATTATTCATTCCCTCACACATTCACACTCTGGTGGTGGTAAACTACATCTGTATCCACGGCTGCCCTGGGACAGACTGACGGAAGCGTGGCTGCCAATCCACGCCTGCGGCCCCTCCCACCACCACCAAACATTCATACACCAGTGTGAGTAGCAGCACTGGAGGCAAGGAGGATGAAGTGTCTTGCCCAAGGACACAACAGCACACGATTGGGACCGAGCAGGATTTGAACCGGTTATTGGTTATTGGACGACCCGCTCTACCAACTGAGCCATGGCTGCCCCATTATGTTATTAATGACTCTGTTTTGAACATGGCTTAGTGGGAACATCCTCTCCTTTCCGCTCTCACATCAAATTTCTCTACTCGGTGCCAGGTCATTGGAAACTGAACGCACACACACACAATGTACCAGAAGTTACTCAACTTCATGAAATAAGATACACATACTTAAGACTTTATCAAAATACCACAAAGGTTGGGTATGAGATCTTAAGGCGGCCATACACTGTGCGATTATTTCGATCGTTGCACGCAGCTTCATCTCAAACTGTGCGAATCATTCGTAAGGTCAGACTCACGATTCATGTTCTCACACTGTACGAACCGATGCTCGTACACGACCTGACTGCTCACACTGTAGGACCATACATCAGAGGACGCACGACACGTTCGAGTGTTGTATCCGGAAATACAATGTTAAAATACCAAGGAATCCGAAAGTGCATAGACGATTGTGTATTGGCGTGAGTCACGAAATGGTAGTGCTAAACAAAAACCAACGAGCTGTTTTGGCAATATGCGCCATTATCTGCAGGGAATCAAAAAAGAAGAAAAGACGACAATGTGTTTGGTGCAGGCATTGGTTTGCCAGATGTGGACAGTATGGGCTGTCAATCCTACAGCGGGAACTAGAGGTAAGCTGCAAAAGCTAAATTGCACTAGGCCAATAGCCAGCAACTGTAAGCTTAGAATTAGCTTACAGTAGCTGGCCATTATTGTATTTGCACATGCACAGTGTGAGAATTTGAGGCACATCGGCTCGTGGCACTGCTTTGACAGTACGATACACTCACGAGGAGCGAGCAGGATTTCAAACAGCTCTGTTTTCCTTGCGAACACACGATTGCTGGTCGTAAGGTGGTTGTGAGGTGCTAGTCGCTTCTCTTTACCCCATGTACACTGCACGAAGCACGACACACAATTAGAGGCACATTGGGCCCGATCCCAGAAATAGTCGCACGAGTGAGAAATCGTCTCTAAACTCGCACAGTGTATGGCCGCCTTTAGAAAAACAGTTCCAGCAGCTACATTTTGAAAATACTCAGTTGAAAAGTCCAAACCCCTTTCTTCACACATCCCTCTGAAGCCACGCCTCCAGAGTACTGGCACGCTCAATGCTTGTTCTCGAGGGTTCATGAGTGCTGCACAGTAACAGTTCGCCTAGCACCGGTGGCCCTGATCCATGCATACCTCATTCAGTCTCCTCCAACACCCCCGCTCTTACAGAACAGCCCCAGTTCATACCTATCTGACTAACGTCACATTTCCTAGTGATTTATGTCAGTGATAAAACAATTTGCCGGTGAACTTTCCATCCTAATAGAACTACTATACTGAAATATTATTTTAATTTAGATAGTTGAATTCTTAAGTTTAATCACATATTAGTCAGTATTATAATTAGTCAGTATTAGTTAGGATTCTTTTGTGTCACTGGTTAGTGTTAAAGTTCTTTGGATAGGTCACATCTTGGTCACATACTAAAATGTCAGATTTATGATCACAGGACTTTACCTTAGGCACACTTTTAAATACACATGCTCACAGACGATCGTAAACAACTCGAGATTAAGAGGTAAACACTAAATATGGGGTTTTACATAGAGCTGAGGTTTCACATCTGTTTGACTTTAGAGTCAGATGACACCAGTTCATGTTCTGTGACCCAGCCCACCTAGCACAAGGGGGTCAGCCCATAGTTTGGAGATCAGTTTACAAGGATTATAAAAGTGATGTGCAGTGGAATGTCAGGATCCATTTCCCTGATTGGGGTGTGGATCCTCAGCTGAGCTATATTTTGTTTGTGATCAGATCAAGTCAACAATAAATTTATAAAAATGAGACTTAAAAGAGTCCAGACTTATTCTTGGAGCTTCCAACAAAAGAACACGCTAACAATAACTAACCAAGCTCTGGCTCTGGCTTCATTTCCTGTACAGTTGCTCCAAACCTCTGAGAACGCATGATTCATGCATGAAGAGGGGTACATGCAGAGGGGGGAGGGACAAATGTCAGTTGAGTTTGATAGACAGATCACCGTTCAATCATTTCAAGTGGGCGCTCAAAATGATTGGATGGTGTTTTTTTCAGTCCTGTCCACTCCACGTGACTACATTGTTTAATTTTTGTGTTAGAGCATTTAATTAATTGGTTGTAATTGGGGTGTGAAGGGGATTTTAAGCAGTATAGTAAAAAATGTTCCAGGAAAACACCTCGAAGCCCACCTTTAAAGAAAGGTATTCAAGTCACTTTTTTGGTTTTGCTATATTTGTATGAAAATATAGAACCGCCAGGCTGTAAAAATATTGTAATTTAGCCTTAAAATTTAATATCAACCTGTTCTAGCACCTGAAATGATGAGTATGCAAGTGGATAAGGATGTTAGAATATTTAAAATGTATGTGTGGAAAGTTTTAAATCATCCATACCACAGAATTTTTCACCCTGTGCATTGACTGGATAATCGAACTAGATATATTTATTACTTATGTCCAATTGTGTGTCAGATACGAATAACTTGCCAATATGTCCATCTTAATGAAACTGAGTTCTTGAAATTATTTAGTTTTTCTGCATGTAGAGTATCAGTAAGAATAAACTAAAAGGCATCTGTAAAACCATTGTTTGCTCTGTAAAGCTCTTACCCTGTAATTGATTAAAAGTAAAAGGCCTTTGAGTGCTGGAGTGTTAGAACAAGTTTTTTTAAATTTTTTTTAGTTTAGTTTATTTTGAATATGCAACAAGACAAGGTAATCTTACTTAGTCCTTAGAAATAAAACAGGTAGTAAGAAGTTATGGGGGAAAAAAAAACAAAAACAAAGCTTATACATATACATGACTTCATTTGCACATTTGAAAAGGAGTGGGAGGAAGTGTAACTTATTTAATCCCATCCCTTCTCCGCACAACAGTCTATCCTTAGTTTCCTATCAGCAGAATATATAAAAAGTCAAGTCCCTTGGATCTTTTGTAAGTAATTAACCTCACAAGTCGGTTTTCCACTGACCCTCAAATTGCGCAAATATAACTTGCGCATAAAAATGTACCTAATGGAAAAATGACAATTTCGCCGAAAGTCTCATTTTTCAATTAAAAGTTTTTGCACTGGCAAGAGGTGGCTTTTCGGGTGTAGTGCAAATAGTATATCACGCAAAAATGCAATGGAAAGACCTTTTTTCGCAACTCGAGTCAGGTGAATTTAAAAAATGGATGATGATGCATGCGAAGAAGAAGAAACATGTCGCAGTATGTGTGGACACATCAGGAAACCCAATCATTCTTTAATTTAGTACGAGATAGAGGGGTAATATATAATAATAATGAATATATCTGTAAATCAACACCATATTTACGTTGGTTGCCATGTTTATGGAATGACTTCTCGTGTCATCTCGCAATAATAAATGAACAAATCATGACATTTGTGATTTAATGGAAAAACCGACATTATGCACTTCTGTTTTTTTGACATTTAGTAAATATTGGTAAAGTTTTGCGCAGATGTCCAATGGAAAAGTGACTATATACACATACATACACGTAAGTAAATGAATAAATAAGTACATACATACATACATAAATCCTTGAAGGCAACACAAATTAATACACAATAAGTAACTAATAAGGTAAAAAGTAATCAACAACAGCAATCAAACAAAACATAACAATCAAAAAACACACAAAAAACAAGGAACAAACAAAATAAGACAAGACAAAATATTAATGTAATCAAAGTATTAATACCCTCTATCTTTGTACTTTTCTTCTGAATCGTAGTACTTATGGAAAATTTGTTGCCCATTTATAGTGTTTTGATATTTTAAAAAGTCTGTCACTGAATATAAAGGTGGATTTGAATGACAACTGGGCTTCATCCTACTCTTCAATGAACAATCCACTGAAAACACACCTTTCTCTTACAGAATAATTTTTGTAATAAATATGTGTATATTTGGGAAGTCTGGAACTTGGGTTTTGCATTCCCTTCTTAGATGCATTTTTTTATTGGCCACATCATCCAGCCCTAATTTAAAATAACTGCACATAACCGCTCTCCAGTTCTTTTCATCCTACATTTGTTTCTTCTCTAGCCCCTGTTTTTCTTCCCCTTTTCACACTTTATTCCTCCTTTCATGCATTCTGACTCACCACGCTCACACACGCTACGCACTCATCAGCTGTAATGCTAATGTGAATGGAACGACCAGTCATCTCTAGCCTCTACATCTGAGCCACTGGTTGCCACTGGCAACAAACTTCCTCATCAAAGCTGCCAGAAAAAGTAAAGTGGGTTACACTGCCAGCTTCTACTTTCCACAGTGGTAGTCAGAGTGTAGTGCTCTTCCACCCAAGTGACTCAAGAAGAAATGGTCATATTTTCTGTGACATAAAGTTCTCAGTGTATGTAGCATTTTAATTTTGTATTATTCTGTATGAATCAAACAGAGCATTAATCTGGGTCTTATTCAGTTTGGACTTGAATTCTCAATGGGTTCGGCACAAATGTATAATTTTGCGTAGCATTAAACACATCTAATGTAAATGTACATACATAGTCAGGTCCATAAGTGTATTAGTAAGTAGGGATGCACCAATACCACTTTTTTCCAGACTGAGTACGAGTACAAGTGCTTACATTTGAGTACTTGCCGATACCAAGTACCGACACGAGTACTTAATAATCCCATTCCTGTTCTTAGTTCCTTTGGTAAATGTGCTTTATTGTCGTTGTCATTAGTCTGACTGGAACAAAGTGCTGCTACTGACATTTAATGTGTTGGAATGAGCGTTTGTCAATTAATCCACCAGGAGGCGCCGCTCTGAATTAACCATACTGGACAAATACCACGAAGAAGAGGAAAGTTTTATGAGAAGAAGAAGAGGAAAGTCAGTAATAACAAACATGGAGACGACAGAAGTAACACTAATGTGATACTAATATTGCAGCGTTTTCACTGGTAAGGTTTAAAAGTTTAGCTTCAGCAGGAAGAGAAAAGAGAAATGAGTGAGAAGTTTGGCTTTCACTTCCTCTGGTGGCGGTCCGCACCGCTCCATACCCCTCTCCGTCTGGGTACTCATCCGCCAGCACCTGGAAAACGGATGGAATGTACGCAGAGGACGGACAGAACGCTGCGTCTGTATCTGTCTGTGTCTTTAACGTTACTGTCAGTCAGCGTTACTTTTATCACCCTCATTTATTTTGAAAAATCTCCGTTGGCACTCTTCACACTCCTCACACATCATTCCACCGCCGCGTACCTGCTGCACTGAACTGGGAATGTCATGCAACCATAAGTGGTATCATGCCTTTGTATCGGATTACTTTTATGAGTATGAATATGAGTACACACACTGAGTATCGGAGCCAATACCCGATACTCGTATCGGAATCCGTACATCCCTAGTAGTAATCGTAGTTTTCCGTGTGTACACTTCCACAGTGGATCTGAAATGAAACAATCATGATGTGACTGAAGTGTGGACTTTAAGGTTTAACTCAAGGGCCTTAACAATAATACTGAATTAACTGCATTTTCAGAGGCTCCTCGAGTGTGTTCTTGACTTGGATGGTGTAAAACAGCTTTTCTTCACAAAGAATTCTGCGGCCATCCATTTTCGTTATGTTCTTCTAGGTCTTTTGTTGTCGCTGAGCAACACCAGTGGATTCTTTCTTTTTCAGAATGTACCAAATTATTGATTTAGTTATTCCTAAAGTTCTGATTAATGAATGATACCTCTGTCACTTTCACTGACACCCCTTTGGACCTCATATTGTAAATTCCAGTGAACAGTTACCCAATGCAAATTCACTTATTCTCTCATTTTCTGAACCTGCTTTATCCTCACTAGAGTTCATGGGGGTCGCTGGAGCCTATCCCAGCTACTTATGGGTGAAGGTGGGGTACACCCTGGACATGTCACCAGTTCATCACAGGGCTGACATATAGAGACAAACAATCACTCACACCAATTTAGATTAACCTATCAGTGCATGTCTTTGGATGGTGGGAGGAGTCACGGGGAGAACATGCAAACTCCACACAGAAAAGTCCCACCCCATCAACTGGTGTTGGAATCGAACCCAGGACCTTCTTGCTGTGAGGCACAAATGCTATCCACTGCATCACATGCAAATTCAACATTTGGAAAATAAATCTGCTTCATTTTTCCAAAATAACCAGAAAATAGACCACACCTGGATATGAAGCTGCTCATCAGTCTGTTGTCCAATTGCTTTTGAGCTGATGAAAATGGAGGGACTATGTTTAATACGGTTCCTAAATGGTTAATCAGCGGAAAGTCCACACTTTAATTCTACTTTCTTTTTAATCTAGCTTATTTTTAGCTATTTACACTGTGCATTTATTTATTTATTTATTGTTAATGTGGTATGACTGTTTCTGTGGAGAGGTGACTGTATTTTGAATTTCCCCATTGGGATTAATAAAGTCTATCTATCTATCTATCTATCTATCTATCTATCTATCTATCTATCTATCTATCTATCTATCTATCTATCTATCTATCTATCTATCTATCTATCTATCTATCTATCTATCTATCTATCTATCTATCTGTCTGTCTGTCTGTCTGTCTGTCTGTCTGTCTGTCTGTCTGTCTGTCTGTCTGTCTATCGTTCTATCGTTCTATCTATCATTCTATCGTTTTATCTATCTATCTATCTATCTATCTATCTATCTATCTATCTATCTATCTATCTATCTATCTATCTATCTATCTATCTATCTATCTATCTATCTATCGTTCACTCGTTCTATCGTTCTATCTATCTATCTATCTATCTATCTATCTATCTATCTATCTATCTATCTATCTATCTATCTATCTATCTATCTATCTATCTATCGTTCTATCGTTCTATCGTTCTATCGTTCTATATATCGTTCTATCTATCTATCGTTCTATCTATCGTTCTATCTATCTATCGTTCTATCTATCGTTCTATCGTTCTATCGTTCTATCTATCGTTCTATCTATCGTTCTATCTATCATTCTATCGTTCTATCTATCGTTCTATCTATCGTTCTATCTATCTATCGTTCTATCGTTCTATCTATCGTTCTATCTATCTATCTATCGTTCTATCGTTCTATCGTTCTATCTATCGTTCGATCTATCTATCGATCCATCTATCGATCCATCTATCAATCCATCTATCGTTCTATCTATCGCTCTATCGTTCTATCGCTCTATCGTTCTATCTATCACTGTATCGCTCTATCTATCTATCTATCTATCTATCTATCTATCTATCTATCTATCTATCTATCTATCGTTCTATCTATCGTTCTATCTATCGTTCTATCGTTCTATCTATCGTTCTATCTATCGTTCTATCGTTCTATCGTTCTTTCGTTCTATCGTTCGATCTATCTATCTATCTATCTATCTATCTATCTATCTATCTATCTATCTATCTATCTATCTATCTATCTATCTATCTATCTATCTATCTATCTATCTATCGTTCTATCTATCGTTCTATCTATCGTTCTATCTATCGTTCTATCGTTCTTTCATTCTTTCGTTCGATCTATCTATCTATCTATCTATCTATCTATCTATCTATCTATCTATCTATCTATCTATCTATCTATCTATCTATCTATCTATCTATCTATCTATCATCACATTTCCATTTTAGATCCAATGTTGTGATGTTCAGAGGAAAAACTTCAAAAATTGTGTCACTGTCCAAATATATATGGTCCCTAGTGTACTGTTTGACACTCATATATAAAACATGTGCTAAACCATGTCCAGATTGTGCTTGGTAAGTTTGTTAAAGGAGCCAAACCAGAAAAATTAAGACTATATTACATTTTAAATATATCCCCTGAGTAAAATCTTAAGTTCCACTGTAATATTTATTTAGTTTTTTAACTTATTTTTAAAGATAACTGACTTTTGTACCCTAATAAGCACACAGTCCCTCAGTTTTAAGTTATATAAAAGTCCTTAAATCAGTTTACACAGCGCTCCCTCTGGAAAACAGTCTTCCACCAGTGTAACCAGGCCACTCATGTACATTACTAATGTCCTGCCCCTTGTGTAATAACGTACATGTCTATTGAATCCACTTAATTATTTAGTGCCAAATTAGTATGAGTGAGGGTAGATGCGTACCAGGGACAGTAGTTATGAAACGCATCAGAATCAGATGGCGCTTGTTTAATATTAATGAATGTAAACCCTTTCACTGAACTGGATCTGTAACACTTGTTTTTCGTTTCACTTGCTTTCCTTGTGCTTCATGTTGGTACCTGCAAATTAATGAATCACAGATGTTTGCAATGTTGAAAATAGATAGTGACTTTAACATATGGTATAATTACACAGCAGAGTAATTAGGACACTACTTTATATCCTTACTTTCTTGTAGCTGATGATATATAGAGTTAAAGTAATTTACAGAGTCTTCAGTAGGTATTTACATACGGATTCTTTTTAACTTTACATATGCACATTAAATCTTAACCACAGAGAAAAAACAGACCCAAATGGATGATGCGTGCAAAGATGGGACGTAAAGAAGCATAAACACACTGTAATTACAGTATTTCTGCTTTACTTGAATAGTTAATTAACTTTTATGCTCTACATTTTAACATTAATATATGTGTTTTTTTGTATTTTCAGAACAGGCTCATCAATTTAGCTTTAATGTGTATGAGGAGTATTAATGAGTTTTATTTTGTATCATTATGAGTCTTCCCGGCATCATCACAACCACCTAATCAGTTCAGACAATGACACGTATAAAATATTACTTGGTTGATTCGTCTGTGCATATTACAGTGATGACATGAAAACAACATCAAAGACAGGGATACTAGACTGTGGAGAAAAGCCATCATGTATTATCAGAAGTGAATTATTATTTTATTTTAATTTTGTTTAACCCATAAAGACCCAAACATCCACTGGCAACCAAAAGCATCTACTGATATAAAATCTTCAATACCTATTTATCCATTAATCCCATCAATACATGTAAATAACACTGGTCAACAACAAATTTATTGTTTAAGTTTTTTGAGCTGATTTAGGATAATTTTGGTGTGCTGAATCCAAAAATCACATTAATTTTGCTCAATCAGGTCAGCTTTCTGAACTATGCTACATATTGGCTTTTTAACATTTTTGCTTACATTTATGGGCATTTTCACATCATATGATACAAAATTCTTTCATATTTCTTGCAATAAACCAGTTCTGAAGATTTTACTTTTGCCAATTTATGATTAATGATTTTTTTAATATTACAGGTGAATGAAATGGCTTCGACCAGAAGATCTTGCAAAAATGAGCTTGACGTATTCTGCTACATCTGCGGTGAATACACCATTGTACCTAACAGGAATCCTGTTAGAAAATGATTTTTTTTCTCTTAAAACCTATTTTGGGTGAGAACTATATAAAAAATCAACTGATAAAGTCACAAAAATGAAATCAATTTTGTGAGAAGATCACATTTTTCCAAATCAAATTAGCAAAAAAACCTGACCTGATTGAGAAAAACAGATGTCATTTTTGGATTTAGCGGTGCAAAATGGTCCTAATTAAGTTGAAAAAACCTAGACAATTAGCAAAAAACATTTTTTTGTAACCCAGTGTAATTGGTGTAAAATGCAGTTTCTCAGGTTTTATGGTCATCAGATATGACCCATTTGGACCTTCAGAGGCTCTGTTGTGAAAGTGGAAACACCATCACCTTCTACAACATTAATTCACCAATAAATCCCATGGGGTTTGATAAATAACAGCAGATGGAAATGCTTCAGTCACTTTTCCATCAGACATCTGCACTAAACTTTACCGATATTTACTACATGTGGAAAAAACAGAAGTGCGTAATGTCGGTTTTTCCATTAAATCACAAATGCAATGATTTGTTTATTTATTATCATGAGATGACACAAGAAGTCATTCCATAAACATAGTGTCGAACGTGAATATGGTGTTGATTTACAGATATATTCATTATTATTATATACTACCCCTCTATCCCGTACTAAATTAAAAAAAGATTGAGTTTCCTGGTCTGTCCACACGTTTCTTTTAAAACTCTTCTTCTTCGCTTGTTGTAATATCCGTCAACATCCGTATTTTTAATCACATGACTCTAGTTGTGGAAAAAGGTTTTTCCATTGCAGTTTTGCGTGATATACTATTTGTGCTATGCCTGAAAACCCATCTCTTGCCAGCACAAAAATGAGAGTTTGGACAAAATTGTCATTTTTCCATTAGGCAAATTTTTATGCGCAAGTTATATTCACACAATTTGAGGGTCAGTAGAAAAGCGACTATTGGTATCTTTGCTGAAAAACTCACTTTTTCTACGGTTTTCTGTTTAGATGTAATAACCCTTGAATTTGCTCTGATTTTTCATGAACATCTAAATTAAGTATATAGGAAAATACATGATTAATAGTGGACAATACAAAATGCAGAGGATAATAGTGTAATAGAGGATCATAAAGCACTTCAGTAAAGGTTAAATAGAGAGAAAAATGTATTTGTACTGCAAAAATCTAAATCTTACCAAGTGTATTTTTCTCATTTCTAGTCAAAATATCTCATCACACTTAAAATAAGACATAATCACCTAAAGAGTAACTTTTCATTGAGATATAAGAACTTATTTTTCGACAATAGATCTTGAAAATCTTATTTCAAGAAATCTTACCAAGATAATTTTCACTTGTTCCATTGGCAGATTTTTTTGCTTGAATTAAGCAAAAAAAATCTTGAATTAAGCAAAATAAAATCTGCCAAAAAGTCTGCGAACAAGTGAAAATTACCTTGGTAAGATTTCTTGAAATTAGATTTTCAAGATCTATTGTCAAAAAATAAGTTCTTATATCTCACTGAAAAGTTACTCTTCAGGTGATTATGTCTTATTTTAAGTGTGATGAGACATTTTGACATTATTATTTAGAAATGAGAAAAATACATTTGGTAAGATTTAGATTTTTTCCAGTATGTGAACTGCCATAAAAGTAGCACTGGGTCTTTATCGGTTAAATAGTCGTCACAACCTCACCAACACTGACTTGTGTAAACATCATCAGCCTCAGCATCACTCCTACTTTTACCAGAATTGTGTTTCTACATATTAAATGAAGAATATATTCCTTTGCCACCTCTGTATATGTGTGAATATGTGCTTTCTGCAGGCATCTCACAATATACTTCTGCTTTTACAATTTGCTGATTCATTGTCGAATGCTTTAAAACAACAGCCCCGTACTGTAACATCTTCAACAGCTAAAGGCAGCAAGTGTTGAATCTGAACTCCCTGTGGTTCGTGTAAATATCAAATTCGGCTTCTCCCTGCGCTGGCCTCTGTGCTGCTATAGGCTCACGGTGGGAAACATCTCCTCACAGCCTGAGCTGTTTTTGCCAGACAGAGACAGCTGGGAAATTTAGAGTGAAACAGAGAGAAGGATTTACAGAAGCCCTGAGGTTGGCTTTGCGTAGGTGCAGTAACTTAACAGCACTGAAACATTTCCAGAGAGAAAAGGGTCACTTTGACACAATATCTGCTGTAACCTACATGGGGTATGTCAGTACAGTATTTGTGCTGAGATGCAGCAAGTGATAAGAAATCTCCCCCTGTTAGTCACAGACAAGAAAACTCAAACAAGATTGGAAGAGAGATGTTTTGACAGAGGTGGAAGCAGTGTGATAGATGCAATTTGTCATAGAGAGGGGGTCCGACTGATGCCAGAGAGAGCTCTATCATCTTCCCAGAGGAGAAGAGGCCTCTCAGCATCTCCTTGTGATAACCACCACCATCCCTCCTCCTCCGCCTCCTCCTCTCCTCCTCCTCCTCTCTTACCTCTCCTTCACTCCCTTTACCTTTCATGTACTAATATTGACTTTGAGCCTCCCAGAGAAACCATTTCCATCACTGTGCTGCTCTATTTAAAGGGAAATCGAGCCAAAAAGTTCCCAACTTCTGCTCTTATTTTCCGTCTTCTATCTATAGCAGCACAGATGGTGTGTATGTCATGCATTGTAAGCAAAAGATGAATCACTTGTTTGCATTAGTCTGATTCAATTTGGTTTTATTTAGCAGCATCCTGCAGGACGTGCTGGGCTACACTGTAAAAAAATGACTGTAGAATTAACACCAAAAAGTTGTAAAATTGCAACATAAAAAAACTGTAAGTGACAATACAATGCAAAGTTGTGTATTTGAAAAGTTTTTGTGTTAACGATTAAATCAAATATAGCTGTAGATTTTACAGGAAGAGTATGTGAACAAAACCAGATTTGTATGTAGAAATGATGGATTTCTATTGTTTTTAGAAAATAAAACTGTAAATTAAAAAACAATGCGGTGTTAAAATAATGGCCTATTTGCTTTTATATATATATATATATATATATATATATATATATATATATATATATATATATATATATATATATATATATATATATATATATGTATATGTATATACAGGGTTCTCACTTGGATTTTTTTCATAGCGTAGGGGCACCGTGTATACAGGCGCACGCCACGTACATGGCACGAGTTTTGTAGGGTGGTCCAGGAGTGTAAGGCAAGTGATGTTGCCGGGCGGACGTCAGACAATACCAAGGCACACAAAGGGGTGTTGATTATATTATTCTCATTTCCTGTCTGCAGCACTTTGCGCCAACACAAAGGAATATATTTTTTCAAATTCAAGTCTCGTTATCATTACGCTGGACGATCACACACACACAAAAAAACACTGCTGCGCTGGTTGAAAGACAGCGTCACGGGTCAAATCTCAGCGGGGCCCCAACGCTGTCCCTGGGGGGCCCCGATGTTCAATGACGCTAGCGAGAACCCTGATACACACATATACACACATATATATATATATATATATATATATATATATATATATATATATATATATATATAGATAGATAGATAGATAGATAGATAGATAGATTATTAAAAAAGTAAACATTTACAATGTAACATTTTAAACTTGTAAATGAATGGGTTGGTAGAGTTGGTAGAGCGGCTCGTCCAATAACCAAAGGGTTGGTGGTTCCAATCCTGGCTCCGACTGTCCATATGTCCAAGTGTCCATGGAAGACACTGAACCCTGAATTGTTCCCAGTTGGACCTGGTGGATTTGGAAAGTGCTTTGGACACCATGAAGGTGTAGAAAATGTGCTAAATAAGTGCAGTCCATTTACCATTTAAATCCAGTGTTATATCTACATGTTTAAAATGTTAAATCTACATGTTTAAAATGTTAAATCTACATGTTTAAACTGTTAAATCTACATGTTTAAACTGTTAAATCTACATGTTTAAAATGTCAAATCTACATGTTTAAAATGTTAAATCTACATGTTAAATATGTTTACAGTTGGATGTATTTTTTACAGTATTGTTCTGGAAACCACAGCTGCCAGGTTTTTTCCGTAAAAACAACAGAATTTTTTTACAGTGTAATTTTCTTCTTCTTTGCTGGTTTTTCAGACGCCAAAGCCTGCCCCAGTGGTGAGTTCATGTGTGGCAACCGTAAATGTTTGGCCGCCGTGTACGTCTGTGACGGAGATGACGACTGTGGAGACGGCAGCGATGAACTCAAGTGTACCTCCCCTCTGACCTGTGGACCCAACCATCTCCGGTGTAACACCTCTGAGTGCGTCCCTCTAATGTGGAGCTGCGACGGAGACCCCGACTGCTCTGACAGTTCTGACGAGGGGCCCGAGCGATGCGGCGGCGATGGCGTCCCGTACCTGACAAACCGCCGGGCCAACTGCACGGCTGGAGAGTTCCGCTGCGCCAACGGGGAGTGTATACGGCTGACGTGGAAGTGTGATGGAGACCCCGACTGCAAGGACAAATCAGATGAAGCTGACTGCCGTGAGTTTTCTGTCTTTGTCTTTTTTCTTTAGATGTTTTTCTTCTTTTTCACGGTGGAAAAAATTATGCACACTCTCTATTGTGTCAACATCCTTCCAACTGCATTCAGAGCTCGTCTCCTCAGCTCACACTGATACAGAACAATGATCTTTTAAATAGAATGGAAGTCTTCTGCGTCGACTAATCCAAATGACTAATTCTTAGCAGGGTTTGGAGAAGTCACATGGTATACATAAAGCACAAAATTGCTTAATTTTTTTTAATGTGTTGTGGATGCACACTCTTGTCCAACAATGCAATGCTTTTTCATCAGGTGCAGGTATGAACATTTAACAGAAACAACTGACCCGAGTAGGTTGAGGTTCCCACAATGTCCTACACTGTATTTGCAAAATAACATTTACCCATTAAGACCCAAACAGGAAGTGGCGACCAAAAGCATCTACTGATCTAAACTGTTTAATACCTGACCTACTTATTCTATCAATACATGTAAATAATTGGTGTAAAATACAGTTTGTCATCTTTTCATGGTCATCAGATATGACCCATTTGGACGTTCAGAGGCTCTGTAGTTACCGTGGAAACAACCATCATCTTCTACGACACTGATTCATCAGTAAAAACCATGGAACTGAATCACAGTGGATGGTTTTGAAGGTAGATTTATGTCTTTATTGCTTGAACCAAAAAAAAAGTTTTCAATCAAAAAAAAATATATTTTCAATAAAAAAAACCAAACTTTTCAGTCAGAGAAAAAAATGTGTTTGAATACAAAAAAATATTTGAGGTCCAAAAAATTGCATTTGAACACGTTTTTTTCTTTGATTGTAAAATGGTTTGTTTTTTTTTTTATTTGTTGAAGTGAAGTTTTTTTTTTTGATTGAAAATATTTTTTCTAAATTGAAAATATTTTTATTTTGTTAAAGCAATAAAAAAATAAATCTACCTTCAAAGACACTCAGTTATTGATATCTTTGCTAAAAAAAGTCACTTTTTCTTGAGTTTTTTCTGTTTGTGATATAATAACCCTCAACTTTAATCTTAGCTTTTATAAACATCTACATGCTCAGTAAATTAAATATGAAAATACGTGATTTACACTGAAAACACGCAAACTAATGAGGATAATATTACAATCAGTGGTGATAAATCACTTAAGAAAGGTTAAATATAAAGAAAATTTTGTTTTGGAACTGCCACAAAAGTAACACTGGGTCTTTATGGGTTAAATACTATAGATACTATTTCAAAATACTGTTACAACAGTGCATTAAAGATTAAGTTAGGTTTAGGCACAAAAACAGCTTTATTAGTTCAGGAAAAGATTGTGGTTTGGGCTGAAATATGAAATTACCAAGCAAACAACACATGGTTATGGTTAGATTTAGGCAGAAATCATCTTGGTTATGAATTTAGAAAAATGTGCACAGGAATAAAATAAGGAAATAATGACAAATGATAGAAAAAATAATTGGAATTGGTACTTGAACACTGGTCTGAAGGGTTTATATTCTTAAAAAAAATGGAATACTATCTTAATGTCTTTATGTAACCTTCACTTGTCATACATAGATTGATTACATCCTGGTTGGTTAAACATTGTAATTAATTAATCATCCTTCTCCCTGTTTTAACAGTAGCATTAAAAAGTAATGAAGTACATTGACCTATTGTGCAGTATGCTAAATGGGAAACAATGTACTTCACTTTCTCTCTTGTAGCTTCATGCCTTCTTTATTTAAGCACTTACTCTATACACAGTATATGTGGTGGTTACTATCATATACTCGTAATAAAGAATCAGGCATATTGTCAGTTTCTATCGCACTTAAATCTCTTTAGGTTTGGGTTGTTTTCTTTAATTCTCTACTTACAACTGCTACTAGAATCATATAGAGTTTTCACACTTGTTTTTCCAGCTGGTGCCCATAAATATTGCTCAGACTTATCTAATCTCAATACATCACTGAAGGTCTATTTTACCTCAGCTTCAGAAAGTGAAAAACAAATCTCACAAACAATTTTTCCTTTCCTTTTGTGAGGTGTTAGTTTTCTCATTTAGCACCTTTCCACTCTGGGACTTGAGGTGGGTAAATGTATCTGGTAAGGAATGTGTTTGTTTTGATAAACACTGTATGAAGATTGGGGGCTTGTGATAAAACAGGTTTTCCTATTAGCTGGTCATGGATGGGGGAGCCCTGAAGCTCTTGTCTCGCTAAGCCGGAGTGTGAAGCCCTGATAGTCCTACCATTCATTATCAAGATGTGCAGTGCACACATCAAACACTCTGTGGTGTCATATAAGCGGCACTTAAAAGAGATAGATGTCTTGTTAGGGCTCCTGCATTTAAAGTGAGGTGTGGACATGGTTAGAGACACAACGTCACATTCGTCTAGGGGTTATTATGTGACACCCATTTTCCTCTGCATTCACAACCTATATTAGCATAGTGTCACTTTCATCGAATACACAGCTTGGACATGGAGCATTCAGTTATTGGCCAATTTAATCTCTAGATTGATCTTGCTGATGTAGAAGGGCTATATGCAGAAAATGAAGTTTTCTCCATGTATCCATGTGTGCATGTGTGTGTCCACTTTACACTATACTGCAGCTGGCTCAGCTCCATTACATCCCTTCTGTCCTGCATGTCTTGTGATAACACTAAATCATATTCCCCTCAGCCATATATATTGCTTTTTAGTGTGGTTTAGAGAGGAGTTATATGAGTGTAGTGAGCCCTGTTGATGAAAAGCTTGTCTGTGCTTGGGATATTAATGAAATTTGGTGTGGTGTCCTGCAGCTTCCATCTTTGTGGTTAGTATATTGAAAATCATTCATCACACACCCTCGCGGGTTAACGTCTGTGTCCTACGCACTACCTACATCAGTGGAAGGACAGAGGTGCGAAGCTGTTTAGGTGTATGTTATGTTTTTTTACCCTCCATGCTTCTGCACATTTTGATGAAAACTGATAGAGTTAGGGAGGGGTGTGACAGTATTTGCATTTGTCCAAAACCATCACTTTATGGAGATCATTAATTACAGAGGCTCATGTGTGATGACTCGAGGATTTAATCTGAAACTAAATTTTACAACAAATCTTAATCTTTAAGTCATCAGCAAGTTAATGTCATGCCATGCAAAGCCTCTCTGGAGCTGATTGGCATCTAACTGAATCAGTCACACCATGATGAGTGCAAATGACACCCAGAAGCGAGAAGAACCACCTGCTTATGTCAGATATAAACAATGTTTTAGCCCAAAAGGAAGAAAGTAAAACATGCCTAAAGCATAAATACCCAAAGGTTTATTTTTACCCCAGTCCCCGAAGGAGAGGCAAGGGGAATTGTTTTTGGTTCGATTTGTTTCTTTAACACTTTAGCAGCAAAACTATTGGTTGAATTCGTACCAAATTGTGTTTATAGATTGCCAGTGACCCAGAATAGATCTGATCACATTTTGGGAACAGTAGGTCAAAATTAAATTTTTTTCATGATTTTTTTTTTTTTTTTATCTTTTTTTCCCCTTTTACTTATAATGGTCGAAATGTCAAATGTCTTTAGCAGCAAAACTATTGGGTGAATTCAGACCATATTTGGATTATAGATTGCCAGTGACCCAGAACAGATGTTATTATATCTTAGAAAAAGTAGGTCAAAGTTACAAGTTTTTATGAATTTCTTAAATCTTTTTTTTCCCCCATTTACTCATAATGGACGAAATTTCAAATGTCTTTAGCAGCAAAAGTATTGGTTGAATTCATATCAAATTGGGTTTATAGATTGCCAGTGACCCAGAATAAATGTCATTTTATTTTGGGAACAGTAGGTCAAGTTCAAATTTTTTTATGAATTCCCCCCCCCCCCCCCCCCCCCCCCACACACACACACACACACACACACACACACAATTTACTTATAATGGGAACAGTTGGTTAAAGTAGAAAAAAATTATGAATAAAAAAATTTTAAAAAAATTCCCAATGTAATTACAATGGGCAAAATTTCAACAGTCTATAACAACATCAATTTTGTTTCAGTTTACTTCAGACTTGGCATATATATAGAGGCAATTGATACGCTGACATCCGAGGGTGGGGTTTGTTGTGCCTGGCACCACTTGTTTATTACTCTCGTTATCCTGTACTTGTACTAAAATGCTTTCCAGTTTTACTACTGACTGTGACGTATTGTCTTTTGTTTTTTTTGTCAGACATCTACAATAATCTGTGTTCATTGTTTAAATTTTACTCATACTGAACTAAACTGTGTGTGACCCAAATCATGACTTTTGTGTGCCTTTACATCCCTGTTTGAGACAATGTGCAACTTAAGTGTTTCTTTCTTACAGCTTTGTTGACATGCCGTCCAGATGAGTTCCAGTGTGGTGATGGTTCCTGCATCCATGGCACCAAGCAGTGTAACAAGGTCCATGACTGTTTGGACCAAAGCGATGAGTCCGGCTGTGTCAACGGTGAGACCATCTGTCACATCTGTCCTGTGTATTCACTCTTCACATCTTCTTCTTCAGTGTCTCCCTACTTGTTGCTTTGTCTGCTTGTATTTAATGTTGGGGTGGAGAAAAAAATACAAATTTAAAAGGTCAAATATGAGGAAATGTAGTAAGTTACAGCTGTAGTTTAAGTAGGAGTATACAGCTCTTCTTAACTCCCGATGATTTAAACAGCCCCCGGTGACCAAAAGCATGTACTGATCTAAAATGCTGAACACCAAACATTAAATAATTCAGGTAAAATACGCTTTCTCAGCTTTTCAGAGGCATCAAATGTATCATATGTGGATATTCAGAGGCTTCAAAGAGAACATGGAAACGCTGTCATCTTCTGCCAGTAAAATGCATATAGTTTGACAGACGACAGTGGTTGCAGACGTGTTTTTTTTTTTTTTTCAGTTGATATATTTTGCTAAAAAGGTCCTTTTTCTTCAGTTGTTTCTGTTTTGATACAATACCCTTTAAATTACCCTCTTAATTTAAGCCTCAGTCACAAAGCTTCTTACGAACCTCCTGGTTTGTATGAGTTCTGGAGTTCGTAGACATTCGTGGAGGAAGCAGTAGTTTCTTATGGCCGTCTTATGATGTTTGCACATCTCCTGTTCAAAGCGCAAGAGCATCTTGAGGCCTCCGTGAGAAAATGACGTAATTTTGTGTTGTACGAACACCGTATACAGTTGTCACGGTCTTCGTAAAGGTGCCTTGGGACCTTCCTACGTCAGACCTATGGCCGTTTCGTGAATTATTTTATCGTAAGGTGAATGTGCAATGTCCTATGTGAAACTCACGGCGCTCTCAAGTCATTGGTAGGAATACCTTACGCTGTTTCAGAATATTTAGATTGGTATATAAACAGTGGCCGTGTACTAAAAGTCCCATGTCGTGATCATCGCATTCAAGATGGTAATAATGCCCACTAGACTGAAACTTCTACAGCTACAAGATGAAGAAGAGGAAGATTGTGCAAAAGATTGGGTCAAAACACACTAATGTCTCGTCAGAGAGCAAACTTTAACCCTTTCATGCATTAATTATGAGAACCTTAGTCTAGATTTTTTTGTCTCGGGTGTTTTTATTCCTCCTTAGGCATGAAAAAAAATAATGTGATCCGAGTTTTTTTTTTTTTTTCATTGAGTTACAAAAATGTCCATGCATTTAATTTTTGAAGTATAGAAATGTGTTTAAAACCCAATATCAGAAAATGATGTGAAAAAAATGACAGAAAAACATTTTTAATGCTGCTAATCTGATGTTTTCTCACATTTTAACATGTTCTAATGCTAGTTATTACACACGTCATTGAAATAATATGCAAAAAAACCTCTTTTTGTCTTACAAATAACAATTAATTTACACTAAAACATGTCACAGTTGATCAGGTTTATCAAGAACAGCAAAGTTACAGTAATGGTATGAATGTCAGTGTATGAGATGATGCATAAGCGTCCACTGTGTTGGCTGAAATGGAACTAAAACAACAAAACCCATGAATATACAAGGTAATGGCTTTGAATAACTGTCCACTGTAGTGACCAATATGCATGAAAGGGTTAATTGATTGCCATTTCAACATTTATTTCAATATAAACTAGCTCCTTGTTTTGGATAATCCCTTATGGTCCAACTAAAGCAAAAATGAATTTAAAAGTAAAAATGTGGGTCATTTAGCAACACTAATCTGTCAAATTGTCTCAAAAATGTCCCGTCAGAGAGATTTCGAATATTGTGTTTTGACCCGGTTGTGGCCACTGTTTTGGTCCGACCGTAGCGGAAAAAGAGGGACATTCTAAAACGCTTAACATAAAAAAACAAAACAAAAACATCTTAACATAGTTTAATGCCTCAGAACAGTGATCCATCATCACCAGAGTTTGTGTGGAAACTACTGCTCCCTCCACGAATGTCTATGAATGTCTACAAACTCCAGAACTTGTACGAACTGGGAGATTCATATGAACCCATCATTTTTTGTAAGAAGCTTTGTGACTGAGGCTTTAATCTGAGCTTTTAGTAACATCTACATGATCAGTAAATTAATTATATGAAATACCTGATTTTCTATGCAAAAAATACTAAATACAGAGGATAATATTGTAGTAAATGGTGACAAATCACTTAGGAAAGGTTAAATAAAAAGAAAAAGTATCATTTAAGAATTGGCCACAAAAATGTTTCTTGCTCATTAAAGGTTAGAATCAATAAATTACCTTTATAAGTTTGTATTATTCACTCTGAAATTGAGAAGACATCAGTATTATTAGATAAGCCCATTATTTACACCAGTAGGTTATTCATGCAGTGTAGGCAACAAGTCCAAGCACAACCCCAGAAGATAGAGCTGACAATGGGAAACCAAATTGCATGCTGTTTTCCATCTTTTTCCCCAATTTCATGCTGTGAGTAAACGGAGACCAGAAGTGGTTTTTCTTTTCTTACATGTTTATTTATACAAGGCAACAAACTGTTTTCATCCTTTTGGTTATCTTTTTGGTGATTTTCACTCTGAATCGATGTTGTAGAAAATCAAAGCATAATGGATCCCCAGTTTACATCCCTTTATTAAGGCTTAATTTTTGTTCATGGAGTCTCCTGGGTTCAGTCTGCAGTGACGTGCAGCAATAATCTGAGACAGTGTTTAATGTCTTAACTGGAAAATTATATTCTTTAGTAAAACATGTTTCCAAAGTAACTTCTTTAGATATTGAACTGAAGATATTAAACCAAAATATCTTAACCTTGGGACGTAGAGCATAAATGCTGATCTTTTAAGCACTTGTGGAAGTAGCGGGTCCAGAGCCCTATAAAGAGAGTTACGACATGTTTTGATGTTGCTCCGGTGGTCACATGTAGGGATGGGAATCGAGAACCAGTTCTTTGTGAGAACCGGTTCCCAGTAGCTCAATTCCTTGGAATCGTTTGCCTGCCTGCTTAACGATTCTGCTTATCGATTCCGCTTTCGTTGTGCATGCGCGATGACGTCACCCGTACGCTGCATTGTTTTGGTCAGAACGTAGCCAACATGGCGTTGAGGCAGAAACGGTCTAAAAAGACAAAACCAGGTCCACTTACTTGGAACACTGTCAAAGCTTCCATGTCTTCAAAAGGGTGGAATCCCTCCAATATCCTCAAACATTTGTCCACAGCATGTGAATCATTTACAGGAATGTCACGTATTTGATACGATACTTAGCGGCGCTTGTGAATGTAGTGGCAGAGTGAACGCCGGCCTGTTCCGGTGTGGGCAACAAACGTCGTAACTCCTCAAATACAAGTTTCTGAAGGTAAGAAGGGAAAGGAAATGAGGTGCACATCAACGGGAGACAAGCCGAGCCGAGTCGAACCGGTTCCACGTAGTAGAAATGCGGCAATAGAGGAATTAGTAAAGTGTCTTTAGTTTCACTTTCACTGTACCCCCACCCCCCTAACCGGCCCAGCATCATCTGTTATTATTATTTGTACATGTTGTATATGTTATATTTTCTGTGCAGAGATGGAAATATAAAAGACAGTTAATGCAAACACACCTCTTTGTACTCTTTTATTCCCTCATCCAATGAGAATCGATAAGAGAATCGATAAGGAATCGGATTGATAAGCGATATCGATAATGGAATCGGAATTGTTAAATTTTTAACGATTCCCATCCCTAGTCACATGGTTCACATAAGCCTGTATAGGTCCAAACAAACTAAGTGCTACGATGTTATTGAAAGGCAGAAACAGCAGTGAACATGGTAAATCTGAAAATAAACCACACACAACCATTGTGTCAGTACCGTATGTACTGTTGTGTGTGTTACACTTTTGAGTAGTGGGGTTGACCACTGAAAGGACTGACTTTATTACTTTAAAAACTTAAATTTTGGGGGGAAAGGTTGGTGTTAGCTTGGGAGTGGTGCTAACTGTACAAGTTCATTCATTCTGCAATTGTGCTGTACTCATAAGGAGATAGACAATTTACCATTTTTATGTTTTACTATTATAGGACTGAAGTACAAGCAGAAAATAGTGTTTAACTGTGAATACTGTGTGTCTGCCAAGCTCTGCTCTGATAACACACACAATACGACATTAACCAGTGGATAGCATAGCGACTAACTTAGCATGTTAGCATTAGCACGGACGCTAAACTCATTAAAAACTCAACATTAGCAAACTCAAACTCAACAGAATCCTTATAGGATGAGTCGGATCTTACAAATGCCATGTTACAGAAGTTTCGCCTCCTTTAATTCATGAATAATAACTTTATTTTTCATATATATATGCATATTATACTATATTTAATTAGCACATTTGCTCAGCTGACAAACTTAACCAAACACCACCAGGTTCAGCAAAACAACTAAAATAAAACCCACTGATGACAACATTTGTACTAATGTTACCTTGTCATAACAACCCCATAATTTGTTGTTATAGTGGTTAAATCTCAACAGCTGGAAAAGTCACGCTAGCAAACTATAGGTCTACAGCTGACAATCGAACGTAACAGTTAAGATATAAATTTGTACAAACCTTAACCCTAACCAAAGACAACTGAATTTACAACATGAATGTCCGTTAATACAGGAAATACACTCGATAATTTGAAAGACGACGATATCTTATTAACTTACTGCTGAAGTTGATATATCAGCTGCAATAGAAATGAATGTGTTCTGTCGGTATTACACTCAATGTTTGGAACTATTGGCCCTTCCATGACCCAGAAGAAGGTGCATATTTCTTTGACAACGGGAGTCTATGGAAGTGTCACTACTCTGATACATATTGAGGACTCTGAGCGGGCCCAGATGCCCCCAATCAGCTGATAACAGATCCTGCCTCCTAATACCTGGACACAAATGTTTTCACGGCATCAAATAGGCTCGTAGGCCGTGACACTGTGTAAAACCAGCCATAGCTGTGGCTGTTAAGTGAGACCCCATTAATGTGCGGTCAGACCCTCCCCAGTGTTGTGGCTGATAAAATGGCTGTTATTACATCCCATTTCCCCTTAATTGTTTGTTTGTTGTTTGCTCTTATTGGCATATCCTTTTCTGCCTGTGGTTTGAGTCCAAGTCAAATTATACCGAAAATAAAAGAAATCAATATAAAGGAAAAAACACCAACTTCCTCGAGTGCTCTGGACGAAGCTTCCTTTGTCTGAGAAAAATTGCTGTAATTTTACCCCCGAGGTAATTTGGATTCTGATTTCACTATCTTTTGCATTAATGACTAATAGCTTTTTTTTTTTGTTTTATTATGTTCTATTTTTTTTTTTTACCAACACTGTTTTATCCAAGTTTTTTCTTGGTGCAATATCGTAAAAAAAAAAAAGATTTCTCCACCTCAATATAACCTGAAATGAAATAAAGACAGACCGAATGAATGAATATCTTAGCGAAGAACAAAATACAAAAATGACCTGCTGATACTTATTCCTTGGATTTACTCAAGTGTTTTAGAGACCACTTTCATTTCTTTTCCTGACTGAATAATTTAGCCTCATACTGCAAAATTATTTAGCAGGAAAGTAAGCCCTCGTACTATGAAAGTAGACCAAATTAGACACTAAGGTTTTTACAGTTATGATTCAGATATGTGAGTGTGCAGTTTTTTTTTCATCCCTTTTTATTTTAGCTGTCATTGTTTAATGCAAGCTTGCAATAACTTGTTAACACAAAGATATTATTTTTTCTTCCTCACTCTTTCTGAAGCCTTGTGGACTTTGTAGTAGATGCTGATGTTCTGTTTTTTTGTCACAGCAACCAAATGTGAAGGACCCTTGAAATTTCAGTGCAAGAATGGAGAGTGTATTGATAGCTCCAAGGTGTGCGACTCTGTCAAGGACTGCAAGGACCGATCAGATGAGCCCAAGAAAGAGTGTGGTAAGAGCACTTTTTCTGCATGCAATAGCATCTGTGTGGCAATCTTGTGTCCACCTTTCATTACATTTTATTGTCTACTTAACCCATAAAGACCCAAACAGCCACTGGCAACCATAAGCATCTACTGATGTAAACTGTTTTAATAATTACTGATCCATTAATCCTATCAATACATGTAAATAATTGGTGTAAAATACAGTTTGTCGTCCTTTCATGATCATCAGATATGACGCATTTGGACATTCAGAGGCTCTGTAGTGAACGTGGAAACACTGTCATCTTCTACAACATTGATTCACCTGTAAAGAAAGAAAGATTAAATAGAGAGAAACAAATAATTTGGGAAGTGCAACAAAAGTAGCACTCTGTCTTTTTGGGTTAATATCTGTCAATGCATGTAAATAATTGGTGTAACATAAAGTTTGAGCAATGACAGTGGATGGACACAGTTGGTTCATGTTCAGTTAATGTTAGATTTTGCTGAAAAAGTCACTTTTTCTTTAGTTTTCTCTTATTGTAATATGATATCCCTCAACTTTAATCTGAGCTTTTATGAACATTTGCATGATCAGTAAATTAAATACAGGAAAATACCTGATTTTCACTGAAAAAAATGCAAAATACAGAGGATAATATTGTAATGAATGGTGACAAATAACTTAAAGGGGTCATATTTTGCTAAACCAACTTTTATTAGTCTTTGGTACATTTATTTGTGTATTTGGACCCTAATCGTTCATAAAGTTTGAATTTGAACTCTCCAGGTGCTGCAAAACTATCTTTATATTCATTCCGGCAAAAAATGAGTAGATTCTTTCAACCTGTTTCAATTTTTTCTTAATTTGTTATGTTTACAACTAGTTACGTCATGACATTAGCACATATAAGGTCAAGACTTCCATCGAACATTACTCCGAGTGTGACATAATTGTTTAGCAGCAGCAGCGGTTGTAGTCCATACTGAAAATAGGTCCAAACTTCGAGCCAATTACCTAAAATCTTCAGTTGTTGGTTGAACGGGACAGAGCAGCACAGTCAACAACCTGGAAGGGGGTGGGGTCATGTGCATTTAAAGGGCCAGCGCTCAAAACGACCTTTTTTGTGTCATTATTCAAAAATAGGGTTGAAAATGGACCTGTGGAATTGAATTAATGCAGAATTCAGACCCAAGCAGAGCATTCACAGTTTATGTAGACCACAGAGAAATGTTTTAAAATGCATAATTCCATTTAAAAAAAAAACAAAATATCACTCCTTTAACAAAAGTTAAATATTGAGAAAAACATATTTTGGAACTGCCACAAAAGTAGCACTGGGTTTTTATGGGTTTAAGCTGGTTTTTTTTAGTCATTTCACAGGTATATGCAGTGATGAAGCTCAGCTGTGAAATTAGCTTGTGTGTCAGCAGAGCTTTTGTTTCTGCCCTGCGCAATAAAGAAGCATGTGCATCTCTGTTGTAATAGATTCAAGCACTTAACGTAGCAGTGTAATCGTGTTTGCCATAACAAAATGATTCTACCTCCCTCTTATTGCCTTGCATTTCAAAGGCTTCACAGGAAAACTGAAATTAGTAGCAGCCTCCGTTGATCAGAACAAGATCCTCCATGTACTAATTAACATCAGCCTGTAGGAAAAGGCTTCTACCATCATCTCTGTGTTTCTTTTCTTGTCTCCACATATATCTTTAAGTCTTAACCTTTTTGCTCACCATTAGTGGATGAGGGCGATCTTAAAGGGCAAAGCACAGTCTATCGGTTTTTTCGTCTCTGATGTGGAGCTCAGCCAGAGAGAGTATTTTACACAGGAGAATAAGATGCATATATACATTCTCTTCAAATCATATTTCCTCAGAGGAACGTAAAGTTGAGAAGGGAGGAGTGACAGCTGGCAGAGCCGACTGACCTCTGCAAGAAAGGAAATTACATGACCGAAACTGGTATTCCAGAGAGTAATTCTCCTCCTTTTCTCCTGTGTGCTCCTCCTCTACTTCCATCTTTTCATCTTTCTACCCCCCCCCATCACATCTCCCTCCCTCCCTTCCCTCCCTCCGTCAGTTCAGGTCTCATTCTCAGCTCATTAAAAGCGCGTCCACACATACACCTTGCTCATCGCTTTGCTCGCTCATCCGTTTACTCGCAAGATGTTCGCCGATCAAAAAACACACACTGAAACAATAATACCCCTTGTTTTACCGAAACACACTTATATGTAGATGTTTAGTGTGATTGTATTTGCTGCTGCAGCCTTTCATCAGGGGAAAATAAGGAAAATACATCTCTCCGTGCTTGACTAAATGTTTTTTTTTTTTTTTTCTTTTTTCCATCTTATTAGAAATAATGGCATATTACCTCAGTACTGACTCATTTCTTGACACTGTACCATCACTTTTAGCTTTCACTAGGAAAAATGGATGCAGGTAGGTAGTACATAATGGGTTACCATGGTGAGAGAGAGAACGAGAGATGTAGGTGGAGTGCAGAGAGAGACAAGAGACAGTGTTTACTTGTTCATTGGAATGGCAAACTGACCTCTAAACTGTGCCTGTCCTTGAAATCAGCACAGAAAAGCGTTCACGCAGGGCTTCACCTGAGGCACCTTTGTCACTTACCCCAACCCCTGTTGAAGAAACACTAATGAAGAGTCCTCAAACACAGCTACATCTTGGTCTTTTCTTGTCAGCGCAGTTAATTTTGTACTAAAAAAAAAAAGGAGAAGAGGGAGCTACTGTGAATGACAGATTGCTGTCACCCATCCAACTGAATTAGAAACTGGAAATGTAATGTTGGCAGTTGCTGCGCTCGAAGTCTGCTGGCTCGAGAAGACGATTTTCTGTCAGAACTAACCTCCAGCCAGTGCACTTTCTGTATTTTGTAACAGTAGGAGAATGGTGTTATGTAGGAGTACACCGTAGCATTGCAAGGTTTTTAATTTTAAAGCAGAATTATGTACTTTTAATGACAGATATTGGATTAGAATTGCTTAAAGGAGTGATATTTTGCTTTTTTTTTAAATGGAATTATGCATTTTAAATGAATAGAATAGAACAGAACAGAATAGAACAGAATAGAATAGAATAGAATAGAATAGAATAGAATAGAATAGAATAGAATAGAATAGTGCGGACTGTGTTAAATGGAGGATGAATGTGTGACTTTAAATCTTGCTCTAAAATGTCAGATGACCATCATAAATCATACATCATGAACCAAAATGGAAAAGAAGAAATGAAATATTATAATCTTCATATCTTTTATATCTTTATTTTCTTTGTACTGAACAGTCAGTCAAAGGTTTGCTTTGTGTGTGGGTGGTGTATGGTTAAAAATAACTCACAACTTTCTGTGCTGAACTTAGAGAAAAGGTCAGATTCTACGTAAAAGATCTAATTTTACAACTTTGGAAAGTAATTGTGGAAAAAGCGTAGAGCAGAAAAACCAAAATATGAACTTAGGGACGTTTTATGATCAAGAGATGGTGCAGGTGTTAGAACTAGACGCACTTTCTGAAACTCTTTGTGGTTAAGCTATGCAGTTGGTTTGATTGACAGGTGTCCAGGGCACTTGTTAAACTCAAGTGAACTTTCAAATTAGCTTATGGAGTGACTGACATGTTGTGCCCAGTAACTATCATTAACCAATAATGTGTATGATGAATTATGACACTGAAAAATGGGAGTCTCCAAAGTCACTAAAGACTATAAAAAGTAATAAAGGAAACCTTTTTTTTTTTTCTTTTTCTTCCTCTGTGACGAATAGTGTGTTTGATGCTAGACTAATTGATAACTAACTTCTTTCTTTTTTGTAACTTTTTCTATTTTTGCCTGAAGCAATAAATCAAGCTCTGTTTTAACTTTGAAAACCTCAACCCTTCTTTTTGGTAAATTCTTCATTTCTCCTGGTTTGGTCCTTCCATCCGAAACATAACTGGTGAGTTAATTTAAGTAGTCCAGAGACACCGATTGACACTTTTTAAACACGTAGGTGTTGCCCAGGGCACAGCAAAGTCAGTTCTCTGGTGTATAAATATAGAATTTATCTGGGACAATAATCCATTTAACTAATATTATTGTGGTTTTTTGAGATTATTGAGCTACGTGTCACAATAGAATAGAATAGATCTTTATTGTCACTGTCACAGGAACAATGAAAATCAGTTTAGCAGCTCAGTTCAATTTAGCAGCAAAACACTTAGTACAAAAGGGACTGTATAAGAAAAATTAAATAAAATACAAATATCACAATGTTAAGAAAAAGTGGACTGTGCAAGGACTTCAGAATAACATTAATACAAATGTGCTACTAAAGTAATGCTAGAGCTACTGACATGAACAAAATATACAGAAAGAATATACAAAAGCTAACTCTATACTACAGATGAGAGATATGTATAATAAATAGGATATATACAAGTAGTATTAAGGTGCATATTTTGTGGCTATTGCACTGAGGTAGGGTGAGGATTGCACTGTCCATCACTCTGGGGGCTAAAACATTTCCCTGTGGTCTACATAAACTGTAAATGCTATGCTTGGATCGGAATTCTTCATTAATTAAATTCCACAGGCTCATCTTCAACCCTATTTCTGACTAATGACACGAAAAAGGTCGTTTTGAGCGCTGGCCCTTTAAATGCACTTGACCCCACCCCCTTCCGAGTTGTTGTCTGTGCTGCTCTGTCCCGTTCAACCACTTGAGTTCATTTCTTTCTTTCTTTATTTAGGATCCCCATAAGCTGTACCATAGATACAGCTATTCTTCCTGGGGTCTTTACAATAATCTTTACAACTTGTCAATGCAAATAACATACAATATAATCATTCAAAACAATTTTCACATTCTACATTACGTACAAAAAACCAGACAAAAATACAGACACGACAGCTCCTTTAGATTAGCAGCGGTACAGTATATACTGTGCATATATTCAGTTAACCCAGGTATCAATCATCTGTGGTCAATAGATGTTTCTTGACTGATTTCTTAAATTTCATTTTCAAATAACATACAATATAATCATACAAAACAACTGTCACATTCTACATAACATACAAAAAAACAGACAAAAATACAAACACGACAGCTCCTTTAGGTCAGCAGCGGTATAATATCTATAGTACATATATTTAATTAACCCAGGTATCAATCATCTACGGTCAATAGATGTTTCTTAACTGATTTCTTAAATTTCATTTTACTGTTTTCTTGTGTGATGTGTTCTGGTAGTTTATTAATACAACCAACAACTGAACATTTTATGTAATCGGCTCGAAGTTTGGACATATTTTCAGTTTTTAGTACAACCGCTGCTGCTGATAAACAGTTATGGCATACTCGGAGATATGTTTGTCAGAAGTCTTGACCTTATACACTACAAACAAAAAGTTAAGGATATATATATATATATATATATATATATATATATATATATATATATATATATATATATATATATATATATATTTTTTTTTTTTTTTTTTTTTTTTTTATGTCTTTTTTTTGTCATTTTAGCCATTTGTAAATCAAAATATGTCTGGTCATTAAAAAAATGTGTTTCAATTCACACACAAAAAAGTAAAACACACTGTGCAAGAATCCCAACTGAAAAAAATAGCCCAAAAATTTTAAATATCCTTAACTTTTTGTTTGTAGTGTATGTGAAAATGTTGCAATGTAACTAGCTGTAAATGTAAGAAATTAAGAAGGAATTAAAACGGGTTGTAGAAATCCACTAGATTTTTGCCGAAATTGAATGAATGAATGAATGAATGAATGTTTATTTCAGTTAAATACAAAATACAAAACACATACATATTAAAAAAACAACAAAACAAAACACCTACATATTAAAAAAACAAACATAAAATTAACACATTTTGTAACTGAAAAAGGAAGAAGCTGAAGCCGGAGGCTTATTTCTGCTTCTCCTATTTACATCCTTAGTCCATGTCCACACCTTAAGTTGCAGCAGATAAATACTTAAACTTAAATTATACTACATTCAGTGTAATAAGTTATTTTGTAATCATATTACTTTCATAGCCCTTCATAATTTGACAAATTAAATTCTTTTTGAAACTCAACAGTGAGCTACACAATTTCACTTCATCCTTCTGTTCGTTCCATAGCTTGACACCAATAACTGAAACACTGATATTTAACGTTTGTTCTTACTTTACATTTTTCAAACACAAACATCCCTCTTAAATTATAATGTCCTTCTCTTAACTTAAAAATTTTCTGAATACAAAAAGGAAGGTGTTTACTTTTAACGCGAAACATAAATTCCATTGTTTTTAAATATACAATGTCAAGAACTTAATGTCAAGAAATTAATATAAAGTAAGTAAGTAAATTTTAGTTCTAGAGCACTTTTCACAGACAGGGAGTCACAAAGTGCTTGACAGTGCAAGACAATTAAAATACAGTTTAAAATACAATTTAAAATGCAATTAAAATACAGTTAGAATACAGTTAAAATGCAATTAATACGTTAAGTGCAATTGGTTTGTAGCTTTGCAGCACCTGGAGGGTTCAAATTCAGACTTTATGAACTATTAGGGTCCAAATACACAAATACATGAACCGAAGACTAATAAAAGTGGGTTTAGCAAATACATCTTTAAATGAATAAACCTTTAGCTGGAGTGTCATGATGTCAGTTGTCTTTTACTGGATTTTATAAATTTATATCGGAAAAAAGGTAGTACTGAGGGATAGACATTATTCTCGCTATTGAAATGAAATGAAGAATTTGAAAATTGCAAAACATAGATCCTGTTAAAGAATAGAACAACTTTACATGAAAATATACTGCCTGGCCATGAAAAAAAAAAAAAAAAGATAGTCACCACCTAAGCATGTAGGTAATAGCTTTCCATTATATTAATACTGCAGTGATTAATATGTCATGGCTGCAACAAATTCTATTGCCCTTGCTTCTCATTTCTTAAACAACCATGAGTTTGTAAAGAGCGTAAGGATTGGACTGTGTTTCAATAGAACAAGGTCATGTGGTCTGATGAGTTCAGACTGACTCTGTTTCAGAGTGATGGGTGCATCAGAGTGAGAAAAGAGAGGCGGATGAAGTGATTACCCATCATTCCTAGCACCTACTGTGCAAGCCAGTGGGTGCAATGATCTGGGGTTGATTCAGTTGGTCAGGTCAAGGTTCTGTAACAATATGTGTCCAAAAAAATTGATCAGAAGGACCAGATTTTTCCAGTGTAGTTTTTTTCTTCCTTGATGGCACAGACATGTTCCAATTCAAGTTGAAACTGTGCAACAAAAAAATGCTGCTAACTAGAAAAGCACTCGGAGAGCGCAGACCTCCGCCAAGTGCAAAAATTCCCCACATAATCGGTGATACAAATCCTACATTTATTTTTTAAAATAAAATCCGCCTTCTGGATCAGATCCAGATCAGCCTTTGAAATGTGATAGAGGACTCCACTGTCAATTCCTGAGTTAAATTTCATGAGTTTTGGTCAATAATTAAGCAAGATATTGGGAAACGAAAATTTTGGCCCCCTTTACCACAATGTTAACGAAAATTTCAAAGTGATCCAGAATCCAGGATTTCTTCCGGATCACCCCCAAAAGTTAATCATTTCTTCCTTATCCCATTTCCAACGAACCCTGAAAATTTCATCAAAATCTGTCCATAACTTTTTGAGTTATGTTGCACACTAACGGACAGACAAACAAACAGACAGACAAACAAACCCTGGCAAAAACATAACCTCCTTGGCGGAGGTAAAGATGGTAATTCAGCATAGCTGATTCTGTGGAGGTGACCAGTTCATTCTATGGTAGTGAATCTAAAAAAATACAGTCGCGGAAAAAAATTACTAAACCATCAAAAGTCATCAAAAACAATGGTTATGCAATCAAGTTCTAACTCCTGTGTGTATCATGTGACTAAAACAGACAGGAAAGAAAACATGGAATGCCTAAAAGCACTGTTTTTGGTAGTACAATGCCATAGCTATTGATGTAAGAACATAAAAAAAAATCACAGAAGAAAAAAAAAAGACATTGAAATTACATTAAAATCAAAAAAGGGAAAAAAAACAGTAAAATCGTCAGAGATAAAACGCGATTTTAAAATGCATTTACAGAATAAAAGAAATACATTAATTATATTAAAATCATACCATAAAATTAACATTAAAATTAAAATAGAGTAAAGCAAGACATTAAAATCAAAAAAGGGCTTTTAAAAGACAAGATTGAAAAAATCCTGATGTTCACCGAAAAAAACGCAAAACACAGAGAACAACATTAGAATAAATGATGATAAATCACTTAAATCATATTTTACTAAACCCACTTTTATTAGTCTTTGGTACCTTTATTTGTGTATCTGGGGACTCTAATAGTTAAAAAAGTTTGAATTTGATTTCTACAACCCGTTTCAATTTCAGTTTAATTTGTTATATTTTATAACTAGTTATGTCAAGATGTTTGCACATATTAGGTCAAGACTTCCAACGAACATTTCTCCGAGTATGCCATAATTGTCAGCAGCGGTTGTAGTAAAAACTGAAAATATGTCCAAACTTCAACCTAAAATGTTCAGTTATTGGTTGTATTAACAAACACAAGTGGCTGAACGGGACAGAAAGCACGGTCAATAACCTGGAGGGGGTGGGGCTTGAAGTGGCTCATTTGCATTTAAAGGGCCAGCGCTCAAAACAACCTTTCTGGTGTCATTGTTAAACTTCATCCCACTCCTTTTTGAATGGTTTGCTTTCTTTTTTATTATTAGCTTTCCAGCCGACAGGCCGTAAGCTGTTGTCGTCATGCGGTGTCCGGCGTCGGCGTCTTTCGTCCGTTACAAAACATTCAATCGTCTTCTTCTCTGAAACTAAACTTCTGATTGACTTCAAACTTGGTATACAGCTTCTTTATGATGATGTCAACAAAAGTTAGAGAAATTATTTGGATCCGGATCTGATTCTGGATTTGGTGCCACTTTGAAAAATTTCCCCATTATAAAAGACAGGAAGTGGATCGATACAATAACTCAGTAAATATAAATGATATCCAGTGTAAATTTCTCCAGTCCAGCCCTGATGGGGAGATGACCAAAATATAATGTCCACATGCTGATCAGGATCTTCTTCTGGATCCGAAACTTACAGAAAATTTAACATGGGCTCTTATGGGGAAAACATTTCAATCGTCTTCTTCTCTGAAACTCCAGTTCTGATTGACTTCAAACTTGGTATACAGCTTCTGTATGATGATGTCAACACAAGGTATTGAAATTATTTGGATCCGGATCTGATTCTGGATTTGGTGCGACTTTGAAAAATTTTCCCATTATAAGAGATAGGAAGTGGATTGATCCAATAAATCAGTATCAATGATATCAAGTTGGAATTGGAATTTTTTACAGATCTGATTGGAATTTGTCCAAAACACGGGCTATTTCTGTAATAGAATAAATACATACAGGGTGGGGAAGCAAAATTTACAATATTTTGAGGCAGGGATTGAAAGACAGTGTATGACCAATTAGTTTATTGAAAGTCATGAGAATTTATTTGCCACAAGAAAATTGACATAATAGAAAATGTTTTTATTCGATGTGTCCTCCTTCTTTCTCAATAACTGCCTTCACACGCTTCCTGAAACTTGCGCAAGTGTTCCTCAAACATTCGGGTGACAACTTCTCCCATTCTTCTTTAATAGTATCTTCCAGACTTTCTCGTAATAATTTTGCTCATAGTCATTCTCTTCTTTCCATTATAAACAGTCTTTATGGACACTCCAACTATTTTTGAAATCTCCTTTGGTGTGACGAGTGCATTCAGCAAATCACACACTCTTTGACGTTTGCTTTCCTGATTACTCATATGGGCAAAAGTTTCTGAAAAGGTATGGATAATAATGTTAGGTATGATCATGACATCAATATATGTTTGGTTTCAAAACAATTGACGTAGTGCCTGCTGAGAAAAAACAACTAAATGTTCATTGTAAATTTTGCTTCCCCACCCTGTATAACTGAGTGAGAATAAATAGCATCTGGATACATTTCACAAAGCTTTTAATTTAGGCCGGTAAGCGACAGGGCCATTGGTCCTATTTTTTTTATTTTATTTTTTTCATATATATATATATATATATATATATAATTCTTTTGTTGTTGATTTTATTGCAAATATTCAAAATAAATAATACATAAAATAAAAATAATAAATTACTCAGAAATAGGGGTTGAAGATGGACCTGTGGAGTTTAATTAATGAATAATTCAGACCCAAGCATAGCATTTACAGTTTATATAGACCACAGGGAAATGTTTTAAAATGCATCATTTAATTTTAAAATGCAAAATATCACTTCTTTAATATAAGTTAAATATAGAGAAAAAAATATTTTGGAACTGCCACAAAACTAGCACTGGGCCTCCCCACCAAATCCATATAGGAGTAACTTATAACAGAACAGAATCTTTAGAAAAACATTAGATACCAAACATTTTGACAGTGTTTTCTTTAATAATGCTTCATTTTGGAACTCGTAAGCCTCAGTGACTCGCAGATATACAGTGTGTGCACTATATATGAAAGTAAACCTAAGTGGACAGAGAAATAATGTGTTACAGTATATTGGGTAAAGAGCTGTTGACAGAGTGAAGTATTTACTCTCTTGTGCTGATGAGGGTGGTTCTCTCTCAATTCAGTCCAATCTCCTCTTTATCACTCCCTTCCAGTCGTCAGCTGTTCATTGTGCAGCTGTGCTGTAATTGTTTATGTGTAGAAGCAAAGCTGGTTTACTGTTGAATGAAATGTTGGTGAGATTTTTTTTTTTTTGTTTTTCCACTCTGATTTTAGCCTTCACGCTTGACTTACCTTCTTTAATCAATCGACAATGGGCTTTTATTCAACCCAAACAAGAGATAATGTACTACAGGAACTTCGGAAAGTGCTGCCTTTTTGTCAGCGCGCTTCAATTTCAAGTCCTTCAAGCAGCAACATGATGTAAATATGCAGCTCCTTGTACCATTTGGTGCTATATACCCTCACAAATCGACAGAAGATTGAAAAACCTCCCTCAAATATTCAGTTAGTGACTTTCCTCGCCTCCTTCAACCCGCTCCTGTTGTGTGCGACACGTCAGATCCAACACCTTTTTCCTTCTTTATAATGTGCCAATTTTGTTCTAGTCGCTTTGACCTAGTTTTAAATTAGAGTATGGTGTTTTTATACCTCTTTTTTTTCGTTTTTTCAGACTCTTTTTGCGTTTCACATCACATGGCCTCAGTTTAAGCCACATTTCCTGTATAATTTAAATGTCCTCCTCACTCACTCCTGTGATTGATCCTTCTGGGAAATCTCAGGATACCCACTTCACAGCATTAATCCCCTCTACACACATATTTTAACATTCCTGCCGATGGACCCAGTTCTCGGTTTAAGAGCTTATTCTGTGTGCTGCTTCTTCTTTTGAGAACGTGTGATAAGAACTCAAGGAAATGGGAAAAGAGCTGAACACAAGAGCAGAGATCATATGGAGATTATTAAGATGATATCGATTTTCCCAACCTGCGTGACATTGTGCATACATGTACAGTGTTGTCAAATATCACGAGTCGCTCTACCGCGTTTCCTCTCCTTTTCGAAATAGTAAGCGACCAGTACTGAGGTTTCAGGTGTCTACTTTTTACTCTTAAACCTCCGGTATCCCATCCAGCAAGGCCCTTACTAAGCACCAAGTGTGCCTTTTTGGCACACTTGTGGAATAATGTCAAAAAAATTTTCATACAGTTTGTTTTTAATTCTTTTACACATTTTTCTATTTCATCAACTTGAGCTGTACATAAAAATACCAAATTCTCAATAATTGTCACATTTTTAACCCTTTAAATGCCGTGTTTGTAATGTAAGCAAAAAACACAAAAAAAAAATATTTTTTTTCAATATACTACATAAAAAGTGGATCACATATTATTTGATTTTTTCATCCTGGCATATGTCAATGATTAACTCCAACACTGGTTAATTTGCATTATTATTTTTGGCGCTAGGTCAAATGTTCAAAAATACTAGCATCTGTCACCAAGTGTGCCAAAAAGGCACACCTATAAATCAAGCTATTAAATATTATATATTGATTTATTTTTCTGCTCTAATTTGATTTTATTTTTGTAAATCAAGGTCAGCCCTAATCTTACATATCAAATGGAAGAAATAGTGCGTTTTAGGCACACTTGGGAGACAGATGCTAGTCTTGTAATTTTCTTTTGTTTACAATGTGCAAATTTTAGTTGGTGACCAGAATTTTAAAGAACATGCAACAATGAACAACTTTCAATTCTAACCTTATTTAAATTGTGAAAAATAATATGAAGTTTTTTAACAGGAAGTGCAAAGTGTGCCTAAAAGGCGCACCCGGATACCGGAGGGTTAAGCTTTGTTCAGACTGCAGGCAAATGTGGCCTAAATCCAATTTTTTTTCTCATATGTGACCTGTGTCCAATCTGTTAAAGACAATTTGAAAAGCACAAATCCATTTTTTTCAAATCCGACGCAGGCCACTTTCATACAGTCACAGAAAACATTATTAGACCATCAAAAGTCACCAAAAGCAATAGTTAAGCAATCAAGCACTAACTCATGTGACAGCTTTACGGGTGTAGCTGGATGCACAATTCCTTTAACCTCCTGAGATCCAGGAAAGTGAAAGTTTTTCCTTTTGAACATTAAACAATTGTCTTTATTGGAAACTGCATAATGCAACAGTTTTGTCAGCTACATTTTTAAAATTATTTAGATTTTTTTTTTTTTTTAATGCAATGTCCTTTGCTATGGACAGCATTTTTTAAAGTAAAACTTTGAAACCTTTGTCCCCTACAGAGGACAAAATTGCATTGCGGGGTCTCAGGAGGTTAACGCCAATCTCACATCCTCTTTCCTCACCCATACTCCACATTCTGTGCATTTCACGTGCATCCATCTATACCCTTGAAGCTGTCCAGAGTATTGCATTTGTTTCTTAATTGAATCAACCAGGACCGCAAGATCTAAATACGCTTTGTGACGGAAAAGTCCTGTCCTGCTGAAGAATCTTCTTAGATGTCTCTCATTAACATTGAACCCGTGTCTACTGCCAAGCACTGTTTTAATATCTTTGTATTTTACGCCCAGGTCAAAAAAAACCTCAAACTTCTCCCACTCTATTGTCGTGTCTATTTTGTTTTCATTCTGTGTATGGATGACCTGGAGGAACATTGCTCTTAATATAAACAGTTTTGCAAGATCTCACAAAACTTGACCCAATTTTTAATTTTTTTCTCAATGTCCCCTAACAAGCTCTGTATTAATCCTTCAATCTGTTTAGGTCTTAAACATTCCACAGACACAATAAATGATATTACTATATTTGCTTTGGAAATCTCTGTGAAGAATTTGTAATTAGTGTTGGTCATTTTATCCTAAGGGAAATGGGAATGAGTGAAGCCTCCAACAATTGTTCATGGGTGGAGGGGTTCAGGTATGAGCTTTAACAGCTTGAACATCAGTTGCTGAAACATTAGTCATCATGGAGAAATCGAAATGTAACGTTAGTGGATTGAATTGTGGTTAAAACTGACTCAAGACATTAACAATGAGGCCTTTTGTGCTGTTATTTTTGTGAATGTAAAGTCTTCAATTTGACCAAAGATGCCTTGAAAAAGGTCTTAAAAAGTCATAGATTTTGCTTCCTCCTGTTTCCTGTAGGTACACAAGGTTTTATCCAAGTATTACCTCTTGTACCATATTCCTCTGAGTTAACAGACTGTCTGTCTCCCATATTTTATCTCTTTGTCTTCCAGGTTTAAATGAGTGTATGATCAACAACGGCGGCTGCTCCCATGTGTGCATGGATCGACCAATCGGCTTCGAGTGCCAGTGCCCCACCGGCTACCAGCTACTGGACAAAAAGACCTGTGGAGGTAAATGAAGATGTGAAGAAACACAATTTTTTTTTAATTTTTTTGTAATTTAAATAAATAAATAAATATACGTTGTTTTTTTTTTGTTGTTTTTTTTATTAGTGATAGTTAACAAGACATTGTGGACAGAAAAATAACAACACATAAAAAAAGGGAAAATGAAACAAATTTAAAAAACAAAAACAGAGTATTGACAAACAACGATAACATATTACAATGAAAAAGATCATAAATGTAAAGAGCAATAAACAATATAGCTTGGTCAGGGGCGATTGGGAAAAGGGGAAGAAGAGGGGAGAGTGAATGAAAGTGAGAAAGAGGGAGGGGGGAGTGAGGGCGAAAATAATAATTGTTGTAATTAGGGATGTAATGATATGAAATTTTCATATCACGTTATTGTGAATAAAATTATCACGGTTATTTATCATCGCAGTTTTGTTGAAGTGTGCTCAAAATGTTCAAAAAGTACTAATAGACACACTGAAATAATTTAACCAAGTTGTATTTTGAAAAAAAATAAAAAATAGGCAAAATGTACTTTCTGTTGGCAGAAACATTCAAATATTAACATGTAAACATCAAACATACAAATATGCACTAAGGATGGCACCTTATCGCCATTGTTTGACCATTTTCCAGATCAAGTTTGAATTGTTTTCGTTTCTTTTTCATAGATAGATAGATAGTCTCTCTCTTTCTCTTTGTGCGCTTGGATCGGGTCTCTCTCTCTCTCTCTCTTTCTCTCTCTCTCTCTCTCTCTCTCTGTCTTTCAAAGTGCGGTAATCAAACACGGTTATCATGACAATTAGAATTTAAACAGTAATACTAACCATCTGGAATTTTACCGCGGTTTATCGTTATACCGGTAATCATTACATCTCTAGTTGTAATAATACAAAAATATATAATAATAATACCTGTAGCCTTATTTGCTAGTATTATTGAAACACAAATAGTTAAACCGACAGACAGATGCTGTAGTGCATATAGGTGGATGGATAGATGGCTGGCTGCAGAACAGTCCTGTATATGTAAGTGTGTTTGTGTGTCGTCTATTGCTTTTGGCAGCTCTTAGTTGTGTAGCTGTCTGTCTTGGTTTCCTATACCCGGCTTGTCAATCCCACAGGGAAACCACTCTCATAGTTTCTCACACTGCATTGTATGTCCTTCACACCCTTCCCTATGCTTTTAACACTAGCATTTTCCACTGTCACCCAAAGAAAAAGCAGGAAATCAGAGATGTATTAGAGAATCGACAGGGAAACTCCCCCGTGTTAATGGAAACAGCTATGTGTTTCTATTAATGTGCATATTTACTGCAGGTTATAGCTGTTATTCTCCTCAAACCTTTGCTGTTGTTTGTGTTTTGTCCTGCTTGGGTGGTGAGGATGAATTTATCACTGCCTGTCTATGCCTTCTCCATCTTTCAGTTGATTGATAATCCTTCTTCCTCCTCCTCTCTGCAGACATTGACGAGTGTGAGAACCCAGATGCATGCAGCCAGATCTGCATCAACTACAAGGGGGATTTTAAGTGTGAATGCTACGAGGGCTATGAGATGGACCCCGTTACGAAGACCTGCAAGGCAGAGGGTGAGTCACAAAGATGAACGATCAACAAGGAAATCAACAGGTTTCTGAGACGATGGGTTAAATATTAGAATATAAGAGCACTTGTGGATCAATGTTGTCGTTTCTTTTAGCATCAAAATAGTTCAAGGTTCAAGGTGACTATTACTGCCTGTAGGTAGATTTGTTTTGTAATCTGGAGAGGAATTCTCAAATGTTATACACAAAAAACATTAAAACCACAGAACACATACAGGGGACAGATTAAAAACAGCACAGACACAAGACATGGACAGGTACTCCCAGCAGCTCACTGATCATGGTTAACCCTGTAAAGCCTGAACAATTAAATCATTGACAGAAAATTCCAGTTCTTTGAAAATGGAACCTTTATTGGTCCTTCTGAACAACCAAAAAAAAATTTTTTTTCAAATATCAATTTCCATGTATGAGTTTCAGTTTTGTATCATATTTGATACATCAGGTCTCAGTGCTCAAATATTATTATTCTGAACAAACAAAAACATAATATAACACAAACCTGTCTAACAAATTGGTAATTCCTTTTCAAAACTGGCAAAGTTCTGCCTCCTTCCTCATTAATGACAGTCTTGTGGTGTCACTGGAAAGGCCTCTAGTGAACAAATTCCTCCCCCTGGTGGATTATCCGTGTATTGCATGTATCTAATTGTATACATCAGGTTTTTCAAGAAAAAAACATCACACTGATCATGTAGAGGGCTTCAAAACTTATGTATCAAATATGATACGTTTGGCGTTATAGGGTTAAAACAGACCACAAATGAATAGATAAATAAACATTGTTTTATTTTATCTTCAGTGGATAGAGACAAAGAAGTGTTGGTGTGCATCTTGAATTGCAGATGATCTATGTTTAAATTAATAATTCATTCAGGGACCAGAGACCCACGTCCAAGACCAAGGAGACCCATGTATGTGACAGGCCTCATATTTTTTTTACAGTTCCTCAATAAATCATTGCTTTCCAGTCTGGATAGGTTTGGTCATAACAATACTAAAGCTGACTACATTTCTGTAGATAATATAACTGTAAAAAGACAAAATTCAATCTTAGGCTTAACTTTCCTTGAGGTGACAATATTGTGTTGTGCTGAACTGTTGAGGTGGGAATTTGGGATCATATCAAGTACATTTATAAGCAATGCAACAAAATTGTTAAAGTTTACTCAGTCGCCTTGAATTTACAATAATTACTTCTCATTTTTCAGAATACTGGCCCAGTAATAATTGTAGTATTTATCTGATGTGATTAATAAGCTTCTTTGTCAGTATGTGGTGTGAAATTTCCCCGTGGTGGGATAAATTAAGTCAGTGGTTCCCAACCTTTTTAGGCTCGTGACCCCATTTTAACATCACAAATTTCTGCTGACCCCAGATATTCAAAATGGAGAATTTATTTTGCTAAAATTAATTTGTTTTTGATTATGAAATAGTTTGCGATACTATGTTGCGAATAAATGTTAATTTTAGATGACATTTAGTCTATATAATGTATATTATTATGGACAGAGGCAAAAAAGCCAGGTGTTGATTACTGCACAAAGTGAGAATTTTATTTTCCTTGGTCAGGATATGTATTGTAAATATTGTATTTACAAGGCTGACAATTAATACTGAACAAACAAGAACTGAAACTATGAATTATGAAAGAGCTGCAGCATCTGAAACCGACCACAATGAACATTTGAAAGATAAACAGAACCACAGTGCTTCAATTTCAGCTTCAACGTTTGTCATGTCTTTTATTATTGGGATTGTCTCTTTCAACTCACTATATATTTTTTTATTAGTAATTTTTTTTCTATTGACTACTAGAAATTTCAGGCGACCCCATTTGAATTCCAGGTGATCCCAGGGTTGAAAAACACTGAATTTAGTCATATCTTATAGATAGATAGATAGATAGATAGATAGATAGATAGATAGATAGATAGATAGATAGATAGATAGATAGATAGATAGATAGATAGATAGATAGATAGATAGATAGATAGATAGATAGATAGATAAGCTTTATTTCAGACTCATGGTCCACCTTAAAAGCAAACAGATGAATACAAACACAAAAAATAAAATAAAATAAATAAATAAATAAATACATGCAACATGCAGCAGAATTGACCCTCTGCTTTTAACTTTGGTTGAACATGCAAAAGCACACCATAACACCAAACTAAAGGCACCTGCTAGGCCACAGCAGCCCCCAAAGCTGTTCCCATACTGGGGGTTGGTGTGGGTGAAAACCAGTAATCCTAACCACTAGACCAGGGGTCGGCAACCTGCGGCTCTTCATCCTCCTTGTAGTGGCTCCCTTTACTGCGGTCAAGCCATCCGTGATTCTCCTGTGTATGGTCAAGCCAGCCGCTAGCGTTTTTCTTGTGCGCTACTTATTCGACAATTACGGTAGATGAGCTGCATGGAGCGAATGTGCCTTCCAGACAACAAAAGTAAGGGCTCATTTATGCTCTACGTTAAAGACACAGATGGATACGGATGGAGGGTTCTGTCCGTCCTTTGTATATTACTCACATAATTCTATCCATTTTCTGGGAGAATATGGAGCAGTACAACTGGGAACTGTGGAGGCAGTGTTGAGTTTTGAAGAGAATAATTTTCATAAATAGTGATACTTTTCATAGAGCAACTGAATAAGTACTGTGTACTTTTGGGGTAATCCTACAACAGATTCCATTCCAAGCTACAAAAGTGTTTGTTTTCGTCTGAAATAGGCTTTAAGACTAAATTCAATGATGAATAAAATTATGATTTCCAATAAGTACCTCATGATTTTTTTTTACAATTGGTATTAGTACTTCAAATACTATTAGCAAAAATACTATGAACTACTTTTACTGTGTACTTTTGAAGTAATCATACTCAAAAATCCCTTCCAAGCTCCATAAATGTTTGTTTTTTCATCTGAAATAGGCTTTAAGACTAAATTCAATGATGAATAAATTTTTTTTTTCAAATGAGTACCTCGTGAATTTAGTATTTTTGGTATTAGTACTTCATATACTATTAGCACAAATACTATGAAATACTTTTACTGTGTACTTTTAGAGTAATCATACTCCAGAATCCATTCCACACTGCACTTCTGTTTGTTGTATTCAGTGGTTGTAACATAAAATGTAAAAAAGATTAAAACTTTTAAAAGTTTAAAAACTCTGTTATTTTTTGCGGCTCCAGACTATTTTTTTTGGCGGAAGAGGGGGCAAAATGGCTCTTTTGATAATAAAGGTTGCAGACCCCTGCACTAGACCATATGGGAAACAGTGGTGTGAGATACTCCAGCAGTGAGTGTATTTACAGTCCATGTGAACTATATTGGAAATTTCCTAGTATTAAACAACCTAGAACCTGCTGTAGAAAAGGGTTTATTAACTAAAATTAAATCAAATTAATCCAACCACAATATGCTCTAAGAAACCCTGTGTAAAGGAAAGAAACTAAAAGTTTTATAGGCTGTGTTCTACTGTTGATAATAAGAAATTCTCTCAGATACACTCCTTGCTAATTAGCGCAGCACTTTATTTTTTACAGCTTTTGTGCTGTGGTGTCAAACCCCTCTCATGTTATAATCACAAACATCTTTTTTTGCTTTTAGGTTCTTATCTCTGTTCTGCACTTGTTTGCATACTTACCATATTTGCTAAATAATGAAAAAACGACGAGCGTCACCCAGGCAACCATGTACTCCCAGGCCAAACATGTCCTCCGGTGTCCCATCCCAGTAGACAGTTTTATGAGTGACAGACTGATGCGTTCGGTTGCGCTGAGTACTTATAATTAGGTGTAACATGTCTTTGGGGGTACCTGGCTCAGTCACAGTTGAGACTAATTACATCAAATTTAATCCGGGCTCGTGTTCGGCTTGTTGACAGCAGTTGTTGGACTAGTGAAGAACAACACGAACTGCTAAAAGGCCAATTAATTTTCTTTGACCTACAGCAAATGGCCCAAAGCTATTAGCAAGAGGATTAAAGAGGGGTCAGTTTATATGTTTACACTTCATTTCCCTCTTTTTTTTTTGGTTTGTTTGTTTTTTTAATATAACTGGCAGTGTGTCAAATGGAGTGGGGGTGATTTCGTCCCTGCAGCTGTCAAATATTGTGATTTCATTTCCCTCAATTAAACTGAGCTGATACTATCTCAAACAAAGTACTCTGCACTTGCATGTATGTGTGTTTGTGTTCGTACGAGCTCTGTGCGTTTGCGGATTGTATCTTCCCACTGCTTCTGCGTACTCTTGTGTATTTTTCCGTGCATGGCTGCCCTGTGTATTTGGCTATCAGTTTATTGCGTCCAGGAGAGAAATGTGTCTGGCAGTGTGTCAAAAGCAGCGAAAATCACAGTGAATGCAGTAGTTCCACTGGTTGGTTTAGAGGCGCTGCTGCTGCTGTGACAGCCCATAAAACCAGCAGGGGACCGTTTGAGCCTTTAAAGGGGTTGGAAATATTGTCATTGTAATGGTTGGGTTTTGGAGAATGCGTTAGCCCCAAACACTACTGTCATCATTCAGACGTTGAGCTCAAGAATAGGGCAGAAGGACGCAACATCCAGGTGTGTGATATTCCAACGAGGCTCCGACACAGGCTGGAAGAGGGGAAACTGAACTGGTTATTAATGAGAAAATTTCAAATCTGCCTCTAGAGATAACAGGCTGTCGCTGCCATTCTATTACCATGCAGTCTCACCAAGAAATAGGCCCAATACAGACGTTACAAGACAAAGGTGGACCCTGGTTTTCAGTCAGAGGGATCCAACCTACTACTAGGGATGTAACAATTACTTGTGTAACGAAAATTACCAACGGTTAGAATTACCTTTTAAATTCTAATTATCATGATAACTGTGTTTGATTATCGCACTTTTCCGGAGAAAACGCCTATGTAAAGATCTGCTTCTATGTCAAATATCTGAGTATTGTTTTAATTTATTACAATTTTGATTTTATATACCTAATATTTGGAACTAATATTCACTTTTAAAGTCTCTGAAAAGGTTCGCGAAGCATCTTTGTGTTATTTATGCAATGAATTATATATATTTTTCAAATTGGATTTTATATTTTTTGTGGTTTTTTTTGTCCTTTTGCGTTGACATAGCAGGTTAAACTGAAAAAATTATAGGCAGATGAAATAGATGAAGTTGTACTGAAAAAAACCCAAACAAACAAACATGGGTATAGTAAATATTTGTTTATATGGTATATAAAGGCAAAATTAAAAGTACTGAAAAACGGACAAAATAGGCTCAGACCACTAAGGGTTAATACTTGAATGTTTCTGCCAACAGAAAGTGCATTGTGCCAATTATCTTATTTTATTTATTTATTTATTTTTTCAAAATACAACTTGGTTAAATTATTTCAATGTGTGTATTAGTACTTTTTGAACATTTTGAGCACAATTTCAATAATACCGTGATAATAATGATAACTGTGATAATTTTGGTCACAATAACCATGATATGAAAGTTTCATATGGTTACATCCCGACCTATGCATGCACTGTATGTACTTTTGTTACAGGACTTATACGGAAGTGAAATGCTTTAATTGCAGAAATGAGCCACATTCAGAAACTTGTTTTCATGTTGTTTCATGTTTAACCTTTAACCCTTATTGGGCACTTATAGAAATACTTTGAAATTCAAAATTGCAACTGTTGCACTCTCCACCTGGACGTTCGAGGGAGACGGCTGCATTGTATGTTACTGAAATAACCACAAACATGCTACGTGTCCTCACTCGTCTGTGATTTATTCAATAGCCGCCATTACACCAGTCAACTCAACGACACACATGCGTACAACTTCTTCCTTCTAGATGGCATGAATTGATCAGGCATGAAACATCGAACAAAACTATATATCAAAATAAAACCCTTTTGTAAATGCATTGACTTTTGTACAAAATATGTAATGATTTTAATAAAAATTTTAAACGTAATATTAAATTTATTTAAACTTGTATTTTTCCCTCATTAATTAAATATAAATGTAATTATACCTGTACCAGTTTCTATAAAGCTATAATAATACCTGGGAACAACCAGATGTCTTAATAACCCATTAAGAACATCTCAAAGAAACAATGTGATTTTTAAGTTCCAAAAAAAATAAGGCATTTTAACCTGTCACACAACCTGAGTGTGTTATTGGAGGACATAAAACAGGTATTTTCTGGGGCGCAGACCAAGGTTATTATCGTTAACGAAAACTAACAAAATGACAAAAACTAGAACTGAAAAAACATTTTCGTTAACTGAAATAAATAAAAACTATAAAATTAAAAAAAAAAAAAAAAAAAAAGATAACTAACTGAAACTGTATTGTGTGTTTACAAAACTAACTAAAACGGATAAAAATGATGGATAAAATTCCCTTCGTTTTTTTTTTTCTGTCAACATTGGATTGATACGAAAGCAATTTATTTCACTCTAGCAATTTTAGCTGGCGACACCATACAGAACTTCACGGTCCGTCACTTGTCGTCACGTGGTTTAGAGTCGTCTTCTGGTCCCCACTCTACCTGGAAACATGGAGACTAAAGTTGGGAGAAAGCAGCAGAGTCCTGTATGAGATTTATTTGAATACGATGATGGAGAAGAAGATAAAGGATACGACAAAACTAAAATTAATACTAAAACTAAACTAAAACTAAGCATTTACAAAAAAAATGAAAACTAATAAAAACTAGCAAGCCTGCTGTAAAAACAAATTCAAACTAACTGAATTAGAGAAAAAAAAAGTCAAAACTAAATAAAACTAAACTATAATGAACTAGAAAAGCACTCAGAGAGCGCAAACCTCCACCAAGGCAGATCAGTGCCCCCCCACCCCACCCCCGATCACCACCAAAATTTAATCATTTGTTCCTTGTGCCGGTATCAACATTTCCTGAAATTTTCATCCAAATCCATCCATAACTTTTTGAGTTATCTTGCACACAGAAAGACAGACAGACAGACAAACCAACACCGGCAAAAACATAACCTCCTTTGTGGAAGTAAAAAATCCAAAACTATTATAACCTTGGCACAGACCCACAGACATATGCTGAGGATAAAATAATAAATAGGGATAAATAATAATAAATAAATGCATGATACATAAATAATAATAATGAAAAGACACAAGGGATCAATGAACCTCCTTAACATATGAATTTATCTTTAGCTCCTGTGTGACTCACAAGTGGACGGCATCTTCAGCTTTTTTATCATCCATGTTTAATATGCAAATCAGAATATTTGTTCTGGGTATAGAAGATAAAAGTATGACTCAGTCTGTGTGTTAAAGTTTGCAGTTGCAGAGACGTGTACTGAGGGGAATCAAGTGATTAGGTTTATTTATTTATTTATTTAAGACTGAGATTTCTGACTGATTTATCTTTGTTTAAGAGACGAGGTGGGTGTCACGCACTTCTTTTTAGTCTGACAGCTGTTTTTTTTTTTTTTTAAAAGGCACAGCTGAACACTAAGGTGCTTCTGATCTATATTTGCAAGGAGAAGATAATAAGTAGCGTACAACTTAATGATGCATGCAGACACGCTGATCAATACACCAACTATTCAGCAGTTTTAATGAAGGATTATTGTCCTCGTACTCTTGTTAGAGGAGAATATTGAGCTGTATCACACAGGCTTCGCTGTGTTATTCATCTGCGTTAAAAGATGACATACTGAGTATCGACTTCAGTGCTACAAATGTACGGCGTCGTATTAAGCTGCGATGCATTTTGACACTATGTTGAAACCTCAGGGTTTTAATGTAGAGGAATGTCTAGATTATTCTGTAACATGCAGCGTTGGGATTGACTGCATTGAGAGCACACACACATTTTGATACAGAGCTAAAGTAATAAATCTGTAGGCTTATCAGCATCTGATGTTTTTCTGTATTTCCTTTTGGTAGAAACGGTGCTATATGCTTGGGTTTTATTAGCAATGCTGTGACAGAAATAGACCGTTTTTTTTTTTTATTTTGTTTTTTTTCTTAGCCTTGAAGTCAAATCAGGTTTGTTTCAAATGTGCTTTGATCCAATGACTAGACTTTTATTATTACTTTATTACCCCGCCCCCATAGGGCGACACGGTGGTGCAGTGGTTAGCACTCGTGCCTCACAGCAAGACGGTCCTGGGTTCGATTCCAACACCAGTCGACAGGGGGTGGGACCTTTCTGTGTGGAGTTTGCATGTTCTCCCCGTGTCTGCGTGGGTTCTCTCCGGGTACTCCGACTTCCTCCCACCATCCAAAGACATGCACTAATAGGTTAATTGGTTAATCTAAATTGCCCATAGGTGTGAATGTGACAGTGATTGTTTGTCTCTATATGTTCAGCCCTGCGATGAACTGGTGACTTGTCCAGGGTGTACCCCGCCTTTGCCCCTATGTAGCTGGGATAGGCTCCAAGCAACCCCTGTGACCCTAGTGAGGATAAAGCGGGTTCAGATAATGAATGAATGAATGAATGAATGAATACACCGCCACCCAAAGGGGAGGCAAGGGGTATTGTTTTTGGTTCAGTTTGTTTGTTTGTCTTTAACAATCTAGCAGCAAAACTATTGGTTGAATTCATACCAAATTGGGTTTATAGATTGCCAGTGGCCCAGAATAAATGTCATTACATTTTGGGAACAGTAGAGCAAAGTTCAAATTTTTTTATGAATTTTTCAATTCTTTTTTTTTTCCCCCATTTACTTATAATGGGTGAAATTTCAAATGTCTGTAGCAGCAAAACTATTGGTTGAATTCTTACCAAATTGGGTTTATAGATTGTCAGTGGCCCAGAATAAATGTCATTACATTTTGGGAACAGTAGGTCAAGTTCAATTTTTTTTATGAATCCCCCACCCACCCCCACAATTTACTTATAATGGGCGAAATTTCACATCTCTGTAGTAGCAAAACTATTGGATGAATTCAAACCAAATTAAGGTTATATATTGCCAGTGACCCAGAATGGATGTGATAACATTTTGGGAAAAGTAGGTCAAAGTAAATTTTTTTGTACATTTTTAAAATCTTTCTTCTCTTTACTAATGGGTGAAATTTCACGTCTATAAAAACATAAATTTTGTTTCAGTTTACTTCAAACTTGGCACATATATAGAGGCAATTGATATGCTGATGTCAGCACATGCATAGACACTGATCGATTGATTGATGTATTTATTTCAAATATGAATGTCAAAACAGAAGAAAATAAATAAACAAAACACTTAAGCATAAGACATAAGACATATAATGCATATTTGAAAAGGATTTGAGAAGAAGTATAACTTATAAACTCCCGCCCCTTCTCCTTATATAGTTAATAACAATAATTACCTTCCTAGTCTAAGCAGATCTATACTATATACTATAATATGACTGATACTTATATTAAATAATTAGGTTTCTGGCTTTATATTATTATGAACAAATATAATATCATTTACATAAACACATAATACAATAACACATATATGTAAATACATATTTATACACAGATCTATACATACACACATATACACATACATACACATATACATACATACATACATACATACATACATACATACATACATACACACACATATATATACACATACACACCTGTACTTACATATACATACACATACACATACATATATACACACATACACACCTGTACTTACATATACATACACACATATACACATACATACATACATACACCAGGGCTCAAAATTAACTTTTTGACCTAGGAGCACTGTGCTCCTAACCCTAAAAAGTTAGGAGCACAGGCTAAAATCCAGGCGCACCACTATTATATAAAAAATTTGGAGAACAAGCAAAACTCTTGGCCATACCAAGTAATATTCCTATATGTATTTAAGCAATGTTAACAACCTAGAATAAAGTATTTGAATAGAGTATGAAAGAAAAAGCTTACATTGACACAGGTGCAAAACAATTGTCAATGTGTGGTATATACTTTAGTTGGTTCTTGGAGAAAAAAGACGAATCACACCATTATTTGCAACAACAAACTTTTTTATTTCATTGCCTAAAGGCCCTAAGGGGCCGTTTACACGGCGTCGGCTTCAGTCGACTCCGGGAAGATTTTATCGCGGATTAGCCTTCTGTTAACATGGAAACGGTGCCTAGAGTGCCTGAATTCGGAAACTTTTGATACCAGGGTCCAGGGTGGAACGTTATCGATACGCTCCGCATTCCAGCTCCGTGTTAACGCGAGTTGGAGCGTTCCGGGGTAAAATATGACGTCACCGCATGCGCGCGCAGCCAAGAACCACCAGTTAACCCACTCCGGGCCAGTTGGTGGCGGTAATGCGCCTCCAAGCTGGTTTGCCAGCCTCTATGACACAATAAAGCTGCAGAAAAAGAAGGAACAACCACAACAACAATGGCCGGTTTCAGAACAACATACGTGCTGCTAACTGTGCTCAGCTCGTCTGTCCAGACAAAGAAGTCCTGCGTCTTTGTACGACCACTCGCCATTGTTGTTTGTAAATAGTGTTGTCCGCCTCCTCCTCTTCTTCTTCTTCTTCTCCTCATTTAAAGGCTGTCTAAACCGGAAATTGTTTGTGCGCAGGCGCCTGTTTTACCACCACTGTTTCACTACAGCTCTACATCGCCAGCTACTGGTCTGGCATGGCCACTACAGCGTATTCAGCCGTCCTCGCGGACTCATGTTAACGCAGATCATTATCATAGCGGCGTCGTCTTAACGCGGAATGATTTTATAACACAAAGGAGAAATCTTTGCGGAGTGTTGCCGTGTAAACGTACCCTAGTCACTGTGGTCTACACCACGCCTGAAGTCAGGAGATTGTTTCAAACATCGGTGGAGTTATTTGATCCCTTTGTTTATGCCGCCTGCGCACGCGAGGGGCGGGGACTAGATTTTCCACTTCAGTCAGCGGGGCGTGGAGCTTGTTTATTTTCAGCTGACGAGTTACTTCTGCAGCCATTATTCTAGGCGCACGTATTAATTTTCGCTCATTTTTTTATTGGCGCACCGTGCGATCGTAATCTCAAAAACAGTCGCACTACCGAAATTCTCAGGCGCATGCGACCGTAATTCAGTCGCAGTCACGAGCCCTGTATACACACACACACACACACACACACACACATACATGCATACATACATGCATACATACATACATACATACACACACACACACACACACACACACACAGACACACACATACATACATACATGCATACATACATATACACATACACACCTGGACATACATATACATACACATATACATACACACACACACACACACACACACACACATATATATATATATATATATATATATATATATATACATATATATATGTGTGTGTGTGTGTGTGTATATATATATACACACACACACACACCTGTACTTACATATACATATACATATACATACACAAACACATACTTGTCCATCCTTATAACCCCCAGTGATACCCAACACCTCCCTCATCCCTGTACCTCTTAAAAATTGTGTCTTTGTACCTCCTTTTAAATTCTTGACATGATGACATCAGCTGGATCGATGCCAAAATAAGCTACAATACGTGCAGGCGGGGTTTGTTTTGCCTAGCACCACTTGTTATTTGTACATTTAGGTGCACTGCAGGGAATTTAATGAGAGACATTTTCTAATAAGAGGTCCTTCTTATTCTGTGCTATTATTGACATATCAGAACTGATTTGATAGTTTATTATAATGCACACCTAGCATCCTATTCAGATATAAGAATATTATACAAGTAGAAATCATCTTCTCATCTTACAGCATACTATGAGGGCTTGAATATTTCATTATACCCAACAGAATTGCATTTAGTGCAGCCAATACTCAGAACTAACGGTGGTAAAAACAGGAAATGAATGACATAGTATCACATTGAGTCATCTAATAACCAGATAGCAACAGGGACAAAGGAATGCGTTGCTGTTTTTATTCTGCATTTTGGCTTTAAAAATCTGGTAGAAGCAAGAAAACCATAGTATTCTTTGACTCTTAAAGACCTTAACACATGCCAGCAACCAAACGCATCTACTGATCTAAAATAACTATCAGTACATGTAGTTTCTCAGCTTTTCATCAGATACAACTCATTTGGACGTTCAGGGACTCTTCATCTTCTGCAACACTGATTCACTGATAAAACCCATGTAGCGGTAGAAGATAATGCATTCAGTTCATGATATATTTTGTTGAAAAGGTCACTCTAGTTGTCTCTGTTCTGGTATAGTAAGCTCTGATTTTCCTCTGAGCTTTTATGAACACTGACATGGTGTAATGAAGTATTGAAAATACTGTATTTACTGAAAAATGTAAAATTCAATGGACAATATTATAATGAATGGTGATGAATCACTTAGGAAAAGTTGGTAACACTTTATAATAAGTACACACAAAGCATTAGTTAAGCATCAACAAATACTGAATTCATCATTTATAAAGCATATTTCTGACATGAATGCTCATTAGTATACGGTTTATAAGCACAGTTATAAAGGTTTTACTCATCATTAATAAGCTCACCTATAATGTGCTTAATGATTGTATTTTCATACTTTATAAATTATGTATTGAGAATCAGATTCAGAAAATCTCATTTGTAAATGCTTTATATGGCATAGATAGTCCACACTTTAAATGAGCTCACACCATATACTTAATTAATGAGTAGTAAGTGCTTTATAACTACCTGAAATAATGAATTCCTGTATTAATAACTGTTTATAGGACATCTATTGGAAAATAAATGTGTGAGTTAACATAAAATACCCACCAAAATATTCACTAACCATTAGTACATGTCTGAATAGCGTATGTCCGAGCATAAATGCACATCACAGCTGGTTTGTAAGTGATGCATTACTCAGTTTTTAAACGCTGAATCCATAATTTATAAAATACAATGAAAATGAAAATACAGTCATTAAGCACATTGTAGATGAGCTTATTAATGATGAATAAAACCTTTATAGCTGTGCTCATAAACCATATATTAGTGAATATTCATGTCAGAAATATCCTTCATAAATGGTAAATTCAGTATTTGTTAATCCATTACTAATGTTCTTATTAATGATGAGTAAAACATTTATAACTGTGCTTATAAACCATATATTAATGAGTATTCATGTCAGAAATATGCTTCATAAATGATGAATTCAGTATTTGTTAATACTTAACTAATGTGCTCATTAATGATGAGTAAAACGTTTATAACTGTGCTTATAAACCATATATTAGTGAATATTCATGTCAGAAATATGCTTCATAAATGATGAATTCAGTATTTGTTAATGCTTTACTAATGTGCTTATTAATGATCAGTAAAACCTCTATAATTTTGCTTATAAACCATATATTAATGAGTTTTCATTTCAGAAATATGCTTTATAAATAGTGAATTCAGTATTTATTAATGCTTAACTAATGTGCTTATTAATGATGAGTAAAACATTTATAACTGTGCTTATAAACCACATATTAATGAGTATTCATGTCAGAAGTATGCTTTATAAATGATGAATTTCGTATTTGTTAATGCTTAACTAATGCTTCATAGTGTGTACTTACTATAAACTGTTACCGAAATGATAATATTTTTAGAAAAATACATTTGGATGTTGTCACAAAAATATTTCTACATCATTAAAGGGTTAAAGACATCACCATGTAAAGTGAAACAACAATTTCACTGCACATCTTTACAATGTTTGCAGTTAGATTTTACTGGTAAGAGATAGCGATATGAACCAGTAAGTAAAGGAAAAGGTGATTCAGTGAAACAGGAATAAAACATTCATATAAAGACAGTAAAACCATGAAGCTCAGGATAAAAACACATAAGCCGGTGGGATTTTTTGCAGACGTCAACGTGAGGATCAGAACGTAGATTGTTATCAACCACAGCGGCCACAGGAGGCAACAGGAGTGGAGGATTTGAACCCAAATCCATCATCATCTCTCTCTCTGTGTTTGTCTACAGGGAAAAGTCCTTACCTACTGTTTACCAACCGTCATGAGATCAGACGCATCGACCTGGTGAAAAGGGACTACAGTCAGGTGGTTTCCACTCAGAAGAATGCTGTAGCTCTGGATCTGGATGTGGCCAATAACCGGGTCTTCTGGTGTGATCGCTTTCACAGGAAAATCTACAGGTAAATCAATAACACACCCTCACTGTCAGACCTACAAACACATCTGAAACAACTGTGATCTGTATTAATCATGTCAATATAATGTAAAGGGCAGAGGTGTCAAGTAACAAAGTACAAATACTTTGTTATCTCTTACTTAAGTAGAAATTTTGGTTATCTATACTCTACTGGTGTAATTATTTTTCAGCTGACTTTTTACTTCTACTCCTTACATTTTCACGGAATTCTCTGTGCTTTCCACCTCTTATGTTAAAAAAATGCCGCGTTACTCCTGTTTCATTTTTGCTTGTCATTGTTCAAATAAAAAAAACTATCCAGATAAATTGCACCATCCAGATAGAGTGAATTTGATTGTGGTTGGATGAGAAGTATAAACATATACCATTCCGAAACCCCAGGGGCGCCGCCACCAATTGTGGACCCCACGAAAGGTAAAACGTTGTGGACCCTTCCATAAAATTCTGTCTCTTGTCAATCTGTCGGGGGGGGGGGTTGTATTAACATTATTTCAACGTCCGATTCCTGGCTTCTATTATGGAGCAGATCTTATACAAAATTTTCACAACTTCTACCCTGTATCCACTGGACCCCCTCCACTGCTCTATGCCTCCCCCACAAACATTGGGCCCCATGAATTTGTCATGTTTACCCCCCCCCCCCCTTATTGACGCCCCAGCAACACCCTATTGATTTGTGTGTGATCCATCACACCAGACTTTTTGCACCATTCCAATACTTATATTCAACTGGTCCTCAGATCTTCCACTCCATGAAACTCATGTTAATGCTCAGTTGTGCACATATATGATTCTTTAATATTTTTGCATTGGACTCAAATACGTTAATTTTCAATGGGCATATATGCGGCTGAAACAGGTAGACTAGTGCATCCCACATTTTTCAACATTAACATTTTAACCCTTTCATGCATGAATTGTGAGAACCTTAGTCAAGATTTTTTTCTTCAGTGTTTTTATTCCTCCTTAGGCATGAAAAAAACAATACGGTTGAGTTTTTTTTTTTTCTATGGAGTTTCAAAAATATCCAAGCATTTAATTTTTGAAGTGAAGAAACATGTGTTTAAAACCCAATATTAGAAAGTGATATGAAAACAATGAAATAAAAACATTTTTAATGCTGCTAATCTGATGTTTTCTCACATTTTAACATATTCTAATGCTAGTTATTACTTACTTCATGGCAGGGCTCGTGACTGCGACTGAATTACGGTCGCATGCGCCTGAGAATTTCGGTAGTGCGACTGTTTTTGAGATTACGATCGCACGGTGCGCCAATAAAAAAATGAGCGAAAATTAATACATGCACCTAGAATAATGGCTGCAGAAGTAACTCGTCAGCTGAAAATAAACAAGCTCCACGCCCCGCTGACTGAAGCGGAAAATCTAGTCCCCGCCCCTCGCGTGCGCAGGCGGCATAAACAAAGGGATCAAATAACTCCACCGATGTTTGAAACAATCTCCTGACTTCAGGCGTGGTGTAGACCACAGTGACTAGGATACGTTTACACGGCAACACTCCGCAAAGATTTCTCCTTTGCGTTATAAAATCATTCCGCGTTAAGACGATGCCGCTATGATAACGATCTGCGTTAACATGAGTCCGCGAGGACGGCTGAATACGCTGTAGTGGCCATGCCAGACCAGTAGCTGGCGATGTAGAGCTGTAGTGAAACAGTGGTGGTAAAACAGGCGCCTGCGCACAAACAATTTCCGGTTTAGACAGCCTTTAAATGAGGAGAAGAAGAAGAAGAAGAGGAGGAGGCGGACAACACTATTTACAAACAACAATGGCGAGTGGTCGTACAAAGACGCAGGACTTCTTTGTCTGGACAGACGAGCTGAGCACAGTTAGCAGCACGTATGTTGTTCTGAAACCGGCCATTGTTGTTGTGGTTGTTCCTTCTTTTTCTGCAGCTTTATTGTGTCATAGAGGCTGGCAAACCAGCTTGGAGGCGCATTACCGCCACCCCCTGGCCCGGAGTGGGTTAACTGGTGGTTCTTGGCTGCGCGCGCATGCGGTGACGTCATATTTTACCCCGGAACGCTCCAACTCGCGTTAACACGGAGCTGGAATGCGGAGCGTATCGATAACGTTCCACCCTGGACCCTGGTATCAAAAGTTTCCGAATTCAGGCACTCTAGGCACCGTTTCCATGTTAACAGAAGGCTAATCCGCGATAAAATCTTCCCGGAGTCGACTGAAGCCGACGCCGTGTAAACGGCCCCTTAGGGCCTTTAGGCCATGAAATAAAAAAGTTTGTTGTTGCAAATAATGGTGTGATTCGTCTTTTTTCTCCAAGAACCAACTAAAGTATATACCACACATTGACAATTGTTTTGCACCTGTGTCAATGTAAGCTTTTTCTTTCATACTCTATTCAAATACTTTATTCTAGGTTGTTAACATTGCTTAAATACATATAGGAATATTACTTGGTATGGCCAAGAGTTTTGCTTGTTCTCCAAATTTTTTATATAATAGTGGTGCGCCTAGATTTTAGCCTGTGCTCCTAACTTTTTAGGGTTAGGAGCACAGTGCTCCTAGGTCAAAAAGTTAATTTTGAGCCCTGCATGGAGATAATATGCAAAAAAAACCCCGTCTTGTCTAACAAATAACAATTGATTTACACTTAAACATGTTAGTGCAGATCAGGTTTATCAAGAACAGCAAAGTTACAGTAATGGCCTGAATGTCAGTGTATGAGATGGTGCGTAAGTGTTCACAGTGTTGGCTGATATGGAACTACAATATCAAAACCCATTAATATACAAAAGAACAGCTGGAGAAGAACTGTCCACTGGAGTGACCTATGCATGAAAGGGTTAATATAACATTATGGTCATTATCACCTTTAGAAACATGTTTTTTGTGGAGGTGGGCTAGTGCACTATAGGCCCCTGTGGTCCCGCCTAAGCCAGGGGTGTCAAACTCCTTTTAGTTCAGGGGCCAGATTCAGCTAAATTTGATCTGAAGTGGGCCGGACCAGAAAAATAATAACATAATAACCTACAAATAATGACAACTCCAAATTTTTGTCTTTGTTTCAGTGTAAAAAAAAACCCCATTAAACTATGAAAATACTTGCTTTTATAAACTATCAAAAAAAACAAAAAACAAAAAACTGAAAAAACTGAAATTTAAATAAAAAAAAACATAAGAAAATTTAGTGCAATTTTAACAATATTATTCCTCAACTTATCATTTGTCCATGTGCATTATGGATCAGATCTACAAAGACACTAAACACTGAGGAACAGGCAGAAAAATAGTTCAAATTGTGCTGAATTTTCTTTTGACATTTCAGGTTATTCATATTTGTTCAGGTTAATCACATTTTATTGTTACAGGATAGTTTGTAATTTAATGTTATTTTTTGCACTAAAACAAAGAAAAAAAAATTAAGTTGTTAATTCTACCTTTTTTTGGCTTAATTGAAGATTTTTTATTTTTTTTTGGCTTAATTGAAGATTTTTTTTAACTTAATTGAAGATTTTTTTTTTTTTGGCTTAATTCAAGATTGTTTGCTAAATTTGAGAATTTTTTTTGGCTTAATTGAAGTTTTTTTTTACTTAAATGAAGACTTTTTTTTTGGCTCAGTTGATTTTTTTTTTTTTTACTTAATTGAAGATTTTTTTTGTCTTAATTCAAGATTTTTTCCTTAATTCAAACTAATTTTTTTTTTCTTAATTTAATTCAAGACTGTGGAATTTTTGCACTTCGCAAAAACATCCCAGGGGCCGAACTGGACCCTTTGGCGGGCTGCATTTGGCCCCCTGGGCCGCATGTTTGACACCTGTGGCCTAAGCTTTTATCCTAATGGCATTTTTTCCCCCTTACATTTCTATTTTAAGTAGTTTTGAAACCAGTGCTTTTACACTTTCACTTGAGTAAAAACCTTGAGTTGATACTTAAACTTTTATAGAAGTTTTTTTAAACCCTAGTATCTATACTTCTACCTGAGGAATGAATGTGAATCAGAATCAGAATCAGCTTTATTGGCCAAGTATATGAACGCAAAAAAAGAATTTGGCTTTGGTTTTTCTTTGCTCATGACGTGCAATTTCAACATGAACCCAATTACACCCGAACGTAGACTTAATATAGACAAACATTCGACTAGAGACGAGGACAACAATGGGTTGAGATTGACAGTGGATTTATATTGTGCTCAGGAGGTAGAGCGGGTCGTCCAATAACTGAAGGGTTGGTGGTTCGAATCCCGCTCTGTCCTAGTCATGTCCTGTTGTGTCCTTGGGCAAGACACTTCACCCTCATTGCATCCAGTGCGGCTACTCACACTGGTGTATGAATGCATATGAATGTTCGGTGGTGGTCGGCGTTAGCCCCCACCAGAGTGTGAATGTGTGACTGAATGAATAATGGACCTAATGCTTTCATAGAAAAGTGCCATATAAATCTAATCCATTATTATTATTATTATTATTATTATTATTATTATTATTATTATTATTATTATTATTATTGTTATTATTATTATTATCATTATTATTATTGTAATATGTACAGAGTGCAAATTGGAGTTTTTATACATGTGTACAGGGATCCAGTCTATTAAAAATATATGTATATGTTATTTCCAAATACTGTTGACACCTCTGGTAAAAGGATATAATAAGAGACCACTCTCCCACTGTTCATATTTTACAAAATATGCTAATAGTGTGTGCCTTGAACTTACATAACGCTTTGTAGTACATCAGCATAAAGTAGGGTCAAACAGAGGTTATGTTTATCATTCTCATCTGGTGTTATCACTTTAACATGCTTGAGGAGCGCTTTCATTATCCAAGTTTGATCCATTTGATGTGACATTTTTTCATTAACAATTTTGTTGTTGTTGTTTTTTTTTTTTTAACACAAACATGATTGAACTTTGTTGTATGACCCTAGGTTTGAGATCTGAAGTACTGTTTTAAACAAGAAAGAAAGCCTGAAATTACACCTCTCGGTATTTTACATCAAAAAATCTTTCTATGAATCATCTTTTGCCTGAATTTGGCTGCAGTCTTAAGCTTTGTAATGCAAAAAAGGACTTTGGAGGATGCTTTGGGCTATTATGGTTATTCAAATTACTTTTTTTTTTTTTTTTCCGTTCAAGTTCCTCAGATGCAATGATTTGATGCAGTACATTGCAGCACGAAGCATGAACGCTGGATAACCTGGCCTCTTTGTTCAAGTGTTCTGTACCATATTTTGCTAAACCCACTTTTATTAGTCTTTGGTTCATTTATTTGAGTATTTGGAGCCTAATTGTTCCTAAAGTTTGAAATTGAACCCTCCAGGTGCTGCAAAGCTATTTTTATATTCATTTTGACAAAAATCGAGTGGATTTCCATAACCTGTTTCAATTCCTGCTTAATTTGTTACGTCTATAACTAGTTACATCACGACATTTGCACATGTAAGGTCAAGACTTCCGACCAACATTTCTCTGAGTATGACATACAGGGATTGGACAAAATAATGGAAACACCTTCACCTCAAGATGATAATGCCCCAATCCATACAGCTAGAATTGTTAAAGAATGGCATGAGGAACATTCTAATGAAGTTGAGCATCTCGTATGGCTGGCACAGTCCCCAGACCTCAACATTATTGAGCATTTATGGTCAGTTTTAGAGATTCAAGTAAGACATCGATTTCCACCGCCATCGTCTCTAAAAGAGTTGCAGGGTATTCTAACTGAAGAATGGCTTAAAATTCCTTTGGAAACAATTCACAAGTTGTATGAATCAATACCTCGGAGAATTGAGGCTGTAATTGCGGCAAAAGGCGGACCTACACCATATTAAATTATATTTTGTTGATTTTTTTAAGGTGTTTCCATTATTTTGTCCAACCCCTGTAATTGTTTGTCAGCAGCAGCGGTTATAGTCCATACTGAAAATATGTCCAAACTTCAAGCCGATTACCTAAAATGTTCAGTTGTTGGTTGAACGGGACAGAGCAGCACAGCCAACAACCTGGAGGGGGTGGGGCTTGAAGTGGCTCATTTGCATTTAAAGGGCCAGCGCTCAAAATGACCTTTCTGGTGTCGTTATTCAGAAATAGGATTGAAAATGGACCTGTGGAGTTGAATTAATGAAGAATTCAGACTCAAACATAGCATTTACAGTTTATATAGACCACAGGGAAATGTTTTAAAATGCATAATTCCATTTTTAAAAAAAGCAAAATATCGATCCTTTAAGTTTGTAGTGCTTTTTTTTTAATTGTATACATAGGTAGCTTTGTTTAATCACAGTATATGCATCCTGTATGCTTAAGCATGGTGTGGTATGATGATTAGTGGTTCGTGATAAGTTGTTCTCACCTCACAGCACAGAGGTCCTGGTTTCTGACCCAGCACCAACTGTCTGGATCTTTTCTATAGGGAATATGCATGTTGTCTGCATAGTGACTCCCACTGTCCAACGACATTTACCTCAATAGGCTGGTTGGTCATTAGTGTGTGTGATTGTGAGAGTGAAAAGTTGTCAGCTCTCCAATGAAATGCCATTGTGTCCAAGGTTACAATAGTTTTGGATTTTTCATCATAGTTTAGTTTTGTTTAGTTTCGACTTGTTTTTCTCTAATTCAGTTAGTTTCAGTTAGTTTTTAGTCCAGGTTTGCTAGTTTTTATTAGTTTTTGTTTTTTCTAAATGCTTAGTTTTACTTTTGTTTTAGTATTAGTTTTCAGTTTTTTCATGTATTTTATCTTCTTCGCCATCATATTCAAATAAATCCGATATAGGACTCTGCTGCTTTCTCCCAACGTTAGTCTCGATTTTGCCAGGTAGCGTAAAGATGAGAAGTCGACTCTAAACGACAAGTGACGTGAAGTGACGGACCGTGAAATGCCGTATGGTGCCAGCAGCTAAGATTGCTTTAGCGAAATAAATCCATTTCATATCAATCTGACATTGACAAAAATGAAGGGAATTTTATCCATAATTTTTTTTATACATTTTAGTTAGTTTTGTAAGCACACAATACAGTTTCAGTCAGTTGTCGTTTTTTTCTTTTAAAGGTGCCGTATGTAGGATTGTGGCCAAAACTGATACTGCAATTACATTCCAAATACTGTAGAGCGTGGTATCCTCCCTGCCTCCACCCAGACTAGGGGTTGCCAGACCCAGCATGAACGTCTACTACTACTGTTTCCACTAATCCTTGCCACCACACCATAAATTTCACACAAAAAAATGATCACCAGACTAATTATACATAAGCATAATATATATATATATAATAGGCCTGGACAAACGTCCTGCCCTCTCAAATGAAAGTTTGCAAAGATTCAGGAGATAGGGAAAAGGGAAATGAGCCTTAAGTTTCAGTTTTACTTGCTACCATACCCCCCACTTGACTGAACTACGGATGCCGGACTACCAAACCCCCCCCCCCCCCCCCCCCCCCCCGCCTTTGGATTCCACACTGCTCCATGAAGAGCTCACTTCCACAGAAAACACTGTACTACAAGGAGCTACCATGGCAAGAGACAAGTCCTACATACATCCTACAGTACCCGGTCTGTTCACCAGTCCCGGACTGGCAGTCTCTTCACCAGGGCCAGGAGAAGAGACTGCAGCCCAGCCCCAGGAGAGGAGACCGCTAGTCTGAGACCGGGTGAAGAGACCGCGGCCCCGGCTCTCAGTGGTTCTTACCAGGTAGTCAGACTAAGGCAGAGCCAGTGTTGGTCTTCAAATTCTTCTCCACTTTCAGTTGTCTCCATGTTTCAAAAGCATCTCCTATAGACGGTGGGGAAGCAAAATTTACAATATTTTGAGGCAGGGATTGAAAGACAGTGTATGACCAATTAGTTTATTGAAAGTCATGAGAATTTATTTGCCACAAGAAAATTTACATCATAGAAAATGTTTTTATTCTATGTGTCCTCCTTCTTTCTCAATAACTGCCTTCACATGCTTCCTGAAACTTGCGCAAGTGTTCCTCAAATATTCGGGTGACAACTTCTCCCATTCTTCTTTAATAGTATCTTTAAGAAAGTCGACATTGCTGTGTGATGTTCTATTGGTAGCATGTTCTAAAACGCCCCAAATACCATAATCCAGAGGGTTTAGATCTGGGCTAGAAGGCGGCCATAAACATGATTCCCAAAAATTGCTAAAGTTGGATTTGTTGCTGTTGTCAACAAGTGTTTTGGTGTTCATGTGTAAGATTTTAACTTCAAATCATATTTTACTGCATTTCTAACGCTCTTGTTGTCTACCTCAAGTTCAATTGCCATTTTTCTCATGGATTTGGTTGGATCCTTTAGGATTTTGGATTTGAGAGCTTTAATAAAAGCTTTGGTACGTTTTTTGTTGCTCCCTCCACTTCCAGACTTTCTCGTAATAGTTTTGCTCATAGTCATTCTCTTCTTTACATTATAAACAGTCTTTATGGACACTCCAACTATTTTTGAAATCTCCTTTGGTGTGACGAGTGCATTCAGCAAATCACACACTCTTTGACGTTTGCTTTCCTGATTACTCATATGGGCAAAAGTTTCTGAAAAGGTATGGATAATAGTGTTAGGTATGATTATGACATCAATATATGTTTGGTTTCAAAACAATTGACGTAGTGCCTGCTGAGAAAAAACAACTAAATGTTCATTGTAAATTTTGCTTCCCCACCCTGTACATATCCTTGTTTTGTTTCTCACTTCGTCACGACGTATTTGGGAATAATAAGAGGCCTTTTAGGTTCATTAATGTCAGACATTTATGATCAGAAATGTTCCAGCTGCAGTGTCAGTGGGAACTGGCAACGTGGATGCTTTTCAAATGCAAATATTCTGTCTGAACTACTACTGTCAGTGATATCAGTATTTAAAACAACTATGATTCCTTAATGTCTGGTGACAGTCAAGGCCATTTTATAATTACTTAGAACATAATTCCTACATACTGCACCTTTAATTATAGTTTTTATTTATTTCAGTTAACGAAAATGTTTTTTCAATTCTAGTTTTCGCCATTTCGTTAGCTTTCATTAACAATAATAACCTTGATTGTGTCCAGGGTGAACCCCACCTTCGCTGGATGTCAGCTGGGATAAGCTCCAGTAAACCCCATGACCGTTCAGAGAACTCGGTGGTTACATAAAATGCATGAATGAGTCACATAGCATGTACATTTGTAATATTAGACTGATTTAGAATGAAACTTCAAGCTCACACACTAACACTCCTGCTGAGAATTTCCAGTCTGTGATATTACACAGCCTAAATGTGATATTGCCCACATTTGGTGTTCTCTGTGATGTGATTGCACTGCTTTCAAGAAGTGTGGCACGTACAAAGTGTCTCCATGTTCAGTCTTTTTTGATGTTTCTGAGATGGAATCAGCTGAGTCCATGGCTCACGCCTGTTACTACTTTAGATTAATTCCACCCTCCCCATTGTTATCTCAACTCCATTTCTCCCTTGAGTGTATTCTAATTGGAGCACTGTGTTCTCTATAAAATGGATGTTAAGAAAAAAAGATCTCCAGGGAAACTAAAATTGAAATTCCCATTCAGGAGCGCAGCTGCCTGGCCCTCACCTCACACCTCTGCCAGAGTCGAATCATTAGCGAGTGGGGGCAACCTCTGACTGAGGCCTTGTCTATTCTGATAAGTGGTCCATCTGAGAAGGACACTAGCCCCCGGATGACCCTGTTTAGTGTCTTACCCAAGGCTACACTCCACATACTAGCCCCTCTTCACTCTACACTGACAGTGCACACTTTGGTTGTTGCGTATTTGCTAATATCTACTATTATGTCCACCTGACATTGTGTCCACTTCTTGAACTAGAAGTGCACTCAGGTATGCACAAAGGCCAACAATCTGCTCATTTTCTCATTCAAAATATTATTAAAACTGTTAACTATTAAAACTATGACCTGGATTTTCCTCTTTTTTATCAGTTATTGCCACTGGTTACAAAGCAAAGTTGTGATTAATTTTTCGGTTTGGTATTTTTCTCTACATTAGTTTGGTTCTCTTCCAGGTAAAAAAAAAAAATAATACCAGACTCTGCCCCTTGTTATTGATCTATTATCTAAAATTGACTCAACATTTAAGGGGTTCAGCCCATGCCTTAACCTTGCACCAATCATCATGAAATTAATTGCAGTAGGTTTTTGCACAATCCTGCTGATGCACAGACAAATGGGAATGATCACAAAACCGTACTGACTTAGGTATCAAATACAGAATTTTCTTGTGATAAAAAGCCAGCAGCGGTTGGTTATTCAGAGTAGTTATAGTTGTTTAGGTAAAAAAAAAAAAAAAAACTTGGTTTGGGTTAGAAAAAGTTAATGGTTTGAATTAACCAATAGGCACCCAATGTGGCTTTTGTGTTTGCAAATGAATTTTTCTCTCAATTTATCTTTCCTAAGTGATTTATCACCATTTATTGTACTATTATCCTCTGAATTTTGCATTTTTTCCAGTGAAAATAATCTATTTTCCCATGTTTAATTGATTGATCATGTAGATGTGCATAAAAACTCAGAGTAAATTCAAAGGTTATTATATCACAACAGAAAAAAATGAAGAATAAAAATGACTTTTTCAATGAAATCTGTCATTAGTTGAACATAAACCCAGTGTCTCCATGCACTGTCATTGATCCAACTCCATGGGTTTTTGGTGAATTAATGTTGTAGAAGATGACGGTGTTTCCACGTTGACTACGGAGCTTCTGAATGTCCAAATGATGACCATGAAAAGATGAATAACTGTATTTTACACCAATTATTTACATGGATTTATAGGATTAGTGGATCAGCAGGTATTAAATAGTTTAGATCAGTGGATGCTTTTGGTCAGTGGAGGATGTTTGAGTCTTCATGGGTTAAAGGAAACTGAACATTGAATATGTGTCAGAGCCGTTCCGCCTAAAGGCTTTGCATTTGGTTGCACATATTATACAACAGCCTATGCAACACCTGGGTGTAAATAGCATGGTTGGATACAGAGGGTGCAAATTATTTCTGCCATTCACCGCATCTCACATAAATAGCATAGGTGACAACAGACATCTGGGTGCCAATAACGTTTGCCGATTTGAAATTGCTTCACTTTAAGATGAGTGTCATGTCTACATCTACAGTCAGGTTCATAAATATTTGGACAGAAACATCTTTTTTTTTTTTTTTTTTTTTTTTTGCATCTGCACACCACCACATCAGATCTGAAATGATTATTCAATAAAAAAATTCTACATGAACTGTTTAGGAATTATAGCCTCTTTAACCTCCTGAGACCCAAGAAAGTGAGTACATTAAACAATTGTCTTTATTGAAAACTGCATAATGCAACAGTTTTTTCAGCTACATTTTTAAAATTATTCAGATTTTTTTAATGCAATGTCCTTTGCAATGGACAGCATTTTTGAAAGTAAAACTGTGACACTTTTGTCCCCCTACAGAGGACAAAAATGCATAGCTGGGCCTCAGGAGGTTAAACAAAGTTCCACCATTTTCATTGTCTCAGATGTAAATAGATGAACTAAAATTGTGATAATTAGGAGGTTTTTTTTTTAATAATTAGATGAAAATCCTTTGAAGTTGCTTACGGCCTCAAGTCTTGAAACCCATGGACATCACCAAACATTGAGTTTCCTCCCTGGAGATGCTTGTCCGGGTCTTTACTAAACCTGTCTGTCACTGTGGTCATGTATAGAGACAAAATGACAAAATTTGCATCCCTGTCCAAGTACTTATGGACCTGACTGTATTATTTAACTTCATATCCTCCTGAGACCCACACTGTAAACAATGACTGTGGAATTAACACCAAAAACTTGTAAAACTGCAACATAAAAAACCTGTAAGTGACAATGCAATGCAAAGTTGTTTATTTGAAAAGATTTTTGTGTTAACGATTAAATCAAATATAGCTGTAGTTTTTACAGGAAGAGCATGTGAACCAAACCAGATTTGTATGTAGAAATTATGTATTTCTATGTATGTGTATATATATATATATATATATATATATATATATATATATATATATATATATATATATATATATATATATATATATATATATATATATGTATATATGTATATATGTATATATATATATATATATATATATATATAAATAAATTGCAAGACCATAATGTTGAAATAACAGCATATTTGCTTTTTGTTTTTTTGTTTTTTTTTTTAATAAAAGTTATAAAAAAAAAAAAAGTAAACATTTAACAATGTAACATTTTAAATTTGTAAATGAATGGGTTGGTAGAGTTGGTTGAGCAGCTCGTCCAATAACCCAAGGGTTGGTGGTTCGAATCCTGGCTCTGACTGTCCATATGTCCAAGTGTCCATGGAAGACACTGAACCCTGAATTGTTCCCAGTTGGACCTGGTGGTTTTGGAAAGTGCTTTGGACACCATGAAGGTGTAGAAAATGTGCTAAATAAGTGCAGTCCATTTACCATTTAAATCCAATGTTAAATCTACATGTTTAAAATGTTAAATCTACATGTTATTCCGCAAGTATGTTTACAGTTGGATGTGTTTTTTACAGTATTGTTCTGGAAACCACAGCTGCCAGTTTTTTTCCGTAAAAACAACAAGATTTTTTTTTTTTTTTTTTTTTTTTACAGTGCAGCAATGCATTTTTGTCCTCTGTAGGGGACAAAAGTTTCACAGTTTTATTTTTAAAAATGCTGTCTATTGCAAAGGACATTGCATTAAAAAAAAAAAAAAAACTAAAAAAATAAATAAAATAAGATAATTTTTAAAATGTAGCTGAAAAAACTGTTGCATTATGCAGTTTCCAATAAAGACAATTGTTTAATGTAAAAAAGGAAAAAAACTTTCACTTTCCTGGGTCTCAGGAGGATATGAACATATATTTTATTTATGGAGAGTGATTATATATACGTGCATTACATTTACTTTCCATCTGGCAAACCCTTGAATGACGTTGGAAACATGGGCGATATTTAGTCCTCTGTTATTAATTATGGTTATCGATCTGGTTTCAGCTCATAATGAAATCATTGTAAGTCAGTTGTTGACCGTGATAAATTATAGGTTGCTCTGTAATAACAATACTTATTATCACAAAATAAGGCCCACAAGGCAGTCAACATCCCTCCATCTCACATTGATTTTGCAGTAATGGTCGAGCTGTTCCCTACGATGCCTTACACATTACCCTTCCCTCAAAATATTCCCTCTTTGTATCATAATGCCTCATCATCTCCTGTTTCTTCATCTCCCATGGCTGCAGTGCCTTCATCCACGAGGCCGGTGACCCCTCCCAGCAGGTGCCACTGGTGGATTCATCGCTGCAGACCCCTGTAGGCCTGGCTTTGGACTGGCTCCAACACAACCTGTACTGGACCGACTCTGGAGACAAATCCATCTCCGTGGCCTCGGTGGACGGCACTAAGAGACGTGTATTAATCAACACAGACCTTAGTGAACCGCGGGCAATTGCTCTGGACCCCCACCACGGGTAAGGGAAATAATGAATCGACACCATTATAACAGGATCGATATTTAAAACTGTGATCTGTATTGATAATGTGTAAAATAATGTAATGAAAGACACTAATCTTTTAGAAAATATGGTAATTACTGAAGTATGCTCTGAATTTACATAACATTTTGTAGTATGTCAGCAAAAAAATAGTGTCAAAGAGAGTTTATGTGCATTACTTTTCAATGTATGTCCCTATATATATGCTGACACTGTACTGATCCCTGTTCTGTTATATTGAAGATGAAGGTCAGTGACCCCAGATAAAGATTTTCTAAGTGATTTCAGCCTTGGACATAGAAATTGAATAAAGATAATCCTCCTCTTGAGAGAACTATAGTGTCAAGCGTACTCTTGTTGCTGCTGCAGTAACAAGCCCATGACCCATTTAGCATCCCGATTCAATAGTTTTTTAGAAATTCTGTCCTAGATGATCATTCTTAATCTGGGAAGCTTTGTGAATTTGTGCCAGTGTGCGCTGTCACGGCTTTTGTGTTCCGGCGATCCAAACGCAAATGAAAGCAAACAAGCACAAAAAACAAAATGAAACTGAACAGTCTCATGGCTCCTGCAGAGACATACAGATGGAGAGATTTTCTGCACATTACAGACCCAGTCATAACTGCCCTACAGGAATCCAGCAGATGCAGAACGATAGTTATGACTCAAGTAACAATCTCGTCTTTGCAGAAAAATTCACTTGATGTCCAAAATAAACAGACGTCACTGTGTGTTATGCTGTTGTGATTGCTGATTGGTATCCCAGTAACCATTTAAACTATGATAATATGTACAATAACAGCATTTACATCTGCTGGTTTTAGCATTACATGACTTATTTATACCAAATGTTTTGTGCAAGTTCAGTAGCTTGAAATGTTGATTGTGTGAATAAGCATAGATGCACAGTTCAGTGAAGCATGCAGCGATTAATACTGACACAATTAGCACATTAGTTAGGTTTTTCTCAGATACACTTTGCCTTAACCTGCTTAAGGAACACAAGACACCTAAAAGACAGCACAGAGGTATGTGGGTTTTCGTTTTCAGTTTTGGTTTTGTGGTGCTGAATGGACAGCTCCCATAAGGTGGACTTCAGTAAACACTGTTTTATAAAAATATTTATAGAAATTGCGATCGAAATCATACGACGGCGTATTAAGGCCACATAAGAAAATACAAAATGCTTGTCACTACGAGAATAGAGTTGTACTTTTATGAGATCAAAGTCGTAATATTTTGAAAATTCAATAGATTTTCTGGTTTTACTGCAAATGCAACAAGCGAAGCAGCAACTTTCACTTCTGTTGGACTCCAAAACTCTGAGTAGAATTCTCACAGTTTTTTGAGAAACAACAAACCCTATAGATCTGGTGTAACCACCGACAGCCCTACAGCTGATCACTTCGTCAGTTTCTCCTCCACAAAAGAGGCAATTTTCTCCAAATCAGTTTGGTTCTTATGACAAAACAAACCCAAATGTGTGCAAACTTGCTTTAAAGTCCTTACACTAATGATAATGTGTTGATGGTGGGATAGGCTCAGTATTTGGCCTTTGTGCATAAACCCCAAATGAAAGTAGAACTTTACAAAATGTTCCAAGTTTTCCATTATTCGATGAGTGGGTGTGACTTTATTCTCATTATATTATAACTTTATTCTTGAAATATTACGACTTTATTGCGTTAAATAATAAGTTTTTTGAAACTATGACTTTATTCTCATTATATTATGACTTTATGCTCAAAATATTATGACTTTGTTCTTGTTAAATAATGTTTTTTTTTTTAAACTATGACTTTATTCTCATTATATTACGACTTTATTCTCGTAGTGACAAGTGTTTTTATTTTCTTATGTGGCTCTAATACGCCCTCGTCAAATCATGTGTGCTATGTTAGTATATTAAACCTTTCATGTGGTGATGAAAAGTTTCTTTTTCTATTTCAAAAATGTTCCAAAACAACAAAAGTTGAGAAAAAAAAAATCAGTCTCAGCAGACATGATAAAAGCATATGAACCGTTGAGTTGCAGAATCTCACTCAAAATTTCCTCCTCTTACACATTGATATTTTCCACCTAGTTTGAGTGATTTAAGTGATGATTTTATTCAGTATTTATGAAATGAAAACTATGTACCAACGGGCTTGAACCCTAAGAACTAGGGACAGAGTTTGAAACATTTTAGAGCCAAAGCTAATGTTTATTCTTCAGTGGTCTTGAAGATCATGTGTATACATAAATTTCACATATTATCATCCAATTGTGAAAACACAGTAAAAAGCTCCTGGTGCAAGATTGGAAAAAGTTTTTGTTTTTTTCTCGTATTTACATAGCTCAAAATCCTAATGTGCTGGAGAAATTCTGATTTCTGTTTCAGAAACAGCATGTAGTAGTAGTAGTAGTAGTAGTTTATTTGGTCATTTATTACTTTAAGCAAACAAAAACAATATATCCATTGTTCCATATACAATACAACCGAAAGGGTTTAGGCCAGTGATTCCCAACCTTTTTAGGCTCGTGACCCCATTTTAACATCACAAATTTCTGGTGACCCCAGACATTGAAAGCAAAGATGGTTTTTTTTGTTGTTGTTTGTTTTTTTTTGCTACACCTAATTTGTTTGTGATCATGTAATAGTTTGCAATACTATGCTGCAAATAAACCTTAATTTTGCACGACATTTAGTCTATATAATGTATATTATTATGGACGGAGGTAGAAAATCCAGGTCTAGATTACTGCACAAAGTGAGAATTTGATTTTCCTTGGTCAGGATATGTACAGTCAGTCCAGCTTGGATTTACAAGGCTGACAATTAATACTGAACAAACAAGAACTCAAACTATGAATTATGAAAGAGCTGCGGCATCTGAAACTGACCACAATGAACATTTGACAGATAAACAGAACCACAGTGCTGCAGTTTCAGCTTCACAGTTTGTCATGTCTTTTATGTATTGGGATTATCTTTCTCAACCCACCATACTGTATATTACTCACCATATATTTTTTATTAGTAAATTAATTTTTTTTTCAGGTTTCAGGTAACCCCATTTGAATTCCAGGCGACCCCAATTAACACAATCTTTCCACATGAAAACAAACAAATTTTTTTTCAATGTAATAATTGCTAAATATACAATAGAATAGAAAACATATTTAATTTTAATTCAGGTAAATCGTATCCTTATCTCAACTACCAATATTGATCCTAGTCTTTTAAACAAGTATTTTCTTTAGTCAACCCTGAGCTCTATATTTTCGAATAATAGTTAATTTGTACATCTTTTTAAAAGTTTTAATTGTTTTAGACTGTATGTATGTTTGTCTTCTCGCATAAAAACACATTTTCTGTTGTTGTTGAACAGCACCCCCACAACCCTCTCATGGATTAAGTGGTTCCGAAAATGAATGAACGGCATAAAGATTTTCGCCATGCACTGCAGAACCACATAAACAGTCTGGAATAACATGATAAATATGCTGTATTTGTTCAACGTAGCTTCATGTACTGGTCGGACTGGGGCTCTCGAGCCAAAATAGAGAAGGCCGGGATGAATGGAGTGGACCGACAGGTGCTGGTGTCTGATAACATCGAATGGCCAAATGGCATCACTTTAGGTAAGGGCTGTTGTATATGACATTTCTATGTTTTACACGTCCTCACAGCTATTGTGTTAGCTGAAAATAAAAAGTCCAGATCATGTTATTGAACGACGGGGCAGGAGTCCTTGAACTACTGTAGCAAAATGTTTAATTTGTAATGGGAAAAACAGATTTATGGTGATTAAAATTTGAAATACTTCAGAGTGTATGCATCGACACAGTAAAACTTGAGATGGTGTAATAGTGAGAATCTGACATTTTAAAAGGTAATCAATACTACCTAAAGGGATTTGTTGGTCAGAGTGCTTACCGCAAAGACAATCAATTTCTGCTCGGCTTAGGAAAGTCAGTTCTGTGTGTGATAATGCACGTGTGCTTTCCTCAGATGTAGCCAACAAGCGTCTCTACTGGGTGGATTCGAAGCTGCATCTCATTTCCAGCGTGGATCTGAACGGAGCCCACCGCAGAACACACTTGTCTTTGGCAGAGAGACTGGGACACCCTTATGCTTTGGCTGTTTTTGAGGTTTGTGTGTGCCTATCTTTTTTAACTTTATTGATTTAACACACCGCCTCATGTTGTAACACTCAGCAATAGATTTCAAAGATTTTGTACAGCTGTCACGCCATCATCTAGCTTCATGCAACTTGTCACATCTATAGTTTATTAGTTTCACAAAGGCCTGCAGTTTGATGGTCGGAATTAAAGTGGGTGTTGTCAAAGTCAGCTGTCAAGGTTTACAGTAATGGTATATGTCAAGGTGGGGGGGATTCTAAATCATGTTGCATTTCATCATTTTTTAATGTTTTCTTCGAAACAAAAAAAAAAAATTGCTGTCTCACTTGAGAACTTTTGAGTTAAAACACCGGTAAAACAAGCATCCTTTCAACAAAATAAAATACAATGCAAATGTCTAGCAATCATGTAACTCCCACTTCTATTCAAATGAAACAAGTATTTTCTGATTTCCTGCTGCTCAAGTCATGTTACCTTACAAGGCAGATGGAGAAACAGAAATCATGCAGGATCACAAAAAAATTCAACAAAACCTCTACCTGTAGACACTAGGGCATTAACAGAAAAGCCACTTTGTTGATGCGTCAACATCTGTGGCACAAATTGACATTAGTTTGGAGGAGTTGACTAGGGATGTAAACAATTAATCAACTATCAATTCATTGTTGATAAGAATTTGCTCGATTAAATTATTAATTGTCGGTTAATTGCTCTTTTCCACACCTGTCCGAAGGCTGCCGGTTTGTCCGCGCTACGACGCTGTGGCTGGGATAGCCGGTCATTGAACCGGATCGTGACGTTGATGAGTTAGAATGGCTTTAGGGACATGGAGCCAAACACAGACCGACCCGTCAGTTTGTAGGAGTGGTGCAGCCCTGCCTAAATACATGCACAAATGCGGGGTCGGTATCGGATCGGAGCGTTTTCCCTGGAGGTTGGTCTAGTCCAACCTCTGGACTATCTGGTCAGTGAGACAGAAGTTGAAAACATCCTCCAGGCTCCAGATCTGGGCCACAGCTATGTCCCGTGCTCACCCTGGTGGCCTCGCAAAAATAGCGTGGGGGGGCATCTCCGTTGAAATCTCGCTTCATCATGTCAGGGATACAAAGTCAGAAATGCCTATTTCTTCTAAACTGCCCCTCTTCAGATCCATGTATTTTATTGAATTTCTCTCCAGAATGTATTATGTTCTACTACATAAATGCCTTTGCCTATACTGTATCCAATGGTTCAATAAGTCAGTAATTATGGAATATGACATGCTTTTTTCATGAAGTATATAAACAGATTTTAGCTTTTATTCTTATAGACCCTATCGAAAGAGAAATTCAGCTTCTCAGGAACATCACCGCTTATCAATTAATTGTTAATCGATTGATAAAGTCAGCCAACTAATGATTAATGGATTAATCGATAATTTGCATCCCTAGTTTTAGCTTATATTTTGTTTTGGTTAAAATGTCTGAGGAGGACTGCTGCTGCTTGTGTCTTTCAAGTTTTTTATTCTGCTCTTTACTGTAAATTGTTAATGTTCTGGTAAACTTTAGTAGGCTCAAATCATGGCCATGTAATAAATAAAGTATAATAAAGTAATAAAATCTTGGGAAATAAAAACTAATGCAAAGCTAAAACGGTAAAGCAAAGCTAATTTAGTGCATGCATCCCTACCAAAAGGAAGATTTTACAACTTCCGTCAACACAACAGTCCCAAGATTGTATGAGTGCAGTAAGTCGCGGATCTAAAGAAATAATTAGGGAGAATCGGATTTCACAAAATCACCTACAGAAGACTACAAATCACTTTTAAAAAACTGGCTACGTGTGACCATGGAAATGCAGTGACTATGCTAAGCTAAGCTAACAGAAGGGCTGCGAGAACTGAATAAACATTTGTCATGTAAACCTTTATTCGGGTTTAACATTTCCATGTAAACAGAAGAGAAAGTACTTTAGGTCCGGATTAATTTCTTCTGGAAAAATAAATTGGATTTAAGAAACATCATGTAACCGTACCCAATGTGATGACGTCATCATACGACTAGTCGACTCGACTTCGACTTTATTGACAAATAAGTCGATCTGAAAAAATCTGAAGTCACTGATGCCCAAGTAGACACATTTCTACTCTTACATAGTCATATCTTTGAACGTTAGTATAACGTAATGTCAGTTAATTCAATTAACTTTGCTCAGTTGTCCTTGTGGGTTTCTCCTGGGGCTGTGTGGTTAAAATCTTTAAACAGACTACAGAGAATTTTTTATTTATATTTGGAGGAAAGAGCAGCCCAAAGCACAGCACAGCACTGCTACTGGTTCCCTGCCAACCAGCCAGTCCATCAGAGAAACTCGACTCTGGTTCTCTGCCAAGCAGTACAGCTATTTGTGTTTATGCCGACTCGCCAGTATGCTCCTGTTGACATCTGCATGTGGCTGCAGATGTCAACTGCTGAGAGATCCCAGCAGTAGATGTTGCTGCAGAGTCCCAGCGAGTTACAAATGGGTGGTAATGACATCACCCTAGTGGCTCACACTCCGCAGAGGGACTTCACAGAGAGCAGATCAGTCTCTGAGGGAGCTGAGATACAGAATTCATTTAGTGGTAGAACAGGCCGCTTTTGAAAATATCCACTTGGATTACACTGAGCTCAGAGGGCGGAGAAGATGTTCCAGGAGATGTTTTCTCTGACAACTAAACCTTATCTTTATGTTGCCGTTGTGACCATAGCAACACAGTGGTGGTTCATGCTTTACTGAACCAGTCTTGTTACTTGAGAATGCTTTCTTCAAATGTCTGTATTGTTACGGTCTCCAAACAATAAGAAAGTAAGTTGGCTCAAAGGGAAAGGAGACCCCAACATAAAGAAAGGACACCATCGAAATTAACCCTTTCATGCATACTGGTCACTGCAGTGGACAGCTGTTCTACAGCTGTTCTCTTGTATATTTATGGATTTTGTTGTTTTGTTTTTTTGCACATATATTTATTAAAGTTTTAACACTTTACATATCTTTTCTGACATGAATTCGTAACGCTGTGTAGATCTCCCCTGAGCGTAATAGTTATCGTTTTCACGCAATTTATCAGTAAATACATGTTTCTTCGCTTCAAAAATTAAACGCATGGTGTCTAGCTGAGTTGACATTTTTGCAACTTCATGAAAAATGGGTTCATGAGAATTTTTTTTTTTATTACTTTTTTGTTTTTAAATGTATTTTTAACACTTTTAAGAATATATATATATATATATATATATATATATATATATATATATATATATATATATAAAATTTATTTTTCATAAGAAATTTTTCAATCACATTGTTTTTTTCATGATTAAAGAGAAATAAAAACACTCAGGCAAAAACCTTGGTTAAGGTTCTCATAATTCGCGCATGAAAGGGTTAAATGACTTTAAGGGTTTTATTAATCAAGTTAAACAAAAGTAACCTAATGAATCAACAATGAAGTCTTTTAAGAAGATAACAAACTCAAAAGGCAATACATACCCAAAAATGAACTCAATTAACCAAAAAGACCTTCATACAATTTAACCTTTACCAAAGAAATAACCAAAACAGCATTAAGTGCATTTCCTTCAGTCATGAGATTCTTTATTGAGCATTTCAGTTTCTGCCCCTTTATGCTTCTTTAATCATGTGCATTGTACATTTTACTTTGGTATATTTCAGGTTACTTTAATTAGTTATTTTTATCACAGCCCAGCTCAATCTAGAAATGATTTCCTGAATTGAATTGAATTGATCTGAATTACTGAATTTCCCTCAGGATTAATAAAGTATCTATCTATCTATCTATCTATCTATCTATCTATCTATCTATCTATCTATCTATCTATCTATCTATCTATCTATCTATCTATCTATCTATCTATCTATCTATCTATCTATCTATCTATCTATCTATCTATCTATCTATCTATCTATCTATCTATCTATGTTTATCCTCCTGAGACTTAGGAAAGTGAAAGTTTTTCCTTTTTTTACACTAAACAATTGTTTTTATTGGAAACCACATAATGCAACAGTTTTTTCAACTACATTTTTTAAATTTTTTTTTTTTTTTTTTTAATTAAAAAAAATAAAATAAAATAATGCATTGTCCTTTGCAATGGACAGCATTTTTAAAGTAAAACTGTGAAACTTTTGTCCCCTACAGAGGACAAAAATGCATTGCTGGGTCTCAGGAGGTTATTCCCATGTAAGTAAGCAGGGTTCATATTGCTAGGAATTTGCTTCAGTAAGCAAATAAAATCAAATAAACAAGTAAGATAACATTTCAAAATACACAATACACAATGTGGACAAAACCAATGGGTTTGAGTGAGACTATAAGGGTACCGGTTATGGTTCTGTGCAAATAGCGCAAATAATTAACAGTAATTAACATATCATGGGGAAGTCAGTATGTCGGTAGTGTAAGATGTGTCTGATTGTGTGTTAATGTATGGAAGAAACTAAAGAACATGCTGCTGCTGATCTGCTGCTGTGAGGAGTCTCCCCTCCTAGTGGGTGTCAGAGAATAACGAGGAGGTATTTTATAGACCAGTGCACACCGGGCCGGGTACAGCTGATCCATGACTCTATGCGTAAATGACTGAATCTGGCAGGGACACCCAGCGTCCTAAAGGAGCAGGGTTTATCATACACTCCAGATCCATGTTACTGATAAAAGTAAAAACTGATTTAATGAATTACTATTACTGTCCTACTATTAGTTACTAGGATATTGTGAGTAAGTAAAATGATCATCACCATTAGCAGCCAAAATATTATCAACACATTAATGAATGAGTAATTATAATCTTGTAGCATGCATTATTCTGAAACAGCATATTGTACTTTAAGTGGCCATGGCTCAGGAGGTATAGCGGGTCATCCAGTAAACCGATGGGTTGACGGTTCGAATCCCACTCTAGTCATGTGCCGTTGTGTCCTTGGGCAAGACACGTCACCCACCCACTGTGGTGGTCGGAGGGGCCATTTGGTGCGAATTGGTAGCCAAGCTTCCGTCAGCATTCCCCAGGGCAACTGTGGCTACAAATGTAGTTTACCACCACCAGAGTGTGAATGAATAATGGATCTATAATGTAAAGTGCTTTGGGTGCCTTCAAAAATGCTATAGAAATCTAATCCATTATTATATTATTATTATTTTTACCTCTGCCAGGAGGTATTGTGATCATTTTGCTTTGTGTGTTTGTTTGCATTTTTTTTTTTTTTTTTGTTAGCAACTTTAGGGGAAAACCATTCCAACCATCTTTCCCAAATCTTCCCCACAGATAGGCTTAGGCCCTGGGACCAACCCATTAAATTTTGGGCCAAGTAGGCCAAAGTTCAAGGTCACAGCAAGGTCACAAAATCTACAATTTTCCTATCTTTCATCATTGAACAATTTTCGAAAATTCATAAAAAATTCAAAACGACTCCGATTAGCCTCCAATTTGATCCACCCGTAGCTTAGAACAATATCTTGTATCTGGCACAAAATTGTCCACATCCACTGTGGAATGTGGACTCTGTGGACATTTACATTTAACATTGAAAATCCCATTTACCACACATTTGAAATTAGAACTCAAAAAATATTGATTGGAATTTAATATAATTTGACATACACATGACTGGTACCAAGCTTCAACTTTTTCTACTGTATGGAACAACCTTGAAACTGTTTAATTTAAAAAGAAATAGTCGACCCACACATGCACACCATTCGGGGTGCTTGTCGGAGGTTTGCGTTCTCTGAACACTTGTTATTATTAAGATTAAAGCTGCAGGAGCTAAAATCTGGGGAAAACACCAAGAATTGAAAATACCTTTTTTCTGCAAGTCTCTCCCCTCAGTCCAAACAAATATAAAGATAGATAACCTGACAGTGGTTCATGCTATTGTAGAAAAGTGAAGGCAGTTTTCCAAGCTTCTGCGTTGAGACGTGTTGTATCTGAGAATAGAATCTGATCAATGAAAACACCTGTGATTGGAACTTCCTATATTTAGTACTAGAACGATTTAGATTCAATAAAGACTCAATTAATTGCATTAAAATTATCTATCAAAATCCTTGTTGTGGAAATGTTCAACTGATAACCCACACACAAAGAGGAGGAGAGAAAGTTAGAGTTAAAATAAATAAATGCATTTATTGAGAAGTCAATCACAGAGAAACTCTGTAAGTGAAGTCTGATTAACCATGAAAATATTAAAGATTATATAGACCAAAAATCCAACCCCCCCAATGGTGACACCCAAATGACAACCCCATATTTAAATCATACCACTCCATACCAGTCCTTCCGGTTCCTTGTTTAAATAATATCTAGCATGCAGGCGCCATCACATATCCAAACATTTAGGTGTTTGGGTTTTAACTCAACTCCGTTCCCGAGTCGGGGGTGTTACAGAGTGGTAAACATCACACATAATGAATAATGACTCAGCATGTATTAAAAATTATATTAAAAGTATAAAATATAAAGAGTATAAAATATAAAAAGTACATTTTTCCACCACATCCTCAAGCCAGAATAAAAGTTAATGGGAGCCTAACAGAAAGAATAATGTTAGGAAGGGGTACATGACAGGGATGCTGCTTATCACCGCTCCTCTTTGCTATATACAGGGTGTATCAAAAAAACGTACATTTTGAAAAATTACCCCCAGTTCTGCATTTGTTAATTTTTGGAATTTTCTTTTATGGACGTCGGTAGGTAGGGGATTGGTGGATATTTGTCCAAATTTACAGACCCAGGTTTTCATGCATAAGTGAGCAGGGTTAACCCTAACCCTAACTTGGCCTGTCCTCAGTGACATTTTCAGGCCTAAACAAGTTGAATTAACTTCAAAAGACAGGAACAGCTGCCATGGGTAAAGAAATGAAATTGACATGGTGGCCAAAGTGTTAATGCTGTAACCTGGCAATTTTGTGGAAAACAAGATGGATGCCGTTGTCCCCTCCCATGACCTTTGATTGGATTTAAATCCCACCACTACTTCGTGCAAACCAGTTTTTACTTGAATTGCACAATTTGCCCCTGCTTACCCAAACATGAAAACCTGGGCCTGTAAATTTGGACAAATATCCACCAATCCCCTACATACCGACGTCCTTAAAAGAAAATTACAAAAATTATTAAATGCGGATAATTACAGTGCAGGTAATTTTTCAAAATGTATAGTTTTTTTTGTTTATACACCCTGTATATTTAGGGAATCAGGCGATCAGGCAGAGTGAGGAAATAAAAGAGATTAATTTAATGAACAGGAACTTATAATAAGTCTGTTTGCTGATGATATTAGGATATACTTAGACAGTCCTAATACGACGTTTGCTCAGCTCATGCATCTCATAAATAAATTCGATGAACATTCAGGATACAAAATAAATGTAAATAAAACACAGATCTTGACCTTTAATTATACCCCATCCCCACAAATATAGAGAACTTAGCAAATAAAATTGCAATCACAAAGTATTAAATATCTTGGTGTGACTCTAACGAAACAGCTCACTCACCTAAATACGAAAATGCCTGTGATTAGCAAAAATCAGGGCATCACTGGGTAGATTTTCTACAGCCTGGAAACACAGGTAATGAGTAGATGCACAAGTCCTCTCAGACCTTTTAAATCACTATATTCTAAAAGATAAACATGGAATTTTTGCCCAGTGATGCTAAAAACTATCAAGCGCTGCAGTTTTAACTAAGTCTTGATGCTCATACTTTGATTCTTAAGGTTTTGAAGGCTGGTCTTTTGTCAGTAAAACATTACTTTCATTAATAATGCAGTATTTTTACACTGCGATATTGCTTCTTTTACTCAAATAAAACATCTGAGTACTTCCCCCACCAATGTAACATAGTTAATATAAGCTCAAGCATAACCTTCAGAATTTATTGAGGTTTACTCGGTGCTGCACAGTGAGCTAGCACTGTAGTTTAAATCAGATAAATGATAATAGATTCCCTCTGGTAATACATACAGTAATCGATCATTGTTTGCTCTCTGCCCCGCTGTGACTACAAGGTGACCTTCCTGTTCAGGATGTTAGCCTTTGTGTTAAACATGCACCGTCTCAGTGTTATTGAGTGGAGCTTGCTGTCCCGTACCACATATTACCATCTCTTTCTGATTCAGTGACTGACTCGACACACATGCACATACACATGCACGCGGTAGCATCGGTGCCTATTGTCTTGTCACTTGGCGGAAATTAGTTTGTAGTTTCTAAGGCAACAGCAAAAAGTGTCAGCTGCCGCCTGTAATTGTGTCTTTTTTAAAGTGGTGGGAATAAACAAGGAGAATAAGCCAAACATGTCAATTAATAAGCAAGAAGTGAGCTGTTTTTATCCAAATAGGATGAATTTCAGGCATGAAAATCCATTGCAAGAGAGGGAAATGAATGAGAAATATTACTACCGCATACTTGAAACTTGTTTCTGTTGTACCGCTTCTCAGTTAAAGAAAAAAACGATCAGGGTTAACAATGAACAGTTAATTAACTGGCCAGTGTAACCAAAATTCAACACTGTCAGAGCAATCTTTGTTTTCATTATAAAGTGAATAACTGTCGAATTGAAAAGTCAAAGTGATAAAGTGGTCTACAGTGGGTTTACAATGGCTGAAACCTGATAGTCCTTGACAAAGAGACCATAACACATAAGATGCCAACGCTAAACTCAAGTGAAAAAGCAAATTTAACCCATAAAGACCCAAACGTCCAACGGCGATCAAAATCATTTACTGATATAAAAAGTTAAATAAGTGTTAATCTACTAATCCTATCAATACATGTAAGTAATTGGTGTAAAATACAGTTTGTCATCTTTTTAATAATCATCAGATATGACCCGTTTGGACGTTCAGAGGATCCATCGTAGTTACCGTGGAAACACCGTCATCTTCTGCAACATTGATTCGCCAGTAAAACCCACAGAGTTGGATCAATGACAGTGGATGGAGATACTGGTTTATGTTCAGTTAATGATATACAGTCACTGAAAAAAATTATTAGACCACTCTGTTTTGGACTAAAAGTATCACCAAATTATGCTGAAAAAATATTGACAATATACACAAACAAAAAGAAATATTATAACATACAAAAAGCTAACTCTGCTACAGGTTGTATATATTTCTTTATCAGTCATATTGAGCAAGCTTTTTGTATATTTTATTTAGTATTTGTTTTTGTGCAAGGATAAGGATACTGTCGCAGAAAAAAATTATTAGACCACCCCTTGTTTTCTTCAATTTCTTGTTCATTTTAATTCCTGGTACAACTAAATGTACATTTGTTGGGACAAATATAATGATAACAACAAAAGTAGCTCATAAGAGTTTAATTTCAGAGCTGATATCTATCCATTTTCCATGGTTTTCTTGATAATAACCAAAATCACTTCAGTTCTTACATCAATATCTATGGCATTATACTGACACAAACAGTGCTTTTAGACATTCTATGTTTTCTTTTCTGTCTGTTTCAGTCACATGATACACACAAGAGTTAGTACTTGATTGCATAACATTGTTTTTGATGTCTTGATGGTCTAATATTTTTTTCCACGACTGTATATACTAAAAAAGTCACTTTTACTTTGCTTTTTTCCGTTTTTTATATAATAACCCTCAATGTTAATCTGAGCTTTTATGAGCATCTACATGATCAGTGAATTAAATATAGGAAAATACCTGATTTTCACTTAAAAATGTAAAATACAGAGCATGATATTAGAATACATTGTGATAAATCCCTTAAAAAAGGTAAAAAAAAAAAAAAAATCATTTAGAAATTGCCACAAAAGTAACACTAGGTCTTTATGGGTTAATACCAAATAATATTACTCACAACTAAACAAGGAAGTGATGGAGGGTACCACGGCAAAAGGCATGAAACAGGGAGACGCCCGTTAACCCCTGACTAAAAGGACAATCAGCTACAAAACAGAGACAACAAACAGAAACTGAAAAACAGCAACTATTAAATAAAGATATCGACATGTTGTGATGCTGCCAGCAGTGTGCAGAACAGCACAGCACTCTATCCCTCTGGCTTTTATCCTCACAGCCAACGGCAACTGGGCAGAAAGGAAACAAATCACAAGTTAATTACAGCAATAAGAGATAAAAGTGTATGATGATGGATGAACAGTGCGGTTCAGTGACGCACGTAACAGCTGGTAGGTTTGATAAAATGCAACATATTAGTACCAGATTATCGATTTTAGAACAATAAATGTAGTTTTTTGGTGACATTTAGCAGCCATTATGCAAAATGCAGAAACAGTGGAATGTTAGTTAGTTAGCACATAAAACCATCAGACAACAAAGAACCATAGAACATGTCAAACAAAATTTAAATGCTCAAAAACGAGTAGGAAGAAGTATAACTTATAGACTCCCACCTCCTTTTTACAAACTAATAATTAAATTCCTTCTATTTTCTTTGCTTTGTTAACACACTTTGTTATATATACTTTTTTTTTTTTACAATAACACAAAACATTCGTACAAACCATTGACATACACTTTTTAGTCACCTCACACACAATCAGATTTACATAATCAACCTTTTTTAATATAAACCATAATATTTGTATGGACTTTAAATATTTACTGCAAATACAAACATTTATAAATGTGATAATGTCTCCTAATTGTGATAGTCTGTGTTACTTAATTAATTACAAATAGCCAATACACAATAATATAATATTTTCTGCATTCTTTTGTATTCTAACTAGATATTCACTTATTCAGATAATGTTCTATATTTTGTTATTATACTGGATTTATACATTCTTTTAAATGCAAAAATTGAAGAAGACATTTAAAGTTTTAATCCAGATGTACTCCTCTAACAGAGATACACTGGTTTTTGTTTGTTTGTTTGTTTTTTAATTCTTTTTTTATTGAAAAAATTTAGTTTTTTTTTTTTTTTTTTTTTTTTTTTTTTTTTTTCAAACATTGAAAAATCAGACAAATACACAAACTATACACATCCAGAGAATGGGTGTAAAAAAAAAAAACAAAACAAAAACATTTACAGCAGCTCATCATTGTCTTGGCATACAGGATCTCAAAGTAAAGAATCAATGTATAAATAAAGAAAAATAAAAATGCAAAATTTAGTTTTTAAATTTAATTTTCTTGAAGGAAGGTTGGGATGGTTATTATCTGGATATTGCTATAAAGTAGGGATCATTTATTTATTTTTTTATTTATTTATTTAGCAGGGCCAGTACACGTTAATGAACATTTCTGTAAATGTCCCGGTATTAGCAAAAAAGCTATTTTTCAGCTGTTGTCCCTGGGTAAATTGTAAAATACCAGCATTCATAAAATTAGAAACATTTTTAAAATTATGGCGACACCCACTCATTACATAGCATTAGTTCACACAAACTTTACGCAGCATGTTAATCTGCTTTTTCCTGGTAAAATGAAGAAAATGTCGAAAAGAAGAATATTACTCCAGTATCTTCTCTCATTTAGTTGTAGTAACTTTAAAGGTATATTATTAACATTTATACCCACTTAGAATACATTATCACCTCATTACTTCCCTCACCCTTTACATCAGGGGTGTCAAACTAATTTTCTTCCAGGGGCCACATTCAGCTCAATTTAATCTGAAGTGGGCCGAACCACTACAATAACAGCGTGATAGCCAATAAATAATGACAACTCCATATGGTTTTAGTGCAAAAAATGACATTAAATTATGCCAATATTTGCAAATTATCCAAACAAAAAGGATGTGAATACCTGAGAAGAAAAAGGAAATTTGTAAAGAAATATAAGTACAATTTTATCAATATTATGCCTTGACTTATCATTTATACATGTGTATTACAGATCAGATCTACAAAGGCACAAGACATTTAGTAACAGGCAGAATATTGTTAAAATTGCGCTTAATTTTCTTCAGACTTTTCAGGTTGTTCATATTTGTTCAGGTTATTCACATTTTATTGTTATAGGATAGTTTGTTAACATAAACATTTTTATAATTTAATGTTTTTTGCACTAAATCAAAGAGAAAAAAATGGTGTTGTCATTATTTATAGGTTATTATGATCTTATTTTTGAGTTTGATGCCCTAACTTGCACTTTGCAAATTCATCCCACGGGCCGGATTGGAACCTTTGGTGGGCTGGTTTTGGCCCCCGGGCCGCATGTTTGACACCTGTGCTTTGCATCATTGGTGAGTTTCTGTCCAGTCCTGACTTTGTGTTTTGCCTTTCCAGCTTTTCTCTCATTAATTCCACCGTGCCTCCTTTACTTTCTATTCTCCTCTTCTATCCTGCCCACACTTAGCTCACCCAGTCAATCAGAATTTACAGTGTGGCCACAGGCGTGTGTTTATAGGGTGTTTTACCACAGCTTTGAAAGTGGCTTGTCCAGTCTGAAACCACCAGAACCAGACATTCTATAAACCTAAATAAATAGTCATCAATTCTAATGATGGTGCTGGGTAGTAAAACAGAGATACTTTCAACTCAACAGCATTTATCTTCAGTTTGATGTATTAATAAGGTCATACTATAGCTGAGAACCTTATCATACTCATAGTTTTGTGGACAAAGCTTTTCCTTTACATATAAATTATCTCAGGTAGACTGTATGGAGTCTCCTCGCTAATAGAGAAGTTACCGTATCTACCTCCAGTTCTATGAGTATGTGCACGTCTCTGTAATGGGCTTTGTACGTCCCAGCCACCGATAACAGCAGTTTATCAACATTTAATAAGCATTATCAACCTAGTGAATTAGATAACGAATACCGCTTAATGAAGATTTTCCTCATTGTAATTTTCTTTTTGATTTTTCATCTGATAAATTAGATTTATAAGGATAATGAGCCAAGCATTGATAGCGGTTCGGGCGTTGAATTCATGTTTTACTTCACTGTTTCTGTTTCACCGTAATGTAAACTGTAATCCATTACAGATTACTTATTACTGTTATTTAAAAGTAATTCCTTACCTTATAATATTACTGTCTCAAAATTATAATGCGTTACATCAAATCAAATCAAATTTTATTTATGATGCGCCAAATCATAACAAAAGTTATCACATGAGAATTAATGACATTCTTGTGGTTCAAATACGTTCTATAGAGGGAATGCACATACGTCACTTCCCCCCTGGGCCACACTCCTCTAAGTCAGACTGAGTGGCAAAAACAAACAGGCTCTACATGGTGGAGCATAGCAGTAACTACAGCGAGACCGGGAAAAATGTGGAATATAACATGAAATTAAAGACAATTGGACTGGACATGGATCCATACAAGCTACCAAACAACAAGTGGTCTACCAACATTGATCTGTGGACACAAATCACGTATCCTGACATTTATATGAACCTGATTTCAACTCCAGGAAAATCCACAATGCAAAGGCTGAAAGCATACAAAAGCCAAAGAGTTGTTGACATCCTTGTCATCGTTAATTAGAGGATTACAGCTGGTGAGTGCTTTCAATTCAACATACTATTGTTTTGGAGGTTTTCTGTCAGTGCAGATGTATTTTCTTGGCGGTGATTGCCTAGGTAAAGGCCCAGCAGTAGTGCTCACAGTTCACTACTGATTTACTGGAGTTGAACCCTTAGTATTGACCCAAGTGAGTGGATGATCTACTGGTACTGTGGAGATTTAAGTAGAGTTCACATCAAATACTGGATCCAACACAGACACAACAGCTTTGTGCTAGAGTACCCCCTTATTTGGAAAACTAGGTTAGCCTCAGTTTAAGCTAGTTTACAAATCATGTAGAGCACAAGGTTCAGAATCACACAAATGAAGACAAAAACGTTTCAGTTCTGAAATATAGAACTTATGCCCCGTTTCCACTGCGTGGTATCAGCTCGACTCGACTCGACTTGGCTCGGCCATTTTGCATTTCCATTACGAAAAAGGACCTGGAATCTGGTACCCTGTACTACTTTTTTGGTATCACCTCCGCCAAGGTTCCAGGACTGGGGACCAGACACTAAAACGTGACGTGTAAACACTGCAGACCACTGATTGGTCAGAGAGTTTTCTCTGTGACCCGCCATTTTACAAAAAACAGATGCGGAAGTGGACAGTAAATATAGCGGTAGATTAATTCACATGATAACAGCCCAAAACTACACCATGGTTTGTCAAGGAGACTCAGTCTTTGGTGGCCGACGTAAAAATTCAGACAAGACAACACGCAACGAGCGAGTTTATCAGCAACTCTCTGAACAGACGACACGGAAGTAACATGCCGCATCGCTATGACGACCAGGTACTGTAAAGTCGGTAGTATCTTGTAATGGAAACGGTCTCCAGGAATACCGAGTCGAGCCGAGCCGAGCCGAGTAGAGCTGGTTCCACGTAGTGGAAACGCGGCATAAATGACAGATGCTAACATTAAGAGCTTTACTAAGAAGGAACATTGGCCAAAACCATATGTAATTTAAGGTATGATTTTACTCAAGAACACAGCATAAATTAACGTTATCTGACACGAAATGGCAACCACAAATCCAGGTTTCGTTGCCTGGATTCCAGTTATTTCTACGAATTGCAGCAATCCATCTGCTTCTTCTGTCCTTGGCTTTAGGTCGCCGCTAAAACGATAGCTCCCAGTGCTTTTTAAACCTATTTGTACAATCAATGGCACAACAGCTCTGCCCCATTTTTTAGATTGTTCTAAAGTTTTCGCAGTATTCAAGCCAAAGCCGCTACTCGTCTCCCTCTTTCTGCCACTCAGTGGACGAAACCGTGGTGACTTCCGCTTGCGGTGACGTCACATGCATATTCTCTATACATGAAATCACCTGGTATTATAAAAATGTCTTCATTAAAATTAAGTTGCAATTAAACTGACACTCAAACCAGACTCTCAAGCCAGTTTACAGAAGCCCAACAGTATCCTCCAGGAGCTAACACATAACTCCTATATTTACTTTTTAGTTACATACAGACTCTTGCCATAAAGGGAACATGTGCAGTAGAGCCTAACCCCCCCAATACAACAGGTAGGAGAGCATTGGCATGCATAGATTTGAGCCCTGAAGTACATGTGGATGGGTAGCTCAGTAAGTTAACCCTACGGTCCATGATGTTTGAATCCCAGCAGGAACACTTTCATTATTCTCCGTGAATACACTTTAAAATTCTCTTGTTAGCATATAAAGCACTGAATGGTTTAGGCCCAAAATCCATCAGAGACCTTCTAGTCCAGTATGAACCATCCAGACCACTCAGGTGATGTGGTGCAGGTCTGCTCTGTGTTCCCAAAGTCAGTACTAAACATGAAGAATTAGCGTTCAGTTTCTATGCTCCATATATCTGGAACAAACTACCAGAAAATATCAGGTCTGATATCTGAGAGTCTGAGTTCTTTTCAGTCCAGGTTCCAGACTCACCTGTTCACTGCTGCCTTTGACTAAAAGGCTTTTGACTTTTTAAATTTGATATTCTCTTCCGAAACTCTGCACTGCAACTCTTACTTAAATATGTGTGTTTTTATATTTTTGGGTTTTGTGTTGTTTTCTTATTTGCAGTTTTTAATCACCTTTTACATGTTTCTTTTATAATGTTTTGAATATGTTTCTTTTTCCCTGTCATTGCATTTCAATGTCTTGTGTGAAGCACCTTGAATTGCCTTGTTGCCGAAATGTGCTATACAAATAAACTTGCCTTGCCTTATTTTCAACATTTTACATGTTTAAACAGGGGGCGCAGTGCCAAGGAGGCAGGTAGATTTATTTAACATGGAAGTACCTTTGAGATCAGAAATCGCTTTTGCAAGGGAGCACTACTAGTACTAGTGTAGCATGTTACAGCGGTACATGTAACACTGAGTGTAAACAGTGAAACAGACAGGATAAGGATTAACTTTATTGTCCCATACGGGGAATTTATTTTGGACAACAGTGCTACACATTGCTGCATTCACATTTGGACACACACAATCACAAAACAACCGAGTCACAAAATCTTCAAGTCAGCATAATCACAATTATGTATTACACCTAGTCCATGTATTGCACCCTTACCTCCAAGATACAATGACAATACAGTCACTGCACATATGACATTATAGACCATGTTATTAACACAAGATAAGATACGATGAGATAGCACAACATAAGATAAGACAAGTAACATAACAAAACATAACATAAGACATTTTACTGTCATGGTATTTCCATACAATGAAATTTGGGTACACCTCCATGAGACTATGTGTCCATATTAGGGATGTAACACTATGAAAATTTCATATCACGATTATTGTGACCAAAATTATCACGGTTATCATTATTATCACGGTATTGTTGAAATGTCCTCGAAATGTTCAAAAAGTACTGATACACACTCTGAAATAATTTTTAAAAAGTTGTATTTTGAAAAAGAAAAAAAAAAAAGTTACGATGCACTTTCTGTTGGCAGAAACATTCAAATATTAACATGTAAACATCAAACATACAAATGTGCATTAAAGATGGAAACTTATAGCCATTGTTTGACCCTTTTCCATATCAAGTTTGAGTTGAAAGAGCGGTAATCAAAAACGGTTATCATGATAATTAGAATTTAACCCTTTCATGCACGAATTATGACAACCTTAATCAAAATTTTTTCCTGAGTGTTTTTATTCCTCTTTAGGCATGAAAAAAACAATGCGATTGAAAAATTTCTTCTGAAAAATAAATAAATAAATAAATAAAAATTATTTTAAAAATTAAAAATGCACACAAACATGTATTTACCGATAAATTGTGTGAAAACTATGGAGAGGGCTTGTGATTCTGGGGGTTTATGCTCAGGAGAGATTTACATAATGTTGCCAGTTCATGTCAGAAAAGATATGTAGTGTCTTAAAACTTTAATAAAGATATGTGTTAAAAAAAACAATGAAAAGAACAACAAAACCCATGAATATACAAGACAACAGCTGCAGAAGAGCTGTCCACTGGAGTGACCACTGTGCATGAAAGGGTTAAACGGTAATACTAACCGTCAGGAATTTTACCGCAGTTTATCGTTATACCAGTAATCATTACATCCCTAGTCCATGTACATGTCCATATGTGGACATTTACCATGCATACTGCACCATATTATTAAAATGTGCGTTTCCAGGCCTTATTTCGAGCAGCCACATTCTTTGTAGATGAAGGTTCTGGAACGTCTGTTAGATGGCAGAGGTCCAAAGAGATAAATCCATAATCGATGAAGAATTCTAACTAGTCATAGAAACGTCAGCGTATGTTGTCATTGCTGATCACAGGGATCATGCTAACTAGCTTCTTAAAGCAGGGTTAAGGTTAGTAATGAGCGTATGTGCTGTTTTCTGCCATCGTCACCCATTGGATGAACACCAACAGGAAATAGAACTTTCCTGGCACATTTTTGATTCCTTAAGGTCTTGCTGGTTTTTTTTGTTTTTGTTTTTTGTTCATTTGAGCAATTAAATTATGGCTGAAAAGTGTGTTGTAACGCAAGTGCTGTTGAACACATATCGAGTAAAATATTACTGAAAATTGATTAGTAATGGCTTACACTACTGTGTTACAGCAAAAAGTAATCTGTTACTGTAATGCATTACTTTTGTTACTCCCAACACTGGTTTTACTCACACATTTTCTATCACCTGAACACATCGAACTGAGATACTTTTAGTATGGGTGTAAATACTGTACGTATTAGTGGCATAATATGACAGTTTTCATTTCATTTCATTTATTAAAATCCCCATTAGCGACTGAAACATCAGTTGCTATTCTTCCTGGGGTCTCCTCTACATTACATGACAATTTTAATTATTTACATTAATCTTACACCATTCGTGCCCACACACACACACAAACGAGACATATAACACAACAGCCCAATACAATAAAAATAAACAAACAAAATACCTGCTTTACCATAGGTGTCAAACATGTGGCCCTGGGGCCAAAACCGGCCCGCCAAAGGGTCCAATCTGGCCCCTGGGATGAATTTATGAAATGCAGAAATTACACTGACGATATTAACAATCAAGGATGTTCAAATCATTTTAGGTCAATTCAATCTCAAGTGGGTCAGACCAGTAAAATACTATCAGAATAACCTATAAATAATGAAAACTACATTTTTTTCCTCTTTGTTATAGTGTAAAAAAAGTAAAATTACACAAAAATGTTTTGATTTACAGACTAGCCTTTTACAAAAAATGTGAATAACCTGAAAATTCTTGAGAAAAATAAGTGCAATTTGAACAATATTACGCCTTAGTTTATCATTTATACATATGCATCACAACTTACAGATCACAGTGGATCTACAAATACACAAAACATTTAGTAAGAGGCAGAATATTGGTACGATTCCACATACTTCGTATCTGTTTATGTTATGTTCAAGTACGGTTTGTAGATGTAAACATTTTCATTATGGAATTTGACTTTTTTTACTCAAAAACATAAAAAAAAAAAAAAACTTTGGAGTTGACATTATTTAGAAGTTCTTATCCTATTATTTACATTATTTTACTGGTCCGGCGCACTTTATATCATATTAAGCTGTGTGTGGCCCCTGAACTGAAATAAGTTTGACACCCCTGAGCTACACATTTATACTCATTCACCAAACAATAGCTGTCTGATACAAATCCTAAGACATCTTCCACTATTATCAATACTCTTTCAATATCATGTCATGAAGAATCAGTTGTTCCTTTTGTGTCTTAGGATCGGATATACTGGACTGACAGAGATAAGGCAGCTGTCTTCATGGCCAACAGACTGACCGGTCAAGATATCCACACGCTAGCGGAAAACCTCAACGACCCCCATGACATCGTGGTCTTCCACCAGCTCCGCCAGCCGCAAGGTTTGTGCACAGTGTGTGTGTGTGTGTGTATGTGTGTGTGTGTGTGTGTGTCGCATCAGCTTCCACACGTCTGTGACCATGTTTCCTCCATAGGTCCATGTCAACCCAGGTACATGAATAAATGATCATGAGGCTTGTGAATGTGGTTGAGTGATCAAAGCAGCAGGAGCGTTACAACATTCACACATCTGTCAAATCCCAGCCTGCAACTGGAGTTTCTCTAACAGGACAGTTCAGATTTCAACTGAAGAGATATTAATTCTGAATGCACTATCTGTGTTAGTTTCTTTGACATTTTCTATTCTTCTGTTCAAGAGCTCAGTCCATGCAACTTGTTCTTTAAGCTTTCACTGTATTTCATCAGCATCTTTTCAATTTAGCAACAATGGATTGAGTCTTACCTAACACCAGAGTCTTATATCTTACCAGGTTTTTTTCATGCATTTGTAAACACACAACAAGCAGTAAATCTCAAAAACCACAATTAATTTCAGTTAATGAACTACTGCCCCAGTTTCTTTTATCTTTAAACCACCTTGGTACCAAAAATCTCCGGTTATCTGGACAAAAGGCTGTGTGTTCTAGAGATTTTTAGACCAACGGTGGCTCTGGACTACTCCATTTAGGCTGCTTACCAGAGGGGGGGGGGGGGTCACATAATTTAGATTAACTCACCAGTTACATTTCGGATGGATGGACCAAACTTGGAGAAAATGAAGAACTTGCCAAAAAAGGTTTGAGGTTTTAAAAAGTTAAAACAATAGCTTGATTTATTGCTTCAGGCAAAAATAGCAAAAGTTACAAAAAGAATCTAGCATCAAACACACATTTCGTCACAGAGAGAAAAAGAAAAAGCAAAAGCCAAAAAAGGAATTTCCTTTATTACCTTTTTACAGTCTTTAGTGACTCTTGGAGACTCCCATTATTCAATGACATCATTCGTCGTAGGCTTATTATTGATTAATAGTAGTTACTGGGCAGAACATGTCAGTCACTCCATAAGCTAATTCTAAGAAAAGCACGTGCTTTTGCATGTGCACAGCTCTTGTTTAACACCTGCACTGTTAGGCTAGCATTTATTGACCACAAAAATCCCCTTAGTTCATAATCTGGTTTTTCTGCTCGACTCTCTTTACCACAACTACTTTCTAAAGCTGTAAAATTAGATCTTTTAGGTAGAATCTGACCTTTTCTCCAAGTTCAGCACAGACAGGTGTGAGTTCATCAAAACCACACACACACGAATCAAACCTGACTCTTCAGTACCTCTAAAATAAAAAGAATATTACTATTATATAAGAATATTACTCAGAACATTACTTAGACTAGCAAAAATAAAAAGACTCTTCAAGCAAAACAACTTTGTAATGTAAAAATTAAGCAGACAACTCATAACATTACATTTCCTCTTCTTCTTTTCCATTTTGGTTCATGATGTATGATTCATGATGTTCATCCGACATTTTTTGGAGCAAGATTTAAACATACATTCAGCTTCCATTCAACACGATCCGTATGACACATTCTTTTAGATTTAATTTATGCAGTGCAGTGGGCTTTCAAAGGGAGTACATCAGCATCTTCTGTCACTCTCTGACAATATTAAATTAAAAGTGTTTGTGTTATTTCCACAAATCCTCCATGTCTCTGTGTTTCTGTCGTCATCTCCAGGCCCTGACAGTTGTAATCTGGGCAACGTGGCCAATGGAGGATGTGAGTACTTATGTCTTAAGGCTCCGCAGATCACCGAACACTCTCCCAAATACACCTGCGCTTGCCCTGACGGACAGGACCTGGGGCCTGATATGAGGGGCTGCGTGCCAGGTAAGGCTGAGTGTGATCGGTAATTAAGACTCTCCGGTAATCAATAACACCTAAAGGGATTTAGCGTCAGATAAAGCTCTGCAGCTTTGTTGTGTAGGTAATCACTTTCAGCTCAGCTCAAGGAGGATCTCACTTTCATACAGTGTTAAGTATCATCAGAGGGAAAAGGTAAGGGAATCTGAGTAACGGTGAGTGAAGAATATCATTAGTAAACCACTTCTGATATATAATATTCACTTAATCTGCCTCTTTGATATACATGACAGCATATTAGGAGGAAATATGGCTTAACCCTTAGGAGTCCACTGTCACCGCCCCCTGACTGAATCACATGACATTTTCAGCACGCCATAGCATCGGAAGTCAGTCTTGTAGACCACTGGTGATAATTGCAATCGAAAGTGCAGACTTCAAACTCTCTCCCACTTTTTCAAAAAGCCATGGGAAGGAATGCTTTTAGGACCAGAAGAGAGTTTGTATGAGGTGCTCCTTGGAAAAGGGATTCATAAAGTAGATAACAAACTGGAAGAAAACTCCAAGGTAGTCTCTTTAAACATTAAAATGCCTTTATTACCATGGCATGGTCATATCTAGACCTTAATTAAGGTCTAGATATGACATATGTACATATAGCAAATATAACCAATGATATGACGATTTGGAATTGAAGCAAACAAGCATGAATAAAAGTATAAATATGAGGTGGGGCGGGCATTATATTTCTTACGTATCTTCGTCATTTTTTGTTGGAAAAAAATGGCAGAATCTGGGCATTTTAATCCACAGATTGCATTAGCATCACAGGTAAGGGTGAGAATGACCCCCCCCACCCCCCCCCCACCACCACCACCACCACCACCACCTGAACCGGGGGGGGGGGGGGCCCAGAGAAAATGCCTATGTAAAGATGTGCTTTTATGTCAAAGTGCTGAAAACACCAGCATGTCTAGGTTATTATCACTAGTCGCTTTACCATTGATGCTCAAATTGTGCGACTATAACTTGCATATAAAAATTTACCTAATAGAAAAACGACAATTTCACCAAAACTCTCATTTTTCAATTAAAAGTTTTTGCACTGGCAAGAAGTGGGTTTTCAGGCATAGTGCTATTGGTATATCTTGCAAAACTGCACTGAAAAGATCTTTGAATAAAAAAAAAAACTAAAACGGATGTTGATGGACGTTACAACAAGGGAAGAAGAAGAGTTTTAACAGAAACATGGCGCACTATGTGTGGACACACCAGGAAACTGAATAATTTTTTTATTTAGTATGGAATAGAGGGGTAATATATAATAATAAAAATGAATATATCTGTAAATAAACGCAATATTTACGTTCATTACCATGTTTATGGAATGACTTCTCATGTCATCTTGCGATAATAAATAAACAAATTATCGTATTTGTAATTTAATGGAAAAACCGACATTATGCACTTCTGTTTTTTCGACTTTTAATAAATATCAGTAAAGTTTTGTGCATATGTCCAATGGAAAAGCTACTAATGTGTCACTTTCTTTAACTTTAAAAGTAGTTTGGTCAAAGGCCCCATGGCATTTGTTGCTCAGCTGAGTGACTCACTACTCCCTCTAGTGGTCACATAAGTACCCAGCCCTTTAGTCTGAATACAGTCTGGTCATATCGCTTTAATCCAATACGTTGGCTTCTTTGACAGAATGTCAGAGCTCTTTATTCTCAATGTTCTAATGATAAATGTATGGGTCATTTTGTTATATATATATTAAAGCAGAAATGCCACACATAGCCCTTTAAATGTCTTATGACAAATCATTTACATATTCTCTGAGACTAAAGGAGTAAATTCAATAAAACAAACTCACAAATGTACAAGAAAAAAACGTATGTTTCAAAGTAATGCATTTATAAGAAAACCTGTTGTAGTGTTAATTAATACAGAACATTACACGAGACTTCTGATCTCAGAACAATATATGGTTCTGCATTATTTTCCTGTCTAATGTATAGGCATGAACAGGCTTTTGTTTTCATCTACACTGCTGGGAAAAGATAATGTTCTGTGTGTGCACATTGAATGTTGAATACATTTCCAAGAGTAAATTCAACTCCTCCCCTTCAGTGTTGATAGTGCTGAATATTAGAGCAGATGAATAATGTATGAGTGCACTCTGGTTAAATCATACAACCAAAAAATACTTCCCTTTCTGTAGAAAAATGTATAATTATCATAGAAATAGCTAAGTTACAAACAGAAAATGTTACCAAAGACACAATATTGTTTTATTACAACAAACAAGTTCACTATTAATGATTTTCTTGTTTCATTTTTCTTTTTCAGAGAAATATCTGATTTCTTTTTCTTTTTCTTCTAAATTCCTAGCTTTTGTTCCAAAGATTCTAATGTTACCCCTTTAGCTTTGTTTATTCTTTTTTTTTTTTTTTTTTTTTACTTTCTCCTGTATAGCTATAATTTCTGTCGTGCAAAAATAATCCTGCATATTGATCTGTTTACGAAAAGGTTTCTTCTCTGAATATTAGTGCTTCCTCCAGTTCAGTGCAGTTTTGTTTTAATCTACAATAGGCATGAGATGTTTTTCTTAGGGATGTACATAATAAAGAAGTGTTGCAACATTGCAATCTGTTGAAGTTATTTTAGTTTTATTTCAAGGTTTTTACCTGCTTCTGTTTTTCTCATCATGCAGCTAAAGCTCCAAACTCCAAATAACTGTGTTTATCTTAAATCTGTAATGGTTTTATTTATAGAAGGCAATAATTGATGAGTGATTATTAAATGTACTTATGCTAAGGACCATAATTTCTAAATATTGAAACTTGAGTAAAGAAGATAGTTACTAAGCAACAGATATAAAGATACAATAGCATCAACAGCTGTGTAATAATTATAGTTCTTTTCCTTGGGACAAGTTCTACTTGTATTTAATGAATACAACAAAGAACACATGCTTTCCAGATACAGAGATGTTTATTTTTATTTTGTTGTGAAGTTTGAAGTTAATTACTATAGTTCATGTCCTTGTTATGCTGTAGAAACTGTAGTAAAGAGTCTACAAGCAGTGCAATTTTTCATTTTTCCATTTAATTAAAGGTTTCCACTCTTTTCCTTCGCTTCCTTTCAGGAGCACCACGGAATGACTTGCGGCCAACATCGTTACCTCCCGCTGGATTAACACCTGGGACTGGCGCAACCCTCGGTGAAAGCTTCCCTCCACCTTCACGGGGGGTGTCACAGGCAGACACCACCCCCTACGTAACCATAGCTCCTTCTGGTGCCCTCGAGCCCCTCACACCCCTCCCCACGCTAAAGCCGGTGTCGTCAGAGGAGTCAAAGGCGCTTGGTTCCCACTCCACAGCCACCGCCATGGTGATGTCCACCACACCTGCAGGGGACAGCAGCGTGTCACAACACTGTAAGCACCACGCAGTCCAATAAGACAGTATACTGTTCATGCATATACAGTAGTGTATATCGGCAATTCATTCACCAAAATAAAATGTAGCTTTCATATATTTAAAAATAGGTTTCATATTTACAGATTTTCATTATATTAATATCATAGCTATAGAATTTTTTAGGGGCTGATAGTGTTTTTGTTCTGTATTCTCAGAAACATACATCCATATAACAATGAATGATGTTTTTGATGTGGTTTATCCATGAATTATGTTCATTTGCACTGATCTAATGGTGTTCATGGTTAAGATTAAACAGAAACTACACTACAAACAAAAAGTTAAAGATATTTTAAATTTTGGGGCTATTTTTTTCAGTTGAGATTCTTGCACAGCGCTTTTTACTTTTTTGTATGTGAATTGAGTTGAAATACATTTTTTTAATGACCAGACAGGTTCATTTACAAATGGCAAAAATGACCAAAAAAAGACAAAAAAAAAAAAAAAAAGAAATATCCTTAAGTTTTTGTTTGTAGTGCATGTTTATACACTGCAAAAATCAAAATCTTACCAAGTGTATTTTTCTCATTTCTAGTCAAAATGTCTCATCGCACTTAAAATAAGACATGATCACCTAAAGAGGAACTTTTCAGTGAGATATAAGAACTGATTTTTAGACAATACATTTAGAAAATCTTATTTCAAGAAATCTTAACAAGATAATTTTCATTTGTTCCATTAGCAGATTTTTTTGTGCTTGAATTAGACAAAAAAAAATATTGAATTATCCTCCTCAGACCCAGCTATGGGTTTTCTGTCCACATTTGTGGACAAGAGTTTCACAACTTTATCCACAAAAAAAAAAAAAAAAGGAAACTGTCCACCACAAACATCCATAAAAATGTTATAAAACTGCATCTGGAAAAACTGTTGCACCACGATGTTTCCAATATAGGCAGTTATTTAATAAAAAACAAAACAAGCTTGTACTTTGCTGACATTTCTTGGGTCTCAGGAAGTCAAGCAAAAAAATCTGCCCATGGAACAAGTGAAAATTATCTTGGTAAGATTTCTTGAAATAAGATTTTCAAGATCTATAGTCTAAAAATAAGTTCTTATACCTCACTGAAAAGTTAGTGTTTAGGTGATTATGTCTTATTTTAAGTGTGATAAGATATTTTGACTAGAAATGAGAAAAATACACTTGGTAAGATTTAGATTTTTGCAGTGTGTGTAGATTATTTTATGGTTACATTTAGTCAGAAATTATATTCAAATGTATCAAACTGTTCAACAATTCTTCATAGTACAACTTGGTTTGCATACCAGATAAATACTAAGAATACATTTGATACAGAATAAGTCTGCAAAAATGTGATTAAAAAAATGACTCAATATAAATCAAGACAGTCTTTTAGTCATCCTAACCACAGCTCTCATTGCTTAGATGCTCAGTCATGTCTCTGTTGAACATTTATATTTGGTTTTGTAGAATTTTCTATCCACCAAAACCACCTCCTGCCCACTGAGGAAAGGCAGAACAGTTCTTGAATCACTAAATGCTGATTTACACACACTGATAAATGTCAACATGGTATGCATTTTTTGTTTCAGGAAATATACATATCTCCGATTTGCAGAAACATACAGTGATAAAAACTGTTCTAACAAGTGCATTGTGTAGACAGATATATGAGTAAGGATTCATCTGGGATTCACAGATGCAGAGAAATAAATGAGTCACATTTTTGCATTTCAGGATTTATAGCTGCAAGACACATAGCGCTGTGTGATCAGCGTTTTTCATGTGACCTCTGGTTTGTAAAGGCCACAGAAGCCCATTTATGAGTTCACAAGAGATGGCACATTGTGTCCTGATAAAGCAGCTCTTTCACCTAGGTGTCCTCATCTTCTGCCAAGTACCATATCCTGCAGTCCTGCTCAACACTTATAATGGAGCTAACAGCCGTACCCTCACTGTAATGATGACATTAAAGGAGGATATCTACAAGCCCCAACAGGGTGCTCATGTGACTTCTGTACGACTGATGGATGGCAGCCTGTCTTCTTGAAAATGCTGCCTTTCCATTCGTAAATTGTGCTCTTTGTGGGCTGCAGAATGCTGTATGTCTGTGCTGGTTATGTTTATATCTGCACATAAGTGAATGTATGTGTGTTAATGTGGTGTTTGACATTGGAGTCTAATGGAGCCTGGATGGATGAGGTCAGGGGTAGTGTCAAGGTTACAGTGCCTGCTTCAGGCCTCAAAACACTCTTTAACCCTTTCATGCCTAGCGGTCACTACAGTGGACAGTTATTCTATAGCTGTTCTCTTGTATATTCATGGGTTTTGTTGTTCTTTTCCTTGTTTTTTTTTTTTTTTTTTTTTTTTTTCACATATCTTTATTAAAGTTTTAAGACACTACATATATTTTCTGACATGAATTGGTAACATTATGTACAGGGGTTGGACAAAATAATGGAAACACCTTAAAAAAATCAACAAAATATAATTTAATATGGCGTAGGTCCGCCTTTTGCGGCAATTACAGCCTCAATTCTCCGAGGTATTGATTCATACAACTTGTGAATTGTTTCCAAAGGAATTTTAAGCCATTCTTCAGTTAGAATACCCTCCAACTCTTTTAGAGACGATGGCGGCGGAAATCGACGTCTTACTTGAATCTCTAAAACTGACCATAAATGCTCAATAAGGGGCAGCCATGGCTCAGTTGGTAGAGTGGGTCGTCCAATAACCGAAGGGTTGGCGGTTCGAATCCCGCTCTGTCCTAGTCAGTCCGTTGTGTCCTTGGGCAAGACACTTCACCCTCCTTGCCTCCAGTGCCACCCACACTGGTGTATGAATGTTCGGTGGTGGTCGGAGGGGCCGTAGGCGCAAAATGGCAGCCACGCTTCTGTCAGTCTGGCAGCTGTGGCTACAGATGTAGTTTACCACCACCAGAAGGAGAATGTGAGCGCGAATGAATAATGGGTCAATAATGTAAAGCGCTTTGGGTGTCTAGAAAGGCGCTATATAAATCCAATCCATTATTATTATAATAATGTTGAGGTCTGGGGACTGTGCCGGCCATACGAGATGCTCAACTTCATTAGAATGTCCCTCATGCCATTCTTTAACAATTCTAGCTGTATGGATCGGGGCATTATCATCTTGAGGTGAAGGTGTTTCCATTATTTTGTCCAACCCCTGTAGATCTCTCCTGAGCATAAACCCCCAGAATCACAAGGCCTCCCCATAGTCTTCACACAATTTATCAGTAAATACATGTTTCTGTACGTCAGAAATTAAACGTGTGGTGTCCAGCTGAGTGGATGTTTTTGCAACTTAATGAAAAATAGGTTCACAATAATTTTTTTTTCATTATTATTTTTTTAATGTATTTTTAAAAAAATTTTCAAATTATTATTATTATTATTTATATATATATATATATTTTTTTTTTTTTTTGTTGTTGTTTTTTTGTTTTTTTGTTTTTTTTTTTCAGAAGAAAATTTTCAATCACATTGTTTTTTTCATGCCTAAAGAGTAATAAAAACACTCAGGAAAAAATTTTGATTAAGGTTCTTATAATTCATGCATGAAAGGGTTAACCTTTTCATGCGTAGCAGTCACTCCAGTGGACAGTTCTTCTCCAGCTGTTCTCTTGTATATTCACGGGTTTTGTTGTTTTAGTTCCATATAAGCCAACACAGTGGACACTTACACTGACATTCATACCATTACTGTAACTTTGCTGTTCTTGATGAACCTGATCTGCACTAACATGTTTGAGTGTAAATCAATTGCTAATTGTTATTAGACTGTAATTAACAGTTTTCTTAAACATTTTTTAAAAAAATATTATCTCCTTGAAGTGAGTAAGAACTAGTATTAGAGTATGATAAAAGGTGAGAAAACATCAGATTAGCTGCATTAAAAATGCTTTTGTTTCATAGTTTTCACCAAGGTTATTATCGTTAACGAAAACTAACGAAATGACGAAAAATTGTAAAAACATTTTCGTTAACTGAAATAAATAAAACTATAATTAAAAGGAAAAAATGATAACTAACTGAAATTGTATTGTGTGCTTACAAAACTAACTAAAACATATAAAAATTATGGATAAAATTCCCTTAGTTTTCGTCTTCGTCAATGTCGGATTGATATGAAAGCGATTTATTTCGCTCTAGCAATTTTAGCTAGCAGCACCATACTGTACTTCACGATTCGTCACTTGTGTTCACTTGTGGTTTCCAGTCGTCTTCTGGTCCCCACTCTACCTGGAAACATGGAGACTAAAGTTGGGAGAAATCAGCAGAGTCCTGTCTGGGATTTATTTGAATACAACGGAGAAGAAGATAAAGATATGCAAAAACTAAAATTAATTCTAAAACTAAACTAAAACTAAGCATTTAGAAAAAAATGAAAACTAATGAAAACTAGCAAACCTGCTCTAAAAACTAATTAAAACTAACTGAATTAGAGAAAAAAAGTCAAAACTAAATAAAACTAAATTATAATGAAAAATCCAAAACTATTATAACCTTGGTTTTCACACAGTATATCACTTTCTGATATTGCGTTTTAAATACATGTTTCTTTGCTTCAAAAATTAAACATACGGTGTCCAAATGAGTGGACATTTTTGTAACTCCATGAAAAATAGGTTAATTAACCCTCCGGTATCCCGTCCAGCTAGGCCCTTACTAAGCACCAAGTGTGCCGTTTTGGCACACTTGTTGGACGATGTCAAAAAAATTTTCATACGGTTTGTTTTTAATTCTTTGACACTTTTTTCTAGTTCATCAACTTGAGCTGTAAATAAAAATACCAAATACTCAATAATTGTCACATTTTTAACCCTTTAAATGCCGTGTTTGTAATGTAAACAAACCTTTTTTTTTTGGATGCAAAAAACACAAAAAATGAACTTTTTTCAATATACTACATAAAAAGTGGATCACATATTATTTGATTTTTTCATCCTGGCATATGTCAATGATTAACTCCAACACTGGTTAATTTGCATTATTATTTTTGGCGCTAGGTCAAATGTTCAAAAATACTAGCATCTGTCACCAAGTGTGTGTAAAATGCACACCTCTAAATCAAACTATTAAATATTATATATTGATTTATTTTTCTGCTCTAATTTGATTTTATTTTTGTAAATCAAGGTCAGCCCTAATCATACATATCAAATGGAAGAAATAGTGCGTTTTAGGCACACTTGGGAGACAGATGCTAGTCTGGTAATTTTCTTTTGTTTACAATGTGCAAATTTTACTTGGTGGCCAGAATTTTAAAGATCATGCAAAAATCAACAACTTTTGAATTCTAACCTTATTTAAATTGTGAAAAATAATATTAAGTTTTTTAACACGAAGTACAAAGTGTGCCTAAAAGGCGCACCCGGATACCGGAGTGTTAAAAAAAAACAAAAAACAATCAATCTCATTGTTATTTTCATGCCCAAAGAGGAATAAAAACACTCAGGAAAAAAATCTTGACAAAGGTTTCATAATTCATGCGTCAAAGGGTTAAAACACCAACCGCCTCATCATTTTTCTCTCCTTTTTCATATTTTGCCCTTTTTTGTTCACTCTGTATTTCTTTGTAAAACACTCACGGACACGCACGCATGATCACCCGCTCCCTACCTCTGTGTTTTATCTCCCTTCTTTTCCACCGGCTCCCCCTGCTTATCTCTCCCTCTGGTTCTCACACACTTTTTATATCCTGTATGCTTTCCCACTTTTACACTCTCTCACCTTGCCGTCTTTCATTCGTCTCACGCTAAGTCCTCTTCTCGTTTCATCTCTCTCTCCTCAGCTGGAAGCGAACATTTTCTCCTGGGTGAGAACCTGACAGTGGCTGTGCTGGGAGTGGTCATCCCCATCGGTAAGTCACTCGAAGCGTCCATGTCAGTGTTATTCTGTCCACACAAAGACATAACCTGCAGGGCTGCGTAAAGCTGCTGTCTACCTGCTGCCTATGGCCACTCTGTTTGTAGTCCATTTGCACTGACCCTGCTGTGGCAGGACAAGAGAAGCCTGGCCTACAGGTCTTCCTCTGTGAGGATTCTCTGGAGTCATTTTGTGTGTCTGACATTGCTGCCACACTGCATTATTCACCCCACACTGTGTTGTTGTGTTGGGTTGTACAGCAGCCAGAGGAACACCTTATGAATAGACCCTTTTTTTTTTTTCATATTTGTAACTAGTATTCCAGAAAGCACTTAAAAAGGACAGAAAGGGTCAGTTCACCCCAATTACCTGTAATGGCTCTAAGCCTCAGAGTTTTATTTACACATGCTGTGAGGTATCTGCCTTGTAGATTTCTGTCAAAGCTGTAGAATGCACGTGAAGGGAATTAAAGTTTTAGCCTCGTAGCAACACGGCAAATTACATTTTAATAATATACTGGAGCTGCAGCATCTTCCAAAATCGGTGTCCTTATTTTCCTGAAACATGGCTTCATGCATTTAAAGAAAGATAACTATTTTCCACTTGAATAAAGATACTTAGACACCACCTCCTCTTCAAATATATCCTCTTGAGACCCAGCAATGCATTTTTGTCCTCTGTAGGGGACAAGAGTTTCATAGTTTTACTAAAAAAAAAACAAAAAAAACTGCACTGCAGAGGACATTCCATGGAAAAAATAAATCTTAAAAAACTGTTGTGTTATACAGGACAGTTATTTAATGTATAAAAGCCAAAACTTGTACTTTTTTCTGTCTCATGAGGATATAACATTTGGAAAAGGATGAACATACAGCACATTTAGGTTGAAAAATCACTATATTTTGTTCTTCAGTTTGTGTAAACTGGCAAGACTTTTACAGTGGGTAAAATTAACCCTTTCATGCATACTGGTCACTCCAGTGGACAGTTCTTCTCCAGCTGTTCTCTTGTATATTCATGGGTTTTGTTGTTTTAGTTCCATATCAGCCAACACAGTGGACACTTATGCATAATCCAAAACACTGCAATTCATATAATTACTATAACTTTGCTGTTCTTGATAAACCTGATCTGCAGTAACATGTTTTAGTGTAAATCAATTGCTAATTGTTATTAGACTGTAATTAACAGTTTTCTGGAAATTAGAAAAAAAAAAAAAGTTTTTTTTTTTTTTTTGCATATCCTCCTGAAACCCAGCAATGCCTTTTGTCCTCTGTAGGGGACAAAACTTTGACAGTTTTACTTTAAAAATGCTGTTCATTGTAAAGGACATTCCATTAAAAAATCTATAAATCAATAAAAATTATTCTAAAAATGTATCTGAAAAAACTGTTGCATTATGCAGTTTCCAATCAAGACAAATTTTTAATGTAAAAAAGCTAAAACTGTCAATTTCCTGGGTCTCAGGAGGATTTTATCACCATGATATGAGTAATAACTAATATTAGAGTATGATCAAATGTGAGAAAACATTAGCAATTTAGCAATTAGCGGCATTAAAAATGTTTTTATTTCATTGTTTTCACACAGTATATCACTTTCTGATGATGAGTTTTAAATACATGTTTGTTTGTTTCAAAAATTAAACGCATGGTGTCCAGCTGAGTGGACATTTTTGCAACTCCACAAAAAATAGATTCATTAAAAAAAAATTTCAATTGTGTTCTTTTTTTCATGCCTAAAAGAGACCTAAAAACACTCAAGAAAAAAATATTGAGTAAGGTTCTCATAATTCATGCATGAAAGGGTTAATGTAATCCAGTTAGATCACATGGACCGCCTCGTTTATTCCTAAGGTAAACAGACAGTGTAGGAAAAATGCTAATACGGTTTTACTAAGGTAATTTAATAAAGGATCATTAAATTAAATAGTTTTATTAAATTACATTGCATATTCGAGGACAGATTTGCTGGGGCTGAGTTGCCAGGAAATGATTATGTAATGTGATAATTTAAATTTTTTTCTCCCAAAGGATGGTTTAAAACTAATTTAACCCAAAGCCTGGCCACTAATGGTGCTTTGCTCAGCTGATTGAGATTCTGTATTTAAAGTCTGCGAGCATTTGGGGCGATGACCTAATGTTACGGCCAGCCACCCACACACACAACCTCTACCGCTGCCCCCTGCCCTCTCTGTCCCCTGCATGCCTGTTCTGCTCCTATCTGTGTGTCATTTCATGCCATTGGACTCGTTCTGCCTCGTTAACGCTGCCCCCTTCCCATGTCCCTGCCGCTGTGTGTTAAACGCATGCAGTTCCTATCGTTGCCACAGTGGTGTTCGGCCTGGTCTGCGCTGGAGTCTACCTGGTGTGGCGAAACTATCGACGCAACTCCACCAAGAGCATGAACTTTGACAACCCCGTCTACCGCAAGACCACCGGAGAGGGGGAAGAGGACGAGATCCACATCGGGCGAACTGACGCCATGGGACATCACGCGCACCATCATCCGTACCCCCAGGGCGTTGGCATGGGGGTCGTCGGAGCAGGAGGTGGCACGTGCCCGCAGTTCATCGCCCTGCCACTCGGGGGGAGCATGCCCGATCCGGGGACTCACTGGTACACGGAGCAGCCTATGCTTTCCACTGCAAAGTGACCGTAAAAAGGGGTGGCTTCCTTGAAAGATGGCCGCTCAGGCACACGCACACACAGTGAGGTCAGCAGTGACTTGAACTGAGTTTGGTGGCAGGACGAACAACATATCATCAACCGATACATGCGTCCATTTACAGCCATTTCCTACGCCAATTTCCATGAAAAGCAACGTTTGTTTTGTTTTGTTTTTTGTTTTTTAATTCAATTTTTTATTCAGAACAGTCTCATAAGACATTATACTAAAAGCAACCGTTTTTAATACAAATTTTTCAGGATTGTTCAAATAGTCTCATCGCTTTGGATCTGTTTTTTTTTTTTTAAACTCTGACAAATGCTGAGTATTAATAGCTGAATTCTTAAAATGTTCAATGTCTTGCCAACTTTGATCTAAGCTGGAATATATAGTCAGACCAGTTCCCATTTCTGAATCTTCTAATGAGACGATAACTGACTGAAGTGTGTGAGTGTGCTGTGTGTCTATATTTCGTGACGGGGCTTGTGAGAGTGTATGTTTCGTCCTTGATGTATTAAATTGGGCTTTGTGTAATTCCTGGTGGGCCACGGCGCTGTGGGAATGCTGTTTTGGAAGGACGAGCTCTGAAACTGGGGCAGCATTTGCGTTGATGGGACAATCTGTACAGATTCATGTTAGAATCAATCATAATCGGTGTTACTGGAGCTGTCTTTTATAGTTGACATTTTTCTGGACAGATTTTTTTTTTTGGTATAGTTTTTTTTTTCTTTTTTTTTCCATTGTCTGACCACACTCTCCAGTTGAGATTAAGCCTTTCATGGGTGAGATGTGAAGTTGTAACCACTTGATATAAGCGGTTACACTTTTATCAAATGGTGTTGGAATACAGCAGCAGGTTTGTAACTGGAGAGAGGAATATTAGAGATGTACTTAGGCTTTTTTCATTTTTCTATTTTATAAAGAGGATGTGCTGTTAGACACAAGTGGAGGGGTTCTGTTTTCCTTACTGTGACTTGTTTAGTTGTGAAGTGGTTTCGAGATAAGCAATAGACTGTGGCTTTTAGAGAGGCCACAGTGTTATATGGTTGACAAAAATCCTCAAGTGTGAAATTTTTCTTTGATCACCTGCTTTTGACTGTGACAAATGTGAATCACACCGCACGCATAAATACACAGAGGTGCAGAGATAGCAAATGTATGCCATCCTCCAGAGGACGGAGACAATGTGCACTTGCCCTCCGAAAACACAAACAGCATGCATAATTGCTCACCAACTGACAATGCACCCATTCATTGTTCCAGGCAAGACACACACACACACACACACACACACACACACACACACACACACACACACACACACACACACACACACACACACACACACACACATATACACATATATACATGCATGAAAGCCAGTTTTTGTATCCTGCTCCCCTCCGCCTCTGACAACTGAGTCGACAGTTTTTGGACTGTTCCGTGCAGGAGGAACCAGCAGGTGGCTTTATGATGAGAAAGATCTGTTGTCTGATGTAAAAACCTTAAAACAAACATCATTTTCTGATGTAACGACACCGACTCATCCTGTCATTGATCATGTTTCTCAAAGTCAAACTACAGACCCATCATAGAAAGTCATTCATTTCAACCATTCCATTCATAAAACCCCCAAAAGTCAAGGTGTGTGTGTGTGTGTGTGTGTGTGTGTGCGCGTGTGCGTGTGTTTGTGTGTTCATTATTATGCATGTGAGTGCTAATGTTCATCCCACAGCCATATTGAACTGTTTTGTATGCTCTTTGTTGCACAACCCTCTTAGAATGCCTTCTGTATTGTGTAATTGCATGGAAACAGTGTATGAAGGTGTGTATGGTGTGTGTGGACATACAGGGGTGTACGAGTGTGTGTGTGTGTGTGTGTGTGTGTGTGTGTTTTGTGTATGAGAGAGACAAAGTGTGTTTGACACTAGAAAGCTTTGAGGGTGCTTTTTGACTCATTGATTTGTAAATATGTTTTCATAAGGTTTTTTGATAATGTACTATACAATTATGTAAAAGAAAAGATGTACATAAGATTTTAGATAAAGTGTTGACAGGTATATTAATTTATTTGTATAAAGGAGAGCACTGCATTCCCTGATTGTACGAAATCCGGTTTTTCCACCAAAGTGGTTTGTGTTGTTTCTTGCCGTGAATCATTTAGAACCCTCTCTGTGTGCAGCCCTTATTTTTATATTGTGTACCTTTTCCTTAGCCCATGTAGAACATTGTATCCCCGAACCAAACTCCCACATCCTCTTCTCGACCGCGGTGTTAATAAGATGATTGATTTTTGTTTGTTTGTGCCTTTTGGTTTAACTTTTTTCATTTTCCGATAGTGTTTTCCATGAAAAGGACAGGGACTTTAACAGCCAACTACTGTACATGCAAAGACAAACTGCATTTAGACCAAAATGGTTCCACTTTTTGATTTGATTTTCTGTAATGGATTACTTTTGAATATCTCTATATATTGATATATAAAATTTGACTGAAAATATCCTCCATGTGTGCTGTTTTTTTTTTTTTTTAAATATATGTATTATAACAGTGGTTCTCAAACTTTTTTTTTTTTTTAATAAGTTTTTGTTGGAGTTTTCACTTGGTACATGACAATCCTACAATGTTGCTAAATGTTAACAAACAGGGCTTTTACACATAAATGAAAAGTATCAAAAATGCTCCAAAGCGTGGAAGTTCTTAAAAAGAAAGAAAGAAAAAAAAATAGATAAATAAATAACTACTAGTTCTCAAACTTTTTACAGTGGAATACCCCTTAAAATATACTTAAGTATCCTCCAACTCTCACTTCAGCATTTTTAATTGGAAAAAAAAAAATAGGCAAAATTTGTTCAAAATTGTTGTGTTCATTTTTATTTTCAAAACTTTGTAAACCAACAACATAAAAATAAAATTAAAATTTATTAGTAAATTTTGCGTGCAAAATATAAACTGAAAAGTGCCCTCTTTCATTGACTAGAAAAATAAATTAATTGGTCATTAATTAATAAATGAACCTTTCATTAAAAAAAGACAAAAAACAAACTTAATAAGCAAAAAAAAAAAAAAACTCATATTGTATAATATAAAATAGAAATATTCTTAAAATGTTACCAAAGCCTAAACAAGATGATTTACAATAAAACTAGGGGTGTCAATTTTATTATATGAATGTATTTATTGTGTTTTATATTTCAACATTAATTTTCTTTATTTATTTTGTATTCAGTACATGATGACTTATTTAATGTATTTTTCCAAAAAAAGTTCAAGTACCCCTTTGAGAAAGACTGTATTATGAGATGGCATGCAAATCTGTATAAGGCAGTGGTTCTCAATCTTTTTCTGTCGGGCCCCCCTTTGGAGCACGAAAAATCTCCAAGCCCCCCTCAACCCCAACAACATTGTACCTGTGGTGCAATTATTACTTTTATTGAAAGAAACATCAATATCGTAAAAATACTTTTTGCTTTTCCTTGAATAATTTGTTGTGCAAATTAAAAATAACTTAGATTTTTGATTGAACAATTCAAATGAACTCAGTAAGACTGCTCCCTGAGACATTATTTTTCAAAATAAAAAATAGGAAATGTGTAATTATCTTACAACTATGACAATAAGGTAAAAAAATATTTTAGAACAACAAACACATTTTGGTAACAAAGATGAACATTTTAACAATATCAGTGGCTGCAATGAGCCCGTTTACGTTGCACATCTCAGAACATCAAAGTGCAAACTGTACAAACAGTGCAAAAACAGAAACATTGCACATTTTTCTTTTCCAGTCCAATCCTTGTCCACTCTCCAAACCTAAACTCTTTGTCTTGTTCAGTGACAGATCACCATGGCAGTAGATTTGTTTGTTGTACGTCCTTAAAATGAGTCCAGGGTGCTCCAACGCTAAAATATTAGTTCCACCTGATACATGTTCGAACCTGAAGAAAAAATAAACACCTAGGAATGATCCTGGGCCCCCTTAGCAAGCCTTCATGCCCCCCTGGGGGGGCCCGCCCCACTTTTTGAGAAACACTGGTATAAGGAAACATACTTTAGTTCCTTTTCCAAACAAGACCTAAAGCCCTGTCCAAACTAAAATAGATATCCTTTTGTCCTCATATTGTTCACTTGACCTTTGTTTTGCAAAATATCTCTGCCCATGCAATAACACAGAAAGATTACACACTAATACAAACACAAAGAGAAATATTTGTTTGTGTTGGACATAAAACTATGGATAATACTGGACGTAGCAGACACAGAAGCTTTAATATGTCATGAAGGTGAAGAAGTAACAAGTTCTGTCATATATTTAAGTGTACTTGCATGTCGGTCGGGGTTGTGGAAGTGTTTTCTTTCCATGATGTGGATTCGTCCATAACACTGGTCCAGTCCGTCTGCCAAAGGTACCTGTGCTGACCTCAATCTACTGCAGGTCATACACTGATTTATTCACCTGGATTTGATGTTTCAGGTGCAGCTTCATTACACAAAGCAATAATAGACATGAGCAAAATGAACTGTGCCGTCATTTCATCATTTTCCAGTCATTCTGTTTTCTCTGTCCACATGGATACACACAATCAGGAGTTATTAAAAATATTCACTTTGGAAAGCATTTGTAAAAGTCTCAGTTTTTGTGACCTAAAATTCCATTTGGGTGCTTTGATAAAACTGGTCCCTAAAAACAGGACAGAGGGGCTAAGAATTCAAAGATGTAGACTAATGTTATGAATCAGATGTGGAAGCATTTTGGGTCTATTTTTCACTGAGATAAAAGAAGCTATTTTTCAGATATAACACATTTTTATTTGACACTTACAAAAATCTGCATGTAACACGGTCAAAAGGACACGAAAATTACGTGCTGCTATTTTTTTTTTATATCTTTATATTCTCTCACAGGTACATTTTGGGAATCGAAGTAATTATGTAAGGCAGAATGTTTCACAAAAATGACCGCTGTTGCAAAATCACTCGCAATTTATTTGTGTTTAAATGGACAGGTTCCACATGTAACACAAGTGGACACAATGGTTTATGTGCAAAACCTGAAATGAGACTGCCAATTCATGAAAAACCTGCATGTTTGGGTTAGAAAAACCACTAGGATCATCAAATTTAACAGTGTCTTTATTTATAGTGCTATATAAGACCATTTCAAGTGATGTTTTCAAGATAAAATGCAATGACACCTAAGTACGTTTTCCAATTTTTGCCCCCAGTATTTTATTAAAAATTTATTAATTTTGAGATGGCTCAGAGTAAGAGGGTTTTTTTTTTTCTGCATTTATCTGAGGTCATCATTAGGTACTTCCTGGGGGGAAATATGTCTAAATTTCTCTTTTATTATTGGGTCTAAAAAGCTGCCAGATACCAAAATAAACCCAGTTTAATGGAAAGACCCATTTACATGTGGATAAGAGGCCCAAACATAGAGAAAAAAATGTATGTTTTGCAAAAATATCCACATTAGTGTGAACAGGGCATTTGTTTTCCTTCTTTTTCCAAGATCTTTAGAGATGAAGTAAGTGGGGGGAAAACCTCAAACTTGGAACACACACAACCTCCTTCTGCAGATCTCTCTTCTTGGTGTCATAGATTGGCATAGACTGAATATATGCTATTAAGAAGAACTGAAGCTTAAGTAATGAGAGCTGCCATGTTCCTTCTATGAGCGCTTATGCAGTGGAAACAAATCCTCAACTGTGATTGATCATTATAGCTGTCAATCATCTGTTTCTTAAAAAAACTTGGATAAAATGTCTCATTACAGTGTGGATTTTCCAAAAGGAGGCACAAAAATTTCCTCTCAAACCACATCTATTTACACTGTGGTACAAACTATTAAAGAATCTGCCCAATTAATTAGCATATTTTGCTTTCTTAACCCTTTCATGCACACTGGTCACTACAGTGGACAGCTATTCTACAACTGTTTCCTTGTATATTCATGGATTTTGTTGTTGTTTTTTTGTTTTTTTTTACACATATCTTTATTAAAGTTTTAAGACAGTACATATCTTTTCTGACATGAATTGGTAACATTATGCAGATCTCTCCTGAGCATAAACCCCCAGAATCACAAGCCCTCCCCACAGTTTTCACACAATTTATCAGTAAATACATGTTTCTGTGTGTCAAAAATTAAACGTGTGGTGTCCAGCTGAGTGGACATTTTTGCAACTTCATGAAAAATAGGTTCATGAGATTTTTTGTTTTTTTTTCATTATTATTTTTTTAAATGTATTTTTACATTTTTTTTTAAAATTATTATTATTATTATTTTTTTATTTTTATTTTTTTTTTCAGATGAAAATTTTCAATCGCATTGTTTTTTTTTTCATGCCTAAAGAGGAATAAAAACACTCAGGAAAAAATTTTGATTAAGGTTCTCATAATTCATGCATGAAAGGGTTAAACATTTACACAACACCACAAGGTTAAATAACTGTGTTTATTTGCATTATCTGCTAATAGTTGCATTGACAACCAAAAGACCACGTTTTTTGTTTTGTTTTGTTTTGTTTTTTGCAAGTTTTTTTAAACCAGAACAAGGAAAAAGGAGAGCAGTACTCATCAATTGGCCACAAATTCAATGAACCATAAACTGAATAATGTGTTCAGTGTCTGCTGGCTGCTTACCTCAGATCATTGTTCCTCTTAACTGAATGTTTTAAGCTGCAGAGCAAACACTTAAACTGATTAGCAAAGATTGTTCACCATAAACGGGTGGTTATGACTATATATATAAAGCACAGAACTCATGAGCGTACCGGCTTTAGGAAGGTGCTCTTCATTTGCTTCTAAAATCAAGTTTTCTGTGTAATGGAGTGTATGGTTTCCTCTTTTAAAAGCTATTTTTATTTTAAAGCATTAGAGGAATGGCCTCAAAAGAAAGCTGAGGATTCACTTACTGAGCTGTATTTTCTATTCTTCTTGTCACAGCGTGATCCATCAGCAGACAAAAAAAAAAACCAGTGGTAGATAAATCCAGTCCATTATCATTATTAAACCGAAGCAGGGCTAATGCCTCCTTGTTGTACCACATGCCATTAGGGTATTATTTAATTACTGTCTTGTGTAAGTCCAGTTGTGCCTGCTGCAGACAAAAAAAAAAAAAAAGTGTCACAGATGTTCCGTTCTGCACGAAGGCTAAGACGAAACACCTTTATTCACCATGGCGTGAAGGCCTGTTTGGGTGGGGGGATGGTGTATTTACAGCGATGAATGTGGAGAACAAATACACTGTATTCTTCTGCACACGGAAACACTGTCACACCTTGTCTCTAACATGCATATATTGTCACAACGCTTTAATTCTGTTGCAGCTATGAATCTTTTTCATGCATTCAGATACTTTATTATAATGTTTGTGAGCAAATACTTTATCTGTGACATTTGACTGATCCATCATCTATCCACCGCCGTCCTTTTCTGTGGGGATGTATTTGCTCGGGGTCATTACAGCGGCAGGACAGTCAGTCAGTCAGGCTGAAAAAATCCTCAGGGGAAAAGAGGTGGCTTTCCTCTGTCAAGACAGAAATCCAGCTTCCTCTCCGTCTCTGCACTCAATCCTTTTTTGTCTTATCTCAAAAACACAATCTCAAGTCCTCACAGAAAAAACCAAAGCCCTGCCCTGTCCTGTTTCCCAGGAGGTTAGAGGGAACAAAGGCCACTCCAACACATCTGCTTTCATGCCTGACCGGGCCATTCCAGCTGCCATGCATGTGAAATGCAGGTAAATCACACCGTGTCCTCTGTCTCACAATGGAATTTGTACAATTCAGAAGGTGTCATTTCTATAATTGTCTGTCACACTTGAAAGGGATTAGATCTAATCCTTTGGATATGCTCATTTTAGAATTCCAGATTTATGTATATTGTTGATTTCTGTATGTGTGCTGTTTCCTTTGGTTTAGGATGCTGTAAGTATGATGCAATGGAGGAGCAGTGCCATCTGCTGGTCAGATTTGGTAGTACAGCAACAAAGCTGTATAGTTGGATTGAAGTAAGTAACAATATAATGAGTTTTATCTCATTTAATTAAAAAAAAAACACAGTGTATACAGCAGCATAGTAATTATTAATAAGTGAAATCAACAGGCACAAAATTTGTCTTTCATGTGCTTGCATGCAGCATGGAATATTCCATTTATTTTTAGATATTTTACACCCATCTGTTATTTTATTTTATTTGAAAGTACTCAGCTGCTGCAAGAATGCAAATAGCAATACATACATATTCCACCCTGTTTCTGCAATCCTTTTTGTTTAATCACATATATATATTTTAAACCATTAAAGCACTTCTTTTTGTAAGCACAAGCATTATCCAGTAAACTCAGGTAACCAATACAATATAAGGATCATACTATAATAAATATTTTTGATTGCATAGTTTGCACAGCTAAGCTTATACTTGGATGTGCAAAGTAAAAAAAAAAAAAAAAAAAAAAACTCTATGAACAATAACAGTAAAAATAAAAGAACACCACACATGACATTCATTAACTCTATGCGTAGAGTATTATAAAATAATGATATCTTTCCATTCGTAGCTGAAGCTGTTGCTGATGTGCATAAGTCTCAAAAAAATAATATTAAAGCTCAATCCAAGCACATAGCTGTGACATTTAACTGGGTTTTGAAGCACCTCAGAGGACTGAATTAAAGCATGTATGAGAGGATCATACTAAATATCTGCAGGATCTGACTTGGTTTTTCAGTTCTACAGAGCTCTGGCTTTAGCGTGGGCCTTCAGGAGCGTGGCTGTATCAGTGTGGGAACCTTGCCTGGCGATGGACAGCGCAGTTCGACCGCTCTGGAGAACAAAGAGAATGAACAGAAATGCAGAAATTAGAAAAACATTCCATTCTGGACAGGAATCCATTAGGAGGCTTAGTAAAAATAGGTGTATCTGTCTATCATCTGAGTCTGATGCAAGTTCCTGGAATGCAGATTAAAAAGATAAGCTGCGTGCACGGTTGACTCCCTATACTGTAAGATAAATGAGCTAAGAATGAATTTAATCAGGCTTTAATTAGTGTAATTAATCTAGGTTTGTGTCAAGGTGAGACAGGCATTGAGTCGACAGAGGACACATGCGCTGTTTAGGACTGTGTATTGGCACGAATCTGGCGATACCATACAAATCACAATACTACACTGTAAAAAATGACTGTAGAGTTAACACCAAAAAGTTGTAAAATTGCTACATAAAAAACTGTGAGTGACAGTACAATGCAAAGTTGTTTATTTGAAAAGATTTTTGTGTTAACGATTAAATCAAATATAGCTGTAGTTTTTACAGGAAGCGTATGTGAACCAAACCAGATTTGGATGTAGAAAAGATGGATTTCTATTGTTTTTAGAAAATAAAACTGTAAATTTAAATACAGTGTGGTGCCGTTTAAATTGCAAAGACCACAATGTTGAAAAAACGGCGTATTTGCTTTTTTATATATATGTAAAGAAGTTCTAAAAAAGTAAACATTTAACAATGTAACATTTTAAATTTGTAAATGAATGGGTTGGTAGAGTTGGTAGAGCGGCTCGTCCAATAACCGAAGGGTTGGTGGTTCAAATCCTGGCTCTGACTGTCCATATGTCCAAGTGTCCATGGAAGACACTGAACCCTGAATTGTTCCCAGTTGGACCTGGTGGATGTGGAAAGCGCTTCGGACACCATGAAGGTGGAGAAAATGAGCTAAATAAGTAATAATAATAATAATAACAATTGATTGGATTTTATATAGCGCTTTACATTATTGATCCATTATTCATTCGCTCTCACATTCTCCCTCTGGTGGTGGTAAACTACATCTGTATCCACAGTTGTCCTGGGGCAGACTGACAGAAGCGTGGCTGCCAATTCGCACTTACAGCCCCTCCGACCACCACCAAACATTCATACACCAGTGTGAGTGGCACTGGAGGCAAGGAGGGTGAAGTGTCTTGCCCAAGGACACAACGGACTGACTAGGATAGAGCGGGATTCGAACCGCCAACCCTTCGGTTATTGGACGACCCGCTCTACCACCTGAGACATGGCCGCCCCTAAAGAAATGGATCCCGTTCTGAATCTACCTAAAACAGAGGTGCAGTCCATTTACCATTTAAATCCAATGTTAAATCTACATGTTTAAAATGTTCAATCTACATGTTTAAAATGTTCAACCTACATGTTTAAAATGTTCAACCTACATGTTTAAAATGTTCAATCTACATGTCACTCCGTAAATATGTTTACAGTTGGATGTGTTTTTTACAATGTTGTTCTGGGAACCACAGCTGCCAGTTTTTTTTTTTATGTAAAAACAACAGGATTTTTTTTACAGTGTAGGATCATGATACAATATATCACGATATACCACAATACTGTTAAAAAGGCAATTTTTATTGGTTTTCTCTCTTTTTTAAAATATTATACCCTGGAAGAATGGAATTATACCAAAAATCTGCACAAACGCTAAACACATTTTTATTTGATCTCAACAGGATCTAATGCTATATCACAAAATGTTCCTATGTTAAAACTTAAATTCTGTTTCACAGAGTTTACAGTTTAAGATCCTGTTCAAATATTCATATTCTATTAGTTCTGAACTAACATTGCAACATTATTTTTGTGTAATTCCAACAAAGGAACTAACATTATTTAATAAAACAGTGTTAAATGATAATAAATAAAATATAAACAAGAAAGAAAAACAAAACAAAAATGAACCTCTGCAATATCTGCATTTGAAAAAATACCTAAAAACATCAATACAGTACTTTTTAATATCGATACAGTATTGTGAAATGAAATATCGCGATATATTGCAGAACTGATATTTTCTTACACCCCTAGCGCCACATATTATTTTTTCCTGACACTCCTCTTTTCTAAAGGTACCAGGACTCCAGTTTGAAGCTGCAGCATATGCATCCTCTCGTCTGCTCTGCTCTCTTCCCTGCCTCCACTCCAGACTGGCAGATAAGGTACTGTTAGCGGATTAGCTCATCTCATCCCAGGGAGATTTGTTTTACTGTATCCCTGATTAATCCCGGAGAAGCTCTATTCTCCTGCATCCAGACTGTCAGTCCACCCACATCCAACACAGTGTGAGTCACAGAATTGGAGCTTTCATATATAAGCAGCTTTTTGTGTTCACTTATTTAAACAGAAAAGTAGATATTCAATTTTTGTTAACAAATATAACAGGATTTCACAAGACGACTGGAAATGGGCTCGTCGTATAAACTCCGAAATGTAATTTAACTGGGGTACTGCCTGCACAAATATCAAATAATTTTCCAATTAACAGTAAAAAATGCAACGGTAAAATAACCATAAACTATCAACACCCTTTTTTTTTAATTACGGCTGCATGTTTTCATATGTTTTGGAGGATTTTCAAAGTGAACTCTTTGTGGGATTTGGGGTTTTTAAATCCACTTAAGTGTGTGGGCTTTTGTGTGTGGATTTATAAACCAAAAACTGATTTCACAATGTTTCATGTTGCGTCTTTTAACCCATAAAGACCCAGTGCTACTTTTGTGGCACTTCCCAAATGATTTTTTTCCCCTATTTTTAAACTTTCTTAACTGATTTATCACCATTTATTCTAATATCATGCTCTGTATTTAGCATTTTTAAGTATAAATCAAGTATTTTCCTATATTCAATTCACTGATCATGTAGATGTCCATAAAAGCTCAGATTAAAATTGAGGGTTATAATATTAAAAGCAGCGAAAACTGAAGAAAATGTGACTTTTTTTGGTAAATTATATCATTAACTGAACATAAACCAATTGTGTTCATCCACTGTCATTGATGGGTTTTACTGGTGAATAAATGTTGTAGAAGATGACAGTGTTTCTACGTTCACTACGGAGAATCTGAACATCCTAATGTGTCATATCTGACCACAAACTGCATTTTACACCAATTATTTACATGTTTTGATATAATTAGGGGATCAGCAGGTATTAAACATTTTAGATTAGTAGATGATTTTAGTCGTTGATGGATGTTTGGGTCTTTATGGGTAAATATTGCTGCTGACATCTCCTTTGTTACTGCATGTGTGGGCTTTCTCTACAAACATAATGTCTCTGATACACTGCAAAAATCTAAATCTTAAAAAGTGTATTTTTCTCATTTCTAGTCAAAATATCTCATCACACTTAAAATAAGACATAATCACCTAAAGAGTAACTTTTCAGTGAGATATAAGAACTTATTTTTAGACAATAGATCTGGAAAATCTTTCAAGAAATCTTACCAAGATCATTTTCACTTGTTACATTGGCAGATTTTTATTTTTTTTTTTTTTTTTTGCTTAATTCAAGACAGTTTTTGCTTACTTCAAGATTTTATTTTTGCTTAATTCAAGATTTTTTTCGCTTAATTCAAGCAAGAAAATCTGCCAATTGTACAAGTGAAAATTATCTTCGTCAGATTGCTTGAAATAAGATTTTCAAGATCTATTGTCTAAAAAGAAGTTCTTATATCTCCCTGAAAAGTTACTCTTTAGGTCACACGTGTCAAACATGCAGCCCGGGGGCCAAATCTGGCCCACGAGATGAATTTGTTAAATGCAAAAATTACACTAAGATATTAACAATCCTTTTAGTTCAGGTTCCACATTCAGACCAATTCAATCTCAAGTGGGCAGGATTCAGTAAAATACTATCATAATAACATAGAAATAATGACAACTCTAAATGTTTCTCTTTGTAAAAGTAAATATTTTCATGTATTTACAGGGTGGGGAAGCAAAATTTACAATGAACATTTAGTTGTTTTTTTCTCAGCAGGCACTACGTCAATTGTTTTGAAACCAAACATATATTGATGTCATAATCATACCTAACACTATTATCCATACCTTTTCACAAACTTTTGCCCATATGAGTAATCAGGAAAGCAAACGTCAAAGAGTGTGTGATTTGCTGAATGCACTCGTCACACCAAAGGAGATTTCAAAAATAGTTGGAGTGTCCATAAAGGCTGTTTATAATGGAAAGAAGAGAATGACTATGAGCAAAACTATTACGAGAAAGTCTGGAAGATACTATTAAAGAAGAATGGGAGAAGTTGTCACCCCAATATTTGAGGAACACTTGCGCAAGTTTCAGGAAGCGTGTGAAGGCAGTTATTGAGAAAGAAGGAGGACACATAGAATAAAAACATTTTCTATTATGTTAATTTTCTTGTGGCAAATAAATTCTCATGACTTTCAATAAACTAACTGGTCATACACTGTCTTTCAATCCCTGCCTCAAAATATTGTAAATTTTGCTTCCCCACCCTGTACACTAAAACAAAGTATAATTTCACAAAAAATGTGACTAACCTGAAATGTCTTAAGAGAAGTAAGTCAAAATTTTAACAGTATTCTGTCTGTTATTAAATGTTGTGTACGTTTGTAGATCCACTGTGATCTGTAAGTTAAAACGTACATGTGTAAATGATAAACTGAGGCAGAATATTATTAAAATTACACTTATTTTTTTTTCAGTTTGTTCATGTTATTCACATCTTTTGAAAGGATAGTTTGTAGATGTAAACCTTTTCATCTTTTCATACTGTAAATTTACTTTTTTTTCACCCTAAAACATAGAGAAAAGTTTGGAGTTGACATTATTTCTATATTATTATGTTATTATTTTACTGGTTCGGCCCACTGCAGATCTAATTTAGCTGAATGTGGAACTGAACTAAAATGAGTTTGACACCCCTGCTTTAGGTGATTACGTCTTATTTTATAAGTGATGAGATATTTTGACTAAAAATGAGAAAAATATACTTGGTAAGATGTGTAGTTATTACCTCCGCCAAGGAGGTTATGTTTTTGCCAGGGTTTGTTTGTCTGTCTGTCTGTTTGTTTGTCTGTCCGTTAGTGTGCAACATAACTCAAAAAGTTATGGACAGATTTTGATGAAATTTTCAGGGTTTGTTGGAAATGGGATAAGGAAGAAATGATTAAATTTTGGTGGTGATCGGGAGTGGGGGGGCCCACGGGGGGCGCCACTGATCAGCCTTGGCGGAGGTCTGCGCTCTCTGAGTGCTTCTAGTTTAGTTTGTGATTCAGGTAAAATAACTTCAACATTTATGAAAGTAGATCAGGACTTTTTGCAGTGAACACAGCTGTGGCCCTCTGTGTGCTTTCACATGTTATCATCTATCACCTTGTCCGTCAGGTTGAGTTCACACTGGCTTCTCTCCAGTAGCAGCCTTGCGATGTGTGTGTGGCCTCTCTCGGCTGCAAACATCAGGGCTGTGGTTCCCTTGTTGTCCTGGATGTTAGCGTCCGCCCCACAACTCAGGAGAAGGCGAACCATCACAACTCTCCCGTGTCTGACTGCCAAGTGCAGAGCTGTTTGGCCTGTCTGCATTCACAGGGACAGACAGGAATGACAGCGAAGGGATTTACTGACAAAGAGATTTTATAACAGTTTCCTTCCTCCAGAGATGGGGTAAGGAGTTCTGAATTTATATCAAAATTGTTCTCTACATTTGCAGAGTACAGCAGTACAGACAAAATATCAACACAACAATATTGTATATCACTATTACTTTCTTCTACGATGTGTTCCCACTACACTGATGCCCAATAACCAGTGGTGGAGAATCCAAGCTCCATAAAGTAAAGGTCCTGCCATGTATTGGTTCTACACTGCAAAAAATCTAAATGTTTTCAAGCGTATTTTTTTCTCATTTCTAGTCAAAATATCTCAACACACTTAAAATAAGACATAATCACCTAAAGATTAACTTGTAAGTGAGATATAAGAACTTATTTTTAGACAATAGATCTTGAAAATTTTATTTCAATAAAACTTACCAAGATAATTTTCACTTGTTCCATTGGCAGATTTTTTTTTGCTTGAATAGAGCAAAAAAAAAAAATCTTGAATTAAGCAAAACAATCTTGAATTAAGCAAAAAAAAAAAAAAAAAAAAAAAAAATTAATTAAGTAAAAAAAAATATCTTGAATTAAGCAAAACAAATGTTGAATTAAACAAAAATATCTGGAATTCAGCAAAAAGAAATCTTGAATTAAGTAAAAAAATATATTCAGATCAAGATATGTTTGCTTAATTCAAGATTTTTTTTTGTTGCTTAATTCAAGATATTTTTGCTTAAAATAAAATATAATCACCAAAAGAGTAACTTTTCAGTGAGATATAAGAACTTATTTTTAGACAATAGATCTTGAAAATCTTATTTCAAGAAATCATACCAAGAACATTTTCACATATTCCATTGGCAGATTTTCTTGCTTGAATTAAGCAAAAAAAAAAAAATCTTGAATTAAGCAAAAATATTTTGAATTAAGCAAAATAATATCTTGAATTAAGCAAACAAAATCTTGAATTAAGCAAAAATATCTTGATTGAATATCTTTTTTGCTTAATTCAAGATTTATTTTTGCTGAATTCAAGATATTTTTGCATCATGCAAGATTTTTTGGCTTAATTCAAGATACTTTTTTTTGCTTAATTCAAGATTTGTTTTGCTTAATTTAAGATAGTTTTGCTTAATTCAGTTTTTTTTTTTTTTTTGCTTAGTTCAAGATATTTTTTTTTGCTCAGTTTAAGCAAAAAAATCTGCCAATGGAACAAGTGAAAATCATCTTGGTAAGATTTCTTGAAATAAGATTTTTAAGATCTATTGTCTAAAGATAAGTTCTTATATCTCACTGGAAAGTTGCTCTATAGGTGATTATGCCCTATTTTTGGTGTGTTGAGATATTTTGACTAGAAATGAAAAAAAAACACACTTGGTAAGATTTAGATTTTAACTTAACACGGGTGATTCCACTAATCATCTCATCTACCTGGATGAGCAGTTGTGTTCGTCAAAATGGGCAGGGTCACTGAATGGTTGGAACAAATACATGGCAGGACTTCTACTTTATGGAGCTGGGATTCTCCAGCACTCCCAATAACAATAGTTTTATTAAATCCAAACCCATATATCTGTATTTGCAGTCAGCATGTGTGCTAACAAGGCACTCAGATGGTCCTGTGTGGCAGTTTCTGCAGTCATGGCCAAACCGTTTGGCAGTGACACAAATTGAGCATAGCGTTAGTTCAGGAGGGTGAAGCTCAGCCTGCATATCAGTAGATGATTGACAGCAGCTGGTCTCTATGCCAACACACGTCAGCTGATTCTATTCTGTGCATCCTATTGGTTAACCTCGTGCAGGTACTGTGTTTAAACTGCTAACTTGCATATCTTTCTGCTTTTGCTTTTTCTTTCTCACAACCCATCCCCACCTCAGCTCCACTCTTTCTTTGTGTGTCTGGTTTAATCACTATCATTAGCTGTTCTTAGTTGTGTATGAAGTTCAAATGGAATGGTTTTATACTTGAAAATGTTTCATCACTCATTCAAGAGACATTATCATCAGGACTGTTGACGGAAACAAACTAAGGTTGAAAAAAACTAAAGATGAATGATGACTTGGACAAATGAGAGCTTACACAGATGTCATTTGCTCTCATTGATGCCTGCACTGCAAAAAAGAGTGTCTAAAAACGTCAAATCTGAGGAAAAAGGTACTCAAAACAAGTGAAATATCTGTCCATGCAGCAAGATAATTTCACTTGACAAGATTTCTTGAATTAAGTTTATTAAATCTAGAAATAACCCAAGAAATTGACTCTTAAAACCATATAAATTATTTAACACTTCTAAATCTAAGTTTTTTTTATCTTGTTAAAACCACATACTTTGCAGTGTGCTTTGTTCTGTTCACTATTGGAGTGTCTTGCTGCTGCTCTCTCTGTTCTGGCTTTAGATGTTTCTCCACATGTTTCTGAGGTAGACTGAAGAACAACTATGTGCTTTTTGTAAGTTTCAAAGACTTTCTTGGGAAAAAAGAGTCACATTTATGCAGAGTCAGTTTGTGTCACTGCCAAAACTTTCAGCTTCAATTGTACATTATATCCCAATTTTGTCAAACTGATAACAATGCAGTGAATAAATACTTTCAGTCCTGCATTTTTCTCTTTTAGCTGTATTTTTTTTCTTCAGTTACTAAGAATTTTTAATATGTTGTGCAAAATTCTCTTACAATTTATCTAGTATCACAGTAACCTGCAGAATCCTGGATAAATCATATAATGTGAATTATTCTGTGATTTCCACCTCCAGTAAAAGTTGCACTTTCTAATACACAGGTGTCAAACATGCAGCCCGGGGGCCAAATCTGGCCCTCCGAAGGTTCCAGTCCGGCCCTTGGGATGAATTTATGAAATGCAAAAATTACACTAAGATATTAACAATCCTTTTAGTTCAGGTTCCACATTCAGACTAATTCAATCTCAAGTGGGCAGGATTCAGTCAAATACTATCATAATAACATAGAAATAATGACAACTCCAAATGTTTCTCTTTCAAAATGTAAATATTTTCACGTATTTACACTAAAACAAAGTATAATTTTGCAAAAAATGTGAATAAACTGAACAAATATGAACAACCTGGAATGTCTTAAGAGAAGTAAGTACAATTTTAACAAGATTCTGTCTGTTATTAAATGTTTTCTGTATTTGTAAGTTATAATGTACATGTGTAAATGATAAACTGTGGCAGAATATTGTTAAAATTACACTTATTTTTTTTCAGTTTGCTCATGTTATTCACATTGTTTGAAAGGATAGTTTGTAGATGGAAACTTTTTCATATTGTCAATTTAGTTTTTTTTGCTCTGAAACATAGAGAAAAGATTGGAGTTGACATTATTTATATATTATTATGTTATATTGTTATATACAGGGTGGGGAAGCAAAATTTACAATATTTTGAGGCAGGGATTGAAAGACAGTGTATGACCAATTAGTTTATTGAAAGTCATGAGAATTTATTTGCCACAAGAAAATGTACATAATAGAAAATGTTTTTATTCTATGTGTCCTCCTCCTTTCTCAATAACTGCCTTCACACGCTTCCTGAAACTTGCGCAAGTGTTCCTCAAATATTCGGGTGACAACTTCTCCCTTTCTTCTTTAATAGTATCTTCCAGACTTTCTCGTAATAGTTTTGCTCATAGTCATTCTCTTCTTTCCATTATAAACAGTCTTTATGGACACTCCAACTATTTTTGAAATCTCCTTTGGTGTGACGAGTGCATTCAGCAAATCACACACTCTTTGACGTTTGCTTTCCTGATTACTCATATGGGCAAAAGTTTGTGAAAAGGTATGGATAATAGTGTTAGGTATGATTATGACATCAATATATGTTTGGTTTCAAAACAATTGACGTAGTGCCTGCTGAGAAAAAACAACTAAATGTTCATTGTAAATTTTGCTTCCCCACCCTGTATGTCATGTTATTTTACTGGTCCGGCCCACTTCAGATCCAATTTAGCTGAATGTGGCCCCTGAACTAAGAGTTTGACACCCCTATTCTAATACTAGTTCTTAAAAATAGGAACCAGATCTTCTTTTTATGCCAGACTGTTGCTGAGGATGTCAAACTGTAGCTTACAAATGAATTCTAAAAATGATCCTCACTACTATTCCTCATAGATCTCTTAACTTTTTGCTCCCTTCCTCCTCTGTGTCCTAAAATTCTGCCCAAAAACACCAGATGAGTTGTGTTTGATCGCTGTTTGCATTCTTTGTGTTACCTGGCCAGACTGGATGTTAACGTTGCCCATCTCCATGAGCCTGCGGACCACCTCCATGCCACTGGGACCATCTGGGGCTGTCAGCGAGGCCAGCATCATAGCTGTGTATCCAGCATTATTCTGGAGGTTTACATCACACGCGCCTGTGTCCACACAGTTGGTCAGTACGTATAAAGCCAAATATTCACATTTCACACTAGTTTAGATACTTTTGCTTTGTTAAAAATACCTGTGTCCAGCAGCACACTGACGATGCTGTAGTTGCAGTGGGATACGCTGTAATGCAACACTGTGTTACTGTTGTCGTCCGCAAGGTTGACCAGGAAAGCCAGTAGTCCAGGTGCAGACTTCTTCACTTCTCTAAGGTGTTCGGTCACACTGCTGTCAGCTGAGGTGTCCTCTGCTGCTGCTCTGAACCAGTTCTCAAACAGTACGACTAAGGACTTCCTCTGGAAAATAGAGAGGAAGAACATCATCCTCTTAACAGCCTTTAATTAACGCTAATATAAATTAACTGAAAAGATTCTGTACATTCAGTCATCAGTCATTACACTGGTCAACAACAAATTTATTGTTTAAGTTTTTTGAGTTGATTTAGGATAATTTTGGTGTGCTGAATCCAAAAATCACATTAATTTTGCTCAATCAGGTCAACTTTCTGAACTATGCTGCATATTTGTATTTGTATTTATTTATTTAGCACAATAAAAACAGTGCAGGGAGGGAACGAAGCCCAAAGGGCTTGTACAGAGTTCCACTCCCATCATCTATTATAAACTAAAAAAAACAGAATGTACAAACATAAGAAAACAATAATTAAACAACAATTAACAATATAGAAAACACTGAAAAAGTCAGGACAGGAGATGTTTTTTCAGTGAGTTTTTGAAAGATGTAAATGACAATACAGACTTTAGAGACATGTCTAGATTGTTCCACAATTTAGGACCTCTAAATAAAATATTAAATTGATGACAAGATGTTCGACAGAAGGGTAAATGAAGATTGTCACTATGTCTAATTGAGTATAAATGTAAATCGGATGAAAAACTAAAAAAAATTATGAAAAGTGTCCAGAAGATCTTGCTTATTATTGATAAACTTGTGCACAAATAAACATGAGTGATAAACACTGAGTTCATGAATGGGTAGTATTGAATATTTCCTAAAAATTGGTGCAGATGGTTCGTATCTACTAGATAGTGAGATTGTTCTCAAGAATCTCTTCTGGATTATCAAGAGTTTGCTGAGATAAGTTGGATAAGTTCCTGACCAGACAATATTGCAGTAATTCATATATGGAAACAGAAAACTATAATACAAAGTCAAGCGAGCATATTGGCTTTTTAACATTGTTGCTTACATTTATGGGCATTTTCACATCATATGATACAAAATTCTTTCATATTTCTTGCAATAAACGAGTTCTGAAGATTTTACTTTTGCCAATTTATGATTAATGTTTTTTTTTTAATATTACAGGCGAATGAAATGGCTTCGACTAGAAGATCTTGCAAAAATAAGCCTGACGTATTCTGCTACATCTGCGGTGAATACACCATTGTACCTAACAGGAATCCTGTTAGAAAATGATTTTTTTTCTCTTAAAACCTATTTTGGATGAGAACTATATAAAAAAAATCAACTGATAAAGTCACTAAAATGTAATCAATTTTGTGAGAAGATCAAATTTTTCAAAATCAAATGAGCAAAAAAACCCTGACCTGATTGAGAAAAACAGATGTCATTTTTGGATTTAGCGGTGCAAAATGGTCCTAATTCAGTTGAAAAAACCTAGACAACTTGCAAAAAACATTTTTTTGTAACCCAGTGTTATTTGTTTATTTCGAGCATTTACAGAATACATGCAAATTCTGAAATCATTCATCTACACTCGAAAAAGAGTGGGAAGAAGAAAAACTTATTTCATCTCACCCCATTCTCATCATCAAATAATTTAACATAATAACATTTTAAATACTCACTCCAGTCCTTTGACTTCGAGTCAGAACAATGAACAAAATAGGCCTATACCAAATAGAATGAACTCATTTGACAGTATTTACATTATGTAACCAAAATGTGTGTGAAAAATAGAAACAAAGTACATTCATGGTGGTGTCAGGTTAACAGTTAACCGTCAACATACATTATAATAATTACATACCAACAATGGTAAAAAAAAAAAAAAAAAAAATCAATACCACAAGTGGTAAAGAACAGCAATAATTTCTTACCAGCAATGGTAAGAAAAAAACAAAATAAATTAAAAAAAAAAACTACAATAGCAGTAATGCTAAAGGGCAGCACATACCAGCAATGGTAAGAACAATAGCAAAAGGTAATGGACAACATGTACCAACGAGATGAGGAACAACAAACACACATTAACATATAAGACAGAATATTGGTGTAACATCAGTATTAGGACCCTGTCTGTATACTGGGACCAGACCATATGTTTACAGAACAGTTTAAATCTGTGGATATTTTGGCATTGCTTGTGTTGGATGTCCACACATTCACATACAAATGTCATATTTTCTGTTCTACAGTGAAATAAAGTTTTGGTAGCACTTTACATTAACCCTGAAACTCGCTGACAACACTGGTCAACAACAAATTTATTGTTTAAGTTTTTTTGAGCTGATTTAGGATAATTTTGGTGTGCTGGATCCAAAAATCACATTAATTTTGCTCAATCAGGTCAACTTTCTGAACTATGCTACATATTGGCTTTTTAACATTTTTGCTTACATTTATGGGCATTTTCACATCATATGATACAAAATTCTTTCATATTTCTTGCAATAAACAAGTTCTGAAGATTTTAATTTTGCCAATTTATGATTGTTTTTTTTTTTTAATATTACAGGTGAATGAAATGGCTTCGACTAGAAGATCTTGCAAAAATAAGCCTGACGTATTCTGCTACATCTGCAGTGAATACATAATAAATAATAAATACATCCTGTTAGAAAATGATTTTTTTTTTCTCTTAAAACCTATTTTGGGTGACAACTATATAAAAAAAATCAACTGATAAAGTCACAAAAATGTAACCAATTTTGTGAGAAGATCAAATTTTTCAAAATCAAATTAGCAAAAAAACCTGACCTGATTGAGAAAAACAGATGTCATTTTTGGATTTAGCGGTGCAAAATGGTCCTAATTCAGTTGAAAAAACCTAGACAACTTGCAAAAAACATTTTTTTGTAACCCTGTGCAATTAAAAGCATCTACTTATCTAAAATGTTTAATAACTGCTAAATATGGAGTTCTATCAGTACATTTAAACAATTCAAGTAAAATGCAGTTTCTCAGCTTTTCACTGGTATCAGATTTGACCCATTTGGATGTTCAGTGGCTCTGTAGTAGTGAGCACGAAAACACTATTATTTTCTGAAATATTGATTCACCACCAAAACTCACATGTATGACAAATGACAGTGGTTGTAGATGCTGTTGTTTTTATGTTCAGTTCATGATATATTTTGCTGAAAAACTTGCTTTTTTCTTCAGTTTGGTCTGCTTTGATGAAATAATCTTTGAATTTCCTCTGGGCTTTTATCAATAGCTACATAATTAGTGAATTATATATAGGAGAATACCTGACTTTGATTTAAAACTGCATAATCCAGAGGACAGTATTATAATGCCTGGTGATAAATCACTTAGGAAAGGTTAAATGTAGAGAAGTCACCACTAAAATACTTCTTGAAATTGGAACTGGGCTTATTTATGGTTATTACACAGAAAACTATACCATAAGTGTTTAATTTGTACAGAATATGAATTATTATTGTTCTATCTGTATACATGTTTCCCCATCAGTAACTTCATTATGTAGCCCTAATTACCTTATTCTTGAATTTTACCTTTTATTTTCATTACACAAGACATACAAACCCAGTTTCTTTTCCCAATACCAGCCTGTTATTATCAGAAAGCGAAGCGAGAAAGCAGGATGGGAGGAAAACCAACAAAACCAACATAAGGAAGACAGTTAATTAAACAAAATGAGAATAATTAGCGAAATTCATTAAAAACGACCCCAAGGAGACCCTTAAATGCAGTGAATCAGAAGTAAAACATTTTTCATGGTTATAGTTATTTCAGTCCAATGTGACCCAGATACACCCACCGTTAATCCCAGGTTAATATTGTAGGACCTTTTTATTGTGAATTACATGGTATTAGTTAATAATTACCTTTTTTTTTTTTTTTTAATCAAACTATTTCCCCCTTTTATTATTTTAGTATGATCAAGCTGTGATGTAAAGTGCAGCCAAAGGTTTAAGTTGGATTTAACTGTGTATTTATCATATTTTCTTACCATGTCGTCATTGGGGTTATCCATGTTGTCCATATGATCTTTCAGAAACAGACAGGCAGACGCAAATTCTGCACTCACCATCTCCCTAGAAGAAGAAATGTATGTATGAGACTTGGTATAGTTACGTCATGTTACATTACGTTATGTCACATCACGTCAAAAGACCATCAAAAGTCATCAAAAATAATGGTTATGCAATCCAGTACTAACTCCTGTGTGTATCATGTGACTAAAACAGACAGAAAAGAAAACATGAAATGTCTAAAAGCACTGTTTTTGTCAGTACAATGCCATAGATATTGATGTAAGACCTGAAGTGATTTTGGTTATTATCAAGAAAACATGGAAAATGGATAGATATCAGCTCTGAAATTAAACTCTTATGAGCTATTTTTTTTTTATATTTGTCCAAACAAATGTACCGTTAGTTGTACCAGGTATTAAAATCAACAAGAAATTGAAGAAAACAAATGTGGTCTAATAATTATTTTCCGCGACTGTATGTAGGTGCACAAAGAGAATAAGCTTTTTTTTTTTTTGACTATAAAAAGGTTAGAAAATATGCTGAGTGAGTCCTTTTGCCCATTTTTCCACAGCACTTACAACGTTCAAAATCTAGCAGTTATTTACAATTTACTGCATGTTATAATACTGTTAAAGTGGCTTCTTCTTCGGCTTCTAGTACAGATGTGAGTGAAATTACCATAATAACCCAAGAAAGCCTATAAAGCTCAATGTCTCAGGTTTCAGACACCATTGGAAGTTTTCCAATTACACAAACAGTGAAAGAGTTACAGCCATCCAAAATGCATATGTACAGTGTGTCAGCAGTGACACATCAGGTTTTAACAGTGTCATGCATGAATTATGAGAACCTTAGTCAATATTTTTTTCTTGAGTGTTTTTGTTCCTCTTTAGGCATGAGAAAAACAATGCAATTGATTTATTTTTTTTTATTATTTATTTATTTTTTTTATGAACCTATTTTTCATGGAGTTACAAAAATGTCCACTCAGCTGGACACCATGCATTTAATTTTTGAAGCAAAGAAACATATATTTAAAATTCATCATCAGAACATGATAAACTGTGTGGAAACTATGAAATAAAAACATTTTTAATGCCGCTAATTGCTAAATTGCTACTGTTTTCTCACATTTTATCATACTCTAACATTAGTTATTACTCATTTCATGGGGATAATATCCTCCTGAGACCCAGGAAATTGACAGTTTTAGCTTTTTTACATTAAAAAAATTTCTTGATTGGAATCTGCATAATGCAACAGTTTTTTCAGATACATTTTTAAAATTATTTTTATTTATTCATTTATTGATGTTTACTACCGCCAAGGAGGTTATGTTTTTGCCAGGGTTTGTTTGTTTGTTTGTCTGTCTGTTTGTTTGTCTGTCCGTAAGTGTGCAACATAACTCAAAAAGTTACGGACAGATTTTGATGACATTTTCAGGGTTTGTTGGAAATGGGATAAGGAAGAAATGATTAAATTTTGGTGGTGATCGGGGGTGGGGGGGCCCATTTCCAACAAACCCTGAAAATTTCATCAAAATCTGTCCATAAATTTATGAGTTATGTTGCACACTAACGGACAGACAGACAGACAGACAAACAAACAAACAAACAAACCCTGGCAAAAACATAACCTCCTTGGCGTGGGGGGGGCCCACAGGGGGGGCCACTGATCAGCCTTAGCGGAGGTCTGAGCTCTCCGAGTGCTTCTAGTTTTTAATGGAATGTCCTTTGCAATGCACAGCATTTTTAAAGTAAAACTGTCAAGCTTTTGTCCCGCTACAGAGGACAAAATGCATTGCTGGGTCTCAGGAAGATATGGGGAAAAAAAATTGTTTCATAATTACAGTCTAATAACAATTAGCAATTGATTTATACTAAAACATGTTACTGCAGATCAGGTTTATCAAGAACAGCAAAGTTACAGTAATTGTATGAATTGCAGTGCTTTAGATGATGCATAAGAGTCCACTATGTTTGCTGATATGGAACTAAAACAACAAAACCCATAATAAACAATAGAAGAGCCATAGAAAAGCTGTCCACTGGAGTGACCACTATGCATGAAAGGGTTAAAGAGTTAATATTTTTTATATGTGGTGTTTAATGGTCATTTCTTTTGTCTTATTTATTTTCAGAGCACTTGACCGGCACCAGATCTTTAGGGACACAGGAGTTTATTTCTCCAAGGAGGACCATAATTTGTTTTTCCAAATAAACACTGATAAGGCTTTGGTTCCACTCGTCTCACCTGCCCGTGGTGGTTGTTTCAGAGCCAGAGTTCGCCTCCATCTGTTCTCCTGGGGGCTGCGGTTTCATCTTGGCCATTTTCTCTGGAGCCTCAGCCTCCACAGACGCTCCGCTTCCATCTGTCCGCCCTGATCCTGTTCCTCCTGATATCATCTGTCTGTCTGGGCTCATTTGCTTCTCTTCCTCCATCCCTCTCCTCTGCGGGTCTTCATCCACCTGGCCAGCAGCCATCTCTCCAGGGACCGAACCGCTCGCCTTCTGCTTCAAATTGCCGTGAACGCTCTGGTTGGTGCAGCTCTTCCCCTCCAGATTTACACTTGGGGTTGTTTTGCTCCTTTTTAAAAAATAGAGAATTAGAAAAAAACAGTAGTGAAGTGAAAGCTACATGATTACTACAAATATTGGCTCCACAGACTCGAAATGTTTGTAACTAGAGAAATGTTCTAATTCAGACATTCTTCAAACAGTGAGAGTTATAATTTACAAATAAAAAATTAAAGCTTACAAAGTTAACAATTAAACAAATGGTTTTAACCCCCAAAGACCTTAAACACAAGTGTCTATTCATCTAAAATGTTTATAAACTTTTCATCCATTAATATGTCTCATTGTGACAAATATACTCATTTACTTTTTTGTTTTTTTTTAAAATTATTATTATTATTTAGACAAAGGAGCAACAATTATCCAGAGAAGAAAGGATGGATCTGTGAATTTTGATCAAAACTGGAGCCAGTATGAAAATGGATTTGGAGATTTTCAAGGTGAGATTTATTCATATATTGTGGGAAAATTGACTCTCAGCTCTTAAAAATGTAACTCTTCTTGTATTAACTATCATTTAACCTTCAAACATCTAAACATCCGCAGGCACCCAAAAGCATCTATAATGAAAAATGTTTAATACCTTCTGCACTAATCCTATCAATACATGTAAATAATTGAGATAAAATTCAGTTTCTCAGCTTTTCACGGTCATCAGATATGACCCATTTGGACATTCAGAGGCTACAAAGTAAATATGGAATCACATCATCTTCTCCAACACTGATTCACCAATGAAACCCACGTAGTTTTATGAATGATGCTTGTTTTTATGTTCAGTTAATGATGTATTTTGCTTAAAAAATAACTTTTTCAGATCTGATATAATGCCTTTTAAATTTACTCTGCGCTTTTAGGAACAATTACATGATCAGTAAATTAAATATGGGAAAATAACTCATTTCCACTAAAAATGCAACATGTAGATTATAATATTATAATAAATGGTGATAAATCACTTATGAAAAGCTGAATATGGAGAAACACTCTCCATAAATAATTCCAGGTCTGTAGGAGTTAAATCCATATAAGCTGTACAGATTTCCTGCAAGAGGAATCAATATATTAAAGTCAAAGATTTTCCACCACAGTATCAGACTTGGCTCATTTTGGAACACATCATTTTTTCTGGATGAGTCTCGTAATGAATTATTCATGTTTTATGGTTAGTGGGTATTTCGAATCCAATGCTGCAAAAGCTTGAAAAGCTTGAAAATCAAAGGACAAAGTCAAAGTCGCCAAATTAAAGATGAAGCCCCGTCTCTTCAAAGAAAACTGTTCTCACTTTGTTGAGGCATCAACACAGCCACCTTTTCCATCTGTTTTTCTTATTGTAGCTCAAATGAGGGGGATTCATACTTATTTGTGGCTTTTAGAAAGAGTAAATATTCACTGGAACATTTTATGACATGACAGTCAACATGTTTTTCCCTTAAGTGACAGCTTTAAGAGTGGCATTCGTATTTTAGCCCTTAATTATGATGCTTTTAGTGGCAGCTACAACAGTAGCTTATAAAACCCAAAGTAAGAATGCATGTCAGCCACCAAAATGATAATAAGCAGTAATCAGGAGTCAGAAAGAGTTGTACTAACCCTTCATCAGCACCAGAGTGTAGGCTTTCTGACATCTGGGAGCATCCATCTTTATTCATGATGGATTTACAGGCTGCAGGAAAGACAACCACAAAGAATAGGATGAAAATTACATATCACAACACAAGCACTATGCCACAAATAAAAAATGGATTTTTATTTTTTTTACAACCATATGTTTATTAACACTTACTGTGACAAAGTATTCCTTAAACTACAAGAATATTATATCTAATACGATTTAATCACTGAAAAAAGTACAAAATACTTTTGTCTGCACCAGATATATCATCTAGAGCTGCAACCAATTAATCGATTAGGTGCTTGAAGCAAATGCAAAATTTCACGATTCGATTAACCCTTTCATGCATACTGGTCACTCCAGTGGACAGTTATTCTACATCTGTTCTCTTGTATATTCATGGGTTTTGTTGTTTTAGTTCCATATCAGCCAACACAGTGGACACTTAAGCACCATCCCATACACTGACATTCAGACCATTACTGTCACTGATGTAACTGATACTGTAACTACATAAACCTGATCTGCACTAACGTGTTTGAGTGTAAACCAATTGTTATTTGTTAGACAAAGTTTTTTTTTTGCATCTTATCTTCATGAAGTGAGTAATAACTAGCATTAGAATATGTTAAACTGCGAGAAAGCATCAGATTTGCAGCATTAAAAATCTTTTTATTTCATTGTTCTCATATCACTTTCTTACAAAAGAGGATTAGGGCCACTAGGAAAAAAAAGGTCCAATATATATTTTTAAATTGTTATTCTGAGAAAAAAGTCAGAATTCTGACTTTAATCTCAGAATTCTGTCTTTTTTTTCCTCAGAATGGTGACTTTAATCTCAGAATTCTGACTTTTTTTCTCATAATAATAATAATAAAAAATACACATTGGACCTTATTTTATTTTATTTAAATTTTTTTTTTCCAGTGGCTTTAATCCTCTTCTGTACTTTTTGATATTGAGTTTTAAACACGTTTCTTTACTTCAAAAATTAAATGCATGGACATTTTTGTAACTCCATGAAAAAAAAAAAAAAAGATTGCATTGTTTTTTTTTCATGTGTGAGGAATAAAAACACTCAAGAAAAAAATCTTTACTAAGGTTCTCATAATTCATGCATGAAAGGGTTAATCGACTTGAATTGATTGAAGGGAAATATTCTATTGCAGTTTTACTGAATTGAAGCTTCTTTGTGCATCACAATAAGCGTCTGTGTGAAATACAACAGTGGAACCAATGTTTAACAGCAGAGAAATGAAGGAAACAAAGCTTTGATTCAGGAGAACTGTGGTTGAATGATTTTTTTTTGGATCACTTTGAATCGATTAATCGGTTGCAACTCTAATATCATCATGGATCTAAATGTTTCATTTAAATGCTGATGAAATCAACCTAAAATTGTGCCTCAAGAGACACTATGTTGCAATAAACCCTACAAATATTACATTAAACTGTTTTAGTGACATATTTAAAGATAATTTCATTAATCTTACTTAAAAACCAAACCACAAACCCTTTCTTTGCTGATACAGATTTTATGCTGCTATAGTCGGTTCCCTTCTATATGCAGGAATTGCTGCTTTTGAGTCACTTCAGCTTAAAATCTATATTTGTATTTAGCATAGACATGGGCTATTTAACATTTTAGCGCAAGCTCCACTTAAGATGATGTAGCCATGGAAGAAATTATTAGACCATCAAAAGTCATCAAAAACAATGGTTATGCAATTAAGTACTGTGGTGGAAAAATTTACTTTTTATATTTTATACTCTTTATATTTTATACTGTTAGTACATCTTCTTTTAATGCTGAGTCATTATTCATTATGTGTGATGTTTACCACTCTGTAACACCCCCAACCCAGGAACGGAGTTCTTGCCTTGAGTTAAAACCCAAACACCTAAATGTCTGAATGTGTAGATAGAGAATGGCGCCTGCACTCCAGATTGGATCCAAGCAAGGTTAGAGTGGAGAGGTCATCATGACCTCTTCACGGAGCAGAGAAGGAGTAGTATGGGGTGGTACGATGTACGTAAGGAATGACATCATAGTTTGAGGGGGTTGGATTTGGTTCTATATAATCTTTAGTTTTCTCTTGTTTAATCAGACTTCACTTACAGAGTTTCTCTGTGACTGACTTCTCAATAAATGCATTTATTTATTTTAACTCTAACTTTCTCTCCTCCTCTTTGTGTGTGGGTTATCAGTTGAACATTTCCATAACAAATTGGCGTTGTCGGCAGGGTTCCATGTGTGCTGTCGGGCGGGGAACGGAGGTTGGTGGACTGATCATCCTACGGGCCAAAAAGCGGCTGTAGCCCCGTGGTAAAACGACACCGCAGACGGGGGACCGGCCCCGAGCCCCGCCCGTCTCACCACTGGAATCGGAACTGAGTTCAACGCCACACACGGTGAGAAAGTTACAGTTTGGGGTGTTGGGGCTTTTACTCTCTGTGTTCCAAACTCACGTCACTGGGCACGTCACTGAAACAATAGTGGCGTGCGATTCGGGTTTATATATATATAAAAAAATAAAAAAATAAAATAAAATAAAAAAATAAAAATGAAAAATAAAAAAATAATAAATAAAAAATAAGAATAAGTATATATATATATATATAGACCTGAGTCGGGTTGCTATTGTATGCAAATACAATAGAGTACAGGCGTTTTTGTGAGATTTTTTCGCCTTCAACCAAAAAGAAAATCGTATAGGGTTGCTATTGTATGCAAATACAATAGAGTACAGGCGTTTTTGGGAGATTTTTTCGCCTTCAACCAAAAAGAAAATCGTATAAGGTTGCTAGTGTATGCAAATGCAATAGAGTACAGGCGTTTTTGGGAGATTTTTTCGCCTGCCTTCAACCAAAAAGAAAAATCGTATAAGGTTGCTACTGTATGTAAATACAGTAGAGTAAAGTTTATAACAAACTTGAAAGCGTTTTAGGTGATTTTTTCGCTGACAACTGAAAAGAAAAATCAGGGTTTTTTTAGTATTTTGTTCGCCAAGGAACAAAAACCACTTAGAAGACGTTCTAAGTGTAAAAATGGGAAACCGGCCGGGGCACAGTGACGGGGGTGTGGACAGAGAGGCCCCTATTCCAAAACCCATGGGTAAAAAGAAAATATGGGGAAATTGTGCTTGAATGTGCTGATTATTGGGTAAACATGGGTATTTTTTCTAAAATGCCAACTTTGGGTGTGCAAAAACTGAATGAGTTAAAGGGAGGCAAAGAGAGAAAAAACAAGGTCAGGGAATTTAAACAATAGGAACCTTGTAACAAATGTTTTGAGATGTGGTGAATGAAGCAAAAACAAACTGAGGCATGTGTAACCATAGATGACACCATCTAGCTGTGTTTTTTTCCCTTTATGCCTAATTTGTTAGAATATTTAAACCACTTCTTTTCATTCATAACTTTATACTTCCCTTGTATTTTTGTGCGACGTCTGTGCTACGTCTGTAAGATCTGGTAAATTATGCTGCTGGTTATAAAAACAGATATAAAACAGATTATACAGATTAAACAGTTATATTTTCGATTGTCAAGGAGCTTGAGCTCCGCCACTTTACCATATACCATATGCCCCCCCCTTGTGTTTCTGTGCAGGCAGCGAAGTTGGTGTCCGGGTCTGGACGCCTGCCCACAAAGACGCCGCGAGAACCCGCCCCCCCTCCCGAAACACTCAGCCGTAATTCCAGAACCGGCCAAACGTCAACGGGCCCCAGCAGGCCCCCCCAGGTCTGCTGACCCCCGGCCTTCTCCACCACCGGAGCCGGACTCCACACAACCCGACTCCACCCCTGCTGCTGATGCTGCAGGCAGGGGGGAGGACTGACTTCTGGCACAGCTGCACAAATGCCCATGGTGGAAGTCAGCGGACCAGACGGTCCTGTTGTGGTGTTCAGGGCATGGACATTCACTGAAACATCTACCTGATCCATCCGAGGGACTTTCTGCAATGAACACAGACCCACTGGGTCCGAACTCAGGCGGCTTCTGGCTGCACAGATGACCCCTAGCCTCTGCCGGACGTTTTTTCCCACCTGAGGCTGTCTGTCTGCATGGACAAACCTGAAACAGGCCTGATGAGACAGTGGAAGATTCTAGACGCAGGGCAGGGGTCACTTTCATCAGACACTCCGGACTGGTCCGCCCGACCCCCCCCCCCCCGGGGAACAGCGTGGGCGGGGACCGGAGAACACTCGAGGCCCACCTACACCCGGAAAGGGGTGGTCCGACATGTGAAGGGGTGGGCCACCTCTGTGGCCAACCAGGACATGGGAAAAGGGACTGCCCACAGAGAAGGCGGGGCGGAGACAGCCACGTGGAGGGAACGGGGCAGGGGATTGGCTCGCGGCCCTGGAGGGCGGGTCTCCAGACACGGATTCCACACCCACTACAGCTTCTGCTGCACTGCCCAAGGGAGGAGGAGGTGACACACACACACACACACACACACACACGCTCAGCTGTGTACTGACTCCTATCAGAAGCTCCCTGTGGTTGATCTTACTATAAGCAGGTTTAAGTTATTGTTTTTAGTAGATAGTGGAGCTACATACTCTGTGATCAGACATGTAGACTTAACACCTACACTAAAGTTGAGTGGAAAAACTATTATTTCTGTGTCGGCTGGTGGTAAACAGGACAGAGAGAGCTTTACTGTTCCGTTGACATGTGTTTCACAAGAATGTACTTTCTAACATTCTTTTTTTACTCGCACCCGTCTGTCCCATTAATTTGTGTGGGCGGGATTTGATGTGCAAATTGGGGGTAAAACTTGAATCGTGTCCAGAGGGGTTAACGATAACTCAACAAAACACAGTCGCAGGCACAGATCTCCACTCACATTGTGTGTACGCACACACAATGGTTAGGTATGCTGCTGGGTGACCAGATTCTGTATACCACTGGAAAGTCTGTTCCCCCCAAATTACAGAAAAATGGGTCGAGCTAAGTGACAGCAGACTTCAGCCTGGCGCTTATGTCTCACCCCCAAATGATTTATAGTGTGCTTCTCATTTCAGTCCTGGAGGCCCTGACCCCACATATGAGGAAAAGTTTTTTCACACAGTCTGATAAGCTCACAACTGGTTACATGTTTTGGGATTCATATTTTTTTGGGCATTGTCTGTGTCACTGACTGATAATCAACATTCTTTTTACAGGCTTGGTGCTGCACCACGCATGTTGCTCTTTCCAAACCATGCCATGCAGATTGGAAAGACGTGGGCCCGTTTGTGGAAAAGGCCTTGCAGGTGTCAGATTTGTGTCCCACCTCTGACCCTGCCATCATGTTCGCTCCCCGAATGGGGGTATACAGACAGAGCATGATATCAGTGTTTCACTGTCAGAAAACTGTACAGTTGTTAAATGATGAAGCGCTGACCTGTATGTCTACATCTCCCACAGGCCTCTCACCCGTCTCCGTGCCACCCAAACTGGCTGATATCCCACCTGGTGTCTGGGCTACTGGTCCACATGATGTGGGTCTCGTCCGGAACTGCCCACTGGTCATCATTACCCCGCGATCTGATTACAGGCCATGTCAAAAACAGTCCGAGTTCTAAGCTTATTTGAATGTGGGAATTATAGTTCCATGTCCTGATTCACCGGTCAGGACCCCAATTTTTCCTGTGGAAAAAAGTGCGAACCCCTCCTGACCCAGACACATGGAGGTTTATTCAAGACCTACAGGCGGTAAACAAAGCCGTGGTTCCACGCATACCCACGGTCCCAAATCCACACACGATTTTATCACAAATTCCGCCGTCTGCATCTCACTTTTCTGTCATTGACCTTTCGAACGCGTTCACATCTGTTCCCGTGCATGCAGATAGCCAATATTGGTTCGCGTTTCAGTTCAGAAACAAAATGTACACATGGACGCGCATGTCTCAGGGGTATTGCGAGGCCCCAACCATTTACAATTCGATTTTGGCCAACTCGCTGTCCCACCTTGACCTCCCACCAGGTGTTGCTCCTTTACAGTATGTTGATGACCTTCTCCTTTGTTGTCCTTCACAGGCTTGTGTCTTTTGTTTCACTTGAGGCAGCTGATGGACGACCTTGTCTGCCCAAACATTTCTTCCCCTGGTTTGCTAAGCTGACACATGGCGTAGATCATGTGTCTAAGGGAGGAATGTTAGATAAATGTTTTCCTGCAAAGCATGCAGACAGCTCTGCAGTGGCTAAGGCTTTGGTAACTGAAATTTTGTTTTGTTTTGTTGGGGGATCCCAAAGAGGATCTCATTAGACGATGGGTCCCACTTTGTGAACACAGCACTAACTGAGTTAGGGGAAATGCTAGGTTTTGACCTCAAAACACACTGTGCATACCATCCACAATCAGGGGGGGGCTATTGAAAGGGAAAATAGCACCCTAAAATCAAAACTGGCTAAATGTTGTGAGGAAACAGGTCTTAACTGGGTCAAGGCCCTACCTCTGGTTCTCATGCAAATGAGAATGAGACGTAGGAGTCGAAGTGGGCTGAGTCCTTTTGAGATTATGTTTGGGAGACCCCATATACAGGTCTCCAGGCCCCCCAACTAACCGGGTTGACATCATTGTTGGAGCATGACATGGTGTCTTAGTGTAGAAAACTCTCCTCTGAACTATTTCGAGTACAGGTACTGGTGAAATCAGCATTACCGGTTCCTGCAGAGGGGCTGCTCCATCCGCTGCAGCCGGGGGATTGGATCCTGGTTCGGGACTTCAGACGAAAGCACTGGAAACAGCGCAGGTGGTGAGGCCCTTTCCAGGTGCTCCTGACGACGCACACAGTGGTCAAGGTTGCTGAACGTGCCATGTGGATCCACGCGATCCACTGTAAGCGGTTTCTGGGAGAACCGCCAACTGCTGCAGCCGAGGACGGGCCGGAGCATCGATCGACAGCGTAGACTGGACACCGGAGCTGGACACAGCTGTATCACGCACCTACACTCACAAGACTCACTGGTTGAAACCTAGCGGTGGTAACGACCCCAGTGACGTCTCATATACACTTATCCTTTGCCTGGTCACTGGCGAGTGACTGAAGACCCCCTGCCCCACACATACACTGATTCGACGACGATGGAGGTGATCAAAGGGTCAGCTGTCATCTGCATCACCCTCCTGTGCCTGTACATGTGGTACATGGACACATTCTATCAGGTATCTGATCCTTCACCACCGCATCACATTCCTGTTTGCGCCCTGGTCTGTCGGAGGACAGCTAGGGTCAGAGGAGCTTCGGGGACGTCACGGACGTGACCTCCACCTCATTGATCACCACGACTAGCGATAACACATGGTGGCGAGTGACACGTGATCTGACACGACGTGTCACTAATCAGTCATGCTATGTGTGTAGTTTGATGCCACACAGCTCACATGAAGATACTCTGTTCGCTCCTTATCCTCTCTCGATCAATCACACACTATTGACAATGATAAAATGGACAGTGGCCGTCTGTCACGGCGTACCCCTGGCTGGGGTTGAGACCCAACGTGACCTTCCTTCAGAAATCCAAGAAATTTCTCTAGAGACACTAATATTACTATGGTACAGAAAAATGTTGGTTTTCGGCTCAGAGATCTGTCTAATCTTTTTTTCACTCCACAGTTTTGCTTCCATTCCCCAGTCACAGAACACACACGGTATAATTTGGGACACACATCTGGGTGTAACATTACTCTCTAGGTAGCATGCGGGTTAGCAAATTGTGAAAAAAGGGCTGATAAATTTACTTTTCTCCAGTTATAGTCCTTTACAATCTCACGGCATTACTAGGTACACCATCCCCACTGACACATTATGATGCTAAGACCTCATCTTTTTATTTTATTTTATTTTTAATGTTACTACCACATATAATGCCACCGTAGCTCTAACTCCTTCTGATTATGGGTATGGCTGTCCTACAGATATGGTGTGGACGTGTGGTCAACACTCTTATTTGTATTTCCCAGCATGATGGGCAGGTACATGTCACCTCTCTTATTTGGTTCCAGCTACCTCCAAATTGACCATCAGCCCAGTTATGTCACCGCCTCACACCCGTGTAAAACGGGATCGGATTTCAGGTGGCCATAAGTTTGAAATCAGTATTATTCCCATGTACGGCCCTGATTGTTTAGCTTGGTACATAGAAGAACTTTCTGTGGAGCTAGAGAATCTCACTGCGTCTGTTGAACAGGGGTTTAATGACCAGTGAGATGAAAGCTCTCCGCACTGTCGCATTACAGAATAGGGCAGCTTTAGATCTCCTATTGGCTGAAAAGGGAGGTGTCTGTCATCTTATTGGCGACCAGTGTTGTACCTATGTACCTGATGTTTCCACAATCAGTTTGATCACCCTAGACGAGTCCTACATGAGGAAAACACTGCATACACTACAACAGGCTGGGATTTTTGGGGCTGGCTGCTGTCTGGGGGATGGAAGGCAATGTTGATGAAAATTATTGCTGTGATTTTTGGTGTGTTTGTATTACTCCTCGGATTATCCTGTTGCATCATTCCAATAATACGTTCAATGATTAGCAGTGTGATTGGTACTTTTAGTATGGTATAGCATGAAGTGATTGATGATGATGATGATAATTATGATTTTGATGACTTAGATGATCTTGATGATGATTTGATGGTGTATGAAGAAAGCAATGTGTAATCCTGTCAAATGAACAAAAATTGTGAAGCTGGAAATTACTGTTCTGACTGATGTCCAAAAGCAGATAGATCATGGGTGGATGTTTATAGTATTTTTTTTCATAGTATTTTGCTATTTGTCCTCCAATGTCAAACCTGATCTAAAAAGAAAAAAGACACAAAGTCTGGAAATTTGGCTACATATAATTTATCTGGAGAATATCTGGAGAAATATGGCTTAATTAGGTTGTCTTTGGGTTGATAATCATTTATAATCATTTATTGATACTCGTACGTAAATTTTATGTTTTTGCATGATTGATTCGGTTGAATAATCAAAAGGGAGGAAATGTGGTGGAAAAATTTACTTTTTATATTTTATACTCTTTATATTTTATACTGTTAGTACATCTTCTTTTAATGCTGAGTCATTATTCATTATGTGTGATGTTTACCACTCTGTAACACCCCCAACCCAGGAACGGAGTTCTTGCCTTGAGTTAAAACCCAAACACCTAAATGTCTGAATGTGTAGATAGAGAATGGCGCCTGCACTCCAGATTGGATCCAAGCAAGGTTAGAGTGGAGAGGTCATCATGACCTCTTCACGGAGCAGAGAAGGAGTAGTATGGGGTGGTACGATGTACGTAAGGAATGACATCATAGTTTGAGGGGGTTGGATTTGGTTCTATATAATCTTTAGTTTTCTCTTGTTTAATCAGACTTCACTTACAGAGTTTCTCTGTGACTGACTTCTCAATAAATGCATTTATTTATTTTAACTCTAACTTTCTCTCCTCCTCTTTGTGTGTGGGTTATCAGTTGAACATTTCCATAACAGTACTAACTCCTGTGTGTATCATGTGACTAAAACAGACACAAAAGAAAACATGGAATGCCTAAAAGCACTGTTTTTGTCAGTACAATGCCATATATATTGATGTAAGACCTGAAGTGATTTTGGTTATTATCAAGAAAACATGGAAAATGGATAGATATCAGCTCTGAAATTAAACTCTTATGAGCTATTTTTGTTGTTATCATTATATTTGTCCAAACAAATGTACCTTTAGTTGTACCAGGCATTAAAATGAACACGAAACTGAAGAAAACAAGGGTGGTCTAATAATTTTTTTCGTGACTGTATCTGCAGTGATGAAAAAGGTTTTTGGGTTTATTTATGTAAAAGCACTAATACTCCAAAACACATAAATGTAATAAATGTGTATATGTATTATCAGTATGTGCAAGTAGTTGTGATGGAATATAATGGTCCTGCTGTGTTTTTGTACTTTATATATGATGTTTTTAGGCTAATTTTGCAACTATACATATTTATGGCTGAGCTTATTTAAACTGTGTTATATATACAGGGTGGGGAAGCAAAATTTACAATATTTTGAGGCAGGGATTGAAAGACAGTGTATGACCAATTAGTTTATTGAAAGTCATGAGAATTTATTTGCCACAAGAAAATTGACATAATAGAAAATGTTTTTATTCTATGTGTCCTCCTTCTTTCTCAATAACTGCCTTCACACGCTTCCTGAAACTTGCGCAAGTGTTCCTCAAATATTCGGGTGACAACTTCTCCCTTTCTTCTTTAATAGTATCTTCCAGACTTTCTCGTAATAGTTTTGCTCATAGTCATTCTCTTCTTTACATTGTAAACAGTCTTTATGGACACTCCAACTATTTTTGAAATCTCCTTTGGTGTGACGAGTGCATTCAGCAAATCACACACTCTTTGACGTTTGCTTTCCTGATTACTCATATGGGCAAAAGTTTCTGAAAAGGTATGGATAATAGTGTTAGGTATGATTATGACATCAATATATGTTTGGTTTCAAAACAATTGACGTAGTGCCTGCTGAGAAAAAACAACTAAATGTTTGTTGTAAATTTTGCTTCCCCACCCTGTAGGTTATATTCTATGTTGTTTGGGAGTTTACTCTATAGAAAACATCACAGTAGCCCAGGAACTAAATGTATCTGCCTGGCACTGACCAACTGATTTCCACTGAGCTGAGATTGTGCAGAGCCAATCACAGGTATTTATCTGATAAAAGGCGAGTCAGATGTGGTTTGATACCAGGACAAACCACCACCTGTGTCTGCTGTCGGTCCAGCGTTGGCTCTGGTCCATCACTGTTTCTGTGACTGGGCCAAATATAGAGGCAATTTGATCTGAGCTTGTTAATAACGCCCCTTCAAATTAAAAAATCAACTATTTCCAGACTAATTTGTAAATGAGAATTAGCCTGGAAACTGTATTTTTTTTTACTAGACCAGGCTAAGATCGTATTGTATAAGATCGTCGTATGTTTGTAGCGTCGCTGTACTGTGAAAACCATGTATCTTTGAAAAGTCAACTTTTATGAGCTCAGAAAAGCAGGCCTGTTTTCAGCCTTGTGGCAATTAATCTTCCGACCAATTCAAGAGAGTTTTTAAGGATTTCATGCAGCATTAGAGCAAGGGCAGTTTTCTCAACTCATACAGAAACACTTCATCATCATCATCAAATTACTCTTTGGAAATACATGGTTCTCACTTGACCTGAATGGTATGGAATATTCTAGGAGTGGATTAAAAGGAATACTAGAAAAGCACTCTGAGAGCGCAGACCTCCGCCAAGGCAGATCAGTGCCCCCCCCCCCCCGATCACCATCAAAATTTAATCATTTGTTCCTTGTGCCAGTATCAATATTTCCTGAAATTTTCATCCAAATCTGTCCACAACTTTTTGAAAGATCCGGATCAGTCTTTGCCATTTGATAGAATACCCCATTGTAAATCCCTGAGTCAAATTGCATGAGATTTGCACAATTCCCCCATATTGTGATTTCCACCATAAATATTAGTCCCATATTTATTTTACCTATATTTTAAGATTCCTTGACCATGAAAACATACCATTAGCAACTGGATTCATAATTATATCCCTATTAGTTCAGTAGTTATTCACGAAAATCACATTTCTCGTAATGGTGGTTTTCTTCTGGATCTAGCTCCTTAAGTATTAAAACTACATGAAATCCGGTGGCATACTCCCGATGCGGAACTGACTGAGCTACACGATGGCGCTTGTCAGAAATTTCTACCTTTAATATTAAAGGCACAGTAGGCCAAAAAGTAAGGGCACCCCCATTTTTTATATAAATTGAGATAAAATCCGCCTTCTGGATCAGATCCGGATCAGCCTTTGAAATGTGATAGAGGACCCCATTGTCAATTCCTGAGTTAAATTTCATGAGTTTTGGTCAATAATTAAGCGAGATATTAGGAAACGAAAATTTTGGCCCCATTTACCACAATGTTAACGAAAATTTCAAAGGCATCCAGAATCCAGGATTTCTTCCGGATCACCCCCAAAAGTTAATCATTTCTTCCTTATCCCATTTCCAACAAACCCTGAAAATTTCATCCAAATCTGTCCATAACTTTTTGAGTTATGTTGCACACTAACAGACAGACAAACAAACAGACAGACAAACAAACAAACCCTGGCAAAAACATAACCTCCTTGGCGGAGGTAAATATTGGGCAGTAGAGGAATAGAGGTTTAGAAAATAAAAGTATTGTAAAAAGTAACAAAATTACATTGGCTCTCTCAATTACACTGGTCTACAAGGAAAATGCTTCCAGAATAAAAGTAATGAAATTTTACCACATAAGAGTCACTGATAAAGAAAAATCAAGTCAAAAATGCTGGTTGGCTGAACTTTCCAAGATACAGCCGTGGGTCAAAATGTGAAATTCAAGAATTAACGAGAGAATGGGTTTGACTCAAAAGAAATATTTGTCTCAGAGCTACAAGATCTACTTCAAAACACTGTCTGCACATTAGAATACATTCACTTTACAGGTTCTATTTAGTGGAAGATTTATAAAACTATTATATAAATGTACATAAACCAATATATATTTGTAATAACACTTAACCATATACCTTGAAAACATCAGCATACTGGCACTTTTGTCATTTATTTTCCAATTAATCTTATTAAAATACGTAACATTTAGCACATTTAATCTCTGAAGCAAATCATTTCTAAAAAACTGTAGACCAGTGTTATTGTATACTGACAGTCAATAGAAACTTTGAGGTAGAAATGTATGGAATTATATTTGTGCCAGTTTCTTGAGCGAGCAATGATAGATTCTGAGCACACAATTAGAGATTTTGAGCACATAAAAATATATTTTGCAAGCACATCAATTATATTTCAAAAAGAAATTGTACTTGAGCAAACAAAAATCAATATTGTGCTCCATAAATGCGTTTGCATGTTAGTTTTACTCATAACGTTCTCTTACAAATTCTTTCCATGGCGCACAAACAGACCGCTGCGCTCGCTCACTTTCCCCTTCCCTCTCTCGCTCAACCTCCCTCTCCCTGCGCGCTCAGGTTGTCGTGTCCGCACGCTCAACTTGACACACACGTTACAATTGTGCCACAAAACCAACCAATCGGAGAGCTTGCGGAAGTACACTCTGATTGGCTGTTCGCTCTCCAATTAGCTCGCTAGTTACATTTACCCGAGACAATAATCATAATAATAATAAATACTGACCGAAGTTTGTGTAGAATCAATTCCTCCTCTTCCGATCATTGTCTGTCTCATCGAGCTCTTTTTTTTCGGGTAAATGTAACTAGCGAGCTAATTGGAGAGCGAACAGCCAATTAGAGTGTACTTCCGCAAGCTCTCCGATTGGTTGGTTTTGCGGCACAATTGTAACGTGTGTGTCAAGTTGAGCGTGCGGACACGACAACCTGAGCGCACAGGGAGAGGGAGGTTGAGTGAGAGAGGGAAGGGGAAAGTGAGCGAGCGCAGCGGTCTGTTTGTGCGCCATGGAAAGAATTTGTAAGAGAACGTTATGAGTAAAACTAACATGCAAACGCATTTATAGAGCACAATATCAATTTTTGTTTGCTCAAGCGTAATTTCTTTTTGAAATATAATTAATGTGCTCGCAAAATATATTTTTATGTGCTCAAAATCTCTAATTGTGTGCTCAGAATCTATCATTGCTCGCTCAAGAAATTGGCACAAATAGAATTCTATAGAATTGTCTGCATATTTCTACTTGTAGGGGGGTTGTAATTGTTCATTGTGGATTTATTGATGATTTAGTGCTGGGGTAGTTGAGATAATGATGAGCTGTCATGTTGTCACGGTTCATTGCACATGGGTCGGTCTCTTTGCAAAAATGGACCAAATACACATTGAGGAATACTCGGTGGGTATCTGCACAATTTGAGGATTGGTTTTGAAGGCCTATGTAAAGGCCACCATTGTTAGTCCAGTGAACGGCATCATGCCACGTCTACCACGTGAACGTCGTCTCTGGGCACTGGGTATGGTGGAGGCCGCTTTGAGCTCCAGTGATATAGCAAGGTGTATGGGCTGTTCCCAACCCACAATCAGAAACCTGGTTGAACGCCACAACACCACAGGCTCTGCTGACCATATACCACCTGCATCGAAACAAACGGAGGCCATATCCGGTATTGACTGTCGTGACTTTGTGTTTGGCAAGTGTGTTGAGCCGCATTATGTAATAAATTCCCATTATGTAATAAAAGTTCAAAACGTAAAAAGAATGTCTCGTCATCTTGTGATAAAGACGCATCATGTAATAAGCTTACGCATTTTGTAATAAACTACGTCAGCGCATTATATAGTAAATTTTTTCCACATTATGTAGTAAGTTATTACAGTTTGAGAAATTTATTACAAAATGCACTTGACACATTTTTATTTAAAAAAAGAAATGCAATAACATGGTTCATTATGTAATAACAATCCAAATTAATATAATTTCAGAGCAATTTAGAAGAAATTAGTCACAGGAGCTACAGGTAATGGAATCAGAACTTTAACCACACAGTTTAAAGATTAATTTAGCACATTATTATTGTATTGCCGTGTCAGTTGTGTCTGATACAGTATCTTTTGATCTTGGAAATGGACCATGTTATTACATTTTCCTGAAAATAAAAATGTGTCAAGTGCATTTTGTAATAAATTTCTCAAATTGTAATAACTTACTACATAATGTGAAAAAATTTACTACATAATACATTGAGGTAGTTTATTACAAAATGTCAGTTTATTACATAACACGGCTTTATTACAAGATGACGTGACATTCTTATTACATTTTGAACTTTTATTTACATAATGGGAATTTATTACATAATGCAGCTCAACAAGGTGCCATTTTCTTTTGTTAAGTTTCTTGTTCTGAAGTTATTCTTGAAACTTTAGATTTTTGTTTCTGTATGCCAATATCCTAAACAAATGATTCATATGAAGAAATTCCAGTTTAGGGTTTTTTGAGCCGCATTATGTAATAAATTCCCATTATGTAATAAAAGTTCAAAATGTAATAAGAATGTCACGTCATCTTGTAATAAAGCCGCATTATGTAATAAGCTGACGCATTTTGTAATAAACTACATCAACACATTATATAGTAATTTTTTTCACATTATGTAGTAAGTTATTACAATTTGAGAAATGTATTACAAAATGCACTTGACACATTTTTATTTAAAAAAAAAAAAAATTAATAACATGACTCATTATGTAATAACAATCCAAATTAATATCATTTCATAGGAATTTAGAAGAAATTAGTCACAGGAGCTACAGGTAATGGAATCAGAACTTTAATTTTAACTTTAATTTTTTTCACATTATTTAGTAAGTTATAACAGTTTGAGAAATGTATTACAAAATGCACTTGACACATTTTTATTTTTTAAAAAACATGTAATAACATGGCTCATTATGTAATAACAATCCAAATTAATATAATTTCATAGGAATTTAGAAGAAATTAGTCACAGGAGCTACAGGTAATGGAATCAGAACTTTAACCACACAGTTTAAAGATTAATTTAGCACATTATTATTGTAAAGCCGTGTCAGTTGTGTCTGATACAGTATCTTTTGATCTTGGAAATGAACCATGTTATTACATTTTCCTGAAAATAAAAATGTGTCAAGTGCATTTTGTAATAAATTTCTCAAATTGTAATAACTTACTACATAATGCGAAAAAATTTACGACATAATACATTGAGGTAGTTTATTACAAAATGTCAGTTTATTACATAACACGGCTTTATTACAAGATGACGTGACATTCTTATTACATTTTGAACTTTTATTACATAATGGGAATTTATTACATAATGCGGCTCAACAAGGTGCCATTTTCTTTTGTTAAGTTTCTTGTTCTGAAGTTATTCTTGAAACTTTAGATTTTTGTTTCTGTATGCCAATATCCTAAACAAATGATTCATATGAAGAAATTCCAGTTTAGGGTTTGTTGAGCCGCATTATGTAATAAATTCCCATTATGTAATAAAAGTTCAAAATGTAATAAGAATGTCACGTCATCTTGTACTAAAACCGCATTATGTAATGAACTGACACATTTTGTAATAAACTACCTCAATGCATTATGTTGTAAATTTTTTCGCATTATGTAGTAAGTTATTACAATTTGAGAAATGTATTACAAAATGTACTTGACACATTTGTATTTTGATCTTTAAACTGTGTGGTTAAAGTTCTGATTCCATTACCTGTAGCTCCTGTTACTAATTTCTTCTAAATTGCTCGGAAATTATATTAATTTGGATTGTTATTACATAATGAACCATGTTATTGCATTTTAAAAAAAAATAAAAATGTGTCAAAATGCGTTGATGTAGTTTATTACAAAATGCGTCAGTTTATTACATAATGTGTCAAGTACATTTTGTAATACATTTCTCAAATTGTAATAACTTACTACATAATGTGAAAAAATTTACTACATAATGCACTGAGGTAGTTTATTACAAAATGTGTCAGTTCATTACATAGTGCGTCTTTATTACAAGATGACGTGACATTCTTATTACATTTTGAACTTTTATTACATAATGGGAATTTATTACATAATGCGGCTCAACAAACCCTAAACTGGAATTTTTTCATATGAATTCTTTGTTTAGGATATTGGCATACAGAAACAAAAATCTAAAGTTTCAAGAATAATTTCAGAACAAAAAACTTAACAAAAGAAAATGGCACCTTGTTGAGCCGCATTATCTAATAAATTCCCATTATGTAATAAAAGTTCAAAATGTAATAAGAATGTCACGTCATCTTGTAATAAAGCCGTGTTATGTAATAAACTGACACATTTTGTAATAAACTAAAGATAAATAAACTAAAAATAAAGTATTATGTAGTAAATTTTTTCGCATTATATTGTAAGTTATTACAATTTGAGAAATTTATTACAAAATGCACTTGACACATTTTTATTTTCAGGAAAATGTAATAACATGGTTCATTTCCAAGATCAAAAGATACTGTATCAGACACAACTGACACGGCAATACAATAATAATGTGCTAAATTAATCTTTAATCTGTGTGGTTAAAGTTCTGATTCCATTACCTGTAGCTCCTGTGACTAATTACTTCTAAATTGCTCTGAAATTATATTAATTTGGATTGTTATTACATAATGAACCATGTTATTGCATTTCTTTTTTTAAATAAAAATGTGTCAAGTGCATTTTGTAATAAATTTCTCAAACTGTAATAACTTACTACATAATGTGAAAAAATTTACTATATAATGCGTTGACGTAGTTTATTACAAAATGCGTAAGCTTATTACATGATGCATCTTTATTACAAGATGACGTGACATTCTTAATACATTTTGAACTTTTATTACATAATGGGAATTTATTACATAATGCGGCTCCACAGGGTTTCAAAATAAAAATTATGTCGAAAAATATGGTCTCAAAGTTTTCATGTGAGTGTAAATATGGAATAGATGCGAACAGATGACAGCCACTTTTCATAAGCAGTATTTTTCGGATTTGTGTGCATGAATTTGGTTACTACAATGAATCGAGTCTGTCGAATACAATACCTTCCTGTTGAGAGGCCTCTTCATCATTGTGTTTATGCTGGGTGTAGTAGGAGGACAGAATATCAACAAGTCCCATCATCTCCAGCTGAAGAGCGTTGACTTTGGGGTCTAAGTGTTGCAGAGGTTTACCTTCTCCTGATTCATTCTCTGCACACAAACACTCCCACTGCTGATCCAGGAGCCTCTTGACCTTGTTTATGTGGTGGACCACTACCTCTGTGTCCGCCCCCTCAGATAACGGATGCACAGTATTGACAACGGGGTCCGGTCGTTGACTTTTTTGACGACTTGTGGTTGTTTTATTATTAAACGGACCTAGACTTCTCACAACAGTCTCGTCTCCGTCCTGTTCTACCACCACCCTCTCTGCAAGGACCCATTCCCCAGGATTTCTCATAAGATTCTCAATCTTTTCATCCTTCCTTCTGCTTTCCTCCTGCTGATCCTTTAGCAGATCTGAGACCCTCTGGAGTTCCAGGCCAGTCTCGTGGAGTTTCTGCTCCAGCACAGCTACTTTGGCCTGGAGGGAGGTCACTGTAAGTAGCTCATCCAGATCTGTACTAGTCCTCCACTCATGTGTGGGATTAGAGTCATCTTGAGAGATTTTGTGATTTAGAGGGAACATGATATGACTTTCGTGCCGGGGGCGTTTGATGTCAGCAGTGTTGTAGTGCGAAGAGGTGCGAGGGTCTGTGATTCCGTTCATGGATGAGGGCTGGATATGTGGATTCATGCCCAGACGGAGCCGTTCTCTTTCCTCCTGGAGAATACAGATCTGAGCCCTTAAGTCTGGAATAACCCTCACCTCCATCTCCAGCTCCCCCACGCGTTCCAGCGCCTCTGTGAGACGTCTCCACAGCGCCGAGCAGTCCTGGGACCGGGGGATCTCTGAGCAGTAAAAGACATCTTCACAGGAGGTATTCCTTCCTCCGAGGTGATCCCTTGAACTTCGGAGGCTGCCGGCGTCTTCAGTGGACTCTGATCCCTGTCTCAGCAAAACTGTGAGTGGCAGACTGGAGGCTCGGAGGAGGTGAGGTCTAATGTGTTCCCCAAGAGGTTGTTCATCAAACTCTTTTATCCTGGCTTCCATTTCTGCCAGAGATTTGAGCCCTGTGGGGGAAAGAGGCGACCTGTGGTCATGTGACCAGGAGGTGTAGCCATAATGATGGGCATCTGACACGCGTGACCCCAGAGCCCCGGTGGACCCCCAGGGACTTGGGCGGTAGCCACTTCCAGAGGGGTTAAGGTGTCTGGGGAGTGTACTGGCCCGGGTGCCCTTGCTTCTGCGCTGAATTGGCACTCTTTTGATAGTGTTGCCTTTCTCAATGTCATCTACATACTTAAGAAAGTCCAGGTCAAGCCGGAAGCCGTATGGAGTTTCCACAGAGTATGGGGGCTTCCCTTTAATTCCATTTTCTGTTGTTTTCTGAACTGAGATATTTCCTGTGAACATTAAAACACAATTTCACCATCTAGCACAGTTAAATTTGTAATTTAGTCTGTTTCTGTTAAAGTATTTACCATTTTGTCCTTCCATCATTGTGAGATCATCAGTTATGGAAACAATTTGTTGTCACATTATTTGGTTAGACTTTGGAATCTGTAAAAAAAAAAACAAAAATAACAAAGCAAGCACACATAAACATCTAAATTTACAACTGAATCCAACAGCAAGTAAAAACACGATAGGGCATATTTACCAGAAACACAAGTGTTATTTTGTGGTTAGCTCATAAATTAATGACCGTATTCATGATTTCTTGAGAAACACCACATCAGATTTGGCACTACCAGTCGTCACAGAGGTTTAGCTGTGGTATGTTTAGTGGGTGACACAGTCTTAATTTTACAACCAGATGGAAGATCTCTTTGACAAAGCAATCCTTTTTTGTGCTCCATTCACAATCTCTCTCTTTCTCCCACATGGTGCAAAGTACAATACACAAACATTGACTGCTTTCTCTCTTCTTTTCCCAAAGACGTCTGTTTTTCTCACACTCTTGCTACTTCATTTCTTCCATGCATCAGGCAGCTATTATTCAGCAGTGGCAGGCCTGATGTGCACTTGATTACAGCCCTGCAATGCAGGATGAGAGCTGAAAATAACTTTGGACTATTTAGCCCAGCCACCATGGCCAGCGGAACAAAATATACTCCTACAGACATAAATACAGACAACCATTGTTCTGACTCACTACCTTCCTCCCTTGCAGCGTTTTTCTTTCACTGTGTTGTTGAACCCTTCTACTTTTAATCATTTATTCTTTTTAGTCTTTTTGCTCTTAAGCTTTTCATATTTTAAGAGGTTAGTGCGTGCTTATAGTGACATCTAAGGGTAGGGATGCACACTGTGGTAAATCTACACCCTTATGGCAGCCACAAAAAAAACATAAAAAAGCCAATGTTCGGTTTGTCTGTTCTGGGCTTTTTGGGTAAGGAGATAATACCTCTGGTCCACTAACAGTGTAGATGAAGGTAATGTACCTTAACACTGAATTCCACCTACCATAAAATGTAAAAAAAAAAAAAAAAAGAAGTCCTCTACTGTGAGAAGTGAGAGCTACTGGCAAACATGGCAGACAATCTGTCAAAATCTTAGCCAAAACAAAGTACCAACGAATTTTGTTGAACCATTCAAGGGATGCATTGAGTTATAATTGTCACATACAATCATGCAGTACACAGATCCAGCATGCACTGATATGAATTAGTCAAAATAAATTTTAAAAAGTAAAGTAAGTAAAGCTTTATTTATATAGCACTTTTTAAAACATGTTACAAAGTGCTTCACATAAAGGAGAGATAGATAAGAACAAATAAATCAAATCAAATTTTATTTATATAGCGCCAAAAGTTATCTCATGACACTTTACATATAGAGTTGGTCAGAACCAGACTAAGCCAATTTACAGAAACCCAACAGAATCCTGGCATGCAATGACACATTGTTAGAAATACTAGTGCAATGAGATACTGATACTCAAGTTGATGTGCCAGACACAAGATGCTGACATTACTGATGCAAGATTAAGTAAGGGAATATGAACTAACCAATACATAGGGATTGACCTCAATGTACTGGACTTAAAAAAAAATCTATATATTATTAAAGTCCTGGTGAGAAATATCAGTGTTTTTCTTAAAAAATGCATCCAGCCTAAATCCCTCTAAATTTGACCTACATGATGCAATGTGGACATGAAAGTTAAAGAGGCACTAAGATAAGACCATGTTCTATTTTGCATCATTCCATCTATTTTTTTTCTCTGAAATAGACAGCAAAATGCAATGAATGAATAAATAAATAAATACATGATTCCTATTTTTTTTTATTCTTCAGTCATGCTGAGAAAATGATGTAGTAGATCAGGGGTGTCAAATTCCTTTTAGTTCAGGGGCCACATTCAGCTAAATTTGATCTGAAGTGGGCCGGACCAGTAAAATAACATAACATATATAACAATATAACGTAATAATATATAAATAGTGTCAACTCCAATCTTTTCTCTATGTTTCAGAGCGAAAAAACTAAATTTACAATATGAAAAAGTTTACATCTACAAACTATCATTTCAAACAATGTGAATAACATGAGCAAACTGAAAAAAAAATAAGTGTAATTTTAACAATATTCTGCCACAGTTTATCATTTACACATGTACATTATAACTTACAAATACACAAAACATTTAGTAACAGACAGAATCATGTTAAAATTGTACTTACTTCTCTTAAAGTCTGTTGTATTCTATTGTATTCTATTCTATTCTATTTTAGTGTTTCCCATTACTGAGCCACAAAACATTGTCTTTCCTGAAGTCTAAATTCATGGAAACCAGTCCTCGACAAAGTCTTGGGTTTCACACTATGGTGCATTTACACCTCAGAAATATCTAGATCAGGGGTGTCAAACTCCTTTTAGTTCAGGGGTCACATTCAGCTAAATTTGATCTGAAGTGGGCCAGACTAGTAAAATAACATAACATATATAACAATATAATAATATATAAATAATGTCAACTCCAAACTTTTCTCTATGTTTCAGAGCGAAAAAACTGAATTTACAATATGAAAAAGTTTACATCTACAATCTATCCTTTCAAACAATGTGAATAACATGAGCAAACTGAAAAAAAATAAGTGTAATTTTAACAATATTCTGCCACAGTTTATCATTTCCACATGTACATTATAATTTACAAATATGCAAAACATTTCATAACAGACAGAATCTTGTTAAAATTGTACTTACTTCTCTTAAGACATTTCAGGTTGTTCATATTTGTTCAGTTTATTCACATTTTTTGCAAAATTATACTTTGTTTTAGTGTAAATACATGAAAATATTCACATTTTGAAAGAGAAAAATTTGGAGTTGTCATTATTTCTATGTTATTATGATAGTATTTGACTGAATCCTGCCCACTTGAGATTGAATTGGTCTGAATGTGGAACCCGAACTAAAAGGATTGTTAATATCTTAGTGTAATTTTTGCATTTCACAAATTCATCCCAAGGGCCGGACTAGAACCTTCTGCGGGCCAGATTTGGCCCCTGGGCCGCGTGTTTGACACCTGTGTAGTAGATGATCATCAGTGTAATCAGCAGATCAGAATGGTCGTACCATGACTCGATCATTATCATAGTCAGTGCATCATGATACTCCTGGGCTGAGTAACTCTGTGCACATGCTCTCGTCCTTCCAGCCTCACCTCTTCCCTCCTCCCCCGCCTCCCTCCCCCCTCCCTCCTCCTGACCACCAGCCTCTGTGGCAGCTCGCTGTCCTCTTGAGGCACCGCAGCCACCGAGCCACAGCCCCAAACAATGTCAGCTATGCAGTAAACAGACAAACACCACCAAAAAGCTCTGCTGGGAATTTTGACCTCCATCATTCACACACTCTCTGATGGCCAGCAATAAACTGCAGCAAATGTGTAAATTATAGATAGACAAGCACACACTTTCATATGGGAAGAGAAACTACATGCACTCTTGAACTTATCTGAAATACAATACATGTTGTGAATGTAGATCCATGCAGGACCTGCATGCAGGTTGTGTCTGGTATGTTGGGTTTTGTACTTGGCTGAATGAAGACAGGTGGTGTGTGCTTTATCACAATGCAGAACATTACAATTTATAGATTTTTTTCTGATAAATGAATTTGTCACTGTAAAATTGTTCTGACAGTATTCTCTGTAACAGAAATCTGATGCATATGTTGCGCATCGAATCCGATACAGTATATACAGTATGTTGTTTTTCCAGTGTGGTTTTATAATGTTGAGAAGAATCTTTCAGCACATGAGCTGACAAGTCTAAGTTTAGCCTATACATGTGGGTGTAAAGCTGGAGTACATGTCAGAGAGGACAGAAGAAACCCAGACATGCATTTTACAAGCCAATAAATGTTAATCTTGTTCTGTGTCCTGCAAGTAGAAATACAAAACAAAACAACACAAGAGAAAACTATATCATCTTCAGATAAAAACTCAGTAGAATTTGTGTTCTGTAAGATAAAAATCTGCATAACATTATCTCTGTCGATCGCTGTGCAGCAAAGCACCTGTTACTGCAGACATCTCAATCAGTCTCACTGCTGTGGACCTATCATCAAGTTCATGGTGAAAGCAACACTGTCAGGAAATCTTTCTACATTTGCGAGTTAAAAACCCCCCAAAAAAAACAGATTGATCTAAGCATTAAATGCATACTATACACAGTAAATTTGCCAGAGTAAAAAATGCAGTGTCAAAGTATTTTAATTCTTTCGGAGTTATTCCAACAATGGACAGAGTAAAATTTAACATGATAACTTCCAGTGTTGGTGAAAATAATTGGAGTTAACAGAGGTTTTACACTGTCAGTGTCATATATTCAGTGTTAAAGTAAATTGACTCTCTCAAAGTTAATTCAACACCAATAGGAGCAAGATACCTTTCAGTGTTAAAAAATAATGACTCTGAAAAGCCCCGCCTACCTACCTCCGTGCTCAAACTGAGTGAGAAGTTGGACTCTGGCATCGCTATCTTCCTCGCATCGAAAAATTGCGTTTGTAAGTTTGTGTAAATAAACTATTGCTTTTGTTATTTCATCCAAGCAGATTCTGTGCGCAAGAATATAGTTACGTCGTCGTCAATGTTGGGTACGTGTTTTCAAATACCAAATTTCAAATGGAAAACATGATATCAGGTCGGCGGCTTTCATTTTACATGTCATTTTATGTTTACTTTTAATTGCAATATTTCATTTTTACTTAGAATAAATTGTGTACAGAAATAATTGTATCTTTTTTTCACCCCTGCAGACACTGGGACTGTAGTACATCACATGTAACACCGGTAGGAGGCAGTTAGAAATCAACACTCTTTGGAGTAATTTATTTATCAACATGTAGTGTTAAGTAGGTTTAACACTGGAAAAGTTATTTCTTAACACTTAACTCTTCAGTGTTGAATGTGAATAACCCTATGGGTGTTACTTCTCACATAGTGTAAAACTTGATTGAGTGTAGTGTACAATATTAACTCTTACTAAAGTAAAGTTGACTCTGGAAATATAACTCTATGTTCAGTGTAAATTTTACACTTTGTAGATAGGGACCATATGTTCACTGAGGTAGAGTTAAAATGAACTCTTTAAGTGTTATATAAACACTGGCGATTTTACTGTGCAAAAGCAGTATGACATGTCTAAGGAGTGAGCAGTTGCACAAAATTAAATCAAACAGCAAACAGAAACAGACATTTCAGACAATTATTGTCCGCTGCAAGATAAACAAAGTGAATTTAGAGGTCCACAATGCATAATGCGAGCCACAAGACCTCTATTTTCCGTCACATAAATATAGCCATAGTTATATTTCTTCCTGACCAGGTTACCACAGAGGAAACAATATAGCAGAGTTAGGGTTAGGCATTTCCCATGAGGCATTGCCTAACTCTGTCCACATTTTCATGGCACAGGTTTAAATTGGCCCACCTCACAGGAAACCCAAGAAATGAAACGTAAAATATTCGCCTTACCCCAAACAGGCCCCAGCTAAAGAGCACTGCACAGAGCTCCACCACCGCTGCCTCTGCACAACTGAACTCAATCCAAAGTCAAACTTCAGAGCGAGTTGTGAGGTTTTCAAAATCAACATTTCCTTTATATCCCGCTGAAGCTAGTGTCAAATTTTAAAAATGCAGAAATGTCGCACTTTTTTTTTTTTTTTATATATAGTCTTTTCATCTTTCATTCCCACAACAGTTCCTCTTCTCTTTGTAAATGCATCCCATCTCACACGGACATTTTCGACTCTTCCTGCATCAGCATAAACCTCATAATCACAACATCCCTGTCCACAGCATTCTTTACCAAAGCCACAAATTAAATGTGAACTCAAGACACAGCGAGTGGCGTGACCTCCTTATGAAGCAAAGACACTAAAAACCCCAGATAACAACAAAGGGTTTATTTTACATCTATATTGTCTTAAAGATTACATTTATACACTTGGTTGCGCCACAGATTCTACAGATCTTGCAGCTTATTCTCATCCACTGTCATGTTTTTGTTTTCACTGGGTTCACGTGGGGTGAATGTGTGCAGAGAAAAATCACTGGAGCTGCCAGGACAGACATTGAATGACTTTGTCCCATGTACCAGCCAGCCTGTTCTTGGACAAAAACAGTTTATGGAGCCAACTATAAAATGCAAATGCCTGACTTCTAAAACTGGAGATGACTTATTCAAGTTTGAGCTACAGTAACTGCGACCTTGTAAAAATATACAAAAACAGCTCTGCTAATTCCTCTCATAACCCATAACCCAGTTATTTCCAACCTTTTTTGGCTTGTGACCCTATTTTAACATCACCCCAGACATTCATAACAAAGATTTTTTTTTTTTTTTTTTTTTTTGTGCTAAAATTAATTTGTTTTTGATCATGTTATAGTTTGCTATACTATGTTGCAAACAAACAATAATTTTAGATGACATTTAGTCTATATAATGTATATTATTATGGACAGAGGCAGTAAATCCAGGTGTAGATTACCGCACAAAGGGAGAATTTGATTTTCCTTGGTCAGGATATGTACAGATTTACAAGGCTGACAATTAATACTGAACAAACAAGAACTCAAACTAGGAATTATGAAAGAGCTGCAGCATCTGAAACTGACCACAATGAACATTTGACAGACAAACAGAACCACAGTGCTGCAGTTTCAGCTTCACAGTTTGTCATGTCTTTTATGGATTGGGATTGTCTCTCAACTCACCATATATTTTTTATTCGTAAGTTTATTATTTTCTATTTTCATCAATTACTAGAAATTCCAGGCAACCCCATTTCAATTCCAGGTAACCCCACATGGGGTCCCGACTCCAAGGTTGAAAAACACTGCCATAATCTGTTCGTTTGTCTTTACATGTATCCCTATGTTTCCCTGGCTATGTTCTGTTCTCGGAAAAAATCATTCCTCTCCTCCACTTTTGGCGGTACAGACTGTGGTTTTTCCAGCGCATAACTCAAAACCTTGTGTTCAGAGTTGATTTAAGAAAGCAAAGCCAACTGTTTGGACTTGAGCTCCCTTTGGCTTCCTCCTCTATCTGGGTCTTCTTTTTTAAACTCACATTTTTGTCAAAACTTCCTAGAAATCCCTCAGGTTCTGTCGTCTTAAATATGTTTGTCTGGGGATTTTTTTTTTTTTTTTTGGACCAGTAGAGTTGTCCTGGTCCCATTCCAACAGCAACATGGGTCACAGTTGCATTGTGGTATCTGAGCCTCATTGTGTGGCATGTGGAGCCAGAGCTCATAGGGATGAAACAGCTGCCAGGGGCTTCACGCAACGAAGAAAGCCATGGTATGTTAACACGGCAAGGTTAAAATAGAAAGTGCACCGTGTCTGTTTGTGTTAATGTAGATGTAATTCAACATTTAATCTCTAAAATGGGGGGGAAGTTATCCTCCAGAAAGTCTCATTAATATTCAACACAGGCTAAGAGGTTCTCTCCACACAATTTGTTAATCACTTTAGAGTCAAAAGCTTTTCTGACCCTGAATTTTAGATCAGTCTGCCCCTGGAATCGAAAACATTCAAGGTCAACATTCAGCATCTCAGCTTTGATTAACAGTCCGATTCAACAGTTCTTCTTCAGTGGAGATATGACATGAATATTAAATAAGAGCTTACCTTGGGACATGTGTTCAGCAGTTTCCTCCACTTTGTCTTGCTGATGTGAGGGTGTGTTTCCCAGACAGTCCACTACGGTCTGTTCTCAGCTCAGTTCAGCCTTTTCTGTCTCCTGAGAAGGCGGGGAGGTGCTGCTAGGGAGACTGGCATGCCGTGGCTGTTTGGTAAATGCCAATGTGCAGCCCTGCCATAACAGAAGCTGGGTTTACTTGTGTGTAAAGGAGATCTGGGAGGGGCTTAGGAACATGCCTCCTCTGCCTTCTGTCCAACAAGACTGACAAGTGGGAGGTTAGATGTGCACAGCCACGCCCACTCCCTCAGACAGCAGCCAATAGGAGCTCAGAGGAGTAGCCGGCCCGGTGAAGACAGCAGCTCCTCTGGGACGCTTGGTGACAACATGTCAAAATAAAGACAATTTGGTATGAAGCAAGAGCAAGTTGCAGAGTTAATTTACTGTGTACCGTCCCTAATCATCTCAGATAACATCAGTACCCTCGCAGAACGCCCTAGCACAGAATGTGTAACCCAATCCAGTGCTATGTGGTCTATGTTCTCTATAATGAAGCAAAGAGAGGGGAACGTAGAGGGCCCGGTGCCATCCATGGGGGTTAATTCTCCTGGTGCATGCCTCTCATTCTTCATAGATCCCCTTTCAACATGTTACCAGCATCTTCTTCTGGGGCTCTGCCGTCATACCAGAACAGCCAATCCTCTGGTGTTTGAAGCACGAGCACTGGGCTGTAAACAGGTAGTAAACAGTAAAAGTACAGAATAAATGTAATTGTAATCCATTACCGTCACAGAGAAAGCATTACTAGGGTTAGGAATCAAAATGTTGGGTTACATCTGAATATATTATGTTAAATAACAACTTTGCTCCTTTTCACAATGAATAAATGCCTTTTGTTTGGTACATTTGTGAAGCGTCTTTGAGTGTTTGTGAAGCGTCTTTGAGTGTCCAAAAAAGTGCTATGTAAGTGTGATCTTCTTCTTCTTCTTCTTCTTCTTCTTCTTCTTCTTCTTCTTCTTCTTCTTCTTCTTCTTCTTCTTCTTCTTCTTCTTCTTCTTCTTATTATTATTATTATTATTATTATTATTATTATTATTATTATTATTATTATTATTATATTTTGTGAAGTGTCTTTGAGTGTCCAAAAAAGTGCTATGTAAGTGTGATATTCTTCTTCTTATTATTATTCTTATTATATTTTGTGAAGCATCTTTGAGTGTCCAAAAAAGTGCTATGTAAGTGTGATATTATTCTTCTTATTCTTCTTATTCTTATTCTTATTCTTATTCTTATTATATTTTGTGAAGTCTCTTTGAGTGTCCAAAAAAGTGCTATGTAAGTGTGATATTATTATTAACAACAACAACAACAACAACATGCCATACTCATATCGCACTTTTTTGGACACTCAAAGACACTTCACAAAATATAATAATAATAATAATAATAATAATAATAATAATAATAATAATAATAATAATAATAATAATGATGATAATAATAATAATAATGATAATTTTTATTATTATTGTTGTTGTTGTTACTGCAGTTATTGTTGTTATATATTATTTATTTATTATTATTATTATTATTATTATTATTATTATTATTATTACATTTACAGACAAAACGTTTTGACAGACAATTTGACAGAGATTTGTCAGAAAATTAATCAAATAGTGATAAAATTTAATTAAAGGTGCAAGCAGTGATGATCCGACCTTTACAGCACTGTGCAGGGTGGGGTGTGTGAATGCAGTCAACAGGATTTAATGCATACATGCAGGCATCTTCAGTACTTGCATCATTTTGAATGGTGCACAAATTTGCTAAACAGTAACTTTAAACCTGTTCTGAGTCTAACTTCACTCACTGCATGATTATGGAAATGTCAGAAACAGGTTGAGAGAGTGTTCATCAGTGTCTGAATGTCCAGGTGTGGATGTGTTCAGGTGTACTTCAGGGACATCAGTATGAGAGAATCACACTTATGCAGAACCATGTAATGATACATGAGAGTTTGAGTTTTTGTGCTGTTTTATAACATGAGACAGGCCTCCCTAAAAATCTAACTCTGTTTATATGCACAATATATTTAGAATGTTTTATTGCTGTTTCTACAATCTTATCCTCCCAGGAACTGAAGTACTCTTAAATCTAACAAATTTCCCCAATAAAAAGTATACTTCTGCAGCCTGTGTTGATGTGTCACTGGTGTTTTAACCCATAAGGACCCAGCGTGACATTTGTGGCCGTTCCCAAATGAATTTTTCTCTATATTTAACTGTCCTTAAGTGGTTTATCACCATTTATTTTAATTTTATCTTCTGTGTTTAGTTTTTTTCAGTGAAAACCTGGTATTTTTCAACATTTAATTTACTAATCCTGTAGATGTTCATAAAAGCTCAGAGTAAAGTTGAGGATTATAATAACAAAAATGGAGACAATGGAAGAAAAAGTGACTTTTTCAGCAAAATATATCATTAACTGAACATAAACCAAGTGTCTCCATCCACTGTCATTGATCCAACTCCATGGGTTTTAGTGGTGAATCAATGTTGTAGAAGATGACGGTGTTTCCACGGTAAATACGGAGCCTCTGAATGTCCAAATATGGTCATATCTGATGACCATGAAAAGATGACAAACTATATTTTACACCAGTTATTTACATGAATTAGTCAATCATCAGGGATTAAACTGTTTATATTAGTAGATGATATTGGGTCGATGGTGGATGTTTGGGTCTTTATGGGTTAATACATTATTTTGGATTCAGACTAAATATATAAAAATGGCTTCAGTTCGACCTTTCAGAAAATGAACTCTTCTAAAACTCTGAAACGTAAAACTAAAATAAAGATACTAAAATTACAACCCTACATTATAAAATAATGCTAATAATAAAGAGGAAAAGGTGAGATGAACTGTTTTCACCTACAAAATGTAGATTTTTGTATGCTTTTCAATGTTTATGTACATTTTACAAATTAAAGTAAATATCACAGTAAATATCAGTTGGTTCATATTATATATATATAGTCGTATTATTCTGCTTAAAAAATCTGTTATTGTTTAATATCTCTTCAAATATCACTTCCTTTCTGAATAGTACAATAACTGAAAGTGCAAACTTCAATAAAAGGCAGTGGATTTTCTGTTGTGTTTTGGAAATGGCTTCAAGAAGCTTTACTTTTGCATCTGCTCCAGATAGATGTTTCGGATTCACCTACATTAAAAGCTTTACGGGCATGTAAATGGAACTATTGTGCTGTTCTTGTGTACAAGATTGTTATGATTCTTGATATTTGTATTATTATGTATGTTTTGTTAGTTCACATATATATTAAATTTCATTGCATGTTTGGAATAAATCACTAAATCAAATCAAATCAAAACCTTACATAGAGGGTTTAATTGCTGAAATTTTACAGCCGGTGACATTGAATCATTTCTGGAGAAACAGAAAACGAAAGTTCACAGCACTGTCACAGCAAAACAATTTTGATACCTTTGCATTGCACACCTCTATATAAGATAGAGGTCGACCAGTATGGGTTTTCCTAAGGCCGATGCTGATTTTTAAAAACTGATCAGCCGATAGCCGATATGTACAGCCGATATTTAAGGCCTATATTTAGGCTGATTTTTTTTCTTCAAGCACATTAACCGTAAAATACAATTGAAACACTCAGATAACACTGGTCAACAACAAATTTATTGTTTAAGTTTTTTGAGCTGATTTAGGATAATTTTGGTGTGCTGAATCCAAAAATCACATTAATTTTTGCTCAATCAGGTCAGCTTTCTGAACTATGCTACATATTGGCTTTTTAACATTTTTGCTTACATTTATGGGCATTTTCACATCATATGATACAAAATTCTTTCATATTTCTTGCAATAAACGAGTTCTGAAGATTTTACTTTTGCCAATTTATGATTAATGTTTTTTTTAATATTACAGGTGAATGAAATGGCTTTGACTAGAAGATCTTGCAAAAATAAGCCTGACGTATTCTGCTGCATCTGCGGTGAATACACCATTGTACCTAACAGGAATCCTGTTAGAAAATGATTTTTTTTCTCTTAAAACCTATTTTGGGTGAGAACTATGTAAAAAATCAAATGATAAAGTCACAAAAATGTAATCAATTTTGTGAGAAGATCAAATTTTTCAAAATCAAATTAGCAAAAAAACCTGACCTGATTGAGAAAAACAGATGTCATTTTTGGATTTAGCGGTGCAAAATGGTCCTAATTCAGTTGAAAAAACCTAGACAACTTGCAAAAAACACTTTTTTGTAACCCAGTGTAATTAACATTTTTATGCAGCAATATAAATGAAATTATTAATTCACATACAGATCGTATTCTTTTAACATTTATTGAACTTCAAGTGCTGCCCACATAGGTGCCTGATCAAATATCTTAGAACATTTTTTCTACTGATCAAATATTCATATTGCTTTCAAAAAAAAGTTAAGACCAATGGCTGATATTGAAAATAAATCAATATATCAGTCTACCCCTAACATAAGATACTGATCAAATTTCAGTTCATTATGGTTAATTTCTAAGAGTTTGTACAACATACGGTAATGACAAAACCTGAACAATAATGACTGACTTTGTGTTGTGAGTTCAAGAGACTTTATTGTTCTTCTTGACCTGACGGTGATTGAGATTAAGGAGCGTGATTTTAGAGATTTTCTAGGGGGCACTGTTGAGTCCTAATCATGCCCATCCATAAAATATAACACTTTTCACCACAACTGACACATATATGAAGTTTTGTGCGACGTTGAGCAGGTTTAGCCACTGAAAAGAATCATTACAGTTTCAGTAGGGTATTTACATAATAATTTATATTAATGTTACAATAGTTAGTAGTAGATAATAGAATAATGTCTTATACTTCAGAAAAAACCTAACAGAGAGCAATCCAATCACAAAATTTATGGAAAAAGCATGTTATTTCATGCAAAAGACACTGTATTCCATGTCCTGTGCATATTATAGTGTCTAAATGACAATATTCCTACTAAACTCAACTTAAAAGCCAAATAATTTGAGTCTATTACAAGCCGAGGCGAGGGGAGAGGCATTCAAGAAGCTGCCACCACTGCCTTGTGCCCCACCATGGATGGAAAAGGAATAAGCAAGAATTAGCACGAAATACTCCTTTTCCATTACACAAGCAGACAACTGACTCCGAGAGGGATTGTGGTTGGACTGAGGGGAGAGCGGGAGAAAAAAACTGTCTTTATTGGACCAAATGACTGCTGACAGACTGACCACATACGCAGAAACCTTGGCCAGAGAGCAAAAAATGTTGGTCTCCTCAAAGGCAGTTTCAGCGAAAGATTAAGAGTTGCATCATATTGGAAGAGAAATATGGGGCATAAATTCAGTTTGTAATTTACTTAAAATATTAGTTGTAAAATGAGCTGTTAATTATTAACTTTGACAAATAGGTATTTTGGGCCCGCTATGTGAAATGTACAAAGCTGCAGGGTATTAATTTTCTTCCCTTTTCACTTTGTTATTATTACTTGTGGAAGCCGCCTTCTGGTGGAAATTATAGCTGGAGGTAAGGATAATACTGCCAAGGGGTAGGACCACTTTCTAGCAAAAATTATGCTGTTTTCTTTTTCTTTTTTTGAGGAATATCAGTGTCGTCTGATTTATATGTTGATGAAACTATCCTTAACATTTAGCCTGTCTTGTCAGTTAGCATCCATATGGTTTTTTACTGCTTTTCCTTAAAGGGAAAACTGAAATAACAGGAGCCAGATGGAAAAGTATTGTGTGTTATATAACTGTGGCTTGTGGTCAGGGGAGTTACAGGTTGTGCTGTAGTTGCATTGGCCAACGGACAGAGTGACAAGTAGTCATGTAACAGTGAACTGTGAATCAGGCCGGTCTGCTGACCAGAAGGCCACAGACCCTTGACAACTAAACATTTATAAGGAGAGCGACTGAAATACAGATCTTTAAAGCTACTGATGTTATCTGCTAGTCAACCAAGGTTATTATTGTTAAGGAAAACTAATGAAATTATGAAAACTAGAACTGAAAAAACATCTTTCTTAACTGAAATAAATAAAAACTACAATTACAACAATGAAACGATAACTAATTGAAACTGTATTGTGTGCTTATAAAGCTAACTAAAACGCTTAAAAAATTATGGATAAAATTCCCTTCGTTTTCGTCTTTGTCAATGTCGGACTGATACGAAATTGACTTGTTTTGCTCAAGCAATTTTAGCTGGCAGCACCATATGGCACTTCAGGGTCCGTCTTTTCTCGTCATTTGTAGTTTAGAGTTGTGTTCTCATCCCCACTCTACCTGGAAACATGGAGACTAAAGCTGGGAAAAGATTAAAGCTGGGAGAAAGCAGCAGAGCCCTGTATGGGATTTATTTGAATATGACAGTGAGGAAGATAAAAGATATGAAAAAACAAAGAGTAAAACTAAACTAAAACTAAGCATTTAGAAAAAAAATTTAACTAATAAAAACTAGCAAATCTGTTCTAAAAACTAATTAAAACTAACTGAATTAGACAAAAAAAGTCAAAACTAAATAAAACTAAACTATAATGAAAAATCCAAAACTATTATAACCTTGCTGCCAACAAGCAAAACTATACTTTTACAATGCACTGTAAAAAAATGACTGTAGAATTAACACCAAAAAGTTGTAAAATTGCAACATAATAAAACTAAGTGACAATAAAACGGAAAGTTGTTTATTTGAAAAGATTTTTGTGTTAACGATTAAATCAAATATAGCTGTAGTTTTTAAAGGAAGAGTATGTGAACACAACCAGATTTGGATGTAGAAATTATGTATTTCTATTGTTTTTAGAAAATAAAACTCTAAATTAAAAAACAATGTGGTGCTGTTTAAACTGCAAAGACCATAATGTTGAAATAACAGCCTATTTGCTTTTATTTATACATATATATACATATATATATATATATATATGTATATATATATATATATATATATATATATATATATATATATATATATATATATATATATGTATATATATATATGTATATATATATATATATATATATATATATATATATATATATATATATATATATATATATATATAAAGTTATAAAAAAGTAAACATTTAACAATGTAACATTTTAAATTTGTAAATGAATGGGTTGGTAGAGTTGGTTGAGCAGCTCGTCCAACATCCAAAAGGTTGGTGGTTCAAATCCTGGCTCTGACTGTCCATATGTCCAAGTGTCCATGGAAGACACTGAACCCTGAATTGTTCCCAGTTGGACCTGGTGGATTTGGAAAGAGCTTTGGACACCATGAAGGTGGAGAAAATGCGCTAAATAAGTGCAGTCCATTTACTATTGAAATCCAATGTTAAATCTACATGTTTAAAATGTTAAATCTACATGTTACTCCATAAATATATTTACAGTTGGATGTGTTTTTTACAGTATTGTTCTGGAAACCAGAGCTGCCAGTTTTTTTTCTGTAAAAACAACAGGCTTTTTTTTCCCCAATAGTATAACTCACAATCCAACTAAATGGTGACGATATGTTTAAGAAAAGAGAAGTCATAGTGAATCACCAATGTAAATTACTTTCATTTGTAATCTATTACTCATGTTTTCTTGCTGATATCTCATATCTCATATACATTTACTTCCTCTTAGTGTATGTGGCTGTGTGTGGTCTGGGTATTTATTACATTACTTGCATGTAAATCTTTTCCCTCAGTCATTTCTGGGGACATGGCTCCACTACGGGGACAAAATGTAGGTCTGCATAACATAAATCATTACATTTGAGGGTTTACTATTCTGTTAAGTTTAAACTTAGGGGTTAGGGGTTAAAGGTTAGGCATGTTATGGCTGGAATAGGTCTCCAGGAAATGACTGTACGTCAGTGGAATGTGTGTGTGTGTGTGTGTGTGTGTGTGTAAACTCAATGTATCCTAAATGCACCACAAACCACAATCCCGCCAAGCTGCACAAAATATATTTGCCTTTGGTGGTTTAAACAAGCAGATAAACAGTCTGTGTGTGTGTATAGTAGATAAATAGTATTATGAAATCATTTGAGCTGTTATCTATTTTTCAGCTGCAGCCAAAAGACAAAACAGAGGCTTATATTGTTTGACAGTAAAACTCACCATGCTGCTGTATCAGTCACTCTGGGGATGACAACAGTTTACTGAATCCAAAAAGAGAATACAAATGGAGAAAATAATCTGCATTAATTATCGCTGTTATTTTTATTGTTGCATGAAAGGAGGGCGGGAATTGCAAGATGTCTTTCCATGTATGTTGGTAAATGATAACTGTTAGAGCAGGCTTCCTTCAGCATTTTCCATCAGGAGCAGTTCAGGCAGAAATATCTGTTGAGTTTACTGATTTCTGACACAAAAACAATGTCAGTTACATGTTGCCCTCTAGGAAAAGAAGGTCTGAAGATTTTCTGTGGCTGTCTCAGATCAGATAGAGTTTCACAACATTATAGTGGACGTGTCTCTTTCCGTATATGTACAGTGTTAATATTTACAGGACTTTATATCACAAATAGTCTAATATTTATTTAAGTCTGGCCTTTATCTATTTATTTTTTCATAAAGGGAGACCAGGAGATCCCAGTATGAGTGTTTTTTTTCTCCCTTATTCCTAGTGATCAAATAAAGTAAAACTCGAGGAGTACTTAAGAGCGCAGACCTTCCTCTGGGCAAATAATCCACTTTTCTCCACATTCTACAATTTTATTAAACCACCAGCCTACCACAAATGATGTGTTATATTTTCCTTTTTTTTGTCAATTGGTGCCACTCGTGCATAAGTTGCTCTCCAATTTTACGCTTTATTTGTCAAATAATGTTCATAAATTTACATGTTTTAATCATCTAGATCACAGGTGTCAAACATGCAGCCCGGGGGCCAAATCTGGCCCGCCAAAGGGTCCAGTCCGGCCCTTGGGATGAATTTGTGAAACGCAAAAATTACACTGAAGACATTAACAATCCTTTTAGTTCAGGTTCCACATTCAGACCAATTCAATCTCGAGTGGGCAGAACCAGTAAAATACTATCATAATAACATAGAAAAAATGACAACTCCAAATTTTTCCCTATGTAAATGTAAATATTTTCATGTATTTACACTAAAACAAAGTATAATTTTGCAAAAAATGTGAATAAACTGAACAAATATGAACAACCTGAAATGTCTTAAGAGAAGTAAGTACAATTTTAACAAGATTCTGTCTGTTATTAAATGTTTTGTGTATTTGTAAATTATAATGTACATGTGGAAATGATAAACTGTGGCAGAATATTGTTAAAATTACGCTTATTTTTTTCAGTTTGCTCATGTTATTCACATTGTTCGAAAGGATAGTTTGTAGATGTAAACTTTTTCATATTGTAAATTCAGTTTTTTCGCTCTGAAACATAGAGAAAAGTTTGGAGTTGACATTATTTATATATTATTATATTGTTATATATGTTATGTTATTTTACTAGTCCGGCCCACTTCAGATCAAATTTAGCTGAATGTGACCCCTGAACTAAAAGGAGTTTGACACCCCTGATCTAGATATTTCTGAGGTGTAAATGCACCATAGTGTGAAACCCAAGACTTTGTCGAGGACTGGTTTCCAGGATAGAATAGAATAGAATAGAATAGACTTTATTTGCTATTTGCACAGATACATAGCAGTATCGGTACATTGGAATTCTTGTGCGTTTCCCTGAGTCACGGAGTTGGAAAAAGACATAAATAAGAACAGAAACAAAACATAAACACAGCTAAAACATATAAAAACAGTTATTGCACAGACAAACACAAATACACACTTGTAAAATAGAGTACTGATCAGAAAAAAAAGTGATAATAATAATAATAATAATAATAATAATAATAATAATAATAATAAGAAGAAGAAGAAGAAGAAGAAGAAGAATACTAATACTAACTTCTGATTTGAATTGATAAAGCACTTTGTGACTCTGTGAAAAGTGCTCTATAAATAAAATTTACTTTACTTTACTTTACTTACTTTAAAAGGTAAAAAAACAAGTTATTGCACATTTGAATTAAAAATACTGGGATGTAGAGCACTAGTTAGAAATAGAGTCTAATAATGTCACCAATCAACTCCAACACAAACTCCATAGAAACACAGGATGCTCACTGCAGTTCACGTTACAGCCACTAGTAGGCCTGCCGAAAGGTTATCAGAATAAAAATCAGTTGATATTGATGATCAGAATAAATGTCAAATCATTATGTCTTACAGTTTAAAGGTTTCATCCTGAGTGAAGCATGAGCTGAACAAACCAGATGGTATTTGTGCTTTTAAACTTTATCATGGTCAAAATATTTTTTTTTTTTTTTTTTAAGTCTAGATTTTGAACATTTGAAGCGAGTAAATTGTGTTAAAACAGGAGCATGTGCCCTACTGACATTTTTCCAAAAAATATTGGGGAAAAATGGGATGTTTATGTTAATCAAAGAAATCCTTGAACCTGTGTAATCTTAGACTTACATATACTTATTTTTGACTTATTTTGCCTAATTTGTCCTACATCAGTCTATATTTTATTTGTCTAAAGGCTGAACCTATAGACGGTCTAACTGTTGTGGTCTTTTTTTTTTGTTTATTTGTTTGTTCTGTATACTGTAAAATGTGTATGTAAAAATAAAGTATAAAGAAAAACATGCACCAGTAAGATCAAATTTAAAGAAAAAAAAAAAAGACACTAAATATTTAATTATTTTTTTGGTTGTATTTACCAGTGCAAGAAAATATAAACCCTGGAGGCCCAAAATATGACAATTATTGTAATATTAAAGAATATTGATAAGTATATCCACTTATTTCTTAGGGACATATCACAATGTAATATAAAAAATGACATTGTGATGAGATAAAAGCACATCACCCAGCTGGAGCCACCCCTGTCATTAATAACAAGGGCTGCACAGGGCATCTATTAAAAAAAAAAAAAAAAAAAAAAAAAAAATCCACCTTTTGCCCTTGCTCTAGAATTTAATGGGTTTACTCTCCTTTCCTGTACCCTTCCACCAAGTTTCATCAAACCTGATGCAGTAGTTCATGTGTAATCCCACTGACAGACAGACATGACTGATGACATAACCTACTTGGCGGAGGTAATTATGGAAAAATTGATTACAGCCTAATGTTCCATCTTCATCATTTATCCATTTATGTATAATGTGTATATATCCTTCCTTTGTTTATCACACAAATGAGCCCTTGAACTCTCCGTGGCCCTTATAAGCCCTTTATCCTCTGAGGCTAGCCTGCAGCTACTCATGGTTCATAAATGCGATCCACTGTGCACCCACATCTACAGAGCAGAGACCCTAGTATAGCGAAAGGTTGTGGACTGTATTTACTGTGTAAACACACTATGTGGAGCGCAGGTAACCCAGCTCTCATATGGGCAGTTAACATTTAACAGAAGAGTGCCCGGGTCATCATCTTATCTGGGTAGGCGGTTATATCTCACTTTATACTCCCCCTGAAGTTGAAGGGGAGTGTACACAACAGAAAGGTCAAAGTGGTGCCGCAAAAATATTATTATCTTCTGCGGACTTTTAATTAAAGTGGCGTTTCACTATGCTAACCCTTTCATGCATAGTGGTCACTACACTGGACAGTTGTTCAAAGGTGTTCTCTTGTATATTTGTGGATTTTGTTGTTTTAGTTCCATATCAACCAACACAGTGGACACTTATCCATCATCCCATACACTGTAATTCATACCATTACTGTAACTTTGCTGGTCTAGATAAACCTGATCTGCAGTGACATGTTTGAGTGTAAAAAAAAAAAACAAAACAAAAAAACTGCTAATTGTTATTAGACTGTAATTAACAGGTTTTTTTTTGTTGTTGTTGTTGCTTTTTTAAACAAAAAGTTGGTGTTTTTTTGTGTATTATCTCAATGAAGTGAGTAATAAATAGTATTAGAGTATGTTAAAATGTGAGAAAACATCAGACTAGCAGCATTAAACGTGTTTTTATTTCATAGTTTTCACACAGTATATCAGTAAATACCTGTTTTTTTGTTTCTAAAATTAAACACATGATGTCCAGGTGAGTGGATATTTTTGTAACTCCATGAAAAATAGGTTAATAAAAAAAAAAAAAATTCAATTGCATTGGGTTTTTTTTTTTTTTTTTTTTTTTTTTGGAGGATTGGGGGGGGGGGGGTCATGCCCTAAGAGGAATGAGAATCACTCAGGAAAAAAAATCTTGATTAAGGTTCTCATAATTCATGGATGAAAGGGTTAAATCAAATTGGAAATCAGAACTGAATATGACTGTGCCTGAAAGTGAGTGGCATTCTATGTGTAAAACACAGCAAACATCCACCAGCTCTAAAGGTTGGCGAGAATTTGGCTGGAAAAACCTCATTCGGTTCAAATTCCACTCTGTCCCAGTCATGTGCTGTTGTGTCCTTGGGCAAGACACTTCACCCTCTTTGCCTTCAGTGCTGCTACTCACACTGGTGTATGAATGCGTATGAATGTTTAGTGGTGGTTGGAGGGGCATCCCGGATGAGCCCCCAATTCATGTCTAGGGAACCCTAGGGCATGGCATGAATAAGTGGACACCTTTCCTCACTCCCAAGACACAGAAGAACCCCAGCGCACTTTATCAAATAAAAGGTTTGTTTGCAAACTCCATAATAAGTTGTTACTGTGCTGTAAAAGTGTTAAAACTAGAAAAGCACTCGGAGAGCGCAGACCTCTGCCAAGGCAGATCAGTCGTCCCCCCGGTCACCACCAAAATGTAATCATTTGTTCCTTGTGCCAGTATCAACATTTCCTGAAAATTTCATCCAAATCCGTCCATAACTTTTTGAGTTATCTTGCCAACAGACAGATGAACAAACAAAAAATCTGCTCATTTTTACACATATATGTCGCTTCATTCGATTTCCCACATTAAATACATGATATGGAATGTAGTTCACATCTACTGGGTCAAAATATGTCAAGCAAATCATCAGAAAAGCCATGAACATTACAGTCCCATTTCACAATCAATACTACAGGTAAACTGGGTCAGCTTCCTGTTTAAAAATAAGTCATGTAACGACATAGGTCAGTCCTGGCCTCGGCATAGGTCACTATAGGTCATTGCAAAACTCAGTGTCCCACTTTAATGAAAAACATTTTAGATCATGTGAAAATTCCCGTATTTGTTACGTTTTTGACTGAGGTGTGCCATTGCGTATCCTCTGTTGAGCAGAGGGACAATAACATGATTGTTATTTAACTTGTATTTTGATGACAGTACCTTCACTTTTAATCTTGTGAATTTGTAATAGCAAAAAAAAAAAAAAAAAGCATAACTTAACCCTTTATAGGGCACTCATAGAAATACTCTGAAATTTTAAATTTTAACCTTAGTGCAGGGGTGTCAAACTCATTTTCTTTTGGGGGCCATATTCAGCCCAATTTGATCTCCAGTGGGCCGGACCAGTAAAATAATAGCATAATAGCTTATAAATAATGACAACTCCAAATTTTTTAGTGCAAAAACTAACATTAAAACATGAAAGTATTTCTATCCAAAACAAAAAAGATGTGAATAACTGGAAAAAACTGAAATTTCTGAAGAAAAATAAGTACAGTTTTATCAGTATTATGCCTCAACTTATGATTTCTACATGTGCATTACAGATCAGATCTACCAAGACACAAAACAGGCAGAATATTGTTAAAATTACACTTATTTTTCTTAAGACATTTCAGGTTGTTCATATTTGTTCAGGTTATTGACATTTTATTGTTAAAGTATATCAGAATTTAATATTCTTTGCAATAAACCAAAGAGTAAAAATTGTTGTTGCCATTATTTATAGGCATAATGTCATATTATTTTTCTCACAATAAACCAAGAAGAAAATTTGGAGTCATTATTTCTAGGTTATTATGCTGTTATTTTTGAGTTTGATGCCCTTGACTGTTAACTTGTTAAACCCTGACCATATTTTCAGGGGAAAAACGCCTAAAAAGACAAACCCGAAGTAAATGAAGAATTACTTAATAATAATAAGGTTCATATGGATGTTCTTAGTGTCTATGGACATTTAGAGACCGCACAGAATCTATTCCCATTGTCCAAAATATTGTATCTATTACTATGCCTGAGTAAACTTTAACAAACTAAAAGAGAAATTGGAATTTTTTATCCTCACCTGGTTTTTTTCGGCTGGATCGACGATGATAGGCATAAATTAATTGTTCGTGTCGGAGATTTTTAATAGCGTATATTTCACCCCACAAAGATTAAAAATCATGTTTGAACATTAAAGTTTGCACTAAAATACACTTTTGATGTACTTTTATTAACATTAGGGTCTAAACTTTGAGCGAAAGTTGAAAAAAACATCCATTGTCCCGATTCATTATATTTTTATAGTAGATGAATATTAATATAATTTTTTTGGCGCGCAGGTGGGCTGATAGGGCTATCTTCAGGGTCATTTTTGCATTTTGCACTTCATCTTGCGGGCCAGATTGGAACCTCTGGCAGGCCGGTTTTGGCCCCCGGGCCGCATATTTGACACCTGTGCCTTAGTGTATTATTGGAGGCCATGACAAGACTTTATTACTTTTGTGAAATTATTCTAAACTTTTTATTACACTGGATTACAAAAAAAATGTTTTTTGCAAGTTGTCTAGGTTTTTTCAACTGAATTAGGACCATTTTGCGCCGCTAAATCCAAAAATGACATCTGTTTTTCTCAATCAGGTCAGGTTTTTTTGCTAATTTGATTTTGAAAAATTTGATCTTCTCACAAAATTGATTACATTTTTTTTGACTTGATCAGTTGATTTTTTATATAGTTCTCACTCAATAGGTTTTAAGAGAAAAAAAAATCATGGTGTATTCACCACAGATGTAGCAGAATATGTCAGGCTTATTTTTGCAAGATCTTCTAGTCGAAGCCATTTCATTCACCTGTAATATTAAAAAAAACCATTAATCATAAATTGGCAAAAGTAAAATCTTCAGAACTTATTTATTGCAAGAAATATGAAAGAATTTTGTATCATATGATGTGAAAATGCCCATAAATGTAAGCAAAAATGTTAAAAAGCCAATATGTAGCATAGTTCAGAAAGTTGACCTGATTGAGCAAAATTAATGTGATTTTTGGATTCAGCACACCAAAATTATCCTAAGTCAGCTCAAAAACTTAAACAATAAATTTGTTGTTGACCAGTGTTATGTAGAAAATCAATGTCTGTGAAATTACCATAATTGGTTCCTTACCCATAAGTGGCGAAAAAAAAAAAAAAAAATCCAAGATGTATATATAAAAAATACAGGAAAAACACATGTAAGGTGAAAGGAATATGTATTTTAGAACATCAGATCAACATAAGGGCAGATCCAGACACCTGTCACATTCCTTCCATTAGTACCATTACTTCATGGTACCGAACAAAGCAGGTCCACTCACTGTTCATGCACAGGTGGGCCTTACAGACCCTGGAGACCACATTGGACCTGAGATTGTTGACTCACTGTCCTCACAATAACTGTTGCTATCACTGTCTTGTAATGTATATGGAAATGACCAAAAATAGTCACTTGCCCCATATTAAGGGGGGTTAAGGGGCATTAAAATTGTAAAACTGAAAAACTGGTTTGTACAAATGTGATGTAGAAAACCTCACTTCTGTATTTAGTGAAGTCAGTGTTGTAATATTTTTTTCATGTATACGTCCAATATTCTGTGCATTGAAAAGGCACCACTTTACAACTATCCTAGATTTAGTTTTATATCATGAATAAGCAAAAGTTATTTAGATCCCCTGTTTGCAAAGACCAAGTTACTGCTGCACTTTTGATCTACCTATTGATTCTGTTAAATCTCAGATTTTAGTTAAATACTAGTAACTTATTAATACACATTAAATAAGGTTGTTTTCTCTCTCATGGGAAAAAAAACAAATGAAGCTAAATAACCAATGAGATCTGAGGTTTAAAGGGTCAGTGGGTAATCGTTAGTAGGATGTAGAGGTGAATTTGCCCCACCTACAGTAGTCGCTTTTTAATTGGACATCTACGCAAAACTTTACCGATATTTGATAAATGTCGAAAAAAACAGAAGTGCGTCATGTCGGATTTTCCATTAAATCACAAATGCAATGATTTCTTTGTTTATTATTGCAAAATGACATGAGAAGTCATTCCATAAACATGGCAACGAACGTACATATGGTGTTGATTTACAGATATATTCATTATTATTATTATATATTTCCCCTCTATCTCGTACCAAGGTTATAATAGTTTGGGATTTTTAATTATAGTTTAGTTTTATTTAGTTTTGACTTCTTTTTCTCTAATTCAGTTAGTTTTAATTAGTTTTTAGAGCATGTTTGCTAGTTTTTATTAGTTATCGTTTTTTTTCTGAATGCTTAGTTTTAGTTTAGTTTAGTTTAGTTTTAGTATTAGTTTTAGTTATTTCATATATTTTATCTTCCTCTCCATCCTATTCAAAGAAAGTAGTGAGGCGCGAATCAGTGGGTTACTCTGGACACTTTATTTGGGGGTGGGGTTAGGGCGACTCATTGATTGAGCAGAGACACAAACACATGTACATTATGACGTATAAATTCCCTATAGCAGGTTGGGGGTGTGTGTGTGATCCATATACAACGTAACTTACGTGAAAACAATGCGAAGATGTGCAAAGCATGAGAGGAGATGCACAAAGCAGCCAGCAGTTTAACCAGATAGAAACATATATAAACCAGATAGAAACATATATAAACCAGCTAACCAGCAGTTAAACCAGAAAGAAACATATAAACCAGCTAACCAGCAGTTAAACCAGAAAGAAACATATAAACCAGCTAACCAGCAGTTAAACCAGAAAGAAACATATATAAACCAGCTAACCAGCAGTTAAAGCAGATAGAAACATATATAAACCAGCTAACCAGCAGTTAAAGCAGATAGAAACATATATAAACCAGCTAATCAGCAGTTAAACCAGATAGAAACATATATAAACCAGCTAATCAGCAGTTAAACCAGATAGAAACATATATAAACCAGCTAACCAGCAGTTAAATCAGATAAACATATATAAACCAGCTAACCAGCAGTTAAACCAGAAAGAAACATATATAAACCAGCTAACCAGCAGTTAAAGCAGATAGAAACATATATAAACCAGCTAACCAGCAGTTAAACCAGATAGAAACATATATATAAACCAGCTAACCAGCAGTTAAACCAGATAGAAACATATATAAACCAGCTAACCAGCAGTTAAACCAGATAGAAACATATATAAACCAGCTAACCAGCAGTTAAACCAGAAAGAAACATATATAAACCAGCTAACCAGCAGTTAAACCAGATAGAAACATGTATAAACCAGCTAACCAGCAGTTAAACCAGATAGAAACATATATAAACCAGCTAACCAGCAGTTAAACCAGAAAGAAATATATATAAACCAGCTAACCAGCAGTTAAAGCAGATAGAAACATATATATAAACCAGCTAACCAGCAGTTTAACCAGATAGAAACATATATAAACCAGCTAACCAGCAGTTAAACCAGATAGAAACATATATAAACCAGCTAACCAGCAGTTAAACCAGAAAGAAACATATATAAACCAGCTAACCAGCAGTTAAACCAGATAGAAACATATATAAACCAGCTAACCAGCAGTTAAACCAGAAAGAAATGTATATAAACATATATAACCCAGTCCATCATCAGTAAACCACACCTTAGCAGATCTCTCATATCTTATTCATCTCCAGTTCCATTATTAGCCAACTTTGCTTCATTTCAGTTCAGCTAGCTGTAGCTAGTAACATCAAACGTTTTTTAACATTCTAACAGGTTCCATACCTCTGTATTTGGATTACTTTTCATCCTCCTCTTTTCTCCTCTTCTAAACTGTGCAGTTAAGGGCTTTGGAAGGCCTTTTCATGGTGATAAACTCTCCAGTTTTTACCTGGATGCTAGTTCAACACCTGTCTGATGTAGTCATTTAGCTCTGCTCTGTCTCTGTCACTCACACACAGTGAGCCAAAAAAAAAAAAAAAAGAAAAGAAAAACACCCCATGTATCACTAAAGTAAATCCCAAACAGGACTGTGCTGCTTTGTCCCAGCTTTAGTCTGTATGTTCCAGGTAAAGTGGGGACCAGAAGACGACTGGAGACCACCAGTGACCAGACATGACAGACTGTGAAGTGTCCTATGGTGCTGCTAGCTCAAACTGCTGGAGCGAAATAAATCAATTTCATATCAATCCGACATTGACAAAGACGAAAACAAAGGGAATTTTATACATAATTTTTATACGTTTTAGTTAGTTTTGTAACCACACAATACAGTTTCAGTTAGTTATCGTTTTTTTCTTTTAATTAGAGTTTTTATTTATTTCAGTTAACGAAAATGTTTTTTCAATTTTAGTTTTCGTCATTTCGTTCGTTTTCGTTAACGATAATAACCTTGTCTCGTACTAAATTTAAAAAATGATTGGGTTTCCTGGTGTGTCCACACATACTGCAACATGTTTCTTCTTCTTCTTTGCATGTTGTAACGTCCGTCAACATCTGTTTTTTTTTAATTCACCTGACTCTAGTTGCAGAAAAAGGTCTTTCCATTACAGTTTTGTGTTATATACCAATTGTGCTGCACCCGAAAAACCACCTCTTGCCAGCGCAAAAACCTTTAATGGAAAAACGAGACTTTTGGTGAAAGTGTTGTTCTTCCATTAGGCAAATTTTTATGTGCTAGTTATACTCGTAAAATTTGAGGGTCAATGGAAAAGCAACCAGTGATAAAACCTAGAAGTTCTGTTGTTTTCACCACTGGATCCAGGTCTAAATCAAAAGAAAGTTTCATGATGAGGCTTAAAAAAGGTATAAAGTTATTATGTGATGTATTATCTTTGCTAATTTGCTGTTTGTTGATCCTATCTTTAGCGCTGCTATTGACAAAACAAACCATACAGAAAACTGAGGTGTTTTACTGTGGCTGTTTTCTGTCTAAAAACAGAGCTAAGCTAACAGAGCTATAATGTAAACTACGCCCGAACAACCACCTCTTGTCACCGCAAAAACTTTTAATCGACAAACAAGAGTTTTGGCGAAATTGTCGTTTTTCCATTAGGTACATTTTTATGCGTAAGTTATACTCATGCAATTTGAGGGTCAATGGAAAAGCAACTAGTGTCCACTAAATAATACAACAGGATCTTGTTAGACTTAGTGTTTGTTCGTGACTTTTATGGGATTTTTTGTTTTTGGTTAAAGAGATAAAGTGGATGTGGAATGCAGTCTGATGTACTGTAGAAAAATGATGGAATGGAGGGGGAGGAACAGACCCACACCCCCTGCAGATGTAAAGGGATCATTTGAAGTTCACAAACACACAGCAACTTTTTTTTTTTTTCTTTTTTTTTTTTTGAGGTGATCATACACTGATCATCCCCTTCCTCTGTCAGACTGTATAACACAACAGTGTAACTCCCTTGTGTTTGTCTCCCATCTGTGCAGCCTGGCATACTGCAGTTCTACTTCTGATGTAAAGTATGTATGGTAGGAGTTTTGCAGTACTATCTATCTATCTATCTATCTATCTATCTATCTATCTATCTATCTATCTATCTATCTATCTATCTATCTATCTATCTATCTATCTATCTATCTATCTATCTATCTATCCATCTATCCATCGTTCCATCGTACTATCGTTCTATCGTTCTATCTATCGTTCTATCTATCGTTCTATCTATCTATCTATCTATCTATCTATCTATCTATCTATCTATCTATCTATCTATCTATCGTTCTATCTATCGTTCTATCGTTCTATCATTCTATCGTTCTATCTATCTATCGTTCTATCTATCTATCGTTCTATCTATCTATCGTTCTATCGTTCTATCTATCGTTCTATCGTTCTGTCTATCTATCTATCTATCTATCTATCTATCTATCTATCTATCTATCTATCTATCTATCTATCTATCTATCTATCTATCTATCTATCTATCGTTCTATCTATCGTTCTATGTATCGTTCTATGTATCGTTCTATCTATCTATGTATCGTTCTATCTATCTGTCAATCTATCTATCTATTGTTCTATCCATCGTTCTATCGTTCTATCTATCTATCTATCTATCTATCTATCTATCTATCTATCTATTGTTCTATCGTTCTATCTATCGTTCGATCTATCATTCTATCTGTCTAGCTATCTAGCTATTGTTCTATCATTCTATCGATCATTCTATCATTCTATCGTTCTCTCTCTCTCTCTCTCTATCTATCTATCTATCTGTCGTTCTATCTGTCGTTCTATCGTTCTATAGTTCTATCGATCATTCTATCTATCATTCTATCGTTCTAACTATCTAGCTATCGTTCAATCTATCTATCTATCTATCTATCTATCTATCTATCTATCTATCTATCTATCTATCTATCTATCTATCTATCTATCTATCATACAAAACTTTAATAATAAAGGTGGGTTCACTATTTGACAAAAAACGGTCACTCTCGTCACTGTTTATAATTGTTCTATTAAAGAAAATTAAATGATGAATAAATTATAAACAATTATAAATCAAATCAGTAACAACACTCTAAATCATTTATATAACCTCCATGAGGGTAATCTAACTGTGAAGTAACACCAATGAAGATATGAAAATACTCACACTCTGGTGCTGATCAGTGGGAGGATAGTACATCCTCCATTCAGGAACTGATCACATGAGGTTAATCATTCACCTGAATCCACACTGCATATAAAGCCTAGGACGTTCTGTCAGTGCCTCTTGGTCCAGTCACAGAGGAAGGACAGGGCAGCCTGTTGGTCTCATAAAACCACCCACAGCAAGATGAAAACAACACTAACTCCTTTGCTGTTAGTCCTGGCTGTGGCCTGCACCGTCCTGTGTGTTAAGGAGGATCCTTCTGTTCTCCAGCCAGAGCCAACACCTGAAGCCCGGTCCCGCTTTGCTGCTCTGGACGACGTGCGTCTCCTGGCGAACGGTCTCCTCCAACTGGGTCAGAGCCTGCGGGAGTTTGTGCAGAAAACAAAGGGTCAGATAAATGACATCGTCCAGAAACTCAACATCTTTGACCGCTCCTTCTACCAGCTGTCAGTAATGGCCAGTGAGATTAAAGAAGAAGAAGAAGAGCTGAAGAAGACAACGGTGGTGCTGAAAGCCAACAATGAAGAGATTATGGACCTGTCCTTTCAGATCAGTTCCAAAATGGACAACATCCTGCAGGAGAAGAGTCAACTGCAGAACAAAGTGGAGGGTCTGGAGGAGAAGCTGAGCAGTTTGTCCCAGGGTCTGGTAACGAGCGACCAAGTGGCAGAGATCAACAGCCTCAGGGTGAGTCACCTATGTTATGACGGAACGTACAGCTGGAAATGCTCTTATTACACAGGTGGAAAACAATGGACATGGACCATCTGCTCTGTAAAATTCTCAAAAAGCATCCTCTGTTGTATAGTACACACTATAATACAGTAATTAGTATGTGTAGATGTATAAATGCAATACAAAAATGACCTGACAAACACAGTATCTATAGAATTTAATAAAAAGGTCTCGCACAATTAAACTTTTGCTAATAAAAATGTCAATGTCCACTTTTGGAAGAAAAAAAAAACACATTCAAAGCTATTTTAGAAGATGTACAGTCGGATAGTTTATTAAATGCATTCTTTAATAGATCATCTAAAGCAGTGTTTTTCAACCTTGGGGTCGCCTGAAATTTGTAGTATTTGATAAAAATAAAAACTTACTAATTAAAAAGATATGGTGAGTTGAGAGAGACAATCACAATACATAAAAGACATCACAAACTGTGAAGCTGAAACTGCAGCACTGTGGTTCTGTTTACACTGGTCTACAAGGAAAATACTTCCAGAATAAAAGTAATGAAATTTTACCACATGAGAGTCACTGATAAAGAAAAATCAAGTCAAAAATGCTGGTTGGCTGAACTTTCCAAGATACAGCCTTGGGTCAAAATGTGAAATTCAAGAATTAACGAGAGAATGGGTTTGACTCAAAAGGAATATTTGTCTCAGAGCTACAAGATCTACTTCAAAACACTGTCTGCACATTAGAATACATTCACTTTACAGGTTCTATTTAGTGGAAGATTTATAAAACTATTATATAAATGTACATAAACCAATATATATGTGTAATAACACTTAATTATATACCTTGAAAACATCAGTAAACCGGCACTTTTGTCATTTATTTTCCAATTAATCTTATTAAAATACGTAACATGAAGCACATTTAATCTCTGAAGCAAATCATTTCTAAAAAACTGTAGACCAGTGTTATCTTTCAAATGTTCATTGTGGTCAGTTTCAGATGCTGCAGCTCTTTCATAATTCATAGTTTGAGTTCTTGTTTGTTCAGTATCAATTGTCCTCCTTGTAAATCACAGCTGGACTGACTGTACATATCCTGACCAAGGAAAATAAAATTCTCCCTTTGTGCAGTAACCTACACCTGGATTTATTGCCTCTGTCCATAAAAATATACATTATATAGACTAAATGTCATCTAAAATTAATATTTATTTGCAACATAGTATAGCAAACTATTACATGATCAAAAACAAATTAATTTTAGCAAAAAAAAAAAAAAAAGTCTCCGTTTTGAATGTCTGGGGTCGCCAGAAATCTGTGACGTTAAAATGGGGTCACGAGCCAAAAAAGGTTGGGAACCACTGATCTAAAGGTTGTTTTTCTCTATATCAGGATGTGATCCACAGCCAGGAGCAGAGCATCATGGAGCTGCTGAAGGCTGTGAGGGAACAGAGTGACCAGCTCAACCATCAGAGGACTCAGATCAAGATGCTGGAGGAAAAGGTAAGCAAAGAAACAAACTTTAGATCAAATTAAGATCAAACTTGATTCGTCGTATACAATTATGCACAGTACAAAGATGATAAACTGCTTGGTCTCCTTAATCCAATGTACATTAACACAAGAAATATTGCATATAAAATAACCATTGATAAATCTAAATAAATCAATAGTTACTGAAATAACAAATTGTTTTTAGTATTAGAGCACTGAGATGTTGGTGCTTAAGATAATGCAGATATTGAAGTTCTGAAGTGTAAAGAACTTGGCTTCAGAATAGACACAGATGTACTGGTGACATAATAGATTAATATTCCTAGAAAAACAGAGGTTTTGGCAGATGACTGGTGTATTGATTGTTTGAGTCCTGTGTCTGATCCAGATGGACTGTGGGTGACGGTTTACACTCAGTGTTTCTGTGCCAATCTCTAAAGTTTGAAAACAGACAGAGAAAAGTTAGATTTGCAGTGATTGCACCAGTGTAAAGAAACTTTAATGGGGTAGAGCTGTTATAATAAATAATTTACAGTGAATTTTTAGAACAGATGTCATGAAGTTATTGTCGAGTTATTTATTTGATGAATACCTGCTTGAACCAATAGAGGACGCTGGGCCACTCAATTCCTTTTCTCCTTTAATTTTATTTCAGGCACAGGATGATTTACAGGTTATTAACCTTTGAAAACAAAGAAATATGGACAGTTAAACAAACGTGACTAACTCAAGTTCGATAAGTTCAGAGAATATTTTACTTTAAATAAGTCATAATTAAATTATTGATTTTTTATTTTTTTATCTGTTTTGAGGTTTAAACATCCATCACTGACCAAAAGTACCTTCTGAACTAAAATGTTTGATCCCTGTTGATCCACTAATCTTATCAATACATGTAAATAATTTGTGTAAAATGCAGTTTGTCATCTTTTCATGGTCATCAGATATGACCCATTTGGACGTTCAGAGGCTCCGTAGTGAACATGGAAACACAGTCATCTTCTACAACATTGATTCACCAGTAAAACCCATGGAGTTTGATCAATGACAGTGACTGGAAATGCTTGGTTTATGTTCAGTTAATGATATATAATATTTAAAAAGTCACTTTTTCTTCAGTTTTCTCTGTTTTTGATATAATAACCCTCAAAATAATCTGAGCTTTTATGAACATCTACATGATCAGTGAATTAAATACAGGAAAATACCTGGTTCATACTTATAAAATGCAAACTACAGAAGATAATATGATAATAAATGGTGATAAATCACTTAAGAAATGTTAGATAGAGAGAAAATTTTGTTTGGGAACTGACACAAAAGTACAGTAGAACTGGATCTTTATGTCTTAAACATTCAGCCTGAATTAAGATTTTATATTCATTTGCTTTTCGTTAAGGCAAGGCAAGCCTGGTTTATTCATATAGCACATTTCATTTACAAGACAATTCAAAGTGCTTTACATAAAACATTAAAAGCATTACAGTGGGGTGCAGGAGAAGCAATAAAAAGTATGGGCATGAAAAGAAAAAGAAAAAAAACAGAAAAAATCTTTCAGCTTAAAAGAAACAGTGCAGATCTGAACTTCTGAATCAGAACTCTATCCAAATGTAGCTGAGAACAGGTGGGTCTTTAACCTGGATTTAAATAAACTGAGTGTTTCAGTTGATCTGAGGCTTTCTGTTAGTGTGTTTGTTTAAATTAAGAGTTTAGGTGTAAATTCTATATTTAGTTATAATAACCTCAGCACCTCCATAAAGACAAACAATTGTACTGAAAGCATCCAAAGCACAAAATTCATACTTACCCCTATAAAGCCTGAACCATTAAATCACTAACTTTCTCTGAAACTGGAGCCTTATTGGTCCTTCTGAACAACCACAAAAACATTTTTTTCAAATATAATTTTCCATGTATGTGTTTCAATTTTGTGTCATATTTGATACATCAGGTCTCAATGCTCAAATGTTATTATTTTTGAACAAACAAAAACACAATATAACGCAAACATGTCTAACAAATTGGTAATTCCTTTCCAAAATTGCCAAAGTTCTTCCTCCTTCCTCATTAATGACAGTCTTGTAGTGTCACTGGAAAGGCCTCTGGTGAATGAACTCCTCCCCCCTGGTGGATTATCCGTGTACTGCATGTATCTAATTCTATACATCAGGTTTTTCAAGACAAACAACATCACACTGATCATGTCAACAAAAAGTTAAGGATATTTTTAATTTTGGGGCTGTTTTTTTTCCAGTTGGGATTCTTGCACAGCACTTTTTACTTTTTTGTGTGTGAATTGAAACACATGTTTTTAATGACCAGACATTAGGGATGGGAATAGTTAAGAATTTAACGATTCCGATTCCATTATTGATATTGCTTATCGACCCGATTCCTTACCGATTCTCTTATCGATTCTCATTGGGTGGGGGAATAAAAGAGTACAAACGGATGTGTTTGCATTAACTGTCTTTTATATTTCCATCTCTGCACAGAAAATATAACATATACAGTATGTACAAATAATAATAACAGATGACGCCGGAAACTAAAGACTCTTTACTAATTCCTCTATTGCCGCATTTCTACTACGTGGAACCAGTTCGACTCGGCTCGGCTTGTCTCCCGTTGTTGTGCACCTCATTTCCTTTCCCTTCTTACCTTTGGAAACTTGTATCTGAGGAGTTACGACGTTTGTTGCCCACACCGGAGCCGGTCCGGCATTCACTCTGCCGCTACATTCACAAGCGCCGTTAAGTAGAGTATCAAATACGTGACATTCCTGTAAATGATTCACATGTTGAGGACAAATGTTTGAGGATATTGGAGGGATTCCACCCTTTTGAGGACATGGAAGCTTTGACAGTGTTCCAAGTAAGTGGACCTGGTGTGGTCTTTTAGACCGTTTCTGCCTCAGTGCCATGTTTGCTACGTTCTGACCAAAACAATGCACCGTACGTGTGACGTCATCGTGCATGCACAACGAAGGCGGAATCGATAAGCAGAATCATTAAGCAGGCAGGTAAACGATTCCAAGGAATTGAGCTACTGGGAACCAGTTCTCAAAAAGAACCGGTTCTCGATTCCCATCCCTACCAGACATAGTTTATTTACAAATGGCAAAAATGACAAAAAAAATGACAAAAAAAAAAAAAGAAATATCCTTCACTTTTTGTTTGTAGTGTATCTAATTGTATACATCAGGTTTTTCAAGAAAAAGAATATCACACTGATCATGTAGAGGGCTTCCAAACTCATGATGTATCAAATATGATACTTTTGGTGTTACAGGGTTAAGAAACTTGTCACTTTTGCACTCTTTCAAAGTTTAATATATGTGAAAGTGTATTTCTACATCATGAGGATTATGTCACGAAGCTTAAGTGTTTCCCTAATATATTTTTCAGGTTATAGCCAGCACACACCAGCAGGAAACCATTGAGAAGGTGCCTGAAATGTTCAACGCTGAAGCCCCGACACTCACCACTTATCTGACCTCACACTCCACCAACAGCACTGAAATGATGAGTAAGACAGATTGTAAATTTAACAAAATGTCCAAACCGATTTTAAGAATTTGTCATACATGTTCGTACAAACTCCACAGAGGTTAAGTATTCCATTAAACCGTGTCAGTGCTTACGGTTTAAGTTCGGGGCATTTCCTTCAATTTTCTGCTTCACATTTACACAGTTTGGGAGAATCAGCGCTGACTGAGCAATCAGTTCTCTGTTAGTGCTGCTGATCTGTAAAGATGACCTTTAAGTCGCATGTAGATGTCCATTTCTCTGCTGGAGATGAACACTTTGCTGCCAAATGGAGCACAGCTTCCAGCCTAATGTTGTGATTTTGGTCATTTTAAAAATAGATCTGCCATCAGACTGCAGTGAACTGTTCAACAGAGGGGAGCGAGTCACCGGGGTCTACGTCATCAGACCCAACAGATCGCAGCCCTTCATGGCCTTTTGTGACATGAGTAAAGGTTTGACTATTAAGAACAGCATCCAGGATAGAATAGTACTGTTTTTAACTTTAACTGTGTGTGTCTCTTTGTGACTAAATATAATCATTTACTCTTTTTTTTTTCTTTATTAATTAAACCAAGGAGCAACAGTCATCCAGAGAAGAAGGGATGGTTCTGTGAATTTTGATCAAAACTGGGACAAATATGTAGATGGATTTGGGGATTTTAAAGGTGAGAATCATCCATCCATCCATTTTCTGCCGCTTATCCAGGGCTGGGTGTTTAAAAGGTGTAAATAAGTAAAACGTACATCGTAAACGTACGTCAGTGAGGGGTTGAATCTTTTTGTAGGCAAAGTGTTCTTTTTTTTTTAAATCATTCATATAGTAGAAAAAACAACTCTAACCTCTTAAACATGTAACACCTTTTCTCTCACTTCATAATAACTGTCAATTAAACTTAAAGACCGAAACAGCTGCCGACGACTCAAAGCATATACTGATCTGAATTTTAATATTTTAATTTTGTACCTTTAATCCTAACAATACAGCTGAAACTAGTCAAGCAGGTAAACAAACAACTACCCCTGTGTGACAAATTAATTACCTACAGTAATTCCTATCAATACCTTTAAAAAAAACTTAGGTAAATTACAAATTCTCAGCTTTTCATTGTCATTTTGAATGACAGTTTGTCCCAATTTGGACATTCAGGGGCTCTGTAGTGAATATGGAAACACTGTCGTCTTCTGCAGCTTTTATTCAATAGTAAAAGTCACACTGGCTGTACATACTTCTTTTAATGTTAAGTTAATCATCAATTTTACTGAAAAAGAACTATTTCTTCAATTTCCTGTGTTTTAATATGACAAACTTTGAATTTACTCAGAGATTTTATGAACCTCCACATCATGAGTAAATGAAATACAGGAAAATAGTTGATTTTCACTTAAAAATGCAAAATGCAGAGGATTTTTAAAATGTATTTATGCACTTTATATGATAGGGATAATGCAAATTACATAGTATAACTTCTACCTGTTACAAACAAGCTGTAGTAACTGATGATTCACATAAAGAGATTATAACTATTGGTAGTTTCCATCTCCAGTCCCTAGTCAGGCTTTTAGAAAGAAAGAAAGAAAGATTTAAGGTTGCATAAAATGACATGCTATAATCACAGATGTTAAAATCTCTCTCTCTCTCTCTCTCTCTCTCTCTCTCTCTCTGTGTGTATATATGTATAGGGTGGGGAAGCAAAATTTACAATGAACATTTAGTTGTTTTTTCTCAGCAGGCACTACGTCAATTGTTTTGAAACCAAACATATACTGATGTCATAATCATACCTAACACTATTATCCATACCTTTTCAGAAACTTTTGCCCTAATGAGTAATCAGGAAAGCAAATTTCAAAGAGTGTGTGATTTGCTGAATGCACTCGTCACACCAAAGGAGATTTCAAAAATAGTTGGAGTGTCCATAAAGACTGTTTATAATGTAAAGAAGAGAATGACTATGAGCAAAACTATTACGAGAAAGTCTGGAAGATACTATTAAAGAAGAATGGGAGAAGTTGTCACCCCAATATTTGAGGAACACTTGCGCAAGTTTCAGGAAGCGTGTGAAGGCAGTTATTGAGAAAGAAGGAGGACACATAGAATAAAAACATTTTCTATTATGTAAATTTTCTTGTGGCAAATAAATTCTCATGACTTTCAATAAAATAATTGGTCATACACTGTCTTTCAATCCCTGCCTCAAAATATTGTAAATTTTGCTTCCCCACCCTGTATGTATGTGTATGTACAGCATATGTAAATATTTAAAGTCACATAAAAGTTACATAAAATTACAGTACAGAATCAGAATAGCATTTATTGTCATTTGACAGCACAGTACAATGTGCAGTACATCAAATGAAATTAAGATCGATGATTAGGAGCATCGAGCTGCTGCAGACCTAGTTGTGCGGCCATAGACCCCCTTCTTCGGAAATTGAGGATAATGAAAGCACATACAGAAGACGACATACAATATACACACAGTACACATGGTCACATGGTGGAACTTTTTCAGTGGATTTGGTAGGAGTGTGGGGGACAGGAGGAAACACAGAGTACAAGGGCAGACAGGAGGGGAGGGGGGAGCATACGTCTGCTCTCGTCAAAGGACAGTCTGAAGAACTGTTAAAAATGCTCATATCTCTGATTTTGCTTTAGCCAGCTTTTGAGGCTTTTGTTAAAAGTTTTCATTTTAGGATTTTTTTATGATAATATTATAATAAATGCTGATAAATCACTTCGGAAATGTTCATTGGAAAGTCACTACTAAAATATTTCTATAGGTCTTTAAGAGTGAAAGTGTAACTGCTCCTTTAAACTTGATGCAATTGAGGTACATTTATTTTACTTTAGTATTTACACTCATACAACTTCATACCTCTACACCAGAACACTTTTGTTAAATGTACTTTTTACTAGAGCTGGGCGATGATAGGACACTTTAGAAACAACTACTCAACTATGAGTAACTTTGAGTCAAAACAGTAGCTCAATAAAGTTTTAAGAAATCCCTGTGATGTTTTTTTTTAGGGTTAGATGTTCCTTCCATATTTGTTGATAGCTTACTTTGAGTTTTACGTTCCTGATCTTCATATATATGTCGAGGCCCAAAACGGAATCTGGCCCAATTCAGAATCAGGCCGGCCCAGAATGGAATTCTATTCTAGGCCGGCCTAGAATGGAATCCTGCTGCTATAATGTTATTTTTATACCATGTTTAATGCAAATGATCCATAATTCCATAATTTGTCATAATTTTACATTTTCAGTCTTACATACCTTGAGTAACTATTGTCAATTTCAGTCTATTTCACTGTACCATATATTGGTGGGGAGTACCACTAGGTTCTATTTGTAAATAAAGTGTATTATAGTTTACAATTAAAATGTTGTTTGTTTCATTTTTTTCACATATTTGCAAATTCCATGTACTGATTTTTGTAATAATTTAGATCATTTGCATTAAACATGGTATAAAAATAACATTATAGCAGCAGGATTCCATTCTAGGCCGGCCTAGAATAGAATTCCATTCTGGGCCGGCCTGATTCTGAATCGGGCCCGATTCCGTTTTGGGCCTCGACATATATTTGTATATTTTATCTTGGATTTAATTAATTGGTGAAATGGATGGATTTGTTTAATATCAGCGTTTCCCTGATCTGCCATCAGTCACCCTTTACTTGTTACTTTACTACATTTTCATACCAGTTTTAAAGATCTTTATATGAAGCCAAGAAACTGGAAAAAAAAAAATAATAAGAATCATTTTACTGTAATGCTTTAGCTCCTTTTTTGCTTCTAATGGCATGATTTAAGAAGCAATTGTGAATATGTAAATTTATTCTGATTCTCCCCATATATAAAGAAAGCAGATAAATAGATTATATGGATTTTTATATTCTCTTGTTTACATATTTTATCATATAGTTTCGGTTATAATGTCATTGTCTTGTCCATTGTGTAAAATTTCAATGTGCATATCAAATACTTCATGTGCCACAGTGTGAAGTTTTTGTGGACCTTATGAAGAATAGTTTCAGTACCCTTTTAGCTAATGAGTATCCTAATACATGAAATGAAATATGGCCTTTTAATTAAGAAGGATTTTTTTCACTTAGGACTTGTGAAGGAGATCTTTTACTTCGTTGTCCTTTTGATGAAGTAAAGGATCTAAATACTTATTAGTGCTTTTCAAAGCCACCTGTAAAAGCCTTTCAGCTCTGAGCTTTCCACACCGTGTCTTTCACAGGAGAGTTTTGGCTCGGCCTCAGGAAGATTCACTCCCTCGCTGCTCAGGGCAACTCTGTCCTTCACATCCAGCTGGAAGATTGGAAACAGAGCAGGCGTTTTATTGAATACAGATTTTATCTCGATGGCCCTGAGAGCAACTATACCATTCATCTCACACATCTATCTGGAGATCTGCCCGACCCCATGAGTAACCACACAGGCATGATGTTCTCCACCAAGGACAAGGACAATGACAACCACCAGGACGACAACTGTGCCCAAAACTACACAGGTACAGACCACTCATGAAGTAGTCCATTCATGATGAGATTTACAACCATGCAACATGCGCTATTACATTAACCCTTTCATGCACAAATTATGAGACCCTCAATCGAGATGTTTTTTCCTTCGTGTTTTTATTCCTCTTTAGGCATGAAAAAAACAGCATGCCTAAAAAAACTTTTCTATTAACCTATTTTTCATGGAGCTCCAAAAATGTCCACTCAGCTAGAAATCATGTGTTTAATTTTGGGAGCAAATAAACATGTATTTACTGATATATTGTGTGAAAACTATGACATAAAAACATTTTTAATGCTTATTATGGGTAATTCATTTCTCAGACAGTGGTAGTTGTTTGTTTACTTGCTTTACTAGTTTGTCTGATAAATGAATTACCTACAATAATTACATGTGGAAGACAGTATGAACCTTTACCAGACATGTTTAATGCTGTTAATCTGATGTTTTCTCACATTTTAACACCAGTCATTACTCACTTTGTGGAGATAATATGCAAAAACAAAAACAAAAACAAAACTTTTACAAAAACTGTTAATTACAGACTAATAACAACAATTGATTTACACTTAAACATATTACTCTGGATCAGGTTTATCAAGAACAGTAAAGTTACAGTAATGGTATGCATGTCAGTGTATGAGATGATGCATGAGCGTCCACTGTGTTGGCTGATATGGAACTAAAACAGCTAAATTCATGAATATACAAGACAACAGCTGTAGAATAAGTGTCCACTGTAGTGACCACTATGCATGAAAGGGTTAAAGTAGGAAATTTTTACTACATGTTGACTTATCTTTTAATAACTTAAGTAAAAGTACAGTACAGTAAAAAAAAACTGATGACTGATTGTTAAAAAAAAACAACAACTATTATGTCACCAAAGTGATGTCTGATAAATGAGTAGATTGCAAGTTAGAAATAATTTAAAGGTAAGTTAAGAAATTAACCAAACCTCTCTAAAACATTTTTCATTCACCTAATATTTTATTAAATGCTATATATTTTGATTCCCCAAGTCCCTAAATATTTCTGTGTTTACAAAGTCTCAAGACACTTATTTGTTAGATTTATTTGAATAATTTTAGGGAATTTTATTCCTAAAGAAATGTAAGAAAATAGTATAATACCTTTTTAATCATAAAAATGTTATTAAGTGTAGCTTAACTGCAATATTACAGTCACGGCCAAAGGTTTTGGCAGTGACACATTTTTTTTTTTTTTCAAACTTTGTAGAATTTTTTTTTTTTTCTTCCAGTCTTTTCAAACTCAATAACACTGGGTTACAAAAAAATGTTTTTTGTAAGTTGTCTAGGTTTTTTCAACTGAATTAGGACCATTTTGCACCGCTAAATCCAAAAATGACATCTGTTTTTCCCAATCAGGTCAGGTTTTTTTGCTAATTTGATTTTGAAAAATTTGATCTTCTCACAAAATTGATTACATTTTTGTGACTTTATCAGTTGATTTTTTATATAGTTCTCACCCAAAATAGGTTTTAAGAGAAAAAAAATCATTTTCTAATAGGATTCCTGTTAGGTACAGTGGTGTATTCACCGCAGATGTAGCAGAATACATCAGGCTTATTTTTGCAAGATCTTCTAGTCGAAGCCATTTCATTCACCTGTAATATTAAAAAAAACATTAATCATAAATTGGCAAAAGTAAAATCTTCAGAACTCGTTTATTGCAAGAAATATGAAAGAATTTTGTGTCATATGATGTGAAAATGCCCATAAATGTAAGCAAAAATGTTAAAAAGCCAATATGTAGCATAGTTCAGAAAGTTGACCTGATTGAGCAAAATTAATGTGATTTTTGGATTCAGCACACCAAAATTATCCTAAATCAGCTCAAAAAACTTAAACAATAAATTTGTTGTTGACCAGCGTAATCAACAGATAAGTCATATCTATGCAAAGAGTTAATATGTTTTAGTGCCAAAACTTTTGGCCATGACTGTAAATGATTGTAAAGTAAAAAAGATTAAAATAATTAAACCAGTTACTTCAAAATTAGTAAAATAAATACATTTTCTTACTTCCTCATTTTCTACTTTATTATTTTGTTAGGTTATTTCTGCTGAAATTGGTTGAAATGTTATTAATAAAGGATTTAAACAATAATTATTAAAGGTAACTTTTCCTGAAATATAGTTTTTTTTTTAATGTATTCACTGAGTCTTAATTTCTTCTAGTGTAGACATATATAGAATTGTATTTGTGCCAGTTTCTTGAGCGAGCAACGATAGCTTCTGAGCGCACAATTAGAGATTTTGAGCACATAAAAATATATTTTGCGAGCACATCAATTATATTTCAAAAAGAAATTATGCTTGAGCAAACAAAAATCGATATTGTGCTCCATAAATGTTGGTTTTACTCATAATGTTCTCTCACAAATTCTTTCCATGGTGCACAAACAGACCGCTGTGCTCGCTCACTTTCCCCTTCCCTCTCTCGCTCAACCTCCCTCTCCCTGCGCGCTCAGGTTGTCGTGTCCGCACGCTCAACTTGACACACACGTTACAATTGTGCCACAAAACCAACCAATCGGAGAGCTTGTGGAAGTACACTCTGATCGGCTGTTCGCTCTCCAATTAGCTCGCTAGTTACATTTACCCGAAAAAAAAGTGCTCAACGAGACAGACACGGACCGGAAGAGGAAGAATTGATTCTACACGAACTTATACAAATAAACAGATATAATGTAAACCCTGACAACGCAGTCCTAACATTACGGCACTATAGTACAAAAACTAAACAAAGTAGTGGTATGACATGAGACAATAATCATAATAATAATAAATACTGACCGAAGTTTGTGTAGAATCAATTCCTCCTCTTCCGGTCCGTGTCTGTCTCGTCGAGCGCTTTTTTTTCGGGTAAATGTTACTAGCGAGCTAATTGGAGAGCGAACAGCCAATCAGAGTGTACTTCCGCAAGCTCTCCGATTGGTTGGTTTTGTGGCACAATTGTAACGTGTGTGTCAAGTTGAGCGTGCGGACACGACAACCTGAGCGCGCAGGGAGAGGGAGGTTGAGCGAGAGAGGGAAGGGGAAAGTGAGCGAGCGCAGCGGTCTGTTTGTGCGCCATGGAAAGAATTTGTGAGAGAACATTATGAGTAAAACTAACATGCAAACGCATTTATGGAGCACAATATTGATTTTTGTTTGCTCAAGCATAATTTCTTTTTGAAATATAATTGATGTGCTTGCAAAATATATTTTTATGTGCTCAAAATCTCTAATTGTGCGCTCAGAAGCTATCGTTGCTCGCTCAAGAAACTGGCACAAATATAATTCCATAGACATATTCCACTGCAAATAGAGGTGTTATTTAAAAATAGGAAAGTAAAAGTACATATTTATCAGCAAAAACTAGCTCTAAGTTTTTTGGAAAAAGCTATATTATTATTGTATATTTTTTTATTTAATTTTTATCACTAAAAGCATTTCGATGTAGTAGTTTGTCAGTGTGGAGCTGATTTTAGTTACTCCTTTAATTATATATACTATGTAAAAAGTATTATGCAGGTATATTTAATTGGCATAGAAATGTTTTAGAATAAAAAGTGCAATATTTGCCTCTGAGATGTAATGAAGTAAAAGTAAATATAAAACTACTCAAAAATACTTATCATGCCATAAAAAAAAATACTATGATTGAGATGGTTACAAAATTGTGGTCAAGTACAGTAACTAAGTAAATGTATTGATAGTCATTGACATTGGCTTTCATTTGTGATCCTGTAGGTGGTTGGTGGTTCAACGCTTGTGGAGAAACCAACCTGAATGGCAGATACTTCCACATGAAACCAAAGGGTCGCTCAGAACGCCGTAGAGGGATCCAGTGGAGGCAGGGCCGAAAGGCGGCCTACTCCCTCAGATTCACCCAGATATCTGTGCAGCCTCTGGCTTCAGGCAGCGCTGCCTCCTCCACATCAGCTTCCAGCGAGGCAGGGCTCTTCGTCTGAGACAGCATCCAAAGCCTTCAGTGAAAACGGTCTGAACAAACCAGCGTTAAACAGCAACCTCTTCTGGAGCACCTGGGTAATGGAGGCACAGTTACAGTAGATACAGGACACAAAGATGGATCAACTGTGTCTAAAAAAGAGAAACAATATGCTACTTCATATTGTATTAGGCTGGGATAGTCGGAGATAGAAAAAGGTAGAAATGCATGCAGTGTATATTCAACAAAGAGGTGTTTTATCAGATTTTCATACCTGGGTTAAAATGTATTTCCACTTGCAATACCTCAGGAGTCACAGGTTATAAGTTAAAAAAAAAAAAAAAATGTAATTCCTTAACAGCTCTCATAATGAGTCATGTTGACTCTTGCACACCATGCATCTTTTCTTTACACACTGATAAATATATTGTATTATATTTAACATTAACTTCATGTATTATGTCTGTTATATGTTACTATATATTAGACTTGATTAGGCATGAACATCCCAACCTAACGATGTGATTTAACACTTTGTTCTTTCATTAAACCCAAACTTAAAAAGACAAATTACACAATGTCCTACGTCAGGCGCTGACATCATTGGACTTTCTGTGTAAACAAAGATTCGACCTTGAGTAATGTTATGTCAGGACGAAAAACATCAAAGTTCCACTGTGTTTTGAGGCAGGATCTTGTAAAAGGAATCGACGTGTGTGTTACCACATACTGAAATCTTCTAAATGTTGCAATTAGAAGGTGTTTGACTTTATTTTTTTTTGTACTGTGTTGTAAGGCAGCCCCAATAAACTTTAGAGGGCAGTGTTGTTCTGTCTCCATGCCTGTTTCATGTGCTGCATATATAATTAGATCTGACATATTTGTTTTGTAAACATATACTTAGGGTCGCATATCCCTCTTTAAGTACATCCTTCTAATGCACTCGATAATTACTCATCTCACTTTCTGTTCTTACTTTTATTTTTAACCCATAAAGGCCCAGTGTGACATTTGTAGCAGTTCCCAAATGAATTTTTCTTTACCTTGAAGCATCCTAAAGTGATTTACCACCATTTATTGTAATATTAACATCTGTGTTTTGTGGTTTTTTTTCCAGTGAAATCAGGTATTTTCCCTACATTTAATTTACTGATCATATAGATGTTCATGAAAACTCAGAGTAAAGTTAAAGATTGTTTTATCAAAAATAGAGAAAATTGAAGAAAAAGGGACTTTTTCAGCAAAATCTATCAGTAACTGAACATAAACCCAGTGTGTCCATCCACTGTCATTGATCCAACTCCATGGGCTTTACTGGTGAATCAATGTTGTAGAAGATGACAGTGTTTCTACGGTAACTATGGAGCTTCTGAACATCCAAATGGGTCATATCTGATGACTATGAAAAGATGACAAACTGTATTTTACACCTATTATTTCCATGTATTGATAGGATTAATGGATCAACAGGTATTAAACAGTTTATATCAGTAGATACTTTTAGGTGATGGTGTTTGTTTGGGTCTTTACAGGTTAACCCTTTAAAGCCTGAACCATTAAATCAGCAATAGAAAATTCCAGCTCTTTGAAACTGGAGCCTTTATTGGTCCTTCTGAACAACCCCATTTTTTTTTTCCCCCAAATATCAATTTCCATGTATGAGTCAATTTTCATTTTCAATTTGTATCATATTTGATACATCAGGTCTCAATGCTCAAATATTATTATTTTTGATCAAACAAAAACATAATTTAACACTAACACGTCTAACAAATAATAATAATAATAATAATAATAATAATAATAAAAATAATAATGACGATGATGATGATAATAATAGTTTTATTTATATAGCACCTTTAAAAACAAAGTGTACAAAGTGCTTTGACAGACAAAGCAGAAGGGCACAACAGCAGAATACAAGATGCAAGACATTAAAATAAGAAACAACACAAAAAAAGACATGTACAGCAAATGCGAAAATGTGACACTTTGAATAAATTGAGTGAATTGGAGTAAAGAGGGCAGGGGTAGTGTAACATGAATTTATCAAATCAATGCAAAAATGAAGGGATGAGATAAAACAGCATTATGCATGAGAATATAAATTAATAACCAAACAAGATCAAATTAAAAATTTAAAACTTAAAAACGGACAAACGTCACATAAAAGCAAGTCTAATTGGTAACTGGTAATTCCTTTTCAAAATTGTCAAAGTTCTTACTCCTTCCTCATTAATGACACTTTTGTAGTGTCACTGGAAAGGCCTCTGGTGAATGAATTCCTCCCCCCTGATGGATTATCTGTGTATTGCATGTGTCTAATTGTTAGGGATGGGAATCATTAAGAATTTAACGATTCCAATTCCATTATCGATGTTGCTTATCAATCCAATTCCTTATCGATTCTCTTATCGATTCTCATTGGGTGAGGGAATAAAAGAGTTCAAACAGGTGTGTTTGCATTAACTGTCTTTTATATTTCTATCTCTGCCCAGAAAATATAACATATACAGTATGTACAAATAATAAGAACAGATGACGCTGGGCTGGTTCAGGGTACAGTGCAGTGAAAATGAAACTACAGACTCTTTACTAATTCCTCTATTGCCGCATTTCTACTATGTGGAACCGGTTCAACTCGGCTCGGCTCGGCTCCCGTTGTTGTACACCTCATTTCCTCTCCCTTCTTATCTTCAGAAACTTGTATTTGAGGAGTTACGACATTTGTTGCCCACATCGGAACCGGCCCGGCATTCACTCTACATTCACAAGCGCCGCTAAGTAGAGTATCAAATACGTGACATTCCTGTAAATGATTCACATGCTGTGGACAAATGTTTGAGGATATTGGAGGGATTCCACCCTTTTGAAGACATGGAAGCTTTGACAGTGTTCCAAGTAAGTGGACCCGGTGTCGTCTTTTTAGACCGTTTCTGCCTCAACGCCATGTTGGCTACATTCTGACCAAAACAATGGAGCGTACATGTGATGTCATTGCGTATGCACAACGAAGGCAGATTCGATAAGCAGAATCGTTAAGTAGACAGGCAAACAATTCCAAGGAATCGAGCAACTGGGAACCAGTTCTCAAAAAGAACCAGTTCTCGATTCCCATCCCTACTAATTGTATACATCAGGTATTTGAAGAAAAAAAAAATCACACTGATCATGTAGAGGGCTTCAAAACTCATGTATCAAATATGACACATTTGGTGTTACAGGGTTAAGGATGAATAAATACCCTCTTCTAAAATAGTCCTGAGTACACCTTGGAAGAGACACTCCATTTTGCACATCATTTCCCGTCCACAGCTGCAGCCCTTTACACTTGGACAAGTTGCTCCCTTAACACCTTCCATCCAGTCACACCCACCCACCCACACACTTCTTTGTGGCGAGGCCTGCAGGCTTGACAGTGATCTCCCTGCACATGTGTGAAGGAGCGTCTTTAGTTACCCTCCCCTGCCTCTGCACGCCTGCACACTGGTCCGAAAGGTTATTTTGGGCATCAGAAGTACCCCTGTAACTCTGCGCTTCCAGCCTGTGGCGAATAATAGGAGGGGCCAAGACTTTACCCTCCCATTCTGTCCCTCTGTGTCGTTCCCCATGCCAACTGACCGGGGATTTCCCTCCAAAGCAGCAGGTTCCCTAGGCCTCTACACTGCAGCTTTAGCTTGAATCTTCACTTTGAGACCATGGACAACAGTCCTCTGCAGGTGGTAACCGTCCCTACAGCCCCCTACCCCGACCAGAGACCAGGCACCAGTGGGCTGAGGAAAAGGGTCTACATTTTCCAGTCAAGGAGGAACTATCTGCACAACTTCATCCAGAGTATCTTCTCCTCCATTGACCTGCGTGACCGCCAGGGATCAACAGTGGTGGTAGGAGGAGATGGACGCTACTTCAACCGAACAGCGATCGAGGTCATTGTGCAGATGGCAGCTGCAAATGGGGTCAGTTTCTGTGGCATGGAGTGTGGATTTACTTTCCCCTGGGTGTGGGTTTGTTTGTGTGTGCATGCTGTTAAGTGTGTGTGTGTGGGCGCTCACGTGGACAAACGTGTCAGTATTTACACATCATGGCATCTATGTCAGGGTCACCTGCCCTGACACCTTTACGACGGTCTTGTCACTTGTACCACCGGTGGGGAAAATAAACAAACATTTTCAGTTTGTCTTGTTTGTTAGTTTCAGCATGTCTTAATGAGGATACAGACACAAAATATAGAGAAGTGATGACTTGAAATCAAAGTTTACAATTTATTTGTTATCCTTCTAATACTTGGGAAAACCCTGATATATTAAACTCTCAGAAAATACAAGCAAACACATATTTTATGATTAACCCTTTCATGCATACTGGTCACTACAGAGGACAGCTATTCTACAGCTGTTCCCTTGTATATTCATAGATTTTGTTGTTCTTTTCATTGTTTTTTTGTTTTGTTTTTTTTTACACATATCTTTATTAAAGTTTTAAGACACTACATATCTTTTCTGACATGAATTGGTAACATTATGCAGATCTCTCCTGAGCATAAACCCCCAGAATCACAAGCCCTCCCCATAGTTTTCACACAATTTATCAGTAAATACATGTTTCTGTGTGTCAAAAATTAAACGTGTGGTGTCCAGCTGAGTGGATATTTTTGCAATTTCATGAAAAATAGGTTCATGAGAATGTTTTTTTTTTTCATTATTATTTTTTTTTTAATGTATTTTTAATTTTTTTTTAAAATTATTTTTATTATTATTTATTTATTTATTTATTTATTTATTTTTTTTCAGAAGAAAATTTTCAATAGCATTGTTTTTTTCATGCCTAAAGAGGAATAAAAACACTCGGGAAAAAATGATGATTAAGGTTCTCATAATTCATGCATGAAAGGGTTAAATTAACAGTGTACACAAAAGTACATCCATAATCTTCCCTGGTCTGTGCATGCTTCATCTGTTTTAACTATTTTTTACCTCTGCCAAATGTTATGGTGGAAGTTATGTTTTCATCGGGGTCTGTCTGTCTGTTAGCAAGAATACTCAAAAAATTCTGGACGGATTTGGATGAAATTTTCAGGAAATGTTGATAATGGCACAAGGAACAAATAAAATTTTTGTGGTGTTGGGTGTGTGTGTGTATGTGGGGGGGGGTTGATCTGCCTTGGTGGAGGTCTGCGCTCTCCAAGTGCTTTTCTAGTTTTTTTTTTATTGTTATCTGTCTTACTTGCTTTCTTTTTAATAAAGCACTTTGTGACTCTGTCTGTGAAAAGTGCTCTATAAATAAAATTTACTTTACTTACTTTACTTTACTTACTTTTTCTTAACTTCCCTTTTAATCATATTTATTGTACCCTGCTCGTAGCACTTTGAGGTTTTTAGCTAAAATGTAAAGTGCATTGTAAATAAAATGTATTATTGTTATAAAAGGTTAAACATTTCAGCCAATAAAAACCTTGTATATGAAAGCACTCTTAGCTTTTATAATGACTTTATAAGAAGTTCTGAGAAATTAATCTGAATTTACAAAGGAATTGTTTTAAGTAATTTAGTAAATAATGCATTAAGTTAAACTGCTACGAAATAAAACATTGCGTTTCATCATGTATTATCTTTTGCATTAATTTTCAGGTTGAAATGGATGAAAATTAAATTCATATTTGTTCTACAGCAATTATTCTATAGGTGAAATCATGCCCTGCAGGCTCAAATACAGACTTTCAATAATAAGCACAAGTTAGAATTCTACTCATGATCGCATCAAGGTAAAAGACATAAAAAATTAATGACTGGAGTCTGATGTCAATAATAATGGGCAAAAAATGAAATTGTTAGACATTTCATCCATAGACCACAGCTTCTAAACAGTTCTCTTCAAACTTTGTGCACTTAAGTTTGTCCCCATCACACTAAATTATAACACATTTAAAGGATTTGTAAAACCTTTTAATATGAGGGGAGCAAAAAAACAATGTTCTCCCATCATCAGATAAATGTGGAAAACACTCAAAGCCTCAAACTTGGCACGGTAGTAATGTATGTATTAAACATATTTTTGAGTAGTGGTTGAAAAACAATGCAAGAGGCTGAAGTGATGAAAGTGAGACATAAAAAGAGAACATGTTATGAAAAATTAAAGCATGAGTGCTGCCGTTCAGTCATTAATTCAGTGTTGTAGTCAAAGCTCCAGGCTGTAGTGGTCTTGTCTTGGTACTGTTTTGACATTTCAGTCCCATTTTGTTTTCAATCCTTCCAACACCAGTAACGAGCTCTGGGTGAACCCATGGTTTAAATTACATAATCTTTGAACTTCTGATGCTCCCACCGGCAGAAAATATATTTAAGGGGAAATGAAATACACTTACACATGACAGAGCTTGCTTATGATGTGCCGTTACTGCTGCTCATTAAATGAAATTCTAGCCCTTGTTACTCTTTGGAAGTGATATGAAACACAAACCTGACATTTAATGGTATCCCTTCCCCCCACCTCGTCAGATAAAATAAGACTAGGTGTGTGTATTGGCAAGAATCTGGTGATACGATACTAATCACAATACTGGGATCACGATACGATATATCACAATATATCATGATACTGTTAAAAAGGAAATTTTTTGTTTGTTTCTTTTTTAAAAATCATTATTTCCTTGAATTGAATTAGATGAGAAATATGCACAAATACTAAACACATTTTTATTTGATCACAACAGGATCTAATGCTATATCACAAAATGTTCCTGTGTTCAAACTGAAATTCTGTTTTACAGACATTACAGTTTAAGATCCTGTTCAAATGTTCATATTCTATGAGTTCAGAACTAACATCAGAACATTATTTTTGTGCAATCCCAACAAAGAAACTAACATTATTTAATAAAAGAGTGTTAAATAATAATAAATAAAGTATAAACAAAAAACAAAAATGAACCTCCACAATATCTGCATTTGAATAAATGCCTAAAAATATCGATACAATACTTTTTAATATCGCTACAGTATTGTGAAATGAAATATCACAATATATTGCAGAACCAATATTTTCTTACACACTGTAAAAAAAAAAATCCTGTTGTTTTTACGGAAAAAAACTGGCAGCTGTGGTTTCCAGAACAATACTGTAAAAAACACATCCAACTGTAAACATATTTATGGTGTAACATGTAGATTTAACAGTTTAAACATGTAGATTTAACAGTTTATACATGTAGATTTAACAGTTTATACATGTAGATTTAACAGTTTATACATGTAGATTTAACTGGTAAAGGTTCTGCACTTATTTAGCACATTTTCTACACCTTCATGGTGTCCAAAGCACTTTCCAAATCCACCCAACTGGGAACAATTCAGGGTTCAGTGTCTTCCATGGACACTTTGACATGGACAGTCGGAGCCAGGATTTGAACCACCAACCCTTTGGTTATTGGACGAGCTGCTCTACCAACTCTACCAACCCATTCATTTACAAATTTAAAATGTTACATTGTTAAATGTTTACATTTTTATAACTTTATATATATAAATAAATAAATAAAAAGCAAATACGCTGTTATTTCAACATTATGGTCTTGCAGTTTAAACAGCACCGCATTGTTTTTCAATTTACAGTATTATTTTCTAAAAACAATAGAAATACATCATTTCTACATCCAAATCTGGTTTGGTTCACATACTCTTCCTGTAAGAACTACAGCTATATTTGATTTAATCGTTAACATAAAAATCTTTTCAAATAAACAACTTTGCATTGTATTGTCACTTACAGTTTTTTTATGTTGTAGTTTTACAACTTTTTGGTGTTAATTCCACCGTCATTTTTTACAGTGCACCCCTTAATAAGACACACAATCATACTGGCCAACTCAAACACACCTGTGTGACATTTCCACAGGTGGGTCGTCTGATCATTGGACACCATGGGATAATGTCCACGCCGGCCATCTCCTGTGTGATCAGGAAATACAAAGCCATCGGCGGCATCATCCTCACTGCCAGTCATAACCCCGGTGGACCTGATGGAGACTTTGGCATTAAGTTCAACACTGCAAATGGAGGTATGGTAACTGGAGAGGGGGAAGCATGCGGGGGCGTCGGCCAAGTGAAAAATAGTAGTACAGGACAAGTCAGAAAGATATTTAACAAGGCTGGACAGGAGCTGAGGCAGATATGTGGCATGGACACAAACTGAGGTTAAGACAAAGATGAAGCACAGCAAAGAGAAGAGCACAGCAAATAAACTGAACAACACTGATCAGCATATTGAAAGTATAGACATATATACCGAGATGTAAATGTGATCTACAAGTCTTGATATTTCACTCAGGCCCAGCAAAGGAGGCTGTCACCAACAAGATCTTCCAGATCAGCAGAACCATTGAGGAGTTTGCCATCTGCCCAGGTCTCCGAGTAGATCTGACGACCCTGGGCAAACAGACATTTGATCTGGAGAACAAGTTCAAGCCCTTCACAGGTGAAATCTAACATTAGTATGTGCACTTTAACCCAGGAGAGGATATACGATCAAAAAGAGTGGAAACACTGGGCCTCATGCAACAACCACTCACATATTTCTTCCTGAATGCCATGCTCGAGTGATTTATGAGATTGTGCAGCATTTATCTTCTGTTTTTCAAGACCTGCATTATTGGAGGAATCACGCAGTATTTGCTGTAATTCAAAATCACATTTATATTTTATTACTAGTTCGGCCTTGCTCACTTAACAATTCACTGCTCACAATGAAAAGGTGACATTCATCATCGGTTATGAGGGTTATTTAAGGTTTCCTGAAGTATTAGCTGAATCTGACATGACACACTCACATGAGCACATCATATTTAATATTTTATATACAGGGTGACACAAAAAAACGGGAACTTTTTAACAATCCAATAAAACCAAGAGTGATGGAAGAAAAATATTTTATTCATAGTAATTGAAACCTTAAAACATGCCATTTAAGAAACAACTAGAAGCACTCGGAGAGCACAGACCTCCGCCAAGGTTGATCAGTGCCCCCCCCCGTGGGCCCCCCCACCCCCGATCACCACCAAAATTTAATCATTTCTTCCTTATCCCATTTCCAACAAACCCTGAAAATTTCATCCAAATCTGTCCATAACTTTTTGAGTTATGTTGCACACTAATGGACAGACAAACAAACAAACAAACAAACAGACAAACAAACAAACAAACAAACCCTGGCAAAAACATAACCTCCTTGGCGGAGGTAATGATGGAATTTTCATTTTTTTTAAATTACTTCCTGTAGATGGCGTCCTCCTGTACGAATGCATTCTTGAAATCTGCTGTTGAGATTCCTCATTGACCGCTGCAACATCTCAGCTGGGATACTGTGAATTTCATCTTGAATTCTCTGTTTTAACTCATCCAGAGTTCTTGGTCGAGTCGTGTACACTTTACTCTTGAGATAGCCCCAGAAGAAAAAATCACCGTTTTTATAAAACATTTTTATGGCTAACGCACGCTGTTGCCCGTTCCACTGATCCATGGTAACTAAAATGGGGGTGTGTTTACTTGCTCAAGGTCACCGTCTCGCAGTGCTGCCACTTGCTCATGTCTGCCAATACGCACTTCAAAAATTCCCGTTTTTTTGGGTCACCCTGTATTACATTTTTGCTAAATTTGTAAGTTGGTGTCTCCAGGCTTCTTCACATTTAACCCACTTCACCCATAAAGACCTAAACAGCCACCGACGACCAAAACCATCTACTGATTTAAACTGTTTAATCCCTGATGATTGATTAATCCATGTAAATAATTGGTGTAAAATGCAGTTTGTCATGTTGTCATGGTCATCAGATATGACTCATTTGGACGTTCAGAGACTCCACAGTTAACGTGGAAACACCGTCATCTTCTACAACATTGATTCACCAGTAAAACCCATGGAGTTGGATCAATGACAGTGGATGGACACACTTGGTTTATGTTCAGTTAATGAGATATTTTTTGCTGAAAAAGTCACTTTTTCTGAAGTTTTCTCTGTTTTTGATATAATAACCCTCAACTTTAATCTGAACTTTTATGAACATCTACATGAACAGTGAATTAAATATAGGAAAATACTTGATGTTCACTGAAAAAACACAAAATACAGAGGATTTGTCAGAATAAATTATGATAAATCAGTTAAGCAAAGTTAAACATAGAGAGCAGAATATTTTGGAACTGGTTCTTTAAGGGTTAATTCATCATATGTACTGTACCTTTTTTTCTCTCTTGCTTTGTTTAGTGGAAATTGTGGACTCTGTGGAATCCTACGCTAATCTGATGAGGAACATTTTTGACTTTGCTGCTCTGAAGGAACTTCTTTCTGGCAAAAACAACATGAAAATAAGAGTAGATGCCATGCATGGAGGTAAGAGAGTATTTTACTGTGAGTTATGTGAGTGTTAATGAATTAAAAAAAAAACATTTTACATTAATAGATCTTAAGAGAGTTACTGCTTCATTGTTGTCAACTTAAAAGCAAAAAAAAAAAAGTCTGTTTCTTCAGTATCTTCCTCCTCTAAAGCCAAAAAAACATTGTGAACACCAAAACAAAGAACAAAACACACGTGTAATAGTAGTGTGACAAGATTCTTCTCAGAATCCAGCCTCTAAATAGTCACATTTTCCCAGAAATAAAACACAAAACACTGATGCTTATTTGTCACTTGTTTGCATGATGTCCTTGCCAACTTAAAGGTGAAGGACAAGTCAAAACCTCCGTCCAGTCCATCTGATATCTGTTTGTTATTTCAATACCTGGACAGTATCCAAGTCAGTATCGGCGCAGTGATAGTAAATGATCAGATTGACAAAATCTGACAGAAATTTGTGTCGTGACCTTTTAGAAAGGGCAGCTGGAGGATTTGTTGAAACGATGGAGAAGGGGCCGGCAGTCACTGGAACTTGGGAGTAATTTTTAATGATTAGGTTACTAAAGCTATTTCGAGTCTTCCCAAACACTGAAACTGAAACTCAAGCTTGGACTGCTCACACATCCACACTTCCACAACACAATATGAAACCCCTCACAGGAAGTCACAGTGTACACCGGTGTTTTTCAACCTTGGGGTCAGGACCCCACGTGGGGTCGTCTGGAATTCAAATGGGGTCGTCTGAAATTTCTAGTAATTGATTAAAAAAAAAAAAAAAAAATTACTAATAAAAAATATAATGGTTTTTCTGTCAAATGTTCATTGTGGTCGGTTTCAGATGCTGCAGCTCTTTCATAACACTGGTCAACAATAAATTTATTGTTTAAGTTTTTTGAGCTGATTTAGGATCATTTTGGTGTGCTGAATCCAAAAATCACATTAATTTTGCTCAATCAGGTCAACTTTCTGAACTATGCTACATATTGGCTTTTTAACATATTTGCTTACATTTATGGGCATTTTCACATCATATGATACAAAATTCTTTCATATATCTTGCAATAAACAAGTTCTGAAGATTTTACTTTTGCCAATTTATGATTAATGGTTTTTTTAATATTACAGGTGAATGAAATGGCTTCGACTAGAAGATCTTGCAAAAATAAGCCTGACGCATTCTGCTACATCTGCGGTGAAATGAATTTTTTTTCTCTTAAAACCTATTTTGGGTGAGAACTATATAAAAAAAATCAACTGATAAAGTCACAAAAATGTAATCAATTTTGTGAGAAGATCAAATTTTTCAAAATCAAATTAGCAAAAAAACCTGACCCGATTGAGAAAAACAGATGTCATTTTTGGATTTAGTGGTGCAAAATGGTCCTAATTCAGTTGAAAAAACCTAGACAACTTGCAAAAAACATTTTTTTGTAACCCAGTGTATTTCATAGTTTGAATTCAGGGTGAGTCACCTGTGTTATGATGGAACATACAGCTGGAAATGTTCTTATTACACAGGTGGAAAACAATGAACATGGATCATCTGCCTTGTATGATTCTCAAAAAGCATCCTCTGTTGTATAGTACACACTATAATACAGTAGTATTATAGTATAGTAGTAATATAGTAGTATACAGTATGTGTAGATGTATGAATTTATCATTGGGCAACACAAAAAGGACAAGACAAACAGAATATCTATATAATATAATATAAAGGTTTCACACAGTTAGACTTATGCTAATAAATGTGTCAATGTCTACTTTCGCAATTAAAAAAAAAACACATTTAAAGCTGTTTTAGACGATGTATAGTCGAAAAGTTTATAAAATGCATTCTTTAATAGGTCATCTAAAGCAGTGTTTTTCAACCTTGGGGTAACCTGAAATTTCTAGTAATTGATAAAAATAAAACTTACAAATAAAAAATATATGGTGAGTTGAGAGAGACAATCCCAATACATAAAAGACATGACAAACTATAAAGCTGAAACTGCAGCACTGTGGTTCTGTTTATCTGTCAAATGTTCATTGTGGTCAGTTTCAGATGCTGCAGCTCTTTCATAATTCATAGTTTCAGTTCTTGTTTGTTCAGTATTAATTGTCAGCCTTGTAAATCCAAGCTGGACTGACTGTACATATCCTGACCAAGGAAAATCAAATTCTCACTTTGTGCAGTAATCTACACCTGGATTTTCTGCCTCCGTCCATAATAATATACATTATATAGACTAAATGTCCTCTAAAATTAATGTTTATTTGCAAAATAGTATAGCAAACTATTTCATGATCCAAAAAAAAATTAATTCTTGCAAAAAAAAAAAAGTCTCTGTTTTGAATGTCTGGGATGGCCAGAAATTTGTGATGTTAAAATGGGGTCACGAACCAAAAAAGTTTGGGAACCAGTGATGTACACTCTGTAAAAGGCAAGCTATTATAGTGAAATTATAGAAAAGACAAGTGCAAATTCTTTAAAAAAAAAAAAAAAAAAAATCATACATTACTATTGTTTGATAATTGTTTTTCATGGAAATGTGTGGAATCCATGTTCAATTTTTTTTTTTTTTTTTTTTTTAATTATGTGGATAAAATGTATACTGTTCAAAGTAAACTTTTCCTTAGTTATTTCAATAGAAGCTATTGTTGTCAAAAGCAAATGCAGGATTTCCATTTTTTAAGTAATAAAGATTATGAGTCAAAATACTTCTTGCAAAATAAGGGTTTGGTGTTTTACCACAAAACACTCCCACAATCATTTGAGATAAACTCTTATATCTTATGGCTTTTATGTATTTATTTATTTATGTATTTATTTAATTACTTTTAACTATTTGATTTTATTGTTTTATTTATAGCATTGTTGTAGTTTTATACTTATTTGTTGTTTTTAGTGTATTTCTTTTAGCTGTTTTTATGATGTGTAGGACTTTGGAAATGTTCTTGTTATTTTTAATGTGTTATGTAAATACGGTGGATTGGATTGATCTGATATATTCTGTAACCTATGCTACTCAGAATTCTTGGCAACCTTATAGATATGTTTGACCAGACAATTCTTTCAGATGGAACTGAAATAACTTTTTTCTGCTTCCTAAAACAAAAGACTATATTATACACTGAAGTATTTAGTACTTTTATGTCACCGTTTTTAATTGTACATCTGTTTTTATGTCTTTTTAATCTTTTCTTATATTTTAGTCTATCATTTTGCTTTCGTATTCTTCTGTACGACACTGTTTTAATTGCACAGCTGTTTCATGTCTTTAATCTATTCTTGTATTTTTCTTTCATTTTGGGTTTTTACCCTGTAAGTCTCTTTGGAAAAATGCATCTGCTAAATGCATAAATGTAAACGTAAGTACAGTGTTCATGTAACCTTGTCTCTGTCTGTTCTTCAGTGACTGGACCATATGTGAAGCGAATACTCTGCGAAGAGTTGGGTTGTCCTGCTAATTCTGTCATTAACTGTGTCCCGCTGGAGGATTTTGGGGGTCTACATCCAGATCCAAACCTCACTTATGCTGCAGACCTGGTTGAAAGCATGAGAGATGGGCAATATGAGTTTGGAGCTGCATTTGATGGTGATGGGGTATGTTTTAAACCTTTTTTTTTACTCAACTTATTACTCTTATCCCATATCACATTAACCCTTTCATGCATGAATTATGAGAACCTTAATCAAGATTTTTTTTTTTTCCTGAGTGTTTTTTTTCCTCTTTAGGTATTAAAAAAACAATGTGACTGATTTATTTTTTTTTTTTTTTAATGAACCTATTTTTCATGGAGTTACAAAAATGTCCACTCAGCTGGACACCATGCGTTTAATTTTTGAAGCAAAGAAACATGTATTTACTGACATACTGTGTGAAAACTAGGAAATAAATGTTTTTTTTTATGTTGCTAATCTGATGTTTTTTCACATTTTAACATACTATAATAGTAGTTGTTACTCACTCAAATAATGTGCAAAAAAACAACAAAACACAACAACGTAAAAAAAAAAACAACAACAACTGTTAATTACAGTCTAATAACAATTAGCAATTGATTTACACTCAAATTTAAACTCAAGCTTGGACTGCTCACACATCCACACTTCCACAACACAATATGAAACCCCTCACAGGAAGTCACAGTGTACACCAGTGTTTTTCAACCTTGGGGTCAGGACCCCACGTGGGGTCGCCTGGAATTCAAATGGGGTCGTCTGGAATTTCTAGTAATTGATTAAAAAAAAAAAAACAACTTACTAATAAAAAAATATATGGTGAGTTGAGAGAGACAATCCCAATCCATAAAAGACATGACAAACTGTGAAGCTGAAACTGAAGCATTGTGACTGATTTTTTTTTTTTTTTTTTTTTTTAATGAACCTATTTTTCATGGAGTTACAAAAATGTCCACTCAGCTGGACACCATGCATTTAATTTTTGAAGCAAAGAAACATCTATTTACTGCCATACTGTGTGAAAACTAGAAAATAAATGTTTTTTTTTATGTTGCTAATCTGATGTTTTTTCACATTTTAACATACTATAATAGTAGTTGTTACTCACTCAAATAATGTGCAAAAAAACAACAAAACACAACAACGTTTAAAAAAAAAACAACAACAACTGTTAATTACAGTCTAATAACAATTAGCAATTGATTTACACTCAAATATGTTGCTGCAGATCAGGTTTATCAAGAACAGGAATGTTACAGTAATAGTATGAATTGCAGTGTATTATGGGATGGTGCATAAGTATCCACTGTGTTGGTTGATATGCAAGTAAAACAACAAAATCCATAAAAATACAAGAGACCAGCTGTAGAATAACTGTCCACTGTAGTGAGCACTGTGCATGAAAGGGTTAAACTTCCTACTCTTTCTGTTTAGATACATACTGGACATATCATCTCTTCTGACTCTGGTGCCATTCTTGACTTCTAACCTGTTTGTCTGCTGACTTTCTAGGACCGTAACATGATCCTGGGTAAGCACAGCTTCTTCGTCACCCCGTCTGACTCTGTGGCTGTGATTGCTGACAACATCTTCTGCATCCCATACTTTCAGCAAACAGGGGTGAGAGGCTTCGCCCGCAGCATGCCCACAAGTGCAGCTTTGGACAGGTAAAACTTAAGCCTGGCTTTCGTATCTCTATTGAGCCACCAATATTAACAGTTACAGTCTTTACAAGTTTCTGGAGTATCTGTGCATTTTGTAGGGTGTACAAATGCGAATAAGGCTCAATATTAACCTCCTCAGACCCAGCTATGGGTTTTCTATCAACATTTGTGGACAAAAGTTTCACTACTTTATACAAAAAAAAAAAAAAAAGAAAAGAAAAGAAAACTATCCACCAGAAAGGACATTCCATAAAAATGTCAAAAACTGCAATCTCAAAAAACTGTTGCATTATGATATTTCCAATATAGGAACTTATTTAATAAAAAACAAAAAAATCTTGTACTTTGCTAACATTTCCCGGGTCTTAGGAGGTTATATATAATTAAGTGCACACAGTTTACTATCTGAGTGTCTTATTGTTTTGTGTCAGAGGTTGAGTATCTTTTTTTAAGATGTCTTTTGTTTTGTATCCTGCAGAGTAGCCAAGGCAACAAAAATAGAGCTATATGAAACTCCCACTGGGTGGAAGTTCTTTGGGAATTTAATGGATGCAGGTCGACTGTCTTTGTGTGGAGAGGAAAGTTTTGGTACAGGTACTGAATATCTTTGTTTTATTAGTATTTCTATCTATCTATCTATCTATCTATCTATCTATCTATCTATCTATCTATCTATCTATCTATCTATCTATCTATCTATCTATCTATCTATCTATCTATCTATCTATCTATCTATCTATCTATCTATCTATCGTTCTGTCGTTCTATTGTTCTATCGTTCTATCGTTCTATATATCATTCTACATATCGTTCTATCGTTCTATCGTTCTATATATCATTCTATATATCGTTCTATCTATCTATCGTTCTATCGTTCTATATATCATTCTATCTATCGTTCTGTCTGTCTATCTATCTATCTATCTATCTATCTATCTATCTATCTATCTATCTATCTATCTATCTATCTATCTATCTATCTATCTATCTATCTATCTATCTATCGTTCTATCGTTCTGTCGTTCTATTGTTCTATCGTTCTATCGTTCTATATATCATTCTACATATCGTTCTATCGTTCTATCGTTCTATATATCATTCTATATATCGTTCTATCTATCTATCGTTCTATCGTTCTATATATCATTCTATCTATCGTTCTGTCTGTCTATCTATCTATCTATCTATCTATCTATCTATCTATCTATCTATCTATCTATCTATCTATCTATCTATCTATCTATCTATCTATCTATCTATCTATCTATCTATCTATCTATCTATCTATCTATCCTTTTTTATTTTTATTTTACTGCACTGAATATCTTTGTGTCTCTTACTGAGATCTCTCATTTCTTCTTGTTAAAACTGACTTTTTCCTTAATGAGGCCAAAGGATCAAAGAACAGAAAGCCTTGTGTATTTTACAGACTGTAATGTCAAGCAATATCATGACTCTAGTTTGATTTTTAGTAAGTAGTTAAACAACAAAATATCCATGTAACAGACAAACTGTGCAGAAAAATCCAAAGCTTCATATGTAACCCTCTTCAGAGCAAAACATGAGAGTTATTGGACTTTCCTAATCATTGTTAACATACCAGGTGGAGACCATATCCGTGAAAAGGATGGGCTTTGGGCCGTGCTGGCATGGCTGTCCATTCTGGCCATCAGAAAGCAAAGTGTGGAGGATATTCTAAAGGACCACTGGCAAAAATATGGAAGGAACTATTTCACCAGGTGAGTTTTGTGGTTTTATAATTACTGCATTAAACTGCTGCATCACATATGAAACACTGCAACACACATTAAAAATATCATTATAGCAAAAAGCACCAGAAGAATGACCAGAGTAACTGAATTATGTCTGAGAGGGAATAGCCTGTCATGTTGTTCAGTTGAAATATGACAAGAGTGACATCTAGAGGGGAAATTTGCTATTGCAACTGTTTACTGGCCATAAAATACAGCTTATAATAACCCATAAAGACCCAAACAGTCACTGGTGACCAAGACCATCTACTGATTTAAAATGTTTAATACCTGATGATCTACTAATCTTATCAATGCATGTAAATAATCGGTGTAAAATACAGTTTGTCGTCTTTTCATGGTCATCAGATATGACCCATTTGGACGTTCAAAGGCTCTGTAGTGAACCTGGAAACACCGTCATCTTTTATAACGCTTACTCACCAGTAAAACCCATGGAGTTGGATCAATGACAGTGTTTGGAAACACTGGGTTTATGTTCATTTAATGATATGTTTGACTGAAAAAGTCACTTTTTCTGCAGTTTTCTCTGTTTCTGATATGATAGCCTTTGACTTTACTCTGAGCTTTTATGAACATCTACATGATAAATGAATTAAATATAGGAAAATGCATGAGTTACACTGAAAAAACTCTAAATAAAAAGGATAATATTACAAGAAATGCTGATAAAACACTTCAGATCATCACTCATTTGGGAAATGCCACAAAACTAGGATTGGGTCTTTATGGGTTAAATGAAGAAATGCACATAAACTGACACAGTACTGTGCAAAACTCTGTGGCCAACATTAGGTTTATTGGTTTAGTAAAGTTCTAATAACCACACATATGCATTTCTCAGTCTCTGTATTAAGATATAATCTGGATATATGAGAAGTATGTACAACAGTAAAAACAAAACATTCAGAGCAAAAAACAGCTTCTATAAACCATAGTTGTATTATTTAGTGTGACCTTCCCTTGCACTTAACATGTCTATAACCCTTTTGGTAATATGAGATTTATTTCATTAATTGTCTGAAGTTTTATACCAGGTTTCATTCAACTCATGTCAGATTTTTGTAATTGTGCTGCCTCTTGTCATTCATTCATTCTTTCATTGGTCACACTAAATAGAAACTTTAACCTTTAGAACACATTTAGTTCAGTTTTTGTGTGTCTTTTAAGGCTGTGCACATATTCTGTATATTTTCTTTTTGTAAATGAGGCAAAGATAATGATAAATAAATATATGTGTCATTTTAACCTTACTTTTGCACTGCACTGTAAATATCATAGTCTCACAGAATGTTCTTTAATTAATTTATTTATTTTGTATGGGTATCAGTACTGAACACGAGACACACAAACTTCATAAAAGTTTGTTTTGTTAAAAAAAGGTTCTTACATACATCGTTTGATGCTGTTTCTTGGACACATCATCAGTGATAGTACCTGGGGTCACAGCGGGTTTTGGGTCTTTCAACTTCAGACCCCCTCACCCAGGCGACTCGACCAGAAGTGATCAGTTCCTGGCCTGTGTCCAAGAAACACTTGCCCACTCCTTGTCCTTCCTGAAATGAAATAAAATGAAATAAATAAATAAATAAGAAATGATTGAATTATCTGACAAATTTGCTCCAGCATATAACAAAGACAGAGGAAAATTTACACAATAGAAGAAATAGGAATAATGAAAAGAAGTACTTTAAATTAGGAGTTGAGATTTTAAATACTAAAACTAATATGAGAATATGAGAGAATATGAAAGTAAAACATACATGCACACAATATTTTATCTATTCATTTAAAAATGGAAAAACAACAGTTCGTGCAAATGTTGTCACGTACAAAAACAAGTGCAAAAGCATGAGGGAGTGCATGTGTTTTTGCTATACAGATGACAAATGAACATTAATAGAACTTTTATTTTGATGGGATACTGGACACTGGCTTTTGTTGATGAGTAGATAGGAAGGAGCTGTTCTTCTGGTCTGAGGTTCTGGTCCTGATGGATCGAAGCCTCCTGCAAGAATGTTTTTCAAAGTTTGTGTTCATGGGTAGAGGGGTTAGCCACAATCCCACCTGAATGCCTTAGAGTCCTGGAGGTCCTGAAGGGGCGCTAGATTGCGGTCAGTCACCTTCTCAGCGGAGTGGATGATGGATGAGGCTGCAGTCTGCCCTTGTCCTGGGCAGCTGCTTCAGTATGCCAGATGGTGATGGAGGAGGTGACGATGAATCAGAAGACTGAGGTGGAGAAAAGCACCAGCATCGTCACTGGTGGGTTGAATCTCCACGGGTTATGTCACAGTGATTTTGTTGTTGTTCGTCCTCTGTTGGGCTTTCTTAATGACATCTTGGGTGTGACTTCTTGAACTCCACAATCATCTCTATAGAGCAATGAGCTTCAAGATACCCACACTGAGACACCAGGTAGTCAGTCTTCTCACCCATCAGAGATCAGCCTAATGATACATAATAATAATAATAATAATAATAATAATAATAATAATAATAATAATAATAATAATAATAATAATAAAAACACTGGTCAACAACAAATTTATTGTTTAAGTTTTTTGAGCTGATTTAGGATAATTTTGGTGTGCTGAATCCAAAAATCACTTTAATTTTGCTCAATCAGGTCAACTTTCTGAACTATGCTACATATTGGCTTTTTAACATTTTTGTTTACATTTATGGGCATTTTCACATTATATGATACAAAATTCTTTCATATTTCTTGCAATAAACGAGTTCTGAAGATTTTACTTTTGCCAATTTATGATTAATGGTTTTTTTAATATTACAGGTGAATGAAATGGCTTCGACTAGAAGATCTTGCAAAAATAAGCCTGACGTATTCTGTTACATCTGCGTGGGAATACACCATTGTACCTAACAGGTACAATGGTGAAATGATTTTTTTCTCTTAAAACCTATTGTGGGTGAGAACTATATAAAAAATCAACTGATAAAGTCACAAAAATGTAATCAATTTTGTGAGAAGATCAAATTTTTCAAAATCAAATTAGCAAAAAAACCTGACCTGATTGAGAAAAGCAGATGTCATTTTTGGATTTAGTGGTGCAAAATGGTCCTAATTCAGTTGAAAAACCTAGACAACTTGCAAAAAACATTTTTTTTGTAACCCAGTGTAACAATAATAATGATAATAATAATAATGATAATAATAATAATAATAATAATAATAATAATAATAATAATTGCATTTATAAAGTGCTACAACGAGAAGACAGTCCAATAGAAAATAAAATACTGTATCAGGAATAAAAGACTTAAGCCAGTGTTTTTCAACCTTGGGGTCAGGACCCCACGTAGGGTCACCTGGAATTCAAATAGGGTTGCCTGAAATTTCTAGCAATTGACAAAAAAACCCAAAAAAAACATTACTAATAAAAAATAAATGGTGAGTTGAGAGAGACAATCACAATCCATAACAGACATGACAAACTGTGAAGCTGAAACTGAAGCACTGTGGTTTATCTGTCAAATGTTCATTGTGGTCGGTTTCAGATGCTGCAGCTCTTTCATAATTCATAGTTTGAGTTCTTGTTTGTTCAGTATTAATTGTCGGCCTTGTAAATCCAAGCTGGACTGACTGTACATATCCTGACCAAGGAAAATAAAATTCTCACTTTGTGCAGTAATCTACACCTGGATTTACTGCCTCTGTCCATAATAATATATATTATATAGACTGAATGTCATCTAAAAATTAACGTTTATTTGTGACATACTATTGCAAACTATTAAATGATCAAAAACAAATAAATTTGAGCAAAAAAATGTCTCTGTTTTGAATGTCTGGGGTTGCCAGAAACTTGTGATGTTAAAATGGGGTCACAAGCCAAAAAAAGTTGGAAAGCACTGATTTAAGCAAAACAAAACAAAGCAAAACAAAGCATCATGGTGGCCCATAAAAAGCCTGTCTAAAGAGGAATGTTTTAGCCCCTTTTTGAAGGAGTCCAGGGGCTAAGGAGCTCTGAGGTGGTCAGGGAGGGAGTTCCAGATACGAGGGGTGGCAGAGGAGAAAGCCTGGTCTCCCATGGTCAGAAGTTTAGTTCTGGGGAGATGGAGGTGGGGAGACTACGGGTGGAAGTGTGAGGAGTGAGGAGACATATGCAGATGAACTCTACTCATTCCCCAGAGGGAAACTCACTTTTTTCATTAGCTCAATAAAAAGCCAGACAGAACGTGAACCACCTGCAGGTATGGTCAGTCATGCTCAGTGGGACAACAACCCCAGCAGGACCACTGGACTGATGGTGTTGAAAGCTAGAGGGGTCCAGGATCAGGAGGTTGAAGCGCAAGGCCATGTTTACTGTGTCGGCTACAAACCTGTTGGCTCTTAAGACGAATTGAAGAGGATCCAGGAAGGGGGTCAGTGATATTTTTGAGGCAGGACAGCAGAAGATAAAAGTGGATTAAGTGACCTCATGGCCACTGAGGTCAGGGCACCAGGACTGTAAACATTAAGCCTCGTGGTCCTCGTTTTGGAGACAGGAATGATGTTGGAGGGTTGAGGGTCCTCATATGACGCGTTAAAAATGTCACTAGAGACAGCTGAAGTGCACAGTACCTCCAATGGTGGATGAAGTCTGGTCTCGGGGCTGTCCCATTAACTTTCAAAGGAACTCAAAGCGACAGTTTGGCATCCAAGCATAAGTAACTGGCACAGCAGGGCTTTAGGCTTACAGATGCTCATCCCCCTCAGTCATTTCCTTATAGAAACACACGAGTCACTGACTGTGAACTATGGATAGAGATTCTGTGTACTCACATTTACCTTGTCTTACATCCCTAAAGTTGAGTTTTGTTGGTTTTATATACAGTCGCGGAAAAAATTGTTAGACCACCCCTTCTTTTCTCAAATTTCTTGTTAATTTTAATGCCTGGTACAACTAAAGGTACATTTGTTTGGATAAATATAATGATAACAACAAAAATAGCTCATAAGAGTTTTACCAGTGCTACTTTTGTGGTAGTTCTCAAATGAATTTTTCTCTCTATTTGACCTTTGTTAAGTGAATCCATTTATTAAAATATTATCCACTGTATTTTGCATTTTTTCAGTGAAAATCATATATTTTCCTATATTTATTTCACGGATTGTGTAGATGTTCATAAAAGCTAAGATTAATGTTATAGGTTACTATATCAAAAACAGAGAAAAAGTGGAAAAAAAGTCTTTTTTTTTTTTTTGTGGGCTCAGCTGGCTGACAGGCAGCTGTCTGTACCGATAAGGCAGCAGCCGACACCAACTGTACTCCAACTGTACAACAAAATCTATCATTAGCTGAACATAAACCGAGTGTGTCCATCCACTGTCACTGATCCAACTCCATGGGTTTCACTGATGAATCAGTGTTGTAGAAGATGACGGTGTTTCCATGGTAACTACGGAGCCTCTGAACGTCCAAATGGGTCATATCTGATGACTAAATTGTATTTTACACCAAGTATTTACATATATTAATAGGATTAGTGGTTTAGAAGTTATCAAACATTTTAGATCAATAGAGGCTTCAGGCTGTTTGGGTCTTTATGAGTTAATTTCAGAGCTGATATCTAACCATTTTCCATGTTTTTCTTGATAATAACCAAAATCGCTTAAGTTCTTACATCAATAGCTATGGCATTGTTCTCTCAAAAACAGTGCTTTTAGGCATTTCTTGTTTTCTTTTCTGTCTGTTTTAGTCACATGATACACACAGGAGTTAGTACTTGATTGCATGACCATTGTTTTTGATGACTTTTGATGGTCTAATAATTTTTTCCACAACTATATGATGTACAGATTGAATGGCACTTTTAATTTTGTTGTACTTATTACAATGACAATAAAGATATTCTATTCTATTCTATTCTATTCTATTCTATTCTATTCTATTCTATTCTATTCTATACTTTATCTCTCTGAAACTGCATCAGTCAATAGACTTGATCATTGCTACTGAATGAACGCTGTAGGACATTAAAAAAATGCTGAACTTTTCTGTAACATTACTGATGTTTTGCTGCAGATACGACTATGAGAGTGTAGACATAGACGCGGCCTGTGAAATGATGGAGGACCTGGAGATTATGATCGCCGACAAATCCTTCGTGAAGCAGAGATTTGCTGTTGAAGATAAAATCTTCCAGGTGGAAAAAGCAGACAATTTTGAGTACACAGATCCCGTCGACAGCACTATCTCCAGGAACCAGGTACATCTATTCATCCTCACAATGACAAGACTTTTTTTTTGTATTTATATAAATGATGGATGCATCCGGTGATTACTAGACATTTGGAAAATTTCAGCTTCACTGCCTGGAAATCCTAAGGGCTTCACAGTCACACCCATGCTGGGCTGTTTTCACTGCAGGGTCTGCGGATAATCTTCTCTGATGGCTCTAGAATCATCTACAGACTCAGTGGGACAGGTGGTGATGGAGCAACGGTTCGAATATATATAGACAGCTATGAGAAGGAGCAGATTTTTCAAGATACACAGGTATTGTATATAATCCTCATCAAATCTCAAAGCATCACTAAACAGGAAATTATTTGACCTGCTGCATATGTGATTTTAAAATATGAAGCATTCACAGAACAATGGATTGTACACTCAGAACTTCCACTGATGCATGAAGTTGAAGTGGTAAAACCAGAAACATTAACCCATAGAGACCCAAACATCCACTGGCCATATATGGCTCTTGGGGCTCCATGTGTCTTTATCAAAACACATATGGAAATGATTTTTTTTTTGTTTTTGTTTTTTTTTAACCATTTTGCTGTTATTGTTGGAACCATTAAGTCATTCTGATGTTTTACAGTTGTAGAAATGTAAACTTCTCTCCAAATGAATGCAAAAACAGAAGTACTAGTAGCAGCAAAGATTACTTTTTATTTTATGACAGAGTGTATTTAATCTGTATACTTAAAAAAAAAAAAAAAAAAAAAAAAAAAAAAACATTAAAATGTATTCATTTATTAAAAAAAAAAAGGGGGGGGGGGGTTACTCAGAGATTATTGTTGTGGGTTTATCATAAAATACCAAGAAGGGGCACCATATTTTGTAAAATTTATTATCTGATCCACGAACAGTATGTCTGATCTTCTCTAGACTCATGCAGGACATCATGTCTCTGAGCCAATGTGAAAAACTTTGATTTAATCTTGACATATTCTTTACTAACTAATTCTAAAGAGCTTCTCACAGAGTCACCACTTTGAAGGAAAACATAATAAGGATTTTTTGGCTCCATATTTTATATATATATATATATATATATATATATATATATATATATATATATATATATATATATATATATATATATATATATATATATGTGTGTGTGTGTGTGTGTGTGTGTGTGTGTGTATATATGTGTATATATGTATATATTTAAATTTATGTCCAAAAAGGGCTCTTTAGATAGTAAAGGTTGCCAACCCATGCACTAATCCTATCAATACATGTAAATAATTGGTGTAAAATACAGTTTGTCATCTTTCATGGTATATGACATATGGCATATGACTCATTTGGATGTTCAGACGCTCCATAGTTACCGTGGAAACACTGTCATCTTCTACAACATTGATCCACCAGTAAAACCCATGGAGTTGGATCAATTACAGTGGATGGAGACAGTTGGTTTATGTTCAGTTAATGATAGATTTGACTGAAAAAGTCCCTTTTTCTGCAGTTTTCTCTGTTTTTGATATAATAACCCTCAATTTTAATCTGAGCTTTTCTAAACATCTACACAATCAGTGAATTAAATACAGGAAAATACCTGATTTATACTGATAAAATACAAAATACAGAGGATAATATGACGAATAAATGCTGAAAAATCTCTTAAGAAAGGTTAGATATAGTGAAAATGTCATTTGGGAACTCACATAAAGTAACACTGGGTCTTTATAGGTTAATAAAACCCTTCATTACGAACATAAATATTCACAATACCAGAAAGTTTTCACATGGACTGTTGTTCAGACTTTACTTTTCATAGTCAGATCTGCATAATACAGTGCTTATACCTGCTTATATCTGAATATTCAGTGCCATATGGAGGCCAGATGCTTTTAACCTCTAACTACATCATCCTTCTTTGGGACAGGTGATGCTGGCACCCCTGGCAACAATTGCGCTAAAGATCTCTCAGCTTCATCACAGGACAGGTCGAATGGGCCCGTCAGTCATCACATGATTCCATCTACATGTTACACCATATTTGCTGAATTAACGCTTATGTTTTTCTTTCCAGTGTTTTTGTATAAATCAAGCTTGAATTCCATGTGTAGCTGAAAAGAAGTCATGTTTTGCATTTTAGGCTGAAATATGTATCGACTGAATGTCTCATTAAACAGCTTTTTACTTTTGGTTTATGTGCAGCTTGTGTTTTTCTCTTAGCAACAAGCAACAAGTAGACCTTGCATTTTATTTATGGTAATGTCATAAAATATTTATTTTCAGATAGATTCGCGGCTGGGGTCTATATTAATGAGTAACTGACAAAAAACACCATGGGGTTTCACACTCAGCAGCTGTCTTGTGATTTTTCAGGGACTAATCATGACATAATAGAGTCCTAATAAGCTCAGTATGTGGTTGAAAAACAGTTTCATTTCCTCTAAAAAAAACTCATTTCAGCATTTCCTGCTCTTGTATCATGTCGCAAAATGTGGCTTTGCATAAGAAAATAAGCTTATGAGTCTCTCTCTCTCTGTAAGGAAACCGCAAAGTAAAACACAGTTCCCCCGTATTAATCATATTTCCTCATGCAACAAGTGATCATTTTCAAAGTTAAGAAGCGGGTGTTTCCTGCCACGAAGCCTCAAATTATTATTTGGCTCATCTGTACTCCCTCATTCAGGCAAATTAAAACTCATCAGTGAGTAACAACCTGAAATTGAAGCTGAGTGTGTGGGGGAGTGACAGCATTGCCAGCTCACTGGAGCGTCCACACACAACAGACACATCTTTCACATTCAAAAATAACCATAATGACACAAGAACAAAGCCGCACACAGAGCCTCACTGTGTTATCAGATCAGGAAAAACTATATTTTTACAGCGTCTGCAATAGGTAATATTTTGAAAAGACATTATTCAACTCTAGTAGCTCCATTATTTCCATCTGGATAGAAGCAGCATCAGTCCAGTAACATCTGGTCCAGCTCTGTGATCACTGATGCTCTTTGAAGTACAGCATCTTTCTAAAACAGTTTCATCTCCACATAAGCCCAAACCTGAACAACAACAAAAGAGAGACACTGCGGTTCAATTAAGGTCAACTTTTTTAAAGGGTTTTGTGGACAACTATCCGGAATTATAATTTAGTTGCCGATTACACAGACTGAAATGTTCCGTAGCTGTCCAAACATGTGCAAAATCTTTAAAAAAAACCAGGAGATTATTTTCTGTATTCAAAATAAATATACTTTATAGCAGGGGTGCCAAACTCATGTTAGTTCAGGGCTCACATACAGCCCAATATGACCTGAAGTGGGCCGAATCATTAAAATAATAACTTAATAATTCATTTTTTCATTTCATTTGAATTATTATGTTATTATTTTAAGGATCTGGCCCCCTTCAGGTCATATTGGGCTGTATGTGGCCCCTGAACTAACATGAGTTCTACACCCCATAGCATAACAATACATAATAATACATAAATAATATCAATTCCAAAATTTGTATGTCTAACTTCTGTTTTAGAGTGAAAAAAGTAAAATTGTATTATCAAAATGTCTACAAAATATCCTTTAAAAAAAATGTGTAAAACATGAACAACCATGAACAAAATAAAATTTATTTAGGAAAAAAAGTGAAATTTGAACAATTTATGTCATTATTTGGCCTCAGCTTCTCATTTTCACATATTCATTACAACTTACAGATCAAAGTGGATCTACAAATGCACAAAACATCTAATAAAAGCCACAATTTTAGTACAGTTACACTTACTTCTCTTTAGACAACATTGATTCACCAGTAAAACCCATAGAGCTGGATCAGTGACAGTGGATGGAGAGACATGGTTTCACATTCAGTTAGCAATATCTTTGCTGAAAAAAGTAACTTTTTCTTCATTTGTCCTCTGTTTTGATATCATTAACTTTGAATTTACTCTGAGTTTTCAAGAACATCTACATGATTTGTGAATTAGACATAGGAAAATACATGATATACACCAAAATATGCAAAATAGCTTTCTCCATTGCAGCTCCAACCCTCTGGAACTCCCTCCCACCTCCTCTCCGACACTGCTCCGACCCCAACACCTTTAAATCCCTTTTAAGCACTCACTTATTTAAGATTTCTTTTAATGTTTAACCCTAATGTTTAATGTTTAACTGTTTTATATTTGTATCCCTGCCTTTGCACCTACTTTTAATCTGTTTTTAATATGCCTGGTTTCTGTTTTTATCTGCTGCATGTAAAGTGTCTTTGAGTTCTACGAAAAGCGCTATACAAATAAAATGTATTATTATTATTATTATTATTATTATTATTATTATTATTATTATTATTATTATTATTATTATATTAAATACAGAGGATAATATCCAATCCAATCCAGCTTTATTTGTAAAGCACTTTAAAACTACTGCAGTGGACCAAAGTGCTTTACAGAAGAATAAATAAAACCAAAATAAAAGAATAAAACACCAGAATAGATTAAAAGACATAGAACTGTATAAAAAAAAAAAAGAAAAAAAAAAAAAAAAAGAAAACAGTGGTGTACAGAAGAATAAATAAATAACATGCAAAAATAGATAAAAAAAAAACCCAACAACATCAAAAGTTGTACAATTTAAAAACAACAAAAAACAAGAACAATAAACCAATACCAAATAAAACAACAGAATAAAAAAAAAATACATTTAAACATCTCACGTGGTTTCAGAAGCAAAGGAGAAAAGATGGGTTTTAAAAAGGGATTTAAAAACAAGAAAGGTAGAAATAGAGAAAAAATCATGTGGGAACTACCACAGAAGTATTTTAAAAAATATATATATATATTTATTGACAAAATATACAAAAATAACAGTATAACAGTGCCTTATAACAAACATGGCATTGTGAATGTGCATCGGCAACAAATGGGAACAATTAAATTTCAAGAAGAGAGAGAGAGAGAGAGAGAGAGAGAGAGAGAGAGAGAGAGAGAGAGAGAGAGAGAGAGAGAAAAGAAACAAAATCAGTCTGCAAGGGGAGGTTAGTTCATTGTTCATTTGAGTCCAGGGGAATGTCACATAAATAAGAGTGAAGTTTTACAGCATTGGGTCTTTTCATACATTTTAAGGATTTCATGTACAGTTTGAGTTCATTTTTGAAAACACAAAAGTTGGGTGGGCATTTTTGACATTTGCTTTTGTGAATACAGAATTTAGCAATACATAAAATCACATTAATAGAGTTCTTCTTTTTTGTTATTTACCAGAACACCAAATGTTCTGTCATCTCTTGTAAAATAATACGTAGATGATGGAAATATTTCTTTTAACCAATTTTGTAATGCTGTCCAAAACACTTGCACCATACGACGAGAGAAAAATAAACGGTCTGTTGTTTCAATATCGGTATTGCAAGAATGTACAACTGTTATCCTGTACATTGAAACGAAGTCTAAGTAACTCTTTTGATGGGTAGATACTACAACAGAGGTAGCACTGGATCTTTATGGGTTAATGGATGGTGATTAATCTTTATCACGACTGAATTTTGCGACATTCCAGACGCTTTCAGGTACATCCAGCAGTTTCCAGCAGTGTTGCTTATTGGGCTACTGTTCCTTTAAGACGGTCACGTGACGCAAAGGAAAACCCCATGGAGGAAGCAGGAAGTTCGCCCACGAAGAAAGAAGTGAACTGATAAACAGTACACAAAGAAGCTAAAGACGCAAACAAACTTACACGTATTTATCGCAATGGCCGGCATTAAAGGTAGGATATTTTATTTTTTCCATGTTAGGGCTTTAATTGACGGTTTGGATTAAGTTTCACTTTCGTTGCTTATACGTAGTTTACTTTTGCTATTTTTTGCTTTAGAAACTTTGTCAACGTAGTTTTCAACGTGTACACCATCGTTTAAAGTATTCCAGCTACATCACTTTTAAAGCATAGTAATGTGTGTCAGATATTAGTTTAGGTATTAGTGGTTGTTTTGTCTGCTTTAATGCATTTCGACTGTTTTTCCTTGCGTTGAAATATTATATCTAGCATACTCGTATAACAAGCTTAACCATATCTGTGTCATTGCCTTTTATTGTGTGTTTTCTCTCTCTTCAGCACTGGTTGGTCTGTCCTTCAGTGGTGCTATTGGCCTCACCTTTCTTCTGCTGGGCTGTGCACTGGAACAGTATGGGTAGGAACTTATTTTTTGACTTATTCATGCTATTTCACAGCTTTGGTTTGTATTATGAAGGACTACAGGGGTGTTTAGAATTTTCTATTGCAGAGATTCAAGGCTAAAATGAGTTCATCAAAACATGTTTTTGTGACTCTTAGCTTGGAATAACAGGAAGTAAAAACTGGAATAAAGCAAATGAAACTAATAACTCCCACCATCTGGATACTATTGTAGAACTTTAATGGAAGCCTGTACCCTGCTTCACATAAAATATATTAAAAAATGAACATGAAAGCAGAGGTAAAATGCTATAATAACATAATAAAACATTGGAGATGTGGACACAAGATGTTTTTGTCCTGGATATTGTTCTTTCTATGTGCTTTGTCAATGTATAAATTGTATATTTTTATATTGAGAAGTAATTATGTTGTTTTTAAAACAAATCTGAAGAAATATGTAATCACTAATGAAACATAAATTAATGTAACTATGTTTTGTAAATGTAAATGTATAAATTGTAATACGTTAATATTGGGAATGGACCCTAGGAAGAATAGTCTCTACTTTGGTAGAGACCAATGGAGGTCCTTAAATAAAGAAATACAGAAAGAAGGTTCAGGGTTACTTTATTTGTACCTGTGGGTAGATTTGTTTTTTGCAGTCGAGGTGATTGCTTTGGCATTACAGCAAGACATACATTGAACATGTTACACAGGTACTTGATCGAGCTTACAGACAGGACAAAAAGACAGGACAAAAAGTGCTCAGTGTTCTACCATTCATCAGTATAGCAGCATGGATAAGTAAAAGAATAAAATAAATAAATAAGGTCAAATAAATAAAAACGAGATGCAATAAAACTCAATAAAAACCCAGAGGAGATAAAAACAGTCTGGGATAAAAACCAGGATAAGAACAAAATTTAAAAATTTGAAGTCACAATAATAATAATAATAAATACAGCAAAGAAATAGAATGAATAACTAAAATAAGTTAATAAAGTGCAATGTCACTATTTCTTCTTGAGCTCAGTGACGGCAACAGGAACAAAGCTGTTTTTATAATGCTGTGTCCTGCACCTTGGGACTAAGAACCTCTGTCCAGAGGAAAGGAGCTAGAATTCACCTCGTAAAGGATGGGAGTCATTATTAAGAATTGATGAAGCCATCCTCTGGACCTGTTTAGTGTACAGGAAATATCACAACTTATAAACCACTGCAGAAGGTCTTATGATTTATGTCTGTAATGTTTACATACTAAGGTGTGACACCCAAATAAAACAAAATTTGCAGCTGTTCATATTGCATACTGTTGTAACCTGACTTCAGAAAGCACCTTTAAAATGAATGTTATCTGCGTGCTTCTATTAATTGATGAAAAAGTAATCATGAGTAGTAATATATTACATTTAGCATGCAACACATTGAGATACAGGAAAATATTTGTGCATTTGAATTATTCAATAGTTGCAGGTAATGGATTTGAATCCTTAGTCCAGTTAAGATTCACACCACTGTAGTAAATGCAGCGTAGAATTGCGAATAAAACATTAAACATTAATCAAATGAGAACACATAAATTGCATTACGTAAATTCAAGGTAAAACCCCGTGAGAGTAGAAGTAGAATATATAGATTACATTTATTTTGTTTGCAAATTATAACCAAACCTGTTACAATTCTTGCACATCAATGTCACAAAGCCAACGCCAACTTTGATAACACTATCATGATTTGTCATTAAATATAAGTCATCTTCATAACTATTTTTGTTTTTTTGCAGGGTGTACTGGCCATTGTTTGTCCTGATTTTCTACGTATTAAGCCCCATCCCAACCTTCATAGCTCGGCGCCTCAGTGATGACACGGACTCTTCCAGCAATGCATGTAGAGAGCTGGCCTACTTCTTAACAACTGGCATTGTCGTATCAGCATTTGGGCTTCCCATTATTCTGGCTCGCAAAAGTGCAGTGAGTACTCTCCTCATTTTTCAGTTTGTAAACACATAGACAAGCAATTTTCCTTTTTATGTGCTCCATTACAGATATATTTAGGGTGCTTTAGTTGAATATGTCTCTCCTACAGATCGCGTGGGGAGCCTGCGGTCTGGTGATGACAGGAAATGCTGTCATCTTCCTCACCATCCTTGGCTTTTTTGTTGTGTTCGGAGGTGGGGACGACTTCAGCTGGGAGCAGTGGTAGAGTGCCGTCGGACAGCAGACAGACAAAAAGAACAGATGATGAATGGATGGGTGGGTGGGTGGGTAGGTGGATAGATGAATGGATCTTTTGCAGACTGAGGGGGTTAGTGTGTCCTGCACTAAGTGGGGGATGATGTCCATGTAGAAGCATCAAAAAATCCAAATTTCTGATTGTGTTTTAATGTTGATATCAGTTCTAGGGAGCATCAGGATCGTATACTACCTTATGTGCCCTATTAAAGTGCCTTGAGTGTGGGACCAGAGACACTAATAATGCCTAAACCCCTCTTATGCTGCAATACCATCGCTATCACCTATTATCACCTTTACCCATGTATTTTTAGCTTGTGTTGCCTTTGTTCCAACCCCCAAATCACTCTCCTCATTGCCACTCATGGCTATTCCATTACGTCTCAGTTAATCAGCATCATAAAGGGATCCTAAAGAGTAACTCTATTGTAATATGCATCGCAATGCTCATCTGTCCTTATCGTTCAAGGTAGGAATGGTTTTACCCAACTATGGCTCGCTTCTTTTTAGCACTGCTGCTGTAAAAATCATTATGGCAGGGCAAGTTATCTTAATCCCTGCTCTCTCACAGCTAGCTCTAGGTACCTAATCAGGTATGGACATGCTATATTTATGTAGATGTGTTGTGTTTTTTAGTTTTCATTTTGAAGCGTGACTTTAAAGCCTTACTTTTTGTTCTGGTGCAATTGTTTACATTCTCACCAAAGATCAATTCAGACTGCAAAATTTGACAAGATCCACCACTGAAGTGTGGGTTTTGACCTGTGCTGCGCAGCACTGTGATCCGTAAAAAACTCTCCCAAGGCTTGAGAAAAAGTTCTCTTTAGTGAATATTGTTCATCAAAGGATATATGTTCAGTTATTGTGCGAACAGTCTAAACATAATACCCACTGTCCTTTTTATATTCCTGCAGATGACACAGAATATCATAATACTGACAAAAACATGTTTTGAATTTGTGTGTTATATTTTTATGTATTAAATAAAAAATACATACATGCATATTTTAAGCCATTTAACTTCGCAAGTGCCTGTCACACATGGTGAATATTTTTGATGGAAAGGAAGAAAAAATTCTGTTCAAGATTTTAATAAGTTTTGTGTTTCACAATCAGGGGCCGTGAAAGTCTGGAACTGTAAATCAATTTTACATCCTTCTGTTCAGTTTGACTACTGTCATTAGGTGGCTCTCTATGAGCTTCGTTTGTTGAGCCCACTTCATCAAGACCATCAGAAATGTTTTGACAATGTAGTTTCAAGTAACACACTGTATATTAAGTGCTTTCTTTGGTTCCCGATTCACAATAGCTTTACATGGGATCTGTTATTCTGTTTGTCACACTATTGCATTTTCAATATTCCCTCAAAACACTAAAGAGTGCCTGAGAGCGCTCAAATGTTATTTTATTAAAGCTCCTGACTGCATTTTGTTTTCTAACAATTAAAACTGTATATATATATTAAAAAAAAAAGTCTTACTGTTTAATCTTGAAACAATGAGAACTGTAACATATATGAATGTTAGTGGACAGAGTACGTAGAACTTAATTTATCTGGTGTACTTCTCTGTGGGCAATGCTGATGGATGATGCACTCAAACAGACACCTGCACACTATTTATTCAGTCCAGCAGCGGTCATAATGAGCTCAGCAGACCCTCCCACGTGGCAGAGAATGGAAAATAAGGAAAGGTGTGGCGTAGGTGAGTGTGTTTTTGGGGTTAGGCGTACTTCTGTGGCCAGACCGTAGGCATGATTGGCATAAAGAAAGAAAGAAAGGTGTCAGCAGTTGATAAATAATTTATATTTTGTACAATATTCAACGTGCAGCATATAAAAGAGGCCTGTTTTCACTCACAGACGATTATTTTTGCAAAAAACATCTCGGGGTGGTTCACTTTCTAAACAGACAGACACTGATATTGAATAGAGATTGGCAGTGTTTCCAGTTATGAGTGACCTGTGAATAGAATAGAATAGAATAGAATAGAATAGATCTTTATTGTTACGGTTCCAGGAAAATCACTTTAGAAGCTTTGTCTCTTGTTTAGCATCAAACAAAGTGCAAAAAGACTAAAAATATCACACAATTATACTGAAAAATATTGACAATATACACAAAAAGGAATACTAAAATATACAAAAACCTAGCTCTGCCTTTTTCTTACAGACTTATCTTTTCATATATTTTATTTAGATAGATAGATAGATAGATAGATAGATAGATAGATAGATAGATAGATAGATAGATAGATAGATAGATAGATAGATAGATAGATAGATAGATAGATAGATAGATAGATAGGCTTTATTACAGACTCATGGTCCACATTAAAAAGCAAACAAATAAATACAAACACAATTAAAAGAACCCAACATAAAATAGTATTTGTTTTTGGATAAGGATACAGTTGCAGAAAAAAAAATGTTAGACCACCCTTGTTTTCTTCAATTTCTTGTTCATTTTAATGCCTGGTACAAATAAAAGTACAGTGTGTTTGGACAAATATAATGATAACAACAAAAATAGCTCATAAGAGTTTAATTTCAGAGCTGATATTTATCCATTTTCCATGGTGTTCATGATAACCAAAATCACTTCAGTTCTTACATCAGTAAATATAGCATTGTTCTGACAAAAACAGTGTTTTTAGGCATTCCATGTTTTCTTTTCTGTCTGTTTTAGTCACATAATACACACAGGACTTAGTATTTGATTGCACAACCATTGTTTCTGATGACTTTTGGTGGTCTAATAATGTTTTCCGCGACTGAATATACAAGGTAAAATTAAAAAGAAGGTGCACGGGTGTTGATTATTGCACTGAGGTAGGGTGAGTATTGAGAAAAAACCAACAAACCAAATATTACCAATTCAGATATAATCAAAAAATCAGTCATCTAGCTGTGTACAAATGGAGGGGTTTCATTTTTTTTCCTCTCATGTGTGTCAGGAATTTACAGTCTGCCTCATCAGTTTGCTTTTAGGCTCAGTGCACTTCCTCTGTAAACAGAAGGATCCCACTCATGCAAATGTATTATTGTTTTTATGATGAGCGTATGTGCTTCCCACATCCAGCGCCTGCACTAAACAGAGGGAAGTACAGCGTGTACGGACCGAAATACAACAGAAGTTAACAGCTGCCCCTGCACACAGAACACACTAATAAGTCAAATGAGTGGCTATATATGACGTGTATGCAGAATTTTAATGTTACGTACTGCACCGAACATTGTGTTACTTTTTGTTTTAATTTAATCTGTCAGTTTAGATTTACAAGTGCATAATTAGTCTGATTTCATTGAGTTTTGTTTAGTTTCATTTATGTTTACAGGTATTATAAGGACAGCCCTGATTTATAGAAGCAAAAAAAGGAAGGATGAAAGAATGTATGTTGTCTAATACAGTTTATACAACCGTTATTTATGTGCAAAGACATGTTGTGCCTGTACATAGTGAATTATTAACAATGAGCGAGCATGAAAAACATGATTTTTACCTTGAGACTACTGAGTTTGAGTTTCATTCTTCTAATTTCTGTGTTTTTGAAAACCTTTTATTTTTATTCCATTTATTAATGTTTTTTTCAGTGCTAGTTTTAATAGGTAGCTAGGTTTAATCACTGTTCAAATTTATTTTAAATGGTTTTTGACCGAGTGCTGCTTTTGTGGCACTTCCAAAATTGTTCTTTCCTCTATATTTGACTTTTCTGAAGTCATTTATCACCATTTATTCTAATATTATCCTCCTTTTTTTTGTTTTTTCAGTGTAAATCATGGCTTTTCCTGTATTTAAGTCAATGATAATGTATATGTTCATAAAAGCTCAGACTGAAGTTGAGGGTTATTATATCAAAACCCCAGAAAACTGAAGAAAAAGAGACTTTTTCAACAAAGATATCAATGACTAAATACGAAAACAAGTATCTCCATCCCCTGTCGTTGATCCGACTTGATGGGTTTTACTTGTGAATCAATGTTGTAGAAGATGATGGTGTTTCCATGGTAACTACGGAGCCTCTGAATGTCCAAATGGGTCATATCTGATGACCATGATAAGATGAAAAATAGTATTTTACACCAATTATTCACATGTATTGATAGGATTAATGGAACAACAGGTATTAAACAGTTTAGATCAGTAAATGGTTTGGATCATTATGGGTTAAAATGAGATACCTATATTACATTAGAGGAGGTTTGTAGAAGCCATTAACGTAATAACGACCTGTAACGTAATAAATTTGCCATATCTCCAAACTAAATGGAAGCACACGTTTACAAACATAGACAATGGTATGATTTGAAACATGTATGACATGGAACTCACTCTTGACGATAGTAATTTTTTTTTTCACTGTTAAGGATTTTTTGATTTTCCATAATTGACCACTAGATGGTGTGACACTGACTTTCTTCAGTTGTCCAAACTTCCTTGCTTCCTTTCTAGTGCACATGTTGAAAGGTAATCCGTGATCAATTTTCTTTGGCAAACAGTTCATTTTGTTGAAATTCTTGCATATACCACATACAATCTTATATATTTAGTGCAAGAGGATATAACATTATTAGAGTGCATTCACAGTTAACAGACTATAGCTAGCTAACTGTTGGCTAGTTATTATCATTATTAACTATTACAGTTTGATAATATCGGGGTAAAAAATGACTATCTTCAAGACTGAGTTATATGTCACAAATGTCATACATATTTCATACCATACCATTGTTTATGCTTGTAAACGTGTAGTTACATGTAGTTTGGAGATAGCTTGAAAGGCTAAGGAGCAGCAGACAGGAAACTTAAATACGATGATATTAATTATTATTACATTATTGGCTCAGTTATTACATTTGCGAAGAATTTTTTTTCTTTTTTTCAGGCCAAAAACGTAACAACCAACCGATAACGTAATAAGTTATTACGTTATTGGCCAAGAATTATAACGTTATTGGTTCAGGACTTGTATTACATTATTGGCCAGCTATTAACCCTTTCATGCGTAGTGGTCACTACAGTGGACAGTTATTCTCCAGCTGTTCTCTTATATATTCATGGGTTTTGTTGTTTTAGTTTCATATCAGCCAACACAGTGAACGCTCATGCATCATCCCATACACTGACATTCCTGTAACTTTCCTTTCTTTTAACTAAATCAATTACTAATTGTTATTAGACTGTAATTAACAGGTTTTTTTTGTTCCAACAAAAAGTTTTTTTTTTTCTTTTACATATCTGAGTGAGTAATAACTAGTATTATAGTATGTTCAAATGTGAGAAAACATCAGATTAGCAACATTAACCTCCTGAGACCCAGGAAAGTGAAATTTTTTGCTTTTTTCCATTAAACAATTGTCTTGATTGGAAGCTGCATAATACAACAGTTTTTTTTTTCCCCCTTTTTGTTTGTTTTTCTTCCCCGAGACATTTAAAAAAAAAACAAAACTTTTATTTATTTATTTATTTTTTAATGGGATGTCCTTTACAATGGACAGCATTTTTTAAGTAAAACTGTCAAACTTTTGTCCCCTACAGAGGATAAAAATGTATTGCTGGGTCTCAGGAGGTTAAAAATGCTTTTATTTAATAGTTTTTACACAGTATGTCAGTGAATACATGTTTCTGAGCTTCAAAAATTAAACAGTGTCCAGCTTAGTGGATGTTTTTGTAACTCCATGAAAAATAGGTTCATAAAAAAAAAAAACCCAGAAAAATCAATTACATTGTTTTTTTTCATGCCTAAAGAAGAATAAAAACACTCAGGAAAAAAATCTTGATTAAGGTTCTCATAATTCATGCATGAAAGGGTTAAGTTACTGGCCTAATACATCTTAAAAATGGCAAATTTATTGCGTTATGGGTCGTTATTACATTATTGGCTTCTACAAGGTTGGCTAAAATATGGTCTTCAGAAATATAAGGATAAATACCAAACATAGTCAGAGTGACTCCACATAAGCCATGAGTGCAAACAAAGACAGGCTGAGAGCTTTTGTGTTCATACACCTAATGCCCTGTTGGCTGAATGGCAGCCAAGACTCTGATCTTTTAAATACCAACATGATGAATAGGATCTGGTGCAAGTGTGTGGAACAGTACAACAGGAAGGAGTGACATAAGTATACACAACAGGATTTTCAAGACAAGTTTCCAGGCCTGGGGACGGATTTCCTAAATGAGGTCTATGAAAACCAGACACAGCCCTTAAGGTGTGAGAGAATGTAATTTTTTTTTTTAACCACATAGTATTTGAAGAAAAGCTGGGAATTGGCTAAATGTAAGAAAGATCCACTGCTGTATAGGTTACAGCAATCACATTTTGAGAACCATGTGAACCAAAAGCTGCATGTGTTAAGTTCAAAGATAAAATGTGACATCCTAATGGGTTACAGCTCTACAATGAGATAGATAATGTTCTACTGAAATCATACTCAACCTAATGTGGTTGAACAAAAGACATAAAGGATAGACTGATAAAGAGAAGGATGGAGATGAAGTCAGTGAAGGAGCCCAGGGACATCCATTCATCTCTTTTCCAGGACAGCTGTTGCCTGGCAACAAAGGTATCAAAATTATTGTAAAAGACTCTGCTGAGTATGGCCTTGAACACAACACAGTGAAACACAGCAAATTATACCATGTAGTACTACGATATATAATGTCAGATAAAGAAACAAAGCGTCAACATATAGCTCAGTAAAACATAAAATTTTTCTTGCTAGAGTAAACAAGATGAAAAAGATGTGAAGTGATGTAATGTATCTTATTCTTGATACACAAATTCTTTAGTGTTTTTTGTATATTAATGTACATATTCTTGAGGTTTTTTTTTTGTTTTTTTTTTTAATATTTTCTGTTTTTATTTTTATCTAGCCAAGAACTACCTCTTGGAAAAAAATTGTTATGTGCACCTAATGACAATAAACATTCGGAATCTTGAATGTAGGTGCAATCTATATTATAAAAGCAAAGTGGCCTCTGTTTGTGTGTGTGTGTCCAGGGATTCACACAAAATCCAGAAAGAGCTGACTGCTGCAGTTTGACTAATGTATTCTTGGTCAAGGAAGATAGTCGCAAAAACAGCAAGTTGATAGGACCAATATTTTGGGAGATATTAGTAATTTTGGAATACCTTACAATCACGTTGCTATCGGCAGAACGCTTTGGCAGTGACTGCTGGACAAATGTAGTACAGCATGCATGAATTCACAACAGCAGAAAAGCTACTATATCTAGAAATTGTGGATCCCTACAGGTCAACGCGCTAGTCTATATTATAAAAGCAAAGTAGCCTCTGTGTGCGTGTGTGTATGTGTGTCTTGAGATTCACACAAAATCCAGAAAGATTTGACTGATGCAATTTGGTGTACTTATGTATTTTTGGTCAAGGAACAGACTAGCGAAAACGGCAAGTTGATAGGACCAATATTTTAAGAGATATTAGGAATTTAGGAATACAATAGCCTTACAATCACATTGCTATACCCAGAATGCTTTGGCGGTGACTGCTGGACAAATGAGGTACAACAACAGCAGATGTGTATTTGACCCTAACGATAAGGTGCTGTGCTGGAAAAATTTGAAAATGACCCTTAAAAGTGCTTGAATTTGACCTTGAAAAATGTGAACCCTGATACATGTTAATTTACAATCACACATAACATTTGATTTACAATCAGCTTTTTCATAAAGGCCTGTCAACTGTGGAGCACATTACCAAATAATATTAAAATAACGATAGATTTTGAAAAGAAGATCTTGAAAAGAAACTAGTTGAGTTGAAAATCAGGAACTGCATCCAATTACGATCATAATTCAAAGTATTTTTTTTTCCCCAGAATTTACTTCTTTTTTTTTTTTTTTTTACAATTCCACTTATATTAGGGGGGGAAACTACCATACAGAAAACTACTTAACCCTATAACGCCAAACATATCATATTTGATACATGAGTTTTGAAGCCTTCTACATGATCAGTGTGATTTTTTTTTTCTTGAAAAACCTGATGTATACAATTAGATACATGCAATACACAGATAATCCGCTGGGGGGAGGATTTTGTTCACCAGAGGCCTTTCCAGGGACACTTCAAGATTGCCATCAATGAGGAAGGAGGCAGAACTTTGCCAATTTTGAAAGGAATTACCAATTTATTCAAGTTTTTGTTTGTTCAAAAATAATATTTGAGCATTGAGACCTGATGTATCAAATATGATACAAAATTGAAACTCATACATGGAAATTGATATTTGAAAAAAAATTTTTTTTGGTTGTTCAGAAGGACTAACAAAGGCCCCAGTTTCAAAGAACTGGAATTTTCTGTCAATGATTTAATGGTTCAGGCTTTACAGTATTAATCTATTATGTTGAGGGAAAAAAGCAGTCCTGTAAATCAAAGTAATGGCTTAAGCCTTATTCATATGGGTCTAGTACAGTGTTTTTCAACCTTGGGGTTGCGACCCCACGTGAGGTGGCCTGGAATTCAAATGGGGTCACCTGAAATTTCTGGTAACTGATAAAAAACAACAACAACAAAAAAAAAATAATAAAAAATATATGGTGAATTGAGAGAGACAATCCTAATCCATAAAAGACAAACTGTGAAGCTGAAGCACTGTGGTTCTGTTTATCTTTCAAATGTTGATTGTGGTCAGTTTCAGATGCTGCAGCTCTTTCATAATTCATAGTTTGAGTTCTTGTTTGTTCAGTATTAATTGCCAGCCTTATAAATCCAAGCTTGACTGACTGTACATATCCTGACCAAGGAAAATAAAATTCTCACTTTGTGCAGTAATCTACACCTGGATTTTCTGCCTCCATCCATAATAATATACATTATATCGACTATATGTCATCTAAAATTAACATTTATTTGCAACATAGTATAGAAAACTATTAAATGAAACAATTTAATTTCAGCAAAAAAAAATGTCTCTGTTTTGAATGTCTGGGGTCGCCAGAAATCTGTGATGTTAAAATGGGGTCATGAGCCAAAAAAGGTTGGGAACAACTGGCCGAGTATACCCTGGGGACCTCCGCTGATCTCTAAATTAACGTCCACTTCTGTGCTTCATGTGGTGCATTCACACATTATAAGTGAAGTCTGTATTTTATGCAAATTTGCTGGCATTATCCCCCAGATCTGATGTCAAGGCTCACTATTAATAGGGTATTACTCACAGAGAACAGTCATGTTATCATTTCATCATCTTCTGAGACTTTGCTCCTCTGAAGGATTTACGTTTCCTCTTCCACTTTTTAGTCTCCATGCTTTATTGTGAAATCTTCCTTCTAAATTTTCAACTACAATACTGTGAAGACATTCAGCCTCCACCGTTCTCTGGAAAGAATAAATGCATGAAGGAAAGAAAAATTGCAAATCAGTCATTATCACAGAGATGAAGTATGATCACAGATAACCTCCATAATTATGGCCGTGGTGCAGCGTGGCTTTGAAGGTTGGAGAAGCAGCATGTGAATTAAAATGACTGCCAGTTTGATCTCCTGGAGTGTTTAGTTAAGTTTATTTTTGCACAGATAAAAAGAAAGGTAAGAGAAAACCAATACAGTGCAGGAAGAGGCAAAACAACCAACATGCTTATCTGAAGCCTCCACCTCAAAAAAAACAAAAAAAACAAAACAAAGAAAAACATTTATATGATACAAATAACTTATAAAACACACAAGCTTAGTGAAAGAAAAATATGCATGGTTTAACAACAAATATATGCACATACATATAAAACAGTGATTTAAGACAGGGAGTTTACAGTAATTACTCCTAGTTGAATATGACTCTTTTTTTCTTTTTTGTGTTTATTATTACCTCCGCCAAGGAGGTTATGTTTTTGCCAGGGTTTGTTTGTTTGTCTGTCTGTTTGTCTGTCCGTTAGTGTGCAACATAACTCAAAAAGTTATGGACAGATTTTGATGAAATTTTCAGGGTTTGTTGGAAATGGGATAAGGAAGAAATGATTAAATTTTGGTGGTGATCGGGGGTGGGGGGGCCCATTTCCAACAAACCCTGAAAATTTCATCAAAATCTGTCCATAACTTTTTCAGTTATGTTGCACACTAACGGACAGACAAACAGACAGACAGACAAACAAACAAACCCTGGCAAAAACATAACCTCCTTGGCGTGGGGGGGCCCACGAGGGGGGGGGGGGGGGGGGGGGGGGGGGGACTGATCAGCCTTGGCGGAGGTCTGCGCTCTCCGAGTGCTTCTAGTTATTTTTGCTTCCTTGAATTTTCTTTTCTATATTATGTTGTGCAAAGAAGTTCATTAGTAGCAATCAGGAAGCTTGTATCATTTCCATATTTGAAATAAATCAATAAAAAATAAAATAGTAAATAATCTATTAAGCATGTTTTAAAACTTTTTAAAGTTAAACAGTTATTTGCCATATAGGAAAAGTTGTTCTGTAACTTGACACCCCTAGATCTTATTGAAAATTGTCCTCTACTAGTTAAAAGTTTTAGAAGATGGAGATTTGTGGATTGCCAAGTTAAATAAGCATTAATCTGTGAATTTACTATAAAATAGCTCTTAAAATGCTCAGGAATATTTCCTTTGCTTGATTGTATCTGATGAATAAAAACATAGGTTTGAAGAATATTAATGTTATTTATGGTAAGAATCTGCAGCTTTTTAAATAGAGGATTAGATGATGTGTGTAATTCTGACCTTTCTGTCTGACTGTCACAGTAATTAGTGGCTGATGTGCCCTTGAGCAAGGCACTTACCACTCAATTGCTCCCCAGGCACCTGACATGGCAGCCCACTGCTCCTATTCTGCAGTGTGAGGTGTGTTCATGCATGTTCAACTAGTGATGGGTTAAAAGCAGAGGGGCAGTTTCAGTGTGCTGCCCCCCCCCCCCCCCATTTTTCTTTCTGTATTAATTTATTTATCAGGAACATTGCAGTGAAACATGGTGGACATATAGAATATCTGATATTGTACATAAAGAGTATATAGCATTGAGCTAGTTAGCAACTTGCATCCTTCATTGGGCTTTTCAATAGAAAAATACATTTACAGTATAAATGACAATAATATAAAAACTATATAAAATCCCAGCACACTCACACATTCACAAAGAGATAAAAAAAAGACAAAGAAAGAAAGAAAACAGACCTCAGCGAACATTTTTGAATATGCTCTATGAGTCTTATGTCTTGTGTTTATGTGTTTTGTTCATTTTCTTCTGTTTTGATATTCATATTCCAAATAAATACATCAATCAGTCAATTATACAAAAAGTGGATATGTTCGAGTTTATTTTCAGCCAGTTCTTACCATATGCAGTGAATGTTTTAACATGTATTATCAGTTTTATTTCATTTCCATTGTGTTCCAGATGTAACAACCCTTTATGGAGAAAACTGACTGTCCAGATGTGGTCCCACAGTAGGATATCTTACAGTTACAGTGACTCTATCTATCTATCTATCTATCTATCTATCTATCTATCTATCTATCTATCTATCTATCTATCTATCTATCTATCTATCTATCTATCTATCTATCTATCTATCTATCTATCTATCTATCTGTCTGTCTGTCTGTCTGTCTGTCTGTCTGTGTATATATATATATATATATATATATATATATATATATATATATATATATATATATATATATATATATATATATATATATATGTACAGGGTGGGGAAGCAAAATTTACAATATTTTGAGGCAGGGATTGAAAGACAGTGTATGACCAATTAGTTTATTGAAAGTCATGAGAATTTATTTGCTACAAGAAAATTGACATAATAGAAAATGTTTTTATTCTATGTGTCCTCCTTCTTTCTCAATAACTGCCTTCACACGCTTCCTGAAACTTGCGCAAATGTTCCTCAAATATTCGAGTGACAACTTCTCCCATTCTTCTTTAATAATATCTTCCAGACTTTCTCGTAATAGTTTTGCTCATAGTCATTCTCTTCTTTCCATTATAAACAGTCTTTATGGACACTCCAACTATTTTTGAAATCTCCTTTGGTGTGACGAGTGCATTCAGCAAATCACACACTCTTTGACGTTTGCTTTCCTGATTACTCATATGGGCAAAAGTTTCTGAAAAGGTATGGATAATAGTGTTAGGTATGATTATGACATCAATATATGTTTGGTTTCAAAACAACTGACGTAGTGCCTGCTGAGAAAAAACAACTAAATGTTCATTGTAAATTTTGCTTCCCCACCGTGTACATATATATATATATATATATATATATATATATATATATATATATATATATATATATATATGTGTGTGTGTGAGAGTGTGTGTGTGTAAATGTAAATACAGTTGCAGAAAAAAATATTAGACCATCAAAAGTCATCAAAAACAATGGTTATGCAATCCAGTACTAACTCCTGTGTGTATCATGTGACTAAAACAGACAGAAAAGAAAACATGGAATGTCTAAAAGCACTGTTTTTGTCAGTACAATGCCATAGATATTGATGTAAGAACTGAAGTGATTTTGGTTATTATCAAGAAAACCATGGAAAATGGATAGATATCAGCTCTGAAATTAAACTTATGAGATATTTTTGTTGTTATCATTATATTTGTCCAAACAAATGGACCTTCAGTTTTACCACGCATTAAAATGAACAAGAAACTGAAGAAAACAAAGGTGGTCTAATAATTTTTTCTGGGACTGTATATACTGACAAAAATTCTTCTCCGAATAAAAATATGGCTTTTACTTTGTCAAAGTAAAGTTAAAAATTAATAAGTGTCTGAAAATAATGATGCATCTCATTATGTTGAGTTACTATATTGTTTTTTGTTTGTTTGTTTTTTTAATCATATTTTTTCTTCATTTCCAATTACACAGGATCTTCTTGTTTTTTTTTCATCACCATACATTCCACCTGAAATGTCTCTTTGTCCATTTGCAGACATAGGCTAATAAATCCATCAATATGGTTCACTTCATTGTTGTTATAGCAGTGAGACAATCAACTAAAACACATCAGGGAGTCGATGAGAGACAGAGAGCCCCTGGGCTTGAGGCTTCATCTAATTGAGGAGACAGATCCATAACCCTGTTCTGGTTTTGGGAGTCAGATGGATGTCGGATGTAGGCAGCGGTGGGGAAGGCAGGGGGCGTGCGCACTGACAGCCATTGGTAAAGAGACGGATTTGCGTCGGCTGTGTCAAAGCCAATCGATTCGCTCTCGGGGTCTGAAAGGGGAACGAGCGCGAATGGCACAAATGGAACCTGATAAAAGGGGAGAGAGCTTCAGAAGCGCGGCAGTGAAAGGCAGGACCACACGGAACCGGTGCGCCACAGTATCCGCCTTCGGGAACGCCGCTGGAACATCGGTAAGACTTTACGCAGCGTGCGCCTTAGCTCTGCGAAAAAAACAAACAAAGAACCTAGGATTTGTCTTATCATATTGAATTTAGCGTTTTCTGACTTTATTCACACTGATGCTTTGTATTCACCCGTTCTTATTCTCGTGAGATTTTAAAGCCTGTATCCTGTATCTGAAGTTTTTACGCATGTGGAAATGTGCGCTGGTGTTTCCAAAATAAGAGTTTTGTCGTTGCTCAGGTGTCGTAGCATTGTCAGCTTTGCCATACGAGCTGTACACAATTTATTTTTCATAGAAACATAATCACGTGTCAGATAAACCCATTCCCATCGAGGTCCTTTTTGGTTCAGTTTAATCACGTAGGATTTTTGTACCTGTACGGAGACTGTGTGCTTTGTCTCCTCCAGGGATCTACCGTGGGGGGGGGGGGGGGGGGGGGGGGGGGGGGCGTTCTGTGTTTTGACAGTCCACTCAGGTTTCTGGGTATCTGATCTAAAGATGAATTTCTAAACAAAGGATGTGCTGCTGGGTTGGATTCAGCCTACAGGAGGGTTTGCATTAAGTATGATGAACAGGTCAAACAAGGTGAAAGCATTCACTGTGTGCAAGAGGGAAACAAAGAAGTTGGACAAAAAAACAAAAAAGTGAGTTTGAGACATTAAAGTTGCAGGTTGTTCAAGGTTGGAATATTTATTTGTGAATTTACATGCAACCACACTCAAATCTGCCGGTTTTAATACACATTCATTCAACGCCTACACTGTAAAAAAAACCCAAAAAAAACCAAAACGGTATTATTCTGACAGCAGGGGAGCCGAAAAAATATTGTAAAATAACGGAAAGTAACCATCTCATAAAAATACAGTAATTTTCCATAATTAAAATAAAGTTTTTTGCCTTAACTTTACATGAGATTTTGCTTCTTTTTTTTTTTTTTTTTTTACTTTTTAATGTTTAATAAAGAATATTTACATGTATTAAAACAATAAAATTACCTATAAAATATATATATATATATATATATATATATATATATATATATATATATATATATATATATAATTTTCAATGAGACTAAGTTGTACAATCCACTGATAAAAACTGTATTTGGACAGTTTATCAGTGCTTATACATGTTATACATTCACAAAAACACATTTATTCAACATTTTTGTTGTGATACCTCCCGTAATTACACAGAATATTTGTCAATTAACAAACAAGTCTTGTTAAACTTACAGAACAAATACTTCTTTTATGGTTAATTGTCAGTAATTTTATCTCGATTTTTTTTTTTTTTTTTTTTTTTTTTTTTTTTTTTTTTTTTTTTTTTTTTACAGTATTAAACTTTAAATTAACAGTTTAATCTCATAAGTAGAAAATAAATATTTGTTAAATTATGATACATTTGCGAATGTATTTTAACTGTATTTTTCTTTGAAAAAAAATTTTCTTTTATAAAATTGGAATTTTTTGGCTTATTCACCGTCACGGTTTTTTCATGTTATTTTCCATTTGACATATAAAATCACATTATATTTTTGTCATTTCATTGATATTTTCCTGTATCTTAAAATACAGGAAAAATATGTAAAATAAACATTGAAAATTCTGTTAAATTACAGATTTTTTTTTTTTTTTTTTTTTTTTTTTTACAGTGTAAGATAATATTTTCAGTCAAATGAAGTTAACAAAGACTTCTAAAGGATTTATTTCTGTATTTGTTTGCTCAATATCAAAAGAAAAGCAAGACAAACCACAGAATACATTAAAAATGTGCAAGTAAAATGGAAAAACCTCAGACAGTTAATAAAATGAGATAAACCAAATAAGCATAAGCAACTTGACAATAAGTGGAAAAGGTAGTAATGAGAAAATAGCTAAGATTGGAATATAATAAGTATGTAAGGTGCTTTATATGGATGTCAAAGTGAGATTTATTTGAATGCATACATGAACACAAGATAAATTAACCATCATAGCCAGGAGGTTGGTTTTATTCGAGGAGTAATTGGAATATTTATGTAACTCAGATGAGATGGGAAATTTTTCATGATCTAAATTTTAGTTTGGTGTGTGCTGAATGTTTCAAACTAGAATAAAACCATTGCTTCATAGATATATATTTAATAACATCCACCATTGTATCAAGATTTTGCTCTCTGAAAATAATGTAAAATCATGCAAAACTGAGATCATTCCTGTGGAGACCTTTTGTTCTCAACCTGTTTGCTTTTTGTAATATATCAATTGTGAATATGTCCGGCTTTCCTCAATTAATGTAGCTAGGAAACAATGGATTAAAATCGTAAATGGTCCATAACATTGGAAAAAATTAAGATTTCGCTTTTCGTCCATATTGCTCAGCTCTACCATTACAGTATGGTAATGAAACTGAATGGTTAGTTATGTAAGCTTTTCTCACTTTAACCCTTTTATGCACACTGGTCACTACAGTGGACAGCTATTCTACAGCTGTTCCCTTGTATATTCGTGGATTTTGTTGTTCTTTTTGTTGTGTTTTTTTTTTTTTTTTTTTTACACATATCGTTATTAAAGTTTTAAGACACTACATATCTTTTCTGACATGAATTGGTAACATTATGTAGATCTCTCCTCAGCATAAACCCCCAGAATCACAAGCCCTCCCCATAGTTTTCACACAAAACATCAAATATCAAAATATCAGTAAATACATGTTTCTTTGTGTCAAAACCTAAACATGTGGTGTCCAGCTGAGTGGACATTTTTGCAACTTCATGAAAAATAGATTCATGAGAATTTGTTTTTTTCATTATTATTTTTTTTTTTTTATGTATTTTTACATTTAAAAAAAAAAAAATTCTATCTATCTATCTATCTATCTATCTATCTATCTATCTATCTATCTATCTATCTATCTATCTATCTATCTATCTATCTATCTATCTATCTATCTATCTATCTATCTATCTATCTATCTATCTATCTATCTATAATTTTATTATTTTTTTTTTCAAATGAAAATTTTCAATCACATTGTTTTTTTCATGCCTAAAGAGGAATAAAAACACTCAGGAAAAAAAAATTGATTAAGTTTCTCATAATTCGTGCATGAAAGGGTTAAATATTTTAGTTTTTATAAAAAAAATTTTTATGCTAATCAGTCAAATCAATATGATGATTTGTAGCTGATCAAATGCATTGCTCACATTAACCCGTAAAGACCCACTGTGACTTTTATATCACTTCCCAAATGAATTTTTCTCTCTTTTTAACCTTTCTTAAGCAATTTATCACTGTTTATTATAATATTATCCTCTGTATCCTCTGGAAATTGTGTGATTTCCTAGATTTAATTCATTGATCAAGTCAATGTTCATAAAAGCTCAGATTAAAGTTGAGGGTTGTTATATCAGAAACAGAGAAAACTAAAGAAAAAGTGACTTTTTCAGTAAAATTTATCATTAACTGAACATAATCCAAGCGTGTCCATTCGCTGTCATTGACCCAACTCCATGGGATTTACTGATGAATCAATGTTGTAGAAGATTACGGTGTTTCCACGGTAACTACAGAGCCTCTGAATGTCTAAATGGGTCATATCTGATGACCATGAAAAGATGAAGAACTGCATTTTACGCCAATTATTTACATGTACTGATGGGACTAGTGGATCATCAGGTATTAAACAGTCTAGATCAGTAGATGGTTTTGGTCGCCGGTGGATGTTTGGGTCTTTATGGGTTAATACTCAGGTCTACATTGTAGATATAGTTGAATTAAAAGGAAAAAAAAACATTGCTGGTCAAACATTCTTGCACTGCCTTCATGTGTTCATCTGTCAGTTTGTTTATTTTGTTCCGGCATGTGATTTTTGCATCGAAAAAGTGCAGCAGAAAAATTATGAACCTTTGTTTGCACTGGTCACGCCGATGTAGTAATGTAATTTCTGCCCAGTCACATGGACGGGATTGTCGCCTGCAAACCATATGTTGCAAGAGCAGTATCTGTGATCTCCCCCGTCGTCTATAATGTTCCAATGTTGCTTGGAATTAATATCAGTGGAACTATAGAGGCTTGTGACGGCAGCAGATGGACGTGAACATCTGCTTAACCATCTGCTTAGACGAGACCCAATCAAAAGAGTTCCATCACAAAAATGAAGGAAAAAAAAAACACAGTCTTGGAGTTTTCTTGTTTGAGTTGCTTTAACTCAGTGTTTTTCAACCTTGGGGTTGGGACCCCACGCTGGATCGCCTGGAATCCGAATGGGGTCACCTGAAATTTCTAGTAATTGATCAAAATAAAAAACAAATAAAAACTTAGTAAAAAATATATGGTGAGTTGAGAGAGACAATAGTGACTTTTCCATTGGACATCTGCGCAAAACTTTACCGATATTGACTAAATGTTGAAAAACAGAAGTGCATAATGTTGTTTTTTCCATTAAATCACAAATGCTATGATTTGTTTATTTATTATCGCGAGATGGCACGAGAAGTCATTCCGTAAACATGGCGATGAACGTAAATATGGTGTTGATTGACAGATATATTCATTATTATTATATATTACCCCTCTATCTCATACTAAATTAAAAAATGACTGGGTTTCCTGGTGTGTCCACACATACCGCGACATGTTTACTCTTCTTCTTCGCTTGTTGTAATGTACGTCAACATCCATTTTTTTTAATTCACCTGACTTTAGTTGTGAAAAAAAGGTCTTTCCGTTTCAGTTTTGCATGATATACCATTTGCGCTACTCCTGAAAAACCACCTCTTGCCAGCGCAAAAACTTTTTATCGAAAAATGAGACTTTTGGCAAAATTGTCATTTTTCCATTACGTAAATTTTTATGCACAAGTTATATTTGCGCAATTTGAGGATCAATGGAAAAGCGACTAATGACAGTCCATAAAAGACATGACAAACTGTGAAGCTGAAACTGAAGCACTGTGGTTCTGTTTCTGTGTCAAATGTTCATTGTGGTCACTTTCAGATGCTGCAGCTCTTTCATAATTCATAGATTCAGTTCTTTTTTGTTCAGTATTAATTGTCAGCCTTGTAAATCACAGCTGGACTGACTGTACATATCCTGACCAAGGAAAATCAAATTCTCCCTTTGTGCAGTAATCTACACCTGGATTTACTGCCTCTGTCCAGAATAGTATACATTATATAGACTAAATGTCATCTAAAATTAACGTTTATTTGCAACATGGTATAGTAAACTATTACATGACCAAATTTATTTATTTATTTTTTAAATTCAAATGTTTTTTTCAGAAAAGTCATACAAAACATTATACACGACATCAACCACACCAAGTACACCGTTCTCTTTTTTTTTTAAAGAAGGAAAGAAAAAAAAAAAAGACAGTAAAAATGACATCAACAAGCCCGTACATCTACCCAACCACACATGCAGGAAACAAGACAAAAAAAAAAAAAGGGGGGGGGGGGGCATAAATACATTTGTATGTATACACACAAGGCAGCATTCTTAATCATAATGTAAAGAAAAAAGAAATAAATAAAAAGAGCCTAACAGTGCACATGTACATTAAGCATTCAGAAATTCGAACACAAAAGGCAACCGTGAACATAAGAGTAGCTCAGAAAAAAAAACACATAAATAAAATTTTAAAAAGAAAAACCTTGAGGGAAGAGAGTTGGTACCATCTTCTATGTTCAGTCAAAGTCAGGTTTGCTAAGGTTATATATGAAATCCAAGGCGCCCAACATTTTTTAAATTCCTCTTGTTCAAGTCGTAAAGAAAATGTGAGTTTTTCCATCACAAAAAATTTCGTGGATCACAGCTATCCAATTTTCAAGTGTAGGAGCTTCAGTAGACATACATCTAAAAGCAAATTCATTTTAACAAAACAATGTCTGGGGTCGCCAGAAATTTTTTATGTTTAAATGGAGTCATGAGCCAAAAACGGTTGGAAACCACTGCTTTAACTGCTTCCTTCTTTCACTTTCTCAGGCCCCTCAGGCTTGTTCCACTTCATTGTCTGAAGCGCCACAGTTACAATATTTGTCTGTGTGTGTCATCGTGTCATGATCCCTCAGTTTAAACACATTTTCCTGAAGTCCATCTCATAGCGTTACAGTCGTGTTTGTGGTCATGTGGTTTGATCTCAACAGGCCACTGTTCTTTTATTCTCAGTGAGTCCTGAAACAACAGAGCACATATGTCCAGCTTTTTGCTAAAACCCAGGGCTGCCAGACAGATGACTCATTTACTGGCCGGTTTAGTGGCTTTACTGGTGAAGTGGTTTCTATACTGACATTTCTCTAGCTGAATGCTGACGTTTTGCCTCCAACTGATGAATACATTCTGTGTTTGTGCTAGGCATTTAGGTTTTTCAGACTGGCTGAGAGCTCGTCACACTGGGCTGCGATGAAAAACCAGCTGATTGTGAATACAGAATGCATTGTGTGTGCGCGAACGTGCATGCGTGCAGCTGTTTACGTGTGTGTGCTAGAAGGAAAACTGAGCGGTGATTGTAATAATTGTCACGTATTTAGAGAACCGTAGTGATTGTGCTAGATTCCTAATGTGAAAAGGCAGAAAGTAACAGTTCCTCTGTTTTTAAAAGTGACTTCTTCTCATAGTTGCATCTGCAGTTTTTTTACCCAGCCTGGGAAATCATGTATGAGTGTCTCTGCTGTCTGCTGCTCCTCAGAAATGCACTATTATCAGGGGCCCTCAATGATTTTTTTTTCAATCAAATGTAGTACTTGTGTGAATTTGTGATTGGAAGCCCTCCGCTAGGGATGTAACGATTACCGGTATAACGATAAACTGCGGTAAAATTGCAGGCGGTTAGTATTACCGTTTAAATTCTAATTATCATGATAATTGTGTTTGATTATCGCACTTTTCTGGAGAAAACGCCTATGTAAAGATCTGGTTTTATGTCAAGTATTTGAGCATAGTTTTAATTTATTACAATTTTAATTTTCTATACCTAATATTTGGAACCAATATTTGCTTTTAAAGTCTTTGAAAAGGTTCGTTAAGCATCTGTGTGTTATTTATGCAATAGATTATATACATTTTTCAAATCGGATTTTATATTTTTTTGTGTGTTTTTTATCCTTTTATGTTGCTATAGTAGATTAAAGTGAAAAAACAAATAGACAGATGATATAAATGAAGTTGTGCTGGAAAAAAAAAGATACCAAACATGGGTATAGTAAACATTTTTTTATATATTATATAAAGGCAAAATCAAAAGGACTAAAAAACGGCCAAAATAGGCTCAGACCACTAAGGGTTAATACTTGAATGTTTCTGCAACAGAGGGTATATTGTGCCAATTATTTTATTTTGTTTTATTTTATTTATTTATTTTCAAAATACAACTTGGTTAAATTATTTCAGTGTGTGTATCAGTACTTTTTGAACATTTTGAGCACAATTTCAACAATACTGTGATAATAATGATAACTGTGATAATTTTGGTCACAATAACCGTGATATGAAATTTTCATATCGTTACATCCCTACCTTCCACTGTTGTCTGTGTTTCAAGCTGACAGTGTGTAGATGGGAATCCACTGACTACAACACAGTCATTTAAGCTGTTTCCTTAAAGTGTGGGTGGGAATGTTGTAATTTCCTATCATAAGCTTTGTGGCTGAAATAATATGCAACTTTGCTTTTTTAGCATTTATAAGAAAAGGTTCCTCAAAAATAGGTTTTACACAGTCATACATATTTAGCTACTGTTGGCAAATCAAAGTTTATTTCTATAGCACTTTACAACAACATAACAAAGACCAAAATGCTTTACATCTAAAATAATGATTAAATTATAAAATTAAAAAAAATAGGTTAATCAAGTACCATAAATATGCATAAAACAATAGGACACAACACACAGTGACAAAAGAGAGCACAGATTCAAACCTAATAGTGTCTCACTGCTAAGGGTTCAAAGTCAGTCTAAACAGGTGAGTCTTTAATCTGGACTTGAACAGGGCCAGGTCAGTGAGGACTCGTAAGTCAGGAGGCAACGAGTTCCACAGTTTTGGTGCGGCAACAGTAAATGAACGATCAGCTCACTGTTTATAATCGGGACCTGGGAACATCCAAAACCATCTGGGAGGACAATCGGAGCACTCTGCTGGGGCGGGGAACTGTTAAAATCTCAGATAAATAAGGAGGAGCTAGACCATTTAAAGCTTTAAAAAAGAAGAAATTTGTAACAATACCAAGACATAAGACAGGTTATACATATAGGTTACACAAATTCAGTTTACACTTTGCAAGGTACAACAAGTAGGGGTGTAAGAACATATCGGTTCTTGAATATATCGCGATATTTCATTTCACGATACTGTATCGATAATAATAATAATAATAATAATAATAATAATGGATTGGATTTATATAGCACCTTTCTAGACACCCAAAGCACTTTACATTATTGACCCATTATTCATTTGCTCTCACATTCTCCCTCTGGTGGTGGTAAACTACATCTAATTCCACAGCTGCCCTGGGGCAGACTGACAGAAGCGGGGCTGCCATTTTGCACCTCCGACCACCACCAAACATTCATACACCAGTGTGAGTGGCACTGGAGGCAAGGAGGGTGAAGTGTCTTGCCCAAGGACACAACGGACTGACTAGGACAGAGCGGGATTCGAACCGCCAACCCTTCAGTTATTTGATGACCCGCTCTACCAACTGAGCCATAAAAAGTACTGTATCGATATTTTTAGGTATTTCTTCAAATGCAGATATTGTGGAGGTTCATTTTTGTTTCTTGTTTTTCTTTTTTGTTCATATTTTATTTAACACTATATATATATATATATATATATATATATATATATATATATATATATATATATATATATATATATATATATAAATAATATGCACACACAGGGTGGGGAAACAAAATTTACAATATTTTGAGGCAGGGATTGAAAGACAGTGTATGACCAATTAGTTTATTGAAAGTCATGAGAATTTATTTGCCACAAGAAAACTGACATAATAGAAAATGTTTTTATTCTATGTGTCCTCCTCCTTTCTCGATAACTGCCTTCACACGCTTCCTGAAACTTGTGCAAGTGTTCCTCAAATATTCGGGTGACAACTTCTCCCATTCTTCTTTAATAGTATCTTCCAGACTTTCTCGTAATAGTTTTGCTCATAGTCATTCTCTTCTTTCCATTATAAACAGTCTTTATGGACACTCCAACTATTTTTGAAATCTCCTTTGGTGTGACGAGTGCATTCAGCAAATCACACACTCTTTGACGTTTGCTTTCCTGATTACTCATATGGGCAAAAGTTTCTGAAAAGGTATGGATAATAGTGTTAGGTATGATTATGACATCAATATATGTTTGGTTTCAAAACAATTGACGTAGTGCCTGCTGAGAAAAAAACAACTAAATGTTCATTGTAAATTTTGCTTCCCCACCCTGTATATATATATATATATATATATATATATATATATATATATATATATATATATATATATATATATATATATATATTTTTTTTTTAATAATGGTTATTTGATGCACCCTAAAAGCACTTTTTACTGTTTGAGAGAGGCAGATGTTAGTTCCTTTGTTGGCATTGCACTAAAATAATGTTTTGATGTTAGTTCTGAACTAATAGAATATGAACAGTTGAACAGGATCTTAAACTGTATTGATATTTTTTAGGTATTTAATGAAATGTAGATATTGCACAGGTTCCTTTTTGTTTTTCTATTTTGTTTATGTTCTATTTATTATTATTTTAACACTGTTTTATTAAATAATGGTTTTTTGAAGCATCCTAAAGAGGCAGATTTTAGTTCTTTTGTTGAGATTGCACAAAAATAATGTTTTGATGTTAGTTCTGAACTAATAGAATATGAACATTTGAACAGGATCTTAAACTGTAATGTCTGTAAAACATAATTTAAGTTTCAGCACAGGAAAATGTTGTGATATAGCATTAGATCCTGTTGGGATCCAATAAAAATGTGTTTAGTATTTGTGCAGATTTTGGGTGTAATTCAATTCTTCAAGGAAATAATCATTAAAAAAAAGAAACAAACAAAAAATTGTAAAATTTTAACAGTATCATGATATATTGTGATGTATCGTATTGTGATCATAGTATTGTGATTTATATCGTATTAGATTCTTGCCAATAGACACCCCTAACAACAAGCCACTTTACTGTAATTATTTTATGAGCTGATGACACAAAAGCTCTGAACATTTAGCGTTTGTATTGTAAAGATGTATAACCTTGAATCTGCTGTTCTGATTCAAGCATAGATGTTCACATACATGGTGGATGAACCCTTGTTGATGACACTAATTGGTGGATGAAATACAATTGTGAAGCCTAAAGATGCAGAACATGACTGTCATCACGCTGGTTTTGTTAAATGAGTAGATGGAATTGGAGAAGAGCGATGGGTGAAACTAGAATTCACTGAAAACAGAGACCACATCAGCAAACAGCATCCTAATAAATGCTATTAAGTGATATTACCTCCTTTTATTAAATGTTAACCCATGCAGTTGCAGCTTGATAACAGTCATGTGGTGAAGGGTATAAACAATAACGGCCCCACCTAATCTAATTATCAGGCTAGCTGACAGCTGACAGACCGTATGATTCAATACGAATCAGTGCTAAAATCAGATAATGCAGCTAAGTTATGCTGGCTATTGTAGTTAAGTGCCGTTAATTTGCGGTTAGCGTAACTTCTTAAACACAACTACGGCAGAGATTACTGTCAAGGAGAAAATAATGTAATCAATAAACAAGAGCCGAACACAGCAGCTGAGCTCATGATAGTGAAAGGAGTGATGTTTTGCTTTTTTAAATGGAATTATGCATTTTAAAACATTTCCCTTTGGTCTACATAAACTGTAAATGTTATGTTTGGGTCTGAATTCTTCATTAATTCAACTCCACAGGTCCATCATCAACCCTATTTCTGAGTAATGACACCAGAAAAGTTGTTTTGAGCGCTGGCCCTTTAAATGCAAATGACCCCACCCCCTCCAGGTTGTTGACCGTGCATTCTGTCCTGTTCAGCCCCTTGAGTTCGTTAATACAACCAACAACTGAAAATTTTAGGCAATCGGCTCGAAGTTTTGACATATTTTCAGGTTTTACTACAACCGCTGCTGATTAACAATTCGGAGAAATGTTCGTCGCAAGTCTTGACCTTATATGTGCAAATGTCATGACGTAACTAGTATAATTATTAAACGTAACAAATTAAGCAGGAATTAAAACGGGTTGTAGAAATCCACTCGATTTTTGCCGGAAGGAATATAAAGATAGCTTTGCAGCGCCTGAAGGGTTCAAATTCAAACTTTATGAACTATTAGGGTCCAAATACACAAATAAATGAACCAAAGACTAATAAAAGTGGGTTTAGCAAAATATGACCCCTTTAGCACAAACACTACAACAATAGCCATTGTCTGAATTATGCAGAACTTTGTGGATTTAGATAATCTAAGTTTGAGTAATAGAAAAATGTACCCATGTATAGTTGTCATGGCGCAAAATGACCTTATAGTGATCAAAACCATTTTTCATACAAGGGTGAGAGAGAGAGAGAGAGAGAGAGAGAGAGAGAGAGAGAGAGAGAGAGAGAGAGAGAGAGAGAGGAGAGAGAGAGAGAGAGAGAGAGAGAGAGAGAGAGAGAGAGAGAGAGAGAGAGAGAGAGAGAGAGAGAGAGAGAGAGAGAGAGAGAGAGAGAGAGAGAGAGAGAGAGAGAGAGAGAGAGAGAGAGAGAGAGAGAGAGAGAGAGAATTCCAGCTGTAAATTTGCAATGTCCAGTCCTCAGTAGACATCAATGTTAAGGCAGCTTTTTAGATTTCTGTATTCACTTCACTTTTCAGTTGGACAGCTCGACACTTAGGGTCAAATGGTTTTTCTAACTTCAGAATTTTGTCTTTTTTCTGTATTTACCTCCTACCAAGCAAGCAATAGTCACCAATATGGACTTTTTTTTTTTTTTACTACTTGAATCAGTTTACGGTTTATGACCTCAGATTCCCTCTAAAAAGGAGGATTATTATGTCAAGCCATCAAGACCTTTATCATGTGTAACTTGCTAACTGTCCTGGAATACTCTGTCGTGTGGTTCTTTGCTTCCTCTTCATGTGTATTATTGCTTTGAAAGTCCTGCTCGCTACACGAAAAAATAGGACCAATGGCCCTGTAGCTGACCGGTAGAGCCCGACTGATATGGGATTTTTGGGGCCGATACCGATATTGGGGGCTAAAAAAACCCGATATCCAATATATTGGCCGATAACCGATATATTGGCCAATATATGAAATAAGAACACTGATCTACACAGGATGTAATAATCTTATATTAGATAATTGTGGACAGGTGGATAAACAGTTACATAAATCTTTGTTTATCTCACAAATATAATTTGCACAACTTTCAAATGCAAACTATGCAATCACAAAAATAATTAGAGCAAAAAATATGACGTACCACACAGTTATGTTTTCACTCAAATTTTGATGTGTTAGCCTCACGGAACTACAGCTTCTTATGTGGACTAAGGACTAAACTGAGCATGTGCAGAGAGAATTAGGTGAGTCCTAAGTTGTTCCTGATTGGAGCAATTGCAAGAGTTACAACTGACCCGTGTTACAATTGTCCCCAGTCTCCCCTACACTATTAATACCCAGGCCTGCTGGCAGAATGAAACTGTGAGGTAGACAGGAAGTGCATGGACATGGGTGTGTCGGGGGGTGAATACTTCATAAGACGGGGGGGAGTCGGAGCGGGGGGAATAAGCAGTCCATCCTTGTCAGAGCGCGCGAGTGGGGGGGTAGCTCCGTGATTGTGTGTGGGGGGGGTGATAGCGTCATTGTCTGAGCAGGAGTGAAAGTGAAACTAACTCGCTCTAAAGTTCCTCTTATTCTCCGGCCGGCGCACACACACACAGAAGCAGCGAGCGACAGAATCTCCGCGCAGCAAAAAAAGTTAATGTATCGGCCTCATCGGCTACATATTGGCCGATGTTGATTAATTGGTGATATGCTATAATCAGTCGGGCTCCACTTACCGGCCAAATTAAAAGCTTTGGGAAATGATTCCAGATGCCATTTATTATCAGCCAGTTATGTGTATTTATTATATTACAGAAATAGCCCAAGCTGAAAGCATGGACGAGATTTATTCTTTGATAGACCTGGCTTTGTTGAAACAAGTAAATGGACTGAACTTATATAGCGCATTTTCTACACCTTCACGGTGCCCAAAGCGCTTTACAATTCCTCACATTCACCCATTCACACACACATTCATACACCAGCGGGCGACTGCTGCTATGCAAGGCGCTGCCTGGCCCTACTGGGAGCAATTTAGGGTTCAGTGTCTTGCCCAAGGACACTTCGACATGCGGACAGTTGGGGCCAGGATTTGAACCACCGACCCTTCAGTCATTGGACGACCCGCTCTACCAACTGAGCCGCAGCCGCCCCATATTCACACATATTATTCTGGAAACAATGTGCATGCAATAATGGCTTGATTGACTTACCATAGGTCAACTTTGGTCATAAATTGTAGTGAAATGTGTTGCCAATATATATCTCAAAGTATGTAACCATCAAATAACAATAGAAGGACTTTAGGGATCTATATGCAGCAAAGGGTGCCTGAATGCCTTTGGAATGAAAATATGGTATTTCAAGATGGGTCATCTATCATGGTATTTGGGGGGGCTGTGTGGTCCAGAGGGTTAGGTGATGGACAGACATACCAGAGGCTTTTATTGCATCGATCCACTTCCTATCTCTTATAATGGGGAAATTTTTCAAAGTGGCACCAAATCCAGAATCAGATCCGGATCCAAAGAATTTCACTAACTTTTGTTGACATCATCATGAAGAAGCTGTATACCAAGTTTGAAGTCAATCGGAATTGTAAGTTTCGGAGAAGTTGATTGAAAGTTTTGTAATGAACGACAGGCGACAGATGACAAAAGACGATGACGACGACGCCGGACGCCACATGATGACAATAGCTTACGGCCTATTGGCCGGTAAGCTAAAACCAACTACTTTCTAGCTGCAACTACACCAGGAAAATGGCATATTTCAGACTGATCTCATGAAATCGCGTTGTATGTGACACCAGTTTATTGCATTGGGTGTGCTATTTGTACACATTTTCATCCTTTCACGTGTTATTTAATGCCATTTGATGGTGTGTCAATGCGCTAGCCGCTAATCGTGCTAATCACTAACATGATATCATGAATCGCGTACAGATAACACGCCAATTAAAAGTGGCTTGTTATCTGTACGCAATTCATGATATCACGTTGCATGTTTTGTTAAGGAAACACAACTTTTTATGTGCTCTTTTCTTTTGTAGGGCTTCCATGTTCGCATATTCCACCAAAACAACTTTTTCTTTACGCAATTTTGCAAATCCAGTTGCAGAATCCTTCATTCAGTGCAACCCACGAAGTAGCCAATAAACCCAGACAACCTTTGCCCATATTCCAGAAAGATAGCGGAAGGTGCCAGATCTTGATCAATATAAAAGTTGATCCATACATTTGCTTTCAGTTGGGAAATGGTGTAGAACATACCTTTTTAATGTAGTTACTTGTTTCTTTTCATTCATAACAAGAGATGTATAGTACAGATCCAGGCAATGAAATAAAAGTGGTCAACATATACAGTCACTGAAAAAATTATTAGCCCATCAAAAGTCATCAAAAACAATGGTTATGCAATCAAGTACTAATTCCTGTGTGTATCATGTGACTAAAACAGACAGAAAAGGAAACATGGAATGTCTAAAAGCACTGTTTTTGTCAGTACAATGCCACATATATTGATGTAAGAACTGAAGTGATTTTGGTTTTTATCAAGAAAAACATGGAAAATTGCTTAATATCAGCTCTTTAATTAAACTCTTATGAGCTATTTTTGTTGTTATCATTATATTTGTCCAAACAAATGTACCTTTAGTTGTACCAGGCATTAAAATGAACAAGAAACTGAAGAAAACAAGGGGTGGTCTAATAATTTTTTCCACGACTGTATCCTTATCCTTATTCAAAAACAAATACTAAATAAAATATACAAAAAGCTAACTCGATATGACAGATAAAGAATTATATACAACTTGTATACATTTCTTTATCTGTAGTAGAGCTAGCTTTTTGTATATTCTAGTATTTCTTTTTGTTTGTGTATATTGTCAATATTTTTCAGTATAATTTTGTGATATTTTTAGTCTTTTCGCACTTTGCTGCTACACAAGAGACAGAGCTTCTCAACTGATTTTCCTGTAACAGTAACAATATAGATCTATTCTATTCTATTCTATTCTCTTCTACAGTACAATGCCATAGCTATTGATATAAGAACTTAAGTTATATTGGTTATTATAAAAAAAAAAAAAGATATGGAAAATGTCTCGATATCAGCTCTTAAATTAAATTCTTATGAGATATTTTTGTTGTTATCGTTATATTTGTCCAAACAAATGTGCCTTTAGTTGTACCAGGCATTAAAATGAACAAGAAACTGAAGAAACAAGGGGTGATCTAATAATGTTTTCCGCCACTGTATTTGTGCAGGGTCTGTCATGCTTCAGATCCCAACCATGCGCACCTCAGCAGGATGTAGGCATCCTCTGTTTTTAAAGGTTATGGTGGATCATATTGATTTTTTTTTTTTTTTTTTTTTCCCAGGTCTTTTTTTTTTTTCAGAGCACATCCAAGGATCATAGGTCATGGCTGCACATTGGCTTATTTCTGTGTCAGTTGTCATTTAACAGATTTACAGACACACTGGTACGGAGGCTGCAAGCTTGGCAATGTTCAGTCCAAATGCTTCTGTTTGTTTCAAAAAATGCATACTCGCTCTGTTTTTTTTTTTTTTGTTTCTTTTTTTTTTTTTTATGTATTTCACCGTAAAAGCTGTTTGATTTAGTGAAGGCTGATTTAGTGAATGGTTAATTGATGAAGTGCTGACTCCGACAGTGCTTGAGTCACAATACGTCAATGCAGTCTAAATAGAATGGCTTGAATACAAAAGGCTAATTAGTGCATGTGCCAGTGGGTGTTTGAGTATGTTTGAGTTTTCTCCCTCTTCATCACCGACGCTCATCAAACACTGACTCAACCAGACTCATGGTTTCCACGTGTTCCTCCTAATTATGTCTCACTTCTTCATTTTTCTCATGAAAATGGTTTGATGGTTCTGACAGGGCAGCAGCAGTGCACCATAAGCTCGTGACAAATTGATGTTCACTCACCTCTAGAAGTAGAAAAAGGAAACAGAAAGTAAGGTTTCTGCGATTAATGCTTTGAATATGGTTAGCAGAATGGAACAGGATACAGTTTACATGTCACACTATTTTGGTTTACCAGCACGAAACTAACCTAAAAATATGATATTTTTGTGTGTTGCCTATTTGTAATTTAATTAATTAGTTAATACAGACTATCATGATAAGGAGATATTATCATATTTATTAATGATTGCATTTGCAGTAAATACTTAAAGTGCATATAAATATTCTAGTTTATATTAAAAAAAAAAAAGCTGATTATGCAAAACTGATTGTGTACGAGGTGACTAAAAAAAGTGTATGTGAATGGTTTGGTTTGCTTCATGTTATTGTAAAAATATATATACAAAAAAAAGTGTTAAAGTAAAGGAAGCGGAATTAATTTAATTATTAGTTTATAAAAATGAGTGGGAGTCTAAAAGTTATACTTCCTCCCACTCCTCTTTGAGCACTGAAAAATTTAGTTTGAACATGTTGTATGGTTCTTTGTTATCTCATGATTCTATGTGCTCGAAAAATAAACAACCAAAAACTAAACTAACTAAACTGTTTGTAAGATGATGGGCTGAAAATTAGCCTGTATTTGACAGATTTTTTTTTTTTTTTTTTAACATTTATGAGTTTCTTCAGGGCTTGAAAAGTCTAAAATTCAATATTCTGTAGCTGTTAAAATGTATGACTTAAGTGAGAGTTTGTCAGGCCTTAAAAATTGAATGATTTTTGTGCTTGGTTGAAGAAAGAATGTGCAACTCACTGAACTTTGTTAAAGGAGTGATATTTTGTTTTGTTTTTTTATAAATGGAATTATGCATTTTAAAACATTTCCCTATGGTCTACATAAACTGTAAATGCTATTCTTGGGTCTGAATTCTTCATTATTTCAACTCCACAGGTCCATCTTCAACCCTATTTCTGAGTAATGACACCAGAAAGGTAGTTCTGAGCACTGGCCCTTTAAATGCATGAGCCACTTCACGCCCCACCACCTCCAGGTTATTGACATTGCTTTCTGTCCCGTTCAGCCACTTAATACATCCAACAACTGAACATTTTAGGTAATCAACTCAAAGTTTGGACATATTTTCAGTTTTTACTACAACCGCTACTGCTGACAAACAATTATGTCATACTCTGAGAAATGTTCATCGGAAGCCTTGACCTTATATGTGCAAATGTCTTGACATAACTAGCTATAAAATGTAACAAATTAAGCAGGAATTAAAACAGGTCGTAGAAATCCACTTGATTTTTGCCGGAATGAATATAACGATAGCTTTGCAGCACCTGGAGGGTTCAAATTCAAACTTTTTGAACTGTTAGGGTTAGTGATGTCTTAATCTGGATTTTGTTTTTTCTTCCAAGCCAATTTTTTTTTTTTTTTTTGGGATTAGTTTTGCAGATACCAATCTGACACGAACTTTTTACAATGAAATTTTGATTTAAATCTGGAGTTATTATGCTATTATTTTACTTGAGATCACAATTAAGCTGAATGTGGAACCTGAGCTACAAGTATGACACCTTTTGACCCTTAATAACTTTAGTATAATTTTCGCACTTTCCAAATTCATACTGTGGGACAAATTAGAATCTTATGTTTGCCACTGTGGTAGTGTGTCTATGGACAAGTCCGTCCAGGTATTATATGGGGGTGCGTTTGGTGCCGTGCGTTAGTGATGTGAAGCGGGTTACTTGCAGGTCAGGCTGGGGTTGGTTCAAAAGAATGTCAATTTATTTGCAGGGCTGGTCAGATAATTCAATTTAGGGACACTTTACGCTTTACTAATTCCTCTAAGCCACAGGTGTCAAACATGCGGCCCGGGAGCCAAATCTGGCCCGCCAAAGGGTCCAGTCCGGCCCTTGGGATGAATTTGTGAAATGCAAAAATTACACTAAGATATTAACAATCCTTTTTGTTCAGGTTCCACATTCGGACCAATTCAATCTCAAGAGGGCAGGATTCAGTAAAATACTATCATAATGACATATAAATAATGACAATTCCAATTTTTTCTCTTTGTAAATGTAAATATTTTCATGTATTTACACTGAAACAAAGTATAATTTAGCAAAAAATGTGAATAACCTGAACAAATATGAATAACCTGAAATGCCTTAAGAGTTTTTTTTTTTTTTTTTTTTTCAATTTTAACAATATTCTGCCTGTTACTAAATGTTTTGTGTGTTTGTAGATCCACTGTGATCTGTAAGTTATAATGTACATGTGTAAATGATAAACTGAGGCAGAATATTGTTAAAATTACACTTATTTTTTCAGTTTGTTCATGTTATTCACATCTTTTGAGAGGATAGTTTGTAGTTGTAATCCTTTTCATGAGCTAAATTAACTTTTTTGACTCTAAAACATTGAGAAAAGTTTGGAGTTGACATTATTTATATATTATTATGTTATTATTTTACTGGTTCGGCCCACTTCAGATCAAATTTAGCTGAATCTGGCCCGTGAACTAAAATGAGTTTGACACCCCTGCTCTAAGCCTTTCTCTACCTTTCGGAAACTTTAATTTGATGGGGCAAAACTTTTGCCCACTCCCCAGATCGACCTGATGTCTAAGGCTGAGCGATTTTATCGATTCTGCGATATATATCGATATTTTGTTTCCCCAGAAAGTATCCATTTTTCATCCGAGAGTATCGATGCATTAAGCCCCATTCAAATCCCCATGTTCTGTCTGGCACTCTGCTCGTTGCCCATTTCCCCTGTTTGCTTTGCAGGAAGAGGGATTAGGTCAGCCAGCCACTAGTGTTGCTGTAGAGCATTTCTAGCAAGTTACCCGTCTAGATATTCTCTTTACACAGACGCCGACGTCTTTCTCTTCCTGTTTACGCAGTCAGAGCTGAGAGATTCAGGAGAATGGCTGCGAATATAAATCCAGCACCTTCATACTTAAAAGCAGATGTGTGGGAGCACTTCAGGTTTAAAAAGAAGGAAAGCGAGATGTGCATGTCCGCTCCCAGTCTTCGTCTGTTATTACAAATCCTCCTTCCTTTTCCCATTTTTCTTTAATGTATTTGGTGGAATGATTATTAAGATTTGAAATATTCTTATAAAGCTGTGATATAATCCCTCTTGGGAGTTCCGATTTGTATACGTTTATAAAAAGTTTAATAAGGGGATTATTGAGGTTTTGCACACACGTCACATGATCACGTGGTTTTCTGTTTACAACGCCATTTTGCTAGGCAAGCTTTCCTTGGGTCGTACAACGTGTTAAACAATGGACCTGCTAAACTCCTGTGTGCCGTTTATTACTTCGCTTTCACCAGGTATAAGTTCTGCATACAGACCGCTCGGTTCCATTGGTGGCAGCGGTGGTTCTGTTCTGCCGACCGCTGTTTAGACTTATTACTTCTAGCTTCTCAGTATAGTTAGCCTGCATGCCTGTTGCGCTTAGCAGCGTGGAAAAAAAGAATTGTCATCATGTTGTATGGTGATGAAGACCCCTTTAAACCTATCAAGAGGGCTTCCCCTGGACTATCACCTATACAGACAGAGTGATTGTGGATCTACCTGATCCCTTTGAGTTTCCTCAGCTGGGTGAGGCAGATGGAAGTGGCAGTCGGAGCCACGGAGGGCGACACCAGTGAGTTCAGTGGGGAGCTGGTGACAATACTCCCCACCCGTCTGTGATAGTCTGCTTTTCTACTATGGGACAGCCTTCCCCATATGGTCAAGACAAATTATGCGGCCGTGAAAGAGAAGATGGGATCGGCTTTTGGACACAGACAGTTAATGGACCATTTTAGAGCTAACATATCGGCTCATTCATGAGAGTCTGGAGGTGTACGGCTGATGTGAGCTGGCTGGAGCTGGGACTACTGTTTTTACCTCTGAGTTACGCGCGCATCACTGTTTTTAGTAAACATTGAAACTCATCTATGGTGCCTTTATCACAAGCAGACATACTCGCAAATAACAAAACACACAAACACGAGTCCAAAGAAAAACACAATATAAAGCAACAGTTCTGACTTTCTGGATCCAGATAGCGTGCCTACCAGTATGGCGGTGTAAACAACAATCACATGACAAGTGATGTCAGCTGCAAGTCCTCAATAGATTATGCACTTTTCTAAGGCTTGGAAGCCACAGTTTGCACTGTTTCAATAAATCAAACAAATTTTCTAATCAGATCTTTGATTCATTTTGTCCAGCATTTGCAAGCTGTAGACTCTCTGTCCAGTCAGAGCCATATATTGTGTAACTGATCAACGCTTTCAGTTTTTGGTTCAATTAATTCAATCCAAGTCAATGGAACACTCACAAGATGTCAACAAAATCACTCTGTCCCTTTAAAAACTTTCAGAAAATTATATAAGTGTGTTGAATCACACCAAATCATATCGTTGGCTGAATATCGTGATATATATCGAATTCTGAACTGAATATCGTGTATCGTATCGTGAGATTAGTATATTGCTACAGCCCTACCGATCTCATGACTAAATCTGATCAGATCTTCGAAAAAATGCCAGATCGGCTCCCGATACCTATCTGTAGTTTTGGGACATCCCTAGTTATGGGCCCCAAATACAGAAATAAATGTACCTAAGACTAATAAAAGTGGGTTTAGCAAAATATGACTCCTTTGAGAAAACGTAGAAATTAAGAACTTCAGTGTTGGGGCTTTCGAGTTGCGTGGAAAATCAGAAAGTAGTAGTCAGCAAACACCTGCTATCCTCCAGTACTGCGGTGTAGATCCATCAGGAGTACCACCAAAGCCTGGCATGACAGAATGTGAAATGGGTCTTAAATTGTCTTTATAGTGACCATAAAATTTAACGTCTATAAACCCTGCCTCGGAGTGGTTTTCTTATGACTTGGCAAATGATGACAACCAGACAAATGCACGGCCTTGTGATCCAGCAACAACAGGCTGTCAAGGTGTTGTCCATCCAGTCTCGTCCTGTTCCTGTCGTGGCGGTGGCACAGACAGTGGGTTCCCTGCATGTGGCCTCCACACTGATGTGGAGTGATGTGTGATGTCATTCTTCAGCTCCCACTAAATGGTGTGTTGTTTGTCTCCCTCCTCTCAGTCCTCCGTTGTGTCAGAAGTTCTTTCAGGCTGCCATCTGTCCCCATTTACACAACACAGGGAGCAAAGTTTTCATCATGACTAAGGGTTTGACAAGATGATAACTGACATGTTTTTGGTTCGAGCTTAGATGGATTTGAGGCACGCTACGAACAACACGGAAATATTGACTGGTCTTTTACAGATAGCAATAGTAGTAATTTATTTGTCCATTTAACAGAACACGATATATACATACAGTTTGGATTTCTATATCAAACATGGGCGAAAAGGCGTAGGCCAGTGTTTTTCAACTTTGGGGTCGCCTGGAATTCAAATGGGGTTGCCTGCAATTTCTAGTAATTGATAAAAAAACAAACAAACAAAAAAGAAAAAAATATGTGGTGAGTTGAAAGAGAAAATCCCAATCCATAAAAGACATGACAAATTCTGAAGCTGAAACTGAAGCACTGTGGTTCTGTTTATCTGTCAAATGTTCATTGTGGTCAGTTTCAGATGCTGCAGCTCTTTCATAATTCATAGTTTGAGTTCTTGTTTGTTCAGTATTAATTGTCAGCCTTGTAAATCCAAGCTGGACTGACTGTACATATCCTGACCAAGGAAAATAAAATTCTCCCTTTGTGCAGTAATCTACACCTGGCTTTTCTGCCTCCGTCCATAATAATATACATTATATAGACTAAATGTTGTCTAAAATTAAAGTTTATTTGCAACACAGTATAGCAAACTATTACATGATCAAAAACAAATAAATTGTAGCAAAAACAATGTCTCCATTTTGAATGTCTGGGGTCGCCAGAAATTTGTGATATTAAAATAGGGTCACGGGCCAAGAAAGGTTGGGAACCAATGGTGTAGCTGAAGCAACAGCTTATTTATGCCTACCCTGTTTACAAAAAGGAAAGTTACAGAAACAAAACAAGTAAACAAGATGGTGCAGTTTTAAACAGTAATATAAATAAAACAAATAATACAATCTAAGCAAAATCTTAGACTTATACTGATAACTGGCTTACTTTATCTTAATATTTTATATTTATTGAATACCTTAGTTTTAAACATCCTTTTAAATGTAGTGACTGATGTGCATGTTTTTAATTTTTTATCGAGGTTATTCCATAATTGTACCCCAATTACAGATAAGCATTTGCCTTTTGTGCTGGTTCTTGCCTTTGATTTCTTGAACATACAGATATGTAAAAGGTAACCCATAAAGACCCAGTGCTACTTTTGTAGCAGTTCGCAAATGAATTTTTCTCTTTCTACCTTTCTTAACTGATTTATCACCAATTTTTAAAAATATTATCCCCTGTATTTTGCATTTTTTGGTGTAAATCATGTATTTTCAAATATTTAATTCACACATTATGTAGATGTTCATGAAAACTCAGAGTAAATTCAAAGTTAATTATATCAAAATGGAGAAAAATTTAGAAAAAAGTTACTTTTTCAGCTTTTTTGCATTATCTTCTGTTCCTCACTGCAATTTCTGAAGAAGGATTTGTGTTGGGCGCTTGCGCACGCAGCGACCGGCAGTGAGTGAAAGCTTACTGCAAACAAATCTACCTACGGGTACAAACAAAGTCAACTTGAACTTGAACTTGAAATATATTGCTAACTGAATGTAAAAACAAGTGTCCATCCACTGTCATTGATCAAACTCCATGGGTTTTACTGGTGAATAAATGTTGTAGAAGAGGACGGTGTTTCCATGGTAACTACGGAGTCTCTGAATGTCCAAATGGGTCATTTCTGATGACCATGAAAAGATGAACAACTGCATTTTACACCAATTATTTACATGTATTGATAGGATTAATGGATCAACAGGTATTAAACAGTTTAGATCTGTTGATGGTTTGTGTCACCGGTGACTGTTTGGGTCTCAAAGGTTTAAGTAAAATATTACAAATGGAAATGTAGTTGTTAGAAATGGACCATTTTCCACAGTTATCCAATTTCTAATAGTCAAAGACAAGGGTTTTTCTCAAAGTACTTATCAACCGTGGGCTTTTTCCACCATCAGACCGTCTCTAGTTGCCATTATTATTTCAGAAACTTTTCTTTCTGAGTCAAAGCGCAGCCTTATTTCTTCGACTATAATGAGTGCCTCTCTGTGGAATGGCAATTTCTAGCCACAGCTGGACTAACGACATACGGATGTAATATTCATATATGCAGTAACATACTGTGAGTGTTATTATAAGCCAAACTTAGAAGGCTAAATGTACCTGGATGAAATGCAACAACTGCTTTGTGAGTAGGACATGCCTACACAAATTGTGTAGGAAGGAGGGATAAGATTAGAAGACACTGTGTGCCTAAAATTCAATGTAATCCTTTAGAGGAAGTTCTTTATCCTCTCATCCACTTTTCAAAACAATATAATCCTGCATTAGTATCTTATCCAGTGGTGTATAAAATGCTTCAGAAATCAGCCACCGAGGCAGGATTTAGAGACTAACACGAAAAAACTGATTAATTGAAACCCACACTAGTTGTTTAGGGTAATATTTCTCTATTAGATAATTAAATTTTCATTTTCATCAATGAAAAAATGAGGAGTGTTGGGAACAAGCAGGTACTTGTCTTATAATAATGTAATTTCGTTTTCATTTTAAGCTGATTCAGGTAACCCTTGGGTGCAATGTGTATTTTCAAGCACAGTAACAAGGTAATGAGGAAAATGCAGTGTGGTAAAAAGTGAGATTTGCATGATAAGGTTTATGTATCCCCTTGGCCATTCATCAGACATTTGTTTTTCACAGCTGCTACTTCCAAAATATCTTCAACATTACATAACAAATACAACAAAAGGCTGAATGCAGTGGTGCACATCATATCAAATAGAGTAATGACAGTAATACGGCGAGCTCGGTCTGTTTTTCATGACCCTTGTGCAGTTATACTCTGAATGACCTTGTAATTGCGTAATTGAAAGAGACTTCGTTCAAAGTCTCTGCGCCTCAGGCTGTGGCGTCGGCCTTGCCTTCCTCTTCTTCTCATCTCCTTTTCATCTTGTTTTACTCAGTGCTATTATCAGTCACCATTCATTTCTCTAACCCTCGTCTGAATTTCTCAAGATCTGTTTGTTTGTGTGTGTGTGTGTGTGATGAAGGAAAACTCAAAATAAAACCATCAAATGTTTAAATTGTGGAGATTTTTTTATATCTAACTGATGCAACCCTAGATACTCAGTGATATACAGCTTTGGAAATGCGTATTATACCATCTGTGATTTTGTTTTCTGTACAATTTTCAAGATCATAGTCCTTCAAATGGTTCTGTTTTTGGATTGATTTTGCAAAATCCAATGTCCTTCATTTTTATATTACTTGTTATTGAGTCATTGATTTAAATATAGCTCAGTGCTTGACTTACATTTCTGCACAAAAAAAACCCTGATGGCTTTACAAATCATATTTATCTCACTATTTTGTCACTGATCTAATAATTATTTGCAAAGCTGTGTTTGTATAGAGATGCGATAGAGCTTTTCGACCAGTTCTTCACTGAGCTCAATCTTAATAAGTGTGAAACCAACAGCTACGCAAAGTTCTCAAGGTCAGAAGGAAACACAGTTTTAACTTGGCTGTATTTTGGAGATGATAAAACAAGATTACACAATCTCTCTCTTTGTTTTGTTAACCCATAAAGACCCAAACAGCCATTAGTGGACAAAATTAACTACTGATCTAAACTGTTTAATCCCTGTTGATCCACTAATCCTATCAATGCATGTAAATAATTGGTGTAAAATGCTTTTCGTAGTCATCAGATATGACCCATTTGGACGCTCAGAGGCTCTGTAGTGAACGTGGAAACACCATCATCTTCTACAACATTGATTCACCAGTAAAACTCATGGAGTTTAGTAAACAACAGTGGATGGATGCACTAGGTTTTTGGTCAGTTATTGATATCTTTACTGAAAAAAAAAGGTTTTTCTTCAGTTTCATATGTTTCTGATATAATAACCCTCAACTTTACTCTGAGGTTTTATGAACAGGTACATGATCAGAAAATTAAATGTAGGAAAGTTCCTGATTTTCACTGGAAAAAAAGCAAAAAGCAAAATCAAGAACATAATTTTACAATAAATTGTGAAAAAACACTTAAAGGAGAGATATTTTGCTTTTTTTTTTTTTTTTTTTTTTAATGGAACTATGCATTTTAAAACATTTCCCTGTGGTCTGCATAAACTGTAAATGCTATGCTTGGGTCTGAATTCCTCATTAATTCAACTCCACAGGTCCATCTTTAACCCTATTTCTGAGTAATGACACCAGAGAGGTCGTTTTGAGCGCTGGCCCTTTAAATGCACATGAGCCGCTTCACGCCCCGCCCCCTCCAGGTTGTTGGCTGTGCTGCTCTGTCTCATTCAACCAACAATTGAACATCGTAGGTAATTGGCTCGAAGTTTGGACATATTTTCAGTTTTTACTACAACTGCTACTGATGACTAACTATTATGTTGTACTAAGAGAAATGTTTGTCGGAAATCTTGACCTTATATGTTCAAATGTCAGGACGTAACTAGTTATAGACGTAACAAATTAAGCAGGAATTGAAACAGGTTGTAGAAATCCACTTGATTTTTGCCAAAATTAATATAAAGATAGCTTTGCAGCACCTGGAAGGTTCAAATTCAAACATTTTGAACTATTATGGTCCCCAAGTACACAAATAAATGAACCAAAGACTAATAAAAGTAGGTTTAGCAAAATGTGACCCCTGTAAGAAAAGTTAAATACAGAGAAACTCATTTGGGAACTGCCATAAAAGTAGCACTGGGTCTTTATGGGTTGAAGTTTATCTCAGTGTCAGAACACTAATGAAATGTTTCTGTAGACACTGAACATTAATGACATTAATTAGACACTTGTGTTCTAGTGACATCAATTATGTGTTCTAGGTGGTCAAGTTAAGCGATGAAATTGCACCACCCCCACTGAGGTGAGAAAAAAAAGCAGGTGCGGTGTTATAAATTAATAATGTGGGCAGTCCTCATCAGGAAAACCAGACCTGCTGCTGTTCTGTCAACAGCTGTCATGTCTTTTGATCAGTGTTACTGACTTTAACATCTGACAAACTGGTGATTTTGGAGTGAAAAGCTTATGAAAAATGCAGACTCATTTTCCACTCATCGGACTAAGCCTGGGTAAATTGTGTAGATTTCCTTTAATCAAAACATACTACAATGTGTTATTTTCAGTCCATAATAATTTATATTTTTATTTTAAAAAGTAATTTTGGTGCTTTACATGTCTAACCTTTGAGTTCAAGAGATAAGATATTGTAAAGTTCATGGTGCTTGTGGTACATATATGGGTGCTTCTATGAAACTGGGTTTATTTTGGTATCTGGCACTTTGCCAGCTTTTTAGACTCAATAATAAAAGAGAAATTTAGACATATTCCTCCAGGATGTACCTAATGATGACCTCAGATAAATGCAAAAAAAACTGTACTCTTGCTCTAAGCCATCCCAAAATTAATGAATTTTTCGTAAAATATTTGGGGCCAAAAATAGGACCAAAATTGGAAGAGGAAAAACTACCTAAGTGTCAGTGCATTTAATCTGGAAAACATGGCTTGAATTGGTCTTATATAGCGATATAAATAAAGACACTGTGTTATATTTGACGATCCTAGTGGTTTTCCTAATCCAAACGTGGGTTTTTCATGAATCTCAGTCTCATTCCAGGTTTCGTGTGTTAACCCATCATGTCCACTCGCGTTACATGCAGAACCTGCCCATTTAGACGCATATAAATCGTGAGTGATTTTGCAATAGTGGTAATTTTTGTGAAACAGTTTGCCTTGCATAATTAGTTTGATTCCCAAAATGTGCCTGTGAGAGAATAAAGAGATATTCAAATAGTGGCGTGTAATTTTCGTGTCCTTTTTCACCATGTTACGTGCAGATTTTTGTATAAAAAAAAATAAAAATAAAAATGTGTTTTTATCTGAAAAGTAGTTTTTCTTTTATCTCAGTAAGTATTTATTTTTAAAATAGACCCAATGTGCTTCCAAACTTGCTTCAAAACATTCATCTACAGGGTGGGGAAGCAAAATTTACAATGAACATTTAGTTGTTTTTTCTCAGCAGGCACTACGTCAATTGTTTTGAAACCAAACATATATTGATGTCATAATCATACCTAACACTATTATCCATACCTTTTCAGAAACTTTTGCCCATATGAGTAATCAGGAAAGCAAACGTCAGAGTGTGTGATTTGCTGAATGCACTCATCACACCAAAGGAGATTTCAAAAATAGTTGGAGTGTCCATAAAGACTGTTTATAATGGAAAGAAGAGAATGACTATGAGCAAAACTATTACGAGAAAGTCTGGAAGATACTATTAAAGAAGAATGGGAGAAGTTGTCACCCCAATATTTGAGGAACACTTGCGCAAGTTTCAGGAAGCGTGTGAAGGCAGTTATTGAGAAAGAAGGAGGACACATAGAATAAAAACATTTTCTATTACGTCAATTTTCTTGTAGCAAATAAATTCTCATGACTTTCAATCAACTAATTGGTCATACACTGTCTTTCAATCCCTGCCTCAAAATATTGTAAATTTTGCTTCCCCACCCTGTACATGTGGTTTGACGTTTTAGCCCCCGTGTCCTGTTTTTGGGGACCAGTTTCATAGAAGAACCCAAATAGCTTTCTTTGTTGCCCTGCACAGTAATTGGATGTAGTATTAACACAGTTCCAGACACAGCTTCCTCTTGAGTCTCCTTTGTTTTGGGGGCACAAAAGCTACTTTTGTGTATCCAGCATATTTTAAATGCGACAGCGACCGATTCCCCCTCCACAGCTCCCCACTGTGCCTGAACACTGTACGATAGACACTGATTGGTCTCGCTGAGTTTATTTCCACTGCTTTGCTGGACCTCTGAAAATCATGATCATTTTGCACATTAATTTACAGTACATGCTGTGAAGGCAATAAGTTTGTGCTGAATGATGGCTGAGTGAAATCTACATAATTCATATTGCCTCAGCATCCATCCATTCACAATAACCACCTACTGTATGTCGGTTCAGAGGCAGAGTGTGGAGGAGGAGGGTTGACATCTCCTGCAACTCACGCAGGGCAAAAGGCACAAAAATCATTTGAACAGCGAACCATTTTATTACATATGCAATCATGTTCTCATTTTATTTCATACCTCACGGAAAGGAAAGTTTTTTTTTTCCTCTCTACTCTGAGAATATGTATGTGGACGGTTGTTGCAGGAGGAAAACATACATAAAACAAGGCAAATGAAAAATCCACACATCTATATCCAGCTAGGACTTATATGGTTATTTTCATTATTGATAAATGTGAGTGTGTTTTCATTAAATTATTCCTAAACTTTTTAATATTTTAGGTCCCCAGAACTTAGGGGTCTTTCTAAACTGCTTGTGTTGAACCTAGAGATGCAAACAATTAATCGACTATGACTTAATTGTCTATGAATTTGCTCATACAGATTTCCTTATTTGTCAGACAGATGGGGGGGGGGGAAGTTAATTTTTTTACCTTGACATGTTTTGGAATTAACTTTTTTTTTTTTTTTCCATCTGTTTGACAAATAAAAGGAAATCTGTATAAGTTCAATTAGACAATATGAACCTAATCGGACTAAGAATTTGCTCAATTAAATTACATTAATTGTCGGTTAATGCTGCGTTCCAGGCCATTTTTTGAGCCCGTAAGTCACAACTTCAAACCACGACTCACGACTTTGTAACGTTCCAGGCAAGTCACGCCAAATTGCCTGAGCGCAAGGAATTGTGGGAGCTAGATGTAAAAAAACAACAGCATGGCGGACCGTATGTTATGCTCATTTACAATTATTACTATCACCAAAGGTGGTTGTTCTTTGCTTATTTGAGGGAAACGGAGGAGGAAAAGCAGCGCATAAGGCAAGAGAAGCTGTTATACCTTTTGTGTAATGTTATTTGGATACGTATTTGGTATTAATTTATTCTTTCACTCAGTGGACTGAAAACTAGCTAACACTAACGGGGGTGAAATCTCGCTCCATCGTGTCAGGTAGTGATGGAAAGTCGGGAACGCCCATTTCTTCTAAACTGCCCCTCTTCAGATCCATTTATTTTATGTAATTTCTCTGCAGAATTTATTTTGTTATACTACATAAACGTCATTGCCTTTACTGTATCCCTAATGGATCAATAAATCAATCATCAAGGAATATAGCATACTTTTTTATGAAGTATATAAACGATATTTAGCTTTTGTTCTTATAGACCCTATTGAAAGAGAAATTCAGGTTCTCAGGAAAATCGCAGCTTATAAATTAATCGATCGACAAGGTCAACCAACTAATGATTAATGAATTAATCGATAAGTTGTATCCCCAGTTGAACCAGTTGCCAAGAATATTTGATGGTAAATGTATAGTAGAGCTGCACGATTAATCTTTAAACGATCGCAATCTCTATTCACACATGTACGCGATCTTAACATGTCTAAACATGGACGATTCTTAAGCATTTTCTTTCAGGGCTGCATTCCAAACAAATGCCCACAAACACAGAACCGCCGCCGCCTCTTTCCTCAACCAACGGTAAAACATCTTTACAACAGGTGAGCCTGCTGCTGTCGGCTGCAGTTGAGTGGGGAAAGGGCGAATTACAGCAGAGGAACGTCTGCGGTAAAAAGAGTGAAATGGATGAAAACCCCAGAGGTAGTGGTCAGAGTCACCCACCTGAACTCGTGCCCAATAAAGGTTCGCGTTCGGCGGTGTTAATCTAATGTCGGTCTTCTTTTCTGTCGTCCAGATCAAAGTGTCTTTTCACTTTCACTTCTCTGACTTCTGCGCTGTTGTTCTTCTTCTTTTCTTTTCTTTGTCAGTGAGAATAACTCGGCCTTTAACCAAGAATCAAAAGTCTTGTCCTCTCAAAAAATTTTATATAAAAAATTTCCATTGTGCTGGTTGGGAAGTTTTTTTTGCGCTGCAAACTTTCACAGATCAGCTGACGTCGCTTAGCAACCAGGACCATAAGTGACTGGACTACTTGCGGAGTGATATAGAAGATGTGAATTAGAGGTAAAACAACCCATTTTCCTTGACAGTGCTGCAATAAACATGTCAAATGTTTATTGCAGCAAATGTTAAAAAATCATATTACCAAACATATTACCAAATGTTAAAAAATCATGTCAGAGAATCGTGATCTCAATTCTACGGAAAAACATCATGCTTCACATTTTTGCCATAACTGTGCAGCCCTAGTGGATAGGATGGATAGGATTTTGGGTTTCTTTCTGTGTGGAGTCTGTGTGGGTTCTCTCCTTCTTCCTCCCACCATCCAAAGACACACACTCAACATGTTAATGGGTCAATCCAAGTCACCCGTAGGTGTGCCTGTGTGAGATTGAATGGATGTTTGTCTAAATATGTCAGCAACACGTCCATTGTGTACCCCTCCTTCCATCCATCAACTGGGCCAGAGGCTTCAGTAACCCTGCGACCCACTTGAGGAATGAGTGGTTTGGGAAATGAATGAAAACCTCATGTGAACTGACATATTAGTTGTTATAGTTGTAGCGCTACATCTAACCCAACCAAGAAGCACAGTGTATTTTTGAGTTCTTAACCCATGAAGACCCAAACATCCAATAGCAACCAAAATCATTTACCGATATAAAATGTTAAATTACTGTTAATCCATTAATCCGATCAATCCATGTAAATATTTGGTGTAAAATGCCGTTTGTCATCTTTTCATGGTCATCAGATATGACCCATTTAGACGTTCAGAGGCTCCGTAGTGAATGTGGAAAAACTGTCATCCTCTACAACAAAGGTGTCAAACATGCGGCCCGGGGGCCAAATCCGGCCCACCAAAGGGTCCAGTCTGGCTCTTAGGATGAATTTGTGAAATGCAAAAATTACACTGAAGAAATTAATAATTTTAGTTCAGGTTCCACATACAGACCAATTTAATCTCAAGTGGGTCAGATCAGTAAAATACTATCATAATAACCCATAAATACACACGACTCCCAAATTTTTCTCTTTGTAAATGTAAAAATTTTCATGTCATTTTACTGTATTTACACTAAAACAAACTCACGTTTCACAAAAACATGAATAACTTCAACAAATATAAACATTTTGAATTGTCTGAAGTGTAATTTTAACAAAATTTTGCCTGTTATTAAATGTTTTGTGTATTTGTTGATCCACTGTGATCTGTAAGTTGTAATTTACATGTTTAAATGATCAACTGAGACATAATATTGTTAAAATTGCACTTAGTTTTGTTAAGAAATTTCAGTTTGTTCATGTTATTAACATTATTTTAAAGGATAGTTGGTAGATGTACATATTTTCATCACATAATTTTACTTTTTTTGCACTACAACATAGAAGAAAATTTGGAGTTGACATTATTTACAGTATGTATTATTCTGTTATTATTTTACTGGTTCGGCCCACTTCAGATCAAATTTGGCTTAATATGGCCCCTGAACGAAAATTAGTTTGACACCTCTGTTCTACAACATTGGTTCACCAGTAAAACCCATGGAGTTGGATCAATGACAGTGGATGGAGACACTTGATTTATGTTCAGTTAAAGACAGATTTTGCTGAAAAAGTCACTTTTTTTCAGTTTTCTCTATTTTTCATATAATAATCCTCAACTTTAATCTGATCATTAAGAACATCTACATGATCAGTGAATTAAATGTAGGAAAATACCGTATTTTCCCTGAAAAAACACAATATACAGAAGATAATATTACAATAAATGGTGATAAATCACTTAAGGATGGTTAAATATAGAGAAAAAATCATTTGGGAACTTCCACTAAAGTAACACTGGGTCCTTGTGGGTTAAAAGAAGGCGATTCAATCAGTGTGAGCTTAATTTCTCTGTTGTCTCCAGGAAGAACGTATTATACTCATAATCATTTTTTTTTTCTTGGCAGTATCAAAGAGTCTACTTTTTAATAGTTAAATTAAAGCCTTAAGGCCACAAGTCTTCATTTCCTTTATGGTTTAGTTGCAAAATAAGGTTGCTTTGTTTTGTTGTTTCCTCTCCTGCTGATGACATACACCTCATACAGCGATCCCAGCTTTACGAAATCCAAAACGAATCCTTCCAATCTGCATTTTGAGTGGTGCCTCATGACCGTGCATTCTCTTACAAGCTTCACACGAAGAAGTAATTATTTGTCGAGGCTCAGACGGCTGCTGTGGGGATGTCCCAACGCTAGGGTCGGAAGGGTAAGAGGTCACTTGAAGCTTGTTTGTCTGAGAGGAGGAGGCTCGGGAGCATTTTGAATCCTGTGTTTCTTATCCTAATGTGTTCTCTGTTAAAGTGGTCTTGGTCTTGCCTTTCACAGTCTCATGGGGATTTCACATTAATGGATGGCTTGACAGAACCCTGCCCTTTCCACAAATGAAAGAAAAAAACTGTTGACACGAGGAAAAATTCCTGGAACGGTTAAGATTTTTTGTAAATGACAAGCAGTAATGTTGCTAGGGTCTTTACAAATGTATCCCTTTTGAGTGTCAGTGCAATATATAAAAGAAAAATAAATGATAGATGGAGAAAAAAAAAGAGTTAAATTCTCTCTGGATGGTTGGGCTTACATGGTCTGTCTAGAAAATTATTGTGATTGTTAAATGCTGCAACACAAAATGCACTTTTCTGAATTGTACAATAACTGAAAATGATTTAGTATAAGGCTAAATAGGGACAAAACCTATAGATGAATCAAATTACACCTTATTTTGAGAGTAACATTCAAGCAAAAGTGCTGGATCAGTTGGGTTGAACCCTGTAAAGCCTGAACCATTAAATCATTGACAGAAAATTCCAGTTCTTTTGAAACTAGACCCTTTATTGGTCCTTCTGAACAACAAAAAAAATTTTCTTCAAATATCAATTTCCATATGAGTTTAAATTTTGTATCATATTTGATACATCAGGTCTCAATGTTATATTATTATTATTATTATTATTATTATTATTATTATTATTATTATTATTATTATTATATTTTTTTAACAAACAAAAACATAATATAACACAAACATGTCTAACAAATTGGTAATTCCTTTTCAAAACTGGCAAAGTTCTACCTCCTTCCTCATTAATGACAGTCTTGTGTCACTGGAGAAGCCTCTGAATGAATGCCTCCCCCCTGGTGGATTATCTGTGTATTGCATGTATCTAATTGTATACATCAGGTTTTTCAAGAAAAAATATCACACTGATCATGTAGAGGGCTTCAAAACTCATGTATCAAATATGATACGTTTGGCATTATAGGGTTAAACCTGTAGATTCACATCATACCCATTTACAACAGTGAATTTTGCACATTTTTGTACAAATAATAATGCAAAGCAAGCCACTGAAAAACTTTTTTTTTTTTTCTATTTCCGTGATCAAAATACCAAGAATGAAAATTATTAGAAAAATATTACAGAGATGTAGTGTGGTTTGATATTTATGAAGTTGTGCTGCTTTATCTGTGTGGTGGATAGATTCAGCCATCATTAAAACATTTGGATGGGAAACTGTTAAAATGTGCTATGTTGCCTGGAGCTTCACATTAGTCCAGTCCTTTGAGACACCATAACCTTCAGACTAACTTTTGAGAAACAAACTATGTACGACAACTCAGTGCACAATAAATGGTCTCTTAGAGGCTGACAACTCCCCTAAATACTGGCCAAAAAAACCCAAGAACAACACGACAGCAGAGTTTATTAAGCCTCTGGGGGATGGTGTACAGGGTGGAAGTGGGTGTCTTGAAAGTCTTCAGAAATATTTGATCACACCCAGTGTTACATGGAATGATTTGACCTTTAATGTTTGTCATCTTTGCTTGTTTTTCTAAATGAATCGTCATCCACGTTCCATTCATCCAATGGTTAACCTTTATGGAAAAAACATGACAGTTGAGAGACTGTAATTTGGAAAAATGTACGTTAAGTGTTCTGTCGAGTGTTCGAGCAATCAGTACGAAGGCTGGTCAATGTATTACAACTTGTCCTATTTGGGATGTAGTAATTTTCCATGTCATGATGAAAATCGGGAACAAATTGTTATGTTTTGGCAGCATTAGATAGCTTTTCACTTTTCAGGCTTTCTCAAATGTCTCTTTGCCCTCTCACAGACACATTCATCCTAAATGGGCCAAGTACCAAGGGAAATGTGCTCTTTTATGTGTCATGTTGTGGGCTATTTGATGGTAGGATAGCAAGTATATTTACTGTACTGTACTGTATTTTCTGTCTTTGAGCTTTTGAGTCCACTTTTACATGCATTGGTTTGTGTGACATGTTTACTGTCAGTCTAAAGTCAGTTTTTTGGGACATCTTGTGCATCTTTGTCTCACAACTTCAAAATGTAACACTATAAAAAAGTGTAGATGTTTATCACCATTCAGGCAAGAAATGTTAAAATGGGGTGGACAACACGGATAGATATAGGCAGAATGCTGATAGAGGATGTATAATTTGGGAATAACAAAGATTTTACAGGGGTCATATTTTGCTAAACCTACTTTTATTAGTCTTTGGTACATTTATTTGTGAATTTGGGGACCTTAATAGTTCAAAAAGTTTGAATTTGAACCCTCCAGGTGCTGCAAAGCTATCTTTATATTGATTTTGGCAGAAATTTAGTTGATTTCTACAACCTGTTTTAATTCCTGCTTAATTTGTAAGGGATATAACTAGTTACGTCACGATATTTGCACATATAAGGTCAAGACCTCCAACGAATATTTCTCCAAGTACAACATAATTGTTTGTCAGCAGCAGCGGTTGTAGTAAAAACTGAAAATATGTCCAAACTTCGAGCCGATTACCTAAAATGTTGAGTTGTTGGTTGAATGGGACAGAGCAGCACAGCCAACAACCTGGAGGGGGTGGGGCCTGAAGTGGCTCATTTGCATTTAAAGGACCAGCACTCAAAATGACCTTTCTGGTGTCATTACTCAGAAATAGGGTTGTAGATGGACCTGTGGAGTTGAATTAATGAAGAATTCAGACCCAATCAGAGCATTTACAGTTTATGTAGACTACAGGCAAATGTTTTAAAATGCATAATTTCATTTAAAAAAAAAAAGAAAAGCAAAATATCACTCCTTTAAGTCATTTATCACCATTTATTGTAAAATTATATTCTTTATTTTGGGGTTTTTTCAGTGAAAATCAGGAATCTTACTATTAATTTTCTGATCATGTAGCTGTTCATAAAACCATTTCATAATTCCATTTTAAAAAAACAAAATATCACTCCTTTAAGTGATTTATCACCATTTATTGTAAAATTATGTTCTTTTATTTATTTATTTATTTTTTTCAGTGAAAATCAGGAATCTTCCTACATTTAATTTTCTGATCATGACCAAAATAAAGATTGAAATGCACAACAAATTAATATAAAGCCTATAATAAATAACTTACAGACCAAAAGTATGCGAAATGCAGTGCTTTCAATATCCTTGCAACTGTTATGCTTCTTTTCCACTGTTGGTATGAGCTCAACTTGCCTCAAATTGGCACGTCCTAGCTTGGTTTGCAACATTTTCACTCCATGCATAGTATTTGCTCAGTGCTGCTGGTCTGCACAGCAATGCAGCATTAAACTGTTATGATGTCATCTTCTGTGCAAGTGCAGCTACAAGTCATATAACAGTGTAGTAGAATAGAACTTAAAAATTCATTCATTCATTCATTTTCTGAACCCACTTTATCCTCACTAAGGTCACTGGAGCCTATCTCAGCTACTTATGGGCGAAGGCGGGGTACATCCTGGACATGTTGCCAGTAACTTAAAACTTGATTGGTTTAAAAATTAAAAAAAAAATAAAATAAAAATAAATTATAATTAGATTAATGAGATTTTGCATGGTGAAATTATACTGTAGCTGCTTACACTTTAATTCTGTTGCCAATTTATGAAAATAGAGCTGACTTCAAAATTTGCGCCAGCGGGCTTGGAGATTTCCCACCAAGTAAATTAGCTTAGTATTCCACTCTGCAACGTGATCCCACATGCATGTAGTGACAATTCTGTACTGACCAGTCCATGTTTAGTATTGCTTTGGAAACTTAGTGAAAGTGGGACTAAAAATATCTGATATCGCCTGACGGTTCCTGTTCTCACGCAGTGAAAATGCCAAAAAATTCATACCAAATAGAGGCGAGTTGAGCTGATACTGGCACTGGACACAAATAAAACAAATGTAAGCAAAAATGGCAGGCATAATTGTCCTGAAAATAAGATAATTTAGCTGTTGTAACATCGGTGGGATACTGCCACCGGTCCTTTTAGTCAGCTCATTATTTCTGATCGGAGTTGTGTCTGCAATAAAGACTTAAACAAATATTTTTATTTTCTTTTTCTTGTCTTTACAGCAGGCCAAAAAAGAAAGTGACACAAAATGGAATAAATGAACATTTTTATCACTGAAGAGTAAAGATGTAAATAAACTTGCTAGCCTAGCAACATTAATACTACAACAATCCATGATGCAGTGGTATTCAGCTCATTAAAACGAATGTATGTCTTTGAGGGACGGAGAGGTGTAGGAGAGAGAAGTGAAACTCTGATGCCAGCACATGAACATATTTATGCTACTGATATATTATTGAGAACTTCCTCTTCCTGCTGAGATTTGAACCTTTGGCTTAAGCTCTTAACAGTCTCTGCATCTTACAGTTGCTCAAAACATATTTAATCATGTAAAGCCTGAACCATTAAATCATTGACAGAAAATTCCATTTCTTTGAAACTAGAGCCTTTATTGGTCCTTCAGAACAACCAAAAACATTTTTTTTTTTTCAAATATCAGTTTCCATGTCTGAGTTTAAATTTTGTATCATATTTGATAGATTGGGTCTCAATGCTTAAATATTATTATTTTTGAACAAGCAAAAACATAATATAACACAAACATGTCTTACAAATTGGTAATTCTTTTTCAAAATTGGAAAAGTTCTGCCTCCTTCCTCATTAATGATAGTCTTGTAGTGTCACTGGAAAGGCCTCTGGTAAATTAATTCCTCCCCCTGGTGGATTATCTGTGTATTGCATGTATCTAATTGTACGCATCAGATTTTTCAAGAAAAAAAGTCACACTGATCATGTAGAGGGCTTCAAAACTCATGTATCAAATATGATACATTTGACATTATAGGGTTAAGTGCTGTGTGATCATCTATTGTTTCCCCTCTGACATTTCAGCTGTTTTATACAGAATACTAAGGGCTAGGGGTGTGTATTGGCAAGAATCTGGCGATACAATACCAATCACAATACTAAGATCACGATATGATTTATCATGATATATCATGATACTGTTAAAAAGGCCATTTTCTTTTCAGGTTTCTTTTTTAAAATGATTATTTCCTTGAAGAATTGAATTACACCAGAAATATGCACAAATACTAAACACATTTTTACTTGATCAGGACAGGATCTAATGCTATATCACAACATTTTCCTGTGTTAAAACTTAAACATAAATAAAGTAATAAAATGAGTGTTAAATAATAATAAATAAAATATAAACAAAAAAACTAAAATGAACTTCCACAATATCTGCATTTGAATAAATACCAAAAAATATCAACACAGTACTTTTTATTATCGATACAGTATTGTGAAATGAATGAATTGCAGAACCGATATTGTCTTACACCCCTACTAAGGGCACTGGGAATCTGCACATACAGGTGTTTGTTGTAAAAGCTTCAAACAGGACAGGGTTGTGCAGCTAACAAATGCCTAGTTCATGCCACATGAGTTGACAGCGGCTGAAAAACACTAACATCGTCTGTCACCAAAAGTGCTACTTTGATTTATTTATTTTTTCTCAGAAGGACACAGTGCCTGTTAAATGTGGGGTAATGTGGGGTTGACATGGAGAAATCAATAGTGAGTGACATGGAAAATATTGATTTATTTCTGTCACATCTATTAGTCACTCATGTCTGCCTGACGGTGGTTTTCTGCCAGCTGTGGTTGTTCTATAATTGACGAGTCTATGTGTGTGCACACAAAAAGACCTACAGACACAAACAATACACACTATATCCCATACCTTATTTATAAGAGGATAGAGCACTACGACTCCTAAGGAGCATAGTTTTAGATTTTTTTCATGCAATGTTTTTACTACTTATTTATTTATTTATTTATTTATTTATTTATTTATTTATTTATTAGGGACAGTGCATATTAATGAACATCTACAATAATTGCATCTGTAAATATGCCAGATTGTAGCAGCAGTGGTAATTTCCATCTGTAGTCCTTAGGCAGGTGACAGGAAAGACAGTTGACAAAGAGGCAAAACATCATAAAAACACACAGAACAACACAGTGAGGATGATCTACTGATGGTCACAGGCTTGGTTTTCCTTCATCCAATGTTTAAGTTGTGATTTGATGGAAGCATATGATTGTGAGTCTCTTATGTTGAGTGGTAATCTGTTCCAATATTCAGTTCTAGTGACTGAAAGTGTAGTTTGTCCAAAAGTAGTGCACCTGCATGGCACCTCACAGTCTCCTCGAGCTGTGGCCCTGGTGACCATCCCAATGACAGAGCGGGATTTGATAAAATCTGTCAAGGGAGGAGGGGCAAGTCCTTGCAACACTTTAAATATCAGGCATTCAGAAATGAGAAATTTGAGAACAGGCTGCTTTTAAAGGGACAATTATGAAAAATAAATTCATAAATAAAGGGATAATTGTGAAGCTAAGATTCCAGAATTAACTCCAACTATTATTAGAGAAGGGCAGCATTTTTACAGCATTGTGCAAATTACCTAAAGGAATATTTTACCATTATATGTCTTTTTTTATGTCCAGCTATAACAGAGCTCCCAACTCTCCTTTTTGTTTGATTTGGTAAGGAGATCAATTTTCATCTGTAATAATGGACTACATTAACATCATCGTAAGCTTATGGTATAATTATTGATGCATATTTTTGAGTATTTAATATGAATACAGGTGCATGCGATGTATGCAGTGTTGTCACTAATGGATCTACTCTTTGACAGAAGCCCCCAATCCCGGCCAATTAGTTTAAAATTGTTAATTTAGATCAGCATTTTTAAAATTCACAAAATTATTAAAATTAAGAAATTTATATTTATCTAAAACAATGCAGTGGTGGAAATTAAATGAGATATTTGCAATGGTTAGACATTTTTATTTTGCTGTTTTTACCTTTTTTTTTTTTTTTTTTTCTGGCAGTCTCCCTACAGTGTTAGCACAACTTGTTTAAACTCGTAAGTGCTGAGATAGAAAATCCATCACAGTAAATGTGATGCTTTTACGCAAAGATGCCCCGTGTGGACTTGTTAAATGGCAGCACCGCATTACCAAGCCTGTGCAAAAACCCTGATAACAATGGCAGACATGATGCTGACTGCAAGGGAGGCAGAATAACTTTTGAAAGTGGTTACTTTAGCATTGTCTCTTCCCTCCCTCCCCTCCCCTCCCCTCCTCCCTTCTTCCCACGTGCAGGCGTACTGGTGAGGCTGCCCAGAGCCGGAGAGGCAAAGAGGGAAGATCTGTGTTTTCAGAGAGGAGGATCAGAGACGGAGAGAAAAACAGAGTTTGGCTGAACATCCCTCAGGATGAAGAAAAGCAGGAGTGCACAGGGGGTTACACCAGGCGATGTGAGTATTGATTTTTCCGACCATCCATCTGTGCAACCTTGAATCCATCCATGCATTCATTATACAGCCACTCATGAGTTCATTTTATCTGCAGTTCCTCACGTCTGCAAAGTTTGCAGGCTGATTCTCCAGTTCGCACAGTTACTGTAAATTTTATAGCATTCATCTCCTCTTGTTTACCCTTCCACACAAATACACAACGATCGGTCTTGGATAACCAGTAAGGTGCAGTACGTCTGTGTGGTGGTCGGTGACTCATAAACAGATGACTGTACTGTACACAACAGACCGCTATCCAGCAGGACACACTGCAGAGAGAGAGAGAGAGAGAGAAGTGTGTGTGTGTGTCGGACCAGAGATGAGGGTGAAAGATGGAGTGTTGTGTGTTCGAGGTAGAGTTTAGAAGTGATGCACAGTGTAGACGATGAAAAAAGAGAGAGAAGTAGAGGGACAAAATAGAAGGGCAAAAGGTGTTAAAAGACAATTTGTGCCAGAGGACAGTCAGGGCAAAGACTAAATGGAAACGGGGATCAGATCGAGGAAGGAGGACGGGGGATAAGAGGAAAAGGACAGGGATCTAACAGAGAGGCCCATCTGTTTCTCCTCTCTGCCACCAATGTTTATGACTGAGCAGGCAGGCGAGATCATTTACTTTGACATTGTCATAGTAGAGTTCAAAACCCAGCTACATCCTGAACCAACAAAGTTTTCCTGTTGTGACTAGCCTACACCCCCCCCTCCCCCTCCCCCTGCATAACTCATAGCTGGATAGTTACTGATAATTTATGACAATGCAGCAACTTTTGTCAGTCAAGAGATTAATTTCAATTTATAGAGAAATGTATGCTTTAACCCTTTCATGCATAGTGGTCACTACAGTGGACAGTTATTCTCCAGCTGTTCTCTTGTATATTCATGGGTTTTGTTGTTTTAGTTCCATATCAGCCAACACAGTGGACACTTATGCACCATCCCATACACTAACATTCATACCATTACTGTAACTTTGCTGTTCTTTTATCTAAATCAGTTGTTAATTGTTATTAGATTGTAATTAACACTTTTTTTTTTTCATATTATCTGAGTGAGTAATAACTAGTATTAGAGTATGTTAAAATGTGAGAAAACATCAAATTAGCAGCATTAACCTCCTGAGACCCAGGAAAGTGAAAATTTTAGCTTTTTTCCATTAAACAATTATCTTGATTGGAAACTACAACAGGTTTTTTTTTTGTTAGTTTTTTTTCCGAGACATTTTTTAAATAATTAAAAAAACAAAACAAAAAACGTAATGTCCTTTACAATAGACAACATTTTTTTAAGTAAAACTGTCAAACTTTTGTCCCCTACAGAGGACAAAAATGAATTGCTGGGTCTCAGGAGGTCAAAAATGCTTTTATTTCATAGTTTTCACACAGTATGTCAGTAAATGCATGTTTCTTTGCTTAAAAAATTAAATGAACGGTGTTCAGCTGAGTGGACATTTTTGTAGCACCATGGAAAATAGGTTCATAACATAAAAAAACAACAACAAAAAAATCACATTGCTTTTTTCATTCCTAAAGAGGAATAAAAACACTCAGGAAAAAAATCTTGATTAAGGTTCTCATAATTCATGCATGAAAGGGTTAATTCACACTAATGGTCAGTAGTGTCAGGACTGATATATGACTGTTTTTACTCATGCCAGGAGTAATGTAGCCAAATGAAACTTAATGAGCGCCCAAAATGCTTACGTCACTCTTTCATACATTTTACTTTCACTGTGAGAAATTTGAGAGCAGGCTGCTATTAAAAGGACAATTGTGGAAAAAAAAAAAAAAAAAGAGAGGGATAATTCTGAGGCTGAGATTCCAGAATTAACTCCAACTGTTATCAGAGAAGGGTAGCATTTTTACAGGATTGTTGAAACTCGTAAGTGTTGAGATAGAAAATCCATCACAGTAAATGTAATGCTTAGCTTGCAATGCTTGTAAGGAAGAGTACGTAGTGATGCAGAGTATTTTAAACCAGAACCATCGTTAACTTAATGATGGAGTTAATTCCAAAATCTGAGGATATGTCAGTATTACATATTCAAAAAGGACAATTTTAAATTAAGCAAAAACTAACACATTTATGAATTTAATTTGAGTACAATGCACTAAACCAGGGGTGTCAAAGGAATATTTTGCCATTATGTTTTTTTTTTTTTATGTCCAGCTATAACAGAGCTCCCAACCTTCTTTTTTATTTGAATAGAATAGAATAGAATAGAACAGAATAGAATAGAATAGAATGCCTTTATTGTCATTATACATATGTACAACGAAATTGTAAGGGACAACTCTCTAGTGGTGCGTAGTGTAAACAGTTTAAAGAAGAAAGAAAAGAGTAAATTGGGTAAGGAGATCCATTTTTATGTGCATCAGTAATAATGGACTACATTACCATGATCATAAGCTTACAGTATAATTACTGACACATATTTTTTGAGTATTTAATATGAATACAGGTGCATGGAATGTATGCAGTGTTGTTACTAATGGATCTACTCTTTGACAGAAGCACCAAATCCTGGCCAATTAGTTAAAAATGGTTAATTTACATCTACAAACCATGATGCTCCAGTGGTGTTAAGCTCCTGGCTGCACAAGATATGCCATCTGTGCGCTTGCCTGCATTATAGGGAACCACTTCAAGGTCTTCATGTTTACACCAAGCAAAAGCACTCTCGGTGATCTCCTTTATGTGCAAGTAAGAAAAAAATGCACTTCGTTTAATGACCTTTGCATGTTGTCACTTCCATAAACTGTTCAAAGTAGGTCACCACTTGGTTTATCATGGGACTGAAGCAGGTTCTAATTGGACTAAACCTGATAAATTACTGACTAAATATACTTTGGTAGTAAAGTCCATATGTGGGAAACACTAACAGTCTCTTTAGGGGACTTCAGACATTTTTGTGTTTACTGTTGTGTTTATCGTTCCTCTCAGAGATTACCTGTCCTTCGATATAATTGACACAAAACACAGTCTTTGGGTGAATCTACTGCTTTTTTGTCAAGTTGGACTAAGTATACTCGATGTATTGTTGTTGTAGTGTAGTTTTGTTTTTGTTTTTTTTATTTCGAGCACATAGAATCATCAGATAACAAAGAACCATACAACATGGTCTAACGAAATTTTCCTGCGCTCGAAAAGGAGTGGGAAGAAGTATAATTTATTGACTCCCACCCCCTTTTCACAAAATAATAATTAAATTAAATCCGCTTCCTTTGCTTTGTTAGCACACCTTTTCTTCTGTATGTTTTTACAATAACACAAAACATCCACACAAACCATTCACATACACTATTTTGTTAAATGCTATTGCAAGACAGGATGAGCTAGGGCTAACTGGTTAGCATGATAGCTTCTGTAGACAACTTTCATTACATTGACTTGTTTGCCAAAATTGATTGTTGATCACTTTACATAATTTTATGTTTTAAACTAAAAGGTTTGCCCTTATATTACACTGGGTTACAAAAAAATGTTTTTTGCAAGTTATCTAGGTTTTTTTCAACTGAATTAGGACCATTTTGCACCGCTAAATCCAAAAATGACATCTGTTTTTCTCAATCAGGTCAGGTTTTTTTTGCTAATTTGATTTTGAAAAATTTGATCTTCTCACAAAATTGATTACATTTTTGTGACTTTATCAGTTCGTTTTTTTTATATAGTTCTCACCCAAAATAGGTTTTAAGCGAAAAAAAATCATTTGATCACTTGATTCCTGTTAGGTACAATGGTGTATTCACCGCAGATGTAGCAGAATACGTCAGGCTTATTTTTGCAAGATCTTCTAGTCGAAGCCATTTCATTCACCTGTAATATTAAAAAAAACCATTAATCATAAATTGGCAAAAGTAAAATCTTCAGAACTCGTTTATTGCAAGAAATATGAAAGAATTTTGTATCATATGATGTGAAAATGCCCTTAAATGCAAAAATGTTAAAAAGCCAATATGTAGCATAGTTCAGAAAGTTGACCTGATTGAGCAAAATTAATGTGATTTTTGGATTCAGCACACCAAAATGATCCTAAATCAGCTCAAAAAACTTAAACAATAAATTTGTTGTTGACCAGTGTTATTTCATGATTCGTGTATCTGTGTGTAAAATAATGCTACTTTAATAGGTTCCACATTGTTGTTGTATCCGCTTATTAAGCCACAACCCCATTTCCTGTTTACATGACATCATTTCCTGCTTCCTGTTCTACTTATGTTCATGGGTCTGTGTTCAGTATGCTGCATTAATGTGTCCCTGAGTTCTTAAAGTACATCCAGTTCCCATTTTACCCCCTTCCATGTGATGATATAGAGCAGAGGAATGGAGTTGCTAAGTAAAGTTGCATTTATTAAATGAATGAGATCAAAGCTAGCATTTACCACATTAGCTTACTATATTAGTTCTGACTGCATATACTGAAGAGCCTCATTTTTATAGTTTCCGCTAATAGAGAATGAGGCTTTTTTTTTTTTTTAGGTGTTTCACATCCTCTCAGCCCTTTATTTGTGTTGTATAGTTCATTAGAGGGGAAATAAAGTAATACTTTATCTAAACACATTGAGCTGAGCACAAAGGGAAGTAATGCACTGTTATTTTGGAGGAGCTTAACGCTTTCATGCATAGCGGTCACTACAGTGGACAGCTATTCTACAGCTGTTCTCTTGTATATTCATGGATTTTGTTGTTCTTTTTGTTGTTGTTTTTTGTTTTGTTTTTGTTTTTTTACATATATCTTTATTAAAGTTTTAAGACACTACATGTCTTTTCTGACGTGAATTGGTAACATTATGTAGATCTCTTCTGAGGATAAACCCCCAGAATCACAAGCCCTCCCCACAGTTTTCACACAATTTATCAGTAAATACGTGTTTCTATGCGTCAAAAATTAAACGTGTGGTGGTCCAGCTGAGTGGATATTTTTGCAACTTCATGAAAAATAGGTTCATAAGAATTTTTTGTCATTATTACTTTTTTTTAATGTATTTTAACTTTTTTTTTTTTTCAGAAGGAAATTTCTATCACATTGTTTGTTTGTTTTTTCATGCCTAAAGAGGAACAAAACACTCAGGAAAAAAATTTGATTAAGGTTCTCATAATTCGTGCCTGAAAGGGTTAAACAGTACTTAAAACACTCATAATCATTATCTACTATTAATAAAATGCGGACTATGGAAAATTGCACAAATAACTGTATATGAATTGAATAAATGAATCCTAATTGTTTTTAGTTATTGTCAAGTCAAACAATGCAGATGACCAGAGCCCATTGTTTTGTGTCAGAAAGCCTTTTAAAGGAGGGATATTTAGCTTTTTTAAAATGGAATAATGCATTTTAAAACATTTCCCTGTGGTCTACATGAACTGTAAATGTTCTGCTTGGGTCTGAATTCTTCATTAATTCAACTCCACAGGTCCCATCTTCAACAATATTTGTGAGTAATGACACCAGGAAGGTCGTTTTGAGTGCTAGCCCTTTAAATGCAAATGAGGTACTTCATGCCCCACCCCTTCCAGGTTGTTGGCTGTGCTGCTCTGTTCCGTTCAAATAACAACTGAACATTTTAGGGTATCGGCTTGAAGTTTGGACATATTTTCAATCTGGACTACAACCGCTGCTGCTGACAAACAATTATGTCGTACTCGGAGAAATGTTCGTCGGAAGTCTTGACCATATACAGGGTGGGGAAGCAAAATTTACAATGAACATTTAGTTGTTTTTTCTCAGCAGGCACTACGTCAATTGTTTTGAAATCAAACATATATTGATGTCATAATCATACCTAACGCTATTATCCATACCTTTTCAGAAACTTTTGCCCATATGAGTAATCAGGAAAGCAAACGTCAAAGAGTGTGTGATTTGCTGAATGCACTCGTCACACCAAAGGAGATTTCAAAAATAGTTGGAGTGTCCATAAAGACTGTTTATAATGGAAAGAAGAGAATGACTATGAGCAAAACTATTACGAGAAAGTCTGGAAGATACTATTAAAGAAGAATGGGAGAAGTTGTCACCCGAATATTTGAGGAACACTTGCGCAAGTTTCAGGAAGCGTGTGAAGGCAGTTATTGAGAAAGAAGGAGGACACATAGAATAAAAACTTTTTCTATTATGTCAATTTTCTTGTGGCAAATAAATTCTCATGACTTTCAATAAACTAATTGGTCATACACTGTCTTTCAGTCCCTGCCTCAAAATATTGTAAATTTTGCTTCCCCACCCTGTATGTGCAAATGTCGTGACGCAACAAATTAAGAAGGAATTAAAACAGGTTGTAGAAATACACTTGATCTTTGCCAGAATGAATATAAAGATAGCTTTGCAACACCTGGAGGGTTCAAATTCAAACCTTATAAACTATTAGGGTCCAAATAAACAAATAAATGAACCAAAGACTAATAAAAGTGGGTTTAGCAAAATATGACCCCTTTAATTGAAGCTTTGAGGACAGAAATCAGCAAGGCCAAATAAAATACCAAGATCGGACAATGTCTCAAGGAAAAACCTTCTCATAATCACCATCATGCACATATATGGTGAAGTTTTGCAAGCGTTGGTATGTAGAGCAGCTATGAGAATGCCCTTCATATGCATCCATCGTCATCGGTGTTTACATAAGTGATGTGTCTGTCAAGTCTCAGAAGGATTTATGACAAGCCCACAGACTTACAGGAGACAAGGTTGAAAACAGAATATTCAGTGTCCATGATGAGTAAAGGGTAAATATATAGAGTGTCATTCAGAGGTAATCTGAGTAACATTCATGATATCAGTTTGTTGGAGTTACCATTTAGTTTTTTGTTCAAAGTTAATTTACTTTTTTGTTTGGTAATTTATTATTTTTTGCTAATTGTTTATTTTTGATTGTTTGCTTTTTTGTTTGTTTTATATTTAAAATATATTTTTTGACTTTCAGGGTTATTACTTTGATTCTTTAGTACTTAGCACCTTTTGTTTTGTTTTTCTTATCGGTTTAGAACTGTGTTTTTCAACCGTGAGGTCGCCTGGAATTCAAATGGGGTCGCTTGAAGCTTTTAGTAATTGATAAAAAAACAAACAAACAAAAAAACCCAAAAACTTACTAATAAAAAAAAAAAAATGTATGGTGAGTTGAGAGAGATAATCACCATACATGAAAGACATGACAAACTCTGAAGCTGAAACTGAAGCACTGTGGTTCTGTTTATCTTTCAAATGTTCATTGTGGTCAGTTTCAGATGCTGCAGCTCTTTCATAATTCATAGTTTGAGTTCTTGTTTGTTCAGTATTAATTGTCAGCCTTGTAAATCTAAGCTGGACTGACTGTACATATCCTGACCAAGGAAAAACAAATCCCCCCTTTGTGCAGTAATCTACACCTGGCTTTTCTGCCTCCGTCCATAATAATATGCATTATATAAACTAAATGTTGTCTAAAATTAATGTTTATTTGCAACATAGTATAGCAAACTATTACATGATGAAAAAAAAAAATAATTTTAGCAAATAAAAAGTCTGTTTTGAATGTCTGGGGTCACCAGAAATTTGTGATGTTAAAATGGGATCACGAGCCAAAAAAGGTTGAAACCACTGGTTTAGACTGTGGGCATAAATAGGCAGCACCAAGGGAGACCAGCATGCACCTGGGTGGGCCTATGTTTTGTTTTTGTTTTTTTTTACCAGTCAGTCAATCAGCATGACAGGATGAGCAAGAGAGAAAGCAAACAGGCCTTAATTATTGTTTGCCTGCAAAACCTGAAAATAAAACATCTGAAATACATTAATGGAATGGACTTTGTCTTTTTGACTGCATAAACCACAAACTCATGGTGCATCTAGTGGTTATTTGAGTTATGGAAAAGTCTTAAGTTCAGTCACTTTTTAAGTTGGTTTGCTTTTAAGTTGGTTTTGATTTTGATGACAAATAGTCACAGTTTAAAAAAAGTGGTGTGATATTTAAGTGACTTTTTCTTTCTATTGTCGTTAACTCAAGCATGACTCAAAAATAATTCTTTACTAAAACTCTATATAACTGGAAAAATATATTCACAACATACAGATATTTAAGCTTACATTCTGCATTTGTGTTGACTAATTAAAATATACATTTTTGTGATCCAGGCATATTTTCATGAGTTTCAAAGACTAAAAACTAGCATTAGTACAGATGTATTTTTTCCTGTTTACTGTTATGCTAAGTACTGTTGTGGCTCAGGAGGTAGAATGGGTCATCCACAAACCAGAGGGTTGGTAGTTCAGTCCCCCTCTACATGTTGAAGTGCCCTTGAGCAAAACTTGTTCGAAGTGGCTATTTCACTGGTGTGTAAATGCGACACATTGTAGGCTGCTTTGAGTACCACCATTGTAGAAAAGCCCTATTGAAATGTAAGATAATCTACTAGTTACTGTTATGCAAAGCTGAAACCAAGAAGAACAATTTATATAATAGCTTTTGAATTATGTATTTTGTTTAGTTGTTGTTCAAACAATATTGTATTTCATGAGAAAGACATGTTCCTTTACAGACTTCTGCTATACTGTTCTATTGAATGCTCACGAGTGCTCATCTCCCACATTTCATTTAAATTCTATAGCGCTTCAATAATTGATGCAGAATTTTTCTTCCTCTTTTCTGCTAGATTCAATAATTCAGGTATCACACCAAGCCATGGTGTTAGAGCTTCACTCTAAAAGCTGTCTCATTTGTATCACCTTCAAAAAGGATTTTTGGAAGTTACCCAGGGAGCACGAGAGTTGTTTAGACATCGCAGCCAAGAAAAGCTTTTCATCTTCATCAAGGAAAACACCCTTTCCACCTCTGTTTGACACTGGAGCTGCACTACGTCTGTGTGAGACTGATTGCTTTACCTTTCATGTTCTTTTACGACCGCATTCTGGCACATATGATAAATCCCGGTTTCTAAATTTACTACTGTTTTGAAATAAATAATCAACATCCGTTTCACCTACTCTTGGTTTATGCATAGGGATATCCTCAGAGTAAATCACCAATATTTCTTGCTCCAAAAGCCATTTGGAATGAGCACAAGGGATCAATGAAGAACTAGAATTACATGTCCAGTTGTCAGAGATGACGTCAATACACGATTGATACATAATTTGGCGGTGAATCAAAAACGGCTCTGTAACGTAATGACAATAGATCTTCTGGAATATCCTGTGTTCGACGAGGGATGTTGTGCATGTGAAAGTAGTCCAGATTCAGAGTTGACTGAAAAGATCTGTGTTTTGCTAGATTTAATTTTCACCCTTTTCCTGGGACAGGGGGAATGTGTCTTAAAGACAGCTTCGATAAATCAGACAAATTACATTTCCAAGAAGGAGTAGGAGAGTCAGCAGATCTTCGTTTACTGACAATCACAAAGGAAGGCAGACTCCCGTCTCCGTCTGTGGTTTCTCTAACTACGTCTTCTGCCCTATCAGTCATCCATTCTCGCCAAGAAGCTCTGCCTTTCTGGGTCTCATCCTTTCCAGCTTACTCCCTCAGTCGTGGTTTTTTCATGTCTGTTTAATAATTGTCCATCATTTTCAGTGGAAAGAGGAAGTGGGAGGATTTCCTTTATTTTGCCTCATAATCTGAAAGCTTCAGGAGGTGGAATTGATATAGATGGATGGATATAGATGACCTGATGTTCCAAGTAAAAGTGAAATATAGCAATAATTCATAATTCACATAAAAGACATAATTATTGTCAAGTAATAAGAAGTAATTCAGAGGTTACACAGAAGTGGAAATGGTTAGTTAAAGGTTAAATCAAGGCTGTATTGGAATTATTCGGTTAATTTCATGCAGATTCTGTACTAATTTAATAGTTTTATTATTCTCCTAATGAAGAAGAGGAGACATTTAGATTTGAAATATATATAATTAAGACATGTTTAACATTAATAAAAACTGAACATAACAGACATGACTTCATTAGAATATACAAAACATATTACTGAAATATTAAACCAAAGTATTAAGTTAAAATGTATATATATTAATGAGATGCAATGAGATGGTGTCATTAAAAGATGACCAGACAAACAATGTAGAAATAATAAGAAATTATCTTTCTGTTTTTTTTCACAAGTGAAGAAAGACTGTTATCATAATCATAATATACACTACAAACAAAAGTTAAGGATGTTTTTAATTTTTGTGGAATTTTTTTAGTTGGGGTTCTTGCACTACGCTTTTTACTTTTTTGTGTGTGAATTGACTTGAAACACATTTTTTTACTGACCAGACATAGTTTTATTTACAAATGGCAAAAATGACCAAAAAAAAGCCAAAAAAAAAAAAAATCTATATATATCCTTAACTTCTTGTTTGTAGTGTATGTCAAATAATTTCAATATACAGGGTTTCTACGCAAGTATGGAAAAGTATGGAATTTGATTGTATAAATTTCCAGGTCTGGAAAAATGTGGAAACTGGAAACAAATATATGGAAAAATATTCATGCTTCCAAGACTGTTACCTCTGTTCTATTTTCTAAAACATAAAATTATGAATATCTAAAAAGAAATGGATCGATCTGTTGTCTTAAGGTTGCTAGCACAGCTAAAATGTTTGTGTGACAGCACATACAGTAGGCTACACGTCCCAGAAAACATTTGGGCAGATTGACAAGTTGAATGCCCTGCCTTCTGCTCTTATCTTCTTCCAACCCAGTGTTTCTCAAAAAGTGGGACGGGCCCCCCCAGGGGGGCGCAAAGGCTTGCCGGGGGGGCATGGGATCATTCCTAAGTGTTTATTTTTTCTTCAGGTTTGAACATGTAGCGGGTGGAATTAATGTTTTAGCGTTGGTACACCCTGGACTCATTTTAGGGACGTACAACAAACAAATCTACTGCCATGGTGATCTGTCACTAGACTACACAAAAGAGTTTAGGTTTGGAGAGTGGACAAGGATTGGACTGGAAAAGAAAAATGTGCAGTGTTTCTGTTTTTGCACAGTTTGTACAGTTTGCACTTTGATGTTCTTAGATGCGCAACGTAAACGGGCTCATTGCAGCCACTGATATTGTTAAAATGTTCATCTTTGTTACCAAAATGTGTTTGTTGTTCTAAAAAAAAAGTTCCTTATTGTCATAGTTGTAAGATAATTACACATTTCCTATTTCTATTTTGAAAAATAATGCCTCAGGGAGCAGTCTTGTTGAGTTCATTTGTATTGTTCAATCAAAAATCTACATTATTTTTAATTTGCACAACAAATTATTCAAGGGAAAGCTTCTTACGATATTGATGTTTCTTTCAATAAAAGTAATAATTTCACCACAGGTACAATGTTGTTAGGGGTGAGGGGGGCTTGGAAATTTTTCATGCTCCAAAGGGGGGCCTGACAGAAAAAGACTGAGAACCACTGCGCCAACCCATTTTAAGGCCCGCTCATGTGTTGTCAATTTTCACTGCTGCTTTGACAGACAGGTGACATCCACACACTGTTCATGAGCGACCTATTCGACATGCCTTGTATTATCGTTGGCAGAATTCATAATGGGTAGATGGAAATTCTCTGACGACTGAAGTCTGAAAACATCTGGAAATTAGGGTGTGTAAAAAGTATGGAACATTGGAATTTCAAATGTGTAGGAACCCAGAATATAGCGGTGATGGCGTGACAGGCCTTGGTTCAGTGAGATTTACGTGTGCTTGCATAAAGTTTGTGTGGGAGTCTTGACTTGTGCTGGAAGCTGGTTGTTTCTTGACATTTCTGTTTACTGTAGCTAGTGTTGTATATTTACTGCTGTAGTGAAACAGAATAGAGACACTAAGAGAGAAGAGTTTGCCGAAAAATCAACACAAATGGTCTACACTGGAAATCTCTGTACAAGTTATTATGGAAGTAGAAAGTTATTAGCATAGAAATGAAGTTGGACATGTCAACAAATGATGCACTCCAACACAAAACAGACTCCCACATTATAAATGTCATGAAAATATACACACAATTGCAAATCTTACATATTGATCTTAAATAAATAAAAATTAAATTAAGTGCATAAATAGCCAATGCAGTGCAAATATGCACTTATCAAATCAATGCAAAAAGGATGAATGTGGATGTAGTTGATCAAGTGGCCACATACATACAGGGGTCCACATTGATAACCTTCTTTGCTGGAAACCACGCATAGAAAACTTGTGCAATAAGACTGTATTTTCTAAGATGACTGAGGCTGTATGGGGGTCAGCAAGCGGATTATGCTGATTTTTTTACAGAGCTATTTTAGAAAGCCTCATTAGATACGGCATCACAGCCTGGTATGGCAACCTATCAGTACAACTAAACAACAGGCTGGCCAATATGCACAAAACAGGAATGAAGATTATAGGTATGAGAGAATATCAGTCCATAGATAACACTGGGTTACAAAAAAATGTTTTTTGCAAGTTGTCTAGGTTTTTTTCAACTGAATTAGGACCATTTTGCACCGCTAAATCCAAAAATGACATCTGTTTTTCTCAATCAGGTCAGGTTTTTTTGCTAATTTGATTTTGAAAAATTTGATCTTCTCACAAAATATAATAATTAATACCCAAATAAGATTGGTAAGCACACTGTATGAAACTTGTGACTTGATTCCTGTTAGGTACAATGGTGTATTCACCGCAGATGTAGCAGAATACGTCAGGCTTATTTTTGCAAGATCTTCTAGTCGAAGCCATTTCATTCACCTGTAATATTAAAAAAAACATTAATCATAAATTGGCAAAAGTAAAATCTTCAGAACTCGTTTATTGCAAGAAATATGAAAGAATTTTGTATCATATGATGTGAAAATGCCCATAAATGTAAGCAAAAATGTTAAAAAGCCAATATGTAGCATAGTTCAGAAAGTTGACCGGATTGAGCAAAATTAAAGTGATTTTTGGATTCAGCACACCAAAATGATCCTAAATCAGCTCAAAAAACTTAAACAATAAATTTGTTGTTGACCAGTGTAATCAGTAGAACCAGTCGGTCATGAAACAAGCAACAAAAATCTCTTCAGACCCGACTCATCCATTGTCCTCTGAATACGAACGTCTTCCATCAAGAAGAAGATTTCGTATGCCAAAGTGCAAAACCAACCGTCTCAAATTATCATATGTCCCAACGTCCATTAAGCTGCTGAACAATGTTAAGAACTAGTGCAAAGGAGCAATGTGCAACAAACACACAGCACTTTAGCACTTAGCACTTTTTTTTGTCTCCCTGCACTTTAGTCGTCTTTATATGTTCTGTGTTGTGATTGTCATGTGTAGTCCATGTCTGTTTTATATGACAGACTGTCTTTGTTATAATGTGTCCACGTGATGATGTTTTTTTATCTTGTCTGTGAAGCAATGATATGTAGCACTGTGCACAAGATGAATTTCCCCCAGGGGACAATAAAGCTTATTTTACTTTACTTTTTTACTTTTACTTCACTTTGTTTTATTTTACTTTTTTACTTTACTTTAGAAGTTTTTCCAATTGATTGAATTGGTTTCGGCTTTGAGATGCTTTTAAGGAACATTGTTGTTACACTTATAGTACCTTTTAAAATAATGGTGATGTTTTATATCTATGTTCTTATCAGTTTTAAGTTTGTTTTTAGTACTGACTTTCATTGTGGTTATGTATATTAGTGTGGATGTATGGCTGTGATTTCCATTTTGTGTAACTTCTGCTGCTGTGATCTTGGCCAGGACACTCTTGAAAAAAGGATTTTTAATTTTTGTGTTGAAAAAAGGATTTTTAATCTCAATGAGTTTTTTTTTCCTGGTTAAATAAAAGTTATAATAACTAGGAAAGCACTCGGAGAGCGCAGACCTCCGCCAAGACAGATCAGCCCCCCCCCCCCCCAATCACGACCAAAATTTAATCATTTGTTTCTTGTGCCAGTATCAACATTTCCTGAAAATTTCATCCAAATCTGTCCATAACTTTTTGAGTTATCTTGCTAACAGACAATCAGCCAGACAAACAAACTCTGATATATTAACTTAGTGGTTAATATAATGTCTTACTGCACTGGTTTTGTTTCTTGAATGTGAGTGAGGCTTTAATTCTTTCCATGGTCTTTTAACCCTTTCATGCATGAATTATGAGAACATTAATGAAGATTTTTTTTTTTTCCTGAGTGTTTTTATTCCTCTTTAAGCATGAAAAAAAAAATTAAAAAAAATTATTAACCTATTTTTCATGGAGTTACAAAAATATCCACTCAGTTGGACATATGTTTAATTTTAGAAGCAAAAGAAACATGTATTTACTGAAATACTGCGTGAAAACTATGAAATAAAAACATGTTTAATGCTGCTAATCTGATGTTTTCTCACATTTTAACATGCCTGCATGCAGATAGTATGCAAAATAAAAACCTTTTTGTTTAAAAAATATGAAACACTTAATTACAGTCTAATAACAATTAGCAATTTTTTAAAGTCAAACATGTTACTGCAGATTAGGTTTATCTAGAACAGCAAATTTACAGTAATGGTATGAATTACAGTGTATGGGATGATGCGTAAGTATCCACTGTGTTGGCTGATATGAAAATAAAACAAACAAAAAAAAAAAACATAAATATGCAAGAGACCAGCTTTGAACAGCTGTCCACTGTACTAATCATTGTGCATGAAAGGGTTAAGCTACTTAATTGGGGGGAAAAAAATAAACACTTTTGAAATGTTACCTTGAGTTCTGTGAAATAGCAGAAGGAATTTTTAACTGTTTCATCAAAACATTCCGCTGCTTCAGGGACAAAACAAATGGTTCCAGCCTTGAAGCTTAATATGTGCATTTTTGTAAATCTCTTAGTTTGTTGAACTGTGGTCAGCTGTCTGCTCTGACGACAGTGAGGTCGGGCCGTGACTTCACTCTTTCTCCTTCTCACACTTGATCCCACGCCGTCAGTTTTTCGCTCATTTTTTCCGTCTCGTCCCTTGCACCACACACATGCACAAATGTACTTGCGCACACAGACAAATAACTTCTTGTTTGCTAGCAGAAGTATTCTAGGAATTCCTCGATCCCCCACTGCATCATCCTGCCTCCGTATGTGCCTTGTTCATTTGGGGCTGTCGGTGTGTTTCATTAAACGCTTACATACGATGAAATAAACCACAGAGTGATGTATGTAGAATGGGTTCTGGCAGCCCGCCTCTGTTTCCTCTATTGCCTGGCTTGTTTACAACCAGTCATTGCAGTCAAGCACCCTGGCATCCTTACGGGAACCTTCACACTCAACCAGACACATTAAACACAAAATTTATATTCTGCACAGCCTCATAAAAATGTCAATTGGCACCTCGAGTGTCGAGGGCCGTGAATAGGCTTTGATCAAGCTATTAATTTTTCCCTGTGTGATGAAGTACATTAAAATATAAATGCAGCCAATATTCTGTATGGTCCTTTGTTAAATCAGGGTTACACGCAGGGCAACGCAGATTGTTTAGTTTGTGTTTAAACAAACTTGGCACTTTGTAAACCGGAGCAGAAGTGATTCGAATGCTGTCTGGATGTGATGAAAATGTGGCCAAAATTTCAGAAAATCAGCAGCAGAAAATATGAACTGATATGTAATATTCCCTTCCACCATGATCATAATGAATATGTGAGCTGATTCATTCATTATTTTGATTTAAATATTTCGCATGATGTACTACTTGAGTTATTTATTGAAGAGCTGATAGAAGCTAATACAAGAGCTGAAGACAGTTTTTTAACCTTTCACCCCCAAAATAAAGAGCTGCTCTGGATTTTACAACGTAGTTCCAAACTCTTTCATTTCTTTCTGTAAGTCTAACTTGTGTTTCTGCAGTTCTTCATACATAGTGGTGTCTAATATGTAGGGGTGTGTATTGGCAAGAATCTGGCGGTACGATACTAATCACAATACTAGGATCCCGATACGATATATTACGATATATCATGATACACTAGATATTTGCACAAATACTAAACACATTTTGATTTGATCAGAACAGGATCTAATGCTATATCACCAAACTTTCCTCTGTAAAAACTTAAACCTTAAATTCTGTTTTACAGACATTACAGTTTAAGATCCTGCTCAAATGTTCATATTCTATTCGTTCAGAACTAACTTCATCGCATTATTTTTGTGCAATCTCAACAAAGGAACTAAAATCTGCCTCTTTAGGAAGCTTCAAATAACCATTATTTAATAAAACAGTGTTAAAATAATAATAAATAAAACATAAACAAAATAGAAAACCAAAAAACAAAAAGGAACCTGTGCAATATCTACATTTCATTAAATACTTAAAAATATCAATACAGTATCGTGAAATGAAATATCATGATATATTGCAGAGCCGATATTTTTTTACACCCCTACTAATATGTCCTTTATATTTATCATTATTGTATTATTTTAAGAAACATTAGTCTCCTTATTGATCCCCACATGCACACATGTATAATTATTCACAGTCCGTATCATTCCATGTATTTCTTTTACCTTTTATCAGTTCACCTTGCATGCATTCAGATGTTAATACACATTATGACTGTGTCTGTGTTTGTGTTGTTTTGCAAAATAACATTTACAGTAACTGCTTTACATTTCATACATGTATTGACTTGACATTAATTACCATTTTATTCTTCTTCCTTTGTGCTCACTGTAGGGAATATATACATGAGTAAAATAATCTCAGAATGGCTACAAATATGTATTATATGATCTAGAAAATATTGTGGATCATGAAAAAATTCAAAACATTTAGCCTATAGTTACTTCAGAGGATGAAAAACATGGGATGTCCATCATAGGGGTCAACTGTCTGAGTAGTGTAACTGTGACAGGTTAAAATGCCTTATTTTTTTGTAGGTTAAAAAGCGCGTTGTTTTTGTGAATATATTATATATTATTTTTGTGTATATATTAATTGTGAATATGCTCCTGGAGCTGTATAATGGTAAGTAGTTTTCCATCATGAAAGAGAAATAATAGTATTATTAAGAGTATTCCACTATAGCGGAATACTCGTCCTTTTTTTTTTTTTTAGTTGAATTGCCCAGCCCTACTTCTAAATTCCACTCAGATCCACCAAAATCCTTGATGACCCAGTTTTCCACCAGCCCCTAAATGTAGCATGCATTTGTTGATCCGAGTATCAAAACTCTACAGGCAAATCTAACCAGATCAATGCGCGTCAGACACACTTTTTACAATTTGCAAAAGAATTTACAAATATTTTTTAGACTTCAGTGTGTGTGTCTGCAAAAGTGGAAAATAGTTAAGTCTGTGAAGTTGAAATAAAAATCTGGACATGACATATTAATAATCATTCAGATTCTGATTTGTGCACATTTGTGGAGTCCCAAAAATTACACATTCATCATTTTAGACATTTTTAAATCATATTTTTCAGTTGTAGATCATGCACATACACACTAGAACCTAATCCTGAGACTTTATCATATCAATAATTTATCACCATATCTTTCCTTCTGTCTGTCAGGAGAGTAAGGAGCCCCCCGGGGGACCAGTCTCCACCAGCGGCACCCTCAGTGTAGAGGTGTGCAAAGTCCATAGACGATTTTCTGGCAACTTGCAGCTGCCTCCGTTGTCATGGCGACAGGCGGAGAAGGAGAGAGACAGGGGAAGGCCGCTGACACCTGAAGAGGATCCAGTGACACGAACTAGACCCACAAGCCTGCCCATCGCCTCCCTGCCACGCATTGACATCACACAGGCCGACCCTGACAGGTAAGGCTTAAAAAAAAAACAAAAAACTAAAAAACATGATTTTTACTTCTCAGAGTCTGTCCTCAATAGTACATTTGTGTTTTAAAACCCCTGCCAAGAACATTACTCTGGTATTTTAGGATCCATAAAGCAGACACTTTTAGCCCTGTTTGAGTCTGTAATGGGAGACTGTTGGAAACGGATGCAGACATTTGAGCTCGCTACCTGATTGGGTTTTATGTTCTTGCCTGATTCATCACGACCCTATCATGTGACCCTTTCCGGAATAAAACAGGACATCGCTTTGACTACCAGCTGTTAATTCACATGGATACCAAATTACATGCATTTCTGCTCTTGTTGTCTCTGCCAATAAATGATGTGCAGTTAAATTCCACATTTTATCATGATCCTGTTGAATACATTCATAAGAGGCTGTTATTCAAGCAATTTGTGAACATTTCCGTGTCCAGTGGGCAGGCTGGTAACACACTGCGCAGGGTTTATGTGACCTAAAAAACCTACAAAATAATCATGTGGAAAAAAATAAGCAAAACATTTGCATAGAATAAAGTAGAAGGATAAAATAAGGAGGAGTTAGAGCTTTTGAAATTAAAAGTAAAATGCTTTTTTTTTTTTTTTTGGATCCATTTTTTGAATTTATTTTCATTGTGCATCTCCAGAAATACAATACAAAAAAAGAAAGAAACTGACATTTTCTGATATAAGATTTTCTGACACACAAAGTATAAACCCCATAAAATCCTTTTTTTTTTTTCTTTTTTTAACTTTTGATTTAGATTTTTGCACAATATAAAACAGAACAAAACATCTGAGACAGGACATAAATTAAAAAAATTAAATAAATAAATTAAACCACATAGTATTATTATTATTACAAATATTATACTACATCTATAGATACATTGCCAAATATCGAAATATTCATATATTTGTATACATATGCACACATCTATATAAATACAAAAGACCTCATGTCAGGGCTTATAAGAGCAATTCTCGTCAACAACCCAAAAAGTTTAATTATACAAATAGTCTTCGACCATGTGCCATCTCTGTTTAAAAAGATCCATTTTCATTTGTAATGATGCGGTCATTCTTTCCATAGTGTACACTTGTTTCAGTCTTTGTTTCCATTCTATTACCGTTGGTGATTTGACACTCTTCCAATTTACTGTTACTATTTTTTTAGCAATCAATAGTAAAATATGTAAAATATATCTCCTCTCTGCATTAAAATCATTGACCGGTATGACTCCAAGCAAATAGAACAAAACATTTGAAGGGACTTCTCTTTTTACTTCTCTTTTTCAATTTCTTCTTTGATATTTTTCCAGTATATAAACAAGCTCAGACAGTCCCAAAAATCCTTTTTTTTTTTTTTTTTTTTAATTTTATTTTGCTTTAATATTGTAGTGCTTTTGTAGGGAAAAGTGTTCTACGTCTAGTTTTGTTTAGATTTGCAAAGCAGCAGCAAAATTAGAAGTGACATTTCTTTTTTTATTATTCTTTTTTTTTTTTTTACTTCAGAGCAGTGTTTTCAACATTGTGTTTTCCTCCTGTTCTTAACTGCTGCTTCCAGTAATAACAGTGCCCCTGTGCCAGCAGAAAAAACAAAACAAAACATGCAATGTACTTATTTGTGAAGCTTCAGACAATTCAAGGCATAATTTTATTATTATTCCTTTGTGCTCCTAGGAGGTAGAGTGCCGTGCTGTGTGGTGTGTGAGAAGCCTGAAAATAAGGGATATGTAGAAGAAGTAGCTGATGAAAGGCAATTTTCCTTGTCCATCCACTTTCTTTGTACCACGGTGACTCAATTCACCAAACTACAGATGATTATGGGCTCTCTTCAATGGACCTATTGTCCGCTGACTTTGTCATTTTTTGTGTTCGTCTCTACAACACAATTGTGCTCCAGTGTTTTTTAAAAACATGGGTCACATTTACCTTGACTAAAGGTCAGAAGATGGAAAAGCTTTTGCTACTGTTATTAAATTACACTGTGAATGTCAATCTTTTCATGTGTTATTTTCCAGTTTTTGCTGATAGGCCAATTATTGTGCTCGGTGTTATCCTAGATCTGGATACACATTGTAAATATGAGCAAAGCAGGGTATCAAACATCAGTCTTTTATGCTTCATGTAGAGCATTCGCTTGTGCTGTTACATGGATAAGATGTCTGGGAAGAGGGTGTTGTCTTAAAGGAGCTTAATGTAGTATTACTACTTTCAAATTAAGGTCAAATTTTAGGTCGTAGTATTAGTTATGACCTAAAATATCAATAGAATGATCAGAAGAAAGAGAGCACATAAAAAAAACAGTGATGATGTAGGTTAAGGGTGGGGCTAAAGTCATCTTTCACCTTTCACATATTAAACTAGAACAGCAGACCCCCCACCCCCACCCCCACCCCCACCCCCCGATCATCACCAAAATCAAAATGTAATCATTTACTCTTTGTGCCAGTATCAACATTTCCTGAAAATTTCATCAAAATCCTTCCATAGCTTTTTTAGTTATCTTGCTAACAAACAGACAATCAACCCCCCCCCACCACCACCACCACCTCCCTGAATCACCACCAAAATTTTGTCATTTGTTCCTTGTGCCAGTATCAGCATTTCCTGAAAATTTCATCAACCCCCTCCTCATCACCACCAAAACTTAATCATTTGTTCCTTGTGCCAGTATCAAATTTCCTGAGAATTTCATCCAAATCTGTCCATAACTTTTTGAGTCATCTTGCTAACAGACAGATGAACAAACAACGCCCCCCCCACATCAACTCCAAAATTTAATCATTTGTTCCTTGTGTGAGTATCAACATTTCCTGGAAATTCCATCCAAATCCATCCATAACTTTTTGAGTTATCTTGCTAACAGACAGATGAACAAACAAAAAATCCCGCCCACCCCCCGCCCCTCCCCCGCCCCCGCCCCAGTCCGCCGTTACACTTGGCGGAGATAAAAATAACTTAAAATAAGGGTTTTGTGAATGAAGTGCACTGAAATTATAGCAAAGAACAGTTTATTGGACTGTAGAGATATGTAAAGGGCCAAGTATTTATGTGTCCACTAGAGGGAGTAGTGAGTCACTCTGCTGGTTTCCATGGTGAGAGAAACTACCAGTATGGAGCATTTGACCAAAGTATCAAAAAGTGGCCAGATGGGATGAAGAACCACTAAGAAACAACTTTTAGAGTCAAAGAAAGTGACAAAGTGATGCTCCAACCCTCTGGAACTCTCTCCCACCAACCATCCGACACTGCTCTGACCTCAACACCTTCAAATCCCTGTTAAAAACTTATTTATTTAAGACTGCTTTTAATGTTTAATTGTTTTATATTAATGTACCTGCCTTTTGCACCTGCTTTTTATCTGTTTTTAATGTGTTTGGTTTCTGTTTTTATCTGCTTTATGTAAAGTGTCTTTGAGTACCATGAAAAGCACTATACAAATAAAATGTATTATTATTATTATTATTATTATTATTATTAATAATAAAACTAGAAACAGTGTAGTTGTTTTCATCCTTGGACACAGCTCTAAATGAAAACAATGGAGTTTGATGCTGAAATCACAGCGTTTTTCTCCACTGTTGAGTTTGATTATGAAGCTTATAAAGTTATATGATGTTATTATCTTTTTTGCTAAGTTGCTGTTTGTTGATCTGCGGTTCAGACTAAACTGTGACAGTTCTGACCTTGTTTTTATGATTCCAAAGAGATCTTTAGTGCAGCTATTGGCAACACAAACCATAAAATGCAGTTGATTTGTGGTTTTATTGTGGTTAAGCAAACAGAGCTATAATGTAAACTATTAACTGACTTAGCTAGCATCAATTAAAAAGACACAGTGTTTTTTTTTTGTTTTTTTTTTTTTTAACCAACTGTCAAAATAAGTGGCTGTGAGTTTTAGTTTAAAGGAGAAAACTAGATGATACCATAATACAGATGTGTGTAACCAATGAGCTTCATATTTTATTCAGTGAGTGATACAGTCTATGGATACATAGTGTTGATTCACTGGTGGTTTTGTGGTAGTAGTAGTAGTGTTAACAATTTGATTTCATCTGTTTAGTTGAATCATGTCAGCTTACTGCAGGCCAAGTTTCCCATCTGTTATAATAAAAAGACTGAAGTCAGGAGCTCAGCATTTAAAAAAAAAAAACAAAACAAAAAAAAAAACGGCACAGATGCAACAATACCATCTGAAGCAACATATATAACAACAAAAAGTAAACAAAAAACAAAAAGTGCAAAAAATGGTTCCCAACTGATATGCAAAATGCAACACAGCAAAACAATCTCTCAAATGCTAAAATTATGCTAAAATTGTGCGTGCAAATTTAGATGAGCTGTTTCACAGGGAACAAAGGAGTCTCATTACACTTGAACCATCAGTGTCTGAATCTGATAGAAGGAACAGTTTCATATACAGAGTAAAGGGGGCTTTTAACATCTCACTTGACTGGACAAGAAACATAAGAAAGGATCAAATGGACCTGATTAGTCTGATTTTTAAGTATTTTCGAATTAAGAGGGAATTCAGATATAACAGTCTGCTTGAATTAAAGGAAAGGTTCAAGATTCACTTTATTGCCATTACATGTAGTATATACATGAAACAAAATCAGCACTCAGGACCAGCAACGTACATCGTAAAAAATCTTATAAAATTGAATCCTGTATTAAAATAATAACAGTAAAACCTAATAATAAATAATGAATAAATAATGCATAGATACTGCAGTGCATGAAATGTAGAGCAAAAAAAGAAAATTTAGGACAGAAAATGAGCAGATGGGATGAGAACTGCAAAGAAACAACTAATAGAGTCAAAAGAAAGTAACAACATGATAAAAGCTAGAAGCACTGTTGTTGTTTTCACCGCTGGACACAGCCGTAAATGAAAAGAATGGAGTGTTGATGCTGAAATGGTAGCATTCCTTCTATAAGGGTGAGTTTGATTATGAGGCTTATAAGGGATAAAGTTATTATGGGATGTTATTATCTTTGCTGAGTTGGTTGTTTGTTTAGCCATGGTTCAGACTAAACTGACAGTTCTGACCATGTTTGGGCAATTTCAAACAGATCTTTAGTGAAATTATTATTTTGTTATTATTATTATTATTATTATTATTTATTTATTTTTTATTTTTTTTTATTTTTTTTTTTACTGAAAATGAATCCACCTGTCATAACATTTTTACACATTACTAAAACTAATATTAACTTGTATTGGCAGTGGCAGTATTGTCATGGAGTTTGATGCTGAAATTGCTGTGTTTCTTCTACACAGGTGAATTTTAGGTTTGAGGTTAATAATAATAATAATAATAATAATAATAATAATAATAATAATAATATAGCGCTTTACATTATTTATTATTTTGAGTCCTTTTGATTTTGCCTACAAACAATATAAAGAAATGTTTACTATACCCATGTTTGGTATCTTTTTTTTTCAGCACAACTTCATCTATCTTATCTGCCTATTGTTTTTTCCACTTTAACCTACTATATCAACATAAAAGGACAAAAAACACACAGAAATATAAAATCTGATTTGAAAAATATATATAATTTATTGCATAAATAACACAACGAAGCTTAACGACCCTTTTCAAAGACTTTGAAAGTGAATATTGGTTCCAAATATTATTAAAATTATTATTAAAATTAAAACTGTAATAAATTCAAAGTATACTCAAATATTTGACATAAAGTCATATCTTTACATAGGCGTTCTCTCACCCCTCCAGTCCTCCCAGTTTCCGATCCGGTTCCAGTGGGGGTCATTCTCACCCTTACTTGTAATGCTAATGCAGTCTGTGGATTAGAATCCGCAGATTGTTGTGTCCCTTTAGAAAAAATAACATATAGCCTAAGAAAGTCATATAAAACTTTTGTCAGAATTTGGCAACCTTACTTAGACTATGTAGGTGCAATTGTAATTTAACTGGTCTTATTGTGTCATGCCATGTGTCCTTTTGAACAAAAAGTAAGACCAGGAGCTTTTTTTTTTTTTTTTTCGAGGGAGGGAGGGGGGCAGTATTTGTCACATTTATTTGTTCCATTGTTCTCTCTCTTCATTTGTAAAATGAAAATTCGAAAACCAAAATTAAAAAAAAAAAAAAAAAAAAAAAAAGAATCAGCAGATTTGGCCAGTTTTTTCCATTTTGAAAAAGGACAAAAAAATGATGAAGATATGGTCAGAAATATAATAATACTTGTATTCTCATTTGTTTGCGACTGTTTCAAACTGTCATATCTCCGGTTGTATTTGTTCTATCAACATCAATTAAACAGTGGGATAGTGTTTCAAGTTTGCCTTTTCAAATGCACTTGTCCCCAGTGGTCTACGTGACCGACTTCCGATGCTATGATGTGTTAAAAATGTCATGTGATTCAGTCACAGGGCTGTGACCGTGGACCCCTAAGGGTTAACTTGGCGTGAGTATTCCACTTCAAAAAGTAATTAAAAGACCCATCTCTAGTTGACAGGTTAATCGAATCGTGAGGTCAGTGAAGATTCGCACCTTTAGCTGTCACAATGCCACTCATGCAGGGCTGATGCTGTTAATATTGGCTGAGGACTTTGACCACGGTGCACTCCAAGATGTGTTTGCAAACAGATGGTGAACGAGCGTCTCCGTTGGCACAGATGCTTCACAGTAGCAAACACATGGTGAGGATTAGGTCAGTGTATAAACACAGAATGTCTGACAGCCTGAAAGGCAATAAAATAAACTCCAACTATAAACTGGATTTTTGTAGTTTATCATCCCTGTTTCAGAAGAGTTATGGCAGGTACACAGTGATTCAGGATGTATTTAATAACACTCAGAGAGCTTTATTTAGCAGGACTGGGGTTTATTTCCAGTTGCCAAAAATGCTTCTGCGCCAGGATGAGTTACAGTATGTAGTGGGATTTATCACAGAGATGTAAAACACTGGAAAGAGACCCTGACGATAACATATGAAGAGTCTGGTGATTTTAATGGGATCCGGACTTGGAGTTATGCTGTTTCTTTTTCTGTCCCAGAGCGCTCTATCCTTAGACCTGATAATAGCATCATAAACAACTCATAACTGGAATAGCAGGAATGTAAACAGGCCGCTTCCCTTTTCTGCTGTTTCACTTTCACTGTTTGTGCTCTGTGGAATTTTGGCAAATGAATGTGTACTGATAAAATTCACAGTATTGGTCTCTTTCTCGGTGCTTGCCATTACAACACCACTTTTGCATGTGTTGAAATGTGACCGATGATGCAACCAACCATTCGGGCATTATTTCGCCATTTTTTTGTTTGTAACGTTGAAATTGTGCGAAGGACAAGAAGAGCAGAGGCTGTTGCTGAGTTTTTTGGGGTTTTTTTGTCCAGAATTTACTGTATTTAAGAGAAACATGCCCTGGGCCTCGACATATATACATTCAAGGAAAAAAGAAATGCACCACTTTCATTTACTCGATTTTTTTCAGAAATGTGACAGTTATTGCAAAATTGCAAACCACAATAAGTTCAGTTCTATTCTGAGTCAAAATGAAATGATTGTTTTCCTGGTTCCGGTTGATTTATTTTGATTAGCAATAAGAACTGTATTTTTGCATTCCTCACCCATGTCTGCTCATGAGTGAAACTCAGATGAATTGGACCTCTCCTCAATTGTGCACAACCATTCCCTATAAAAAGACACCAAAATGGAGCAAAAACACATTTGTCCACAATGCCACGACTACTGCAACTGGAGAGAGATCGGGCCATTGCCGGCCGAAACCTGTTACGGAGATGTGACAGCCGACTGGGATGGTCCTGTGCAGCGGTTGTAACACGTGGTCGACCAGATCTGAGACGGTGGTTGGAGGAGCCGGTGGTGTGGTAACACTCAGCAAGGCGTACAACGGTAGAGTGGTGGACTCCAAACACCCTGGCTACGGCCCGTCTGCTCCGTCCAGCTTGAAACATGCCAATGGCCCAGTCTCTCTCCTGTTGCAGTAGTCATGGCAATGTGGACAAATGTGTTTTTGCTCCATTTTGGTGTCTTTTTATAGGGAATGGTTGTGCACAATTGAGGAGAGGTCCAATTCATCTGTGAGTTTCACTCCTGAGCAGACATGGGTGAGGACTACAAAAATACAGTTCTTATTGCTAATCAAAATAAATCAACCAGAACCAGGAAAACAATCATTTCATTTGGACTCAGAATAGAACTGAACTCATTGTAGTTTGACATTTTGCAATAACTGTCATATTTCTGAAAAAATCGAGAAAATGAAAATGGTGCGTTTCTTTTTTCCTTGAGTGTACTTGGATTTATTTGGGAATTTCTTCATTTTTTTTCAGTTCATTCCATTCCATTTAGTGCTTATTTTGATTTTAATGTTGTGCAAGCATACACTGCCAATACAACTTAATATTAGTTTTAATGATGTGTAAAAATGTGATGACATGTGGATTCATTTTCAGAAACAAAAACAAATAAATAAAATAATACCTTCACTAAATATCTGTTTTGAAATCGTCCGAACAAGGTCAGAACTGTCAGTTTAGTCTGAACCATGGCTAAACAAACAACCAATTTAGCAAAGATAATAACATCCCATAATAACATTATACCTTCATAAGCCTCATAATCAAACTCACCCTTTTAGAGGAAACACTACCATTTCAGCATCAAACTCCATTATTTTCATTAGAGCTGAGTCCAGTGGTGGAAACAACAGTGCTTGTATTTTTTTTTTTTTTTATATCACTTTGTCACTTTCTTTGCTTTTTAAAGTTGTTTCTTAGTGGTTCTCATTCCATCTGGCCACTTTCTGATGCTTTGGTCAAAGGCCTGTGGTGTTAGTTTTCCAGCACAGTGACTCACTACTCCCTCTAGTGGTCACATGCATCCTTACAATCTAATACATTGCCATCTCTTGGCAGAACTTTATGACTTTTTATTCTAAAATGATACTTTAGGTAATTTTTTAATGTGTAAAAGGATAAATACTACTATAGCGGAGCCCAACCCTTTAACCCCCCTAGAGCCCCCACCCAATTTAACTACAGGATATGCAGCTCCATGAAGTCTGGGAGACTCTCTTTCGTACCAGTTTCTGCTCAGAATATTTTAGTCATCTCATATCACCTGCTGTTGTGATGATCATGTTGTGGTACTGACGGTGAAGTCGAAAGATGCTCCGCGTAGAAATCTGTCAAATGAAAACCCAGCTTTTCCCTTTTTTTTTATTATCCCCTATTCCACTGCAAACTCTGCTACAGCTTTTATAGGACATCATAGGTGGCCCAGAAGAGAGCGGGGAGGGGATGATAAATACACGGACTAATCTGCAGTTGGTTTAATACGGAGGGAAAAGGGACAGGCGGTCAGATAAACAGAGCCACAGCCAGTCCAGTCCCTGTATTCCAGCCCAGATCCGCCTTCAAGCGACTGACTGCCAAGCCTATTCCAGCACGTGGCCTGTTACTGGACAGAAAGGGGGTCTGTTGGCTTTTGTGTGTGTTCACGTATGAGTGAGCAGTCGCAGAATCAGTGTTTTTTGGCTCCAGATGAGAAAGGAGGAAGAGGAAGAGAGAGGATGATGTTACGGAGGTCACCAAGGTGCAGAGTCGGACACTTTGACTTCAGCGAGGAAGTGATTAGTACAGTTCATCTGACGGCTCCAAGGTGATTCTAAGACTTCTTTGTGTTTTTTTTTTTTTTCATTTATTTATTATTTTCTCCTTTAAAAATATGGCTTTTAGTGAGTATATTTTCTATAGTATGATGTGCTTTTTTTTTTTTTTTTTTTCATGTACTTTAAAGGTTGAGTGTTTGGTAGATCATAAACTGTCTGCACATTCCATAAAGAAGCAAAAGATTAAAAATGAAAGTTTTATTTTTCATTTATTCACTTTCTACATCTGGATATACCATTAATTTTACAGTCTAGGTCTAAACTGAGACTGTGCAGTTTCCTGCCCTTGTCAGATTAAGAGATAAGATTGTTATAGGCAAAGCATGTTGTTAATGTATTTTGAAGCTGGGATTTTGATGACGCAAAACCAAACACGGGTGACGTTTTTCTTTCAGCGTGTGTGTAATTAGAGTTTGCACTTTTGCATTAATCTGAGCTCTTCTGGCAGAGGTGTGGGACTGAGTATCTCAGTGGGATATCGCCTAGTTAATCCCACATGTAGCAGAAATTACAGAGGCGGAGGGTAAATGTGGGGCAAACAGTGAAGTGGCCTCTGTGACAGCCAGTGCATTAGAAATATGCAGAGCTTGTGAGAACTAGGGATTTTTTTTTTTTCTTTTTTTTCTTTCTTTTTTTTTTCTTGTAGATACTATTTATTTCAGTGCAAAATGTAGTTTTGCAGAATCAATGAGCCTGTCTGCATCTATTATCCAAATAAAACCAGGACTTGTCAGAGTTTTTTTTTTTTTTTTTTTATAATTCATGGTCCGGGGCATCTGCTTTGATACATTGACCCCTCACCTCTAAACTCCGCTTCATCTGACCTAATGATCTGGTTACACAATAGCTGGTCTTCTACTACTGCACCCACTCTATGGGAGTGAGTAGATTACATCCTTCAGATTGCAGTGGGCAAGACTGCAGACTTTAACTCAACTTTTTGGCTGCATTTTTTTGTTCAAATGTTTAAATCAATGCAAGGTAAGGTAGGTTTATTTATATAGCACAGTTCATGTACAAGACAATTCAAGGTGCTTTACATAAAACATTAAAAGCATTAAAGCAGAAGCAGTAAAAAGTATAAGCATGAGGGAAAAAAAAGATAAATAGATAAAACAGATAAGCAGATAAAACAGATAAAAACTTTAAGCTTAAAAGAAACAATGCACTGTTTTATATTGCATTATTAACGAACTGCACTCTATTTATTACGTTATCTTTTATACCACAGGTGTCAAACATGCGGCCCGGGGGCCAAATCCAGCCCACCAAAGGGTCCAGTCCGGCCCTTGGGATGAATTTGTGAAATGCAAAAATTACACTGAAGATATTAACAATCCTTTCAGTTCAGGTTCCACATTCAGACCAATATGATCTAAAGTGGACAGGACCAGTAAAATACTATCATAATAACATATAAATAATGAGAACTCCAAATTTTTCTCTTTGTAAATGTAAATATTTTCATGTATTTACAATAAAACAAAGTATAACTTTGCAAAAAATATGAATAATCTGAACAAATATAAACAACCTGACATGTCTTAAGAGAACTAAGTTCAATTTTAACAATATTCTGTCTGTTATTAAATGTTTTGTGTGTTTGTAGATCCACTGTGATCTGTAAGTTATAATGTACATGTGTAAATGATAAACTGAGGCAGAATATTGTTAAAATTACACTTATTTTTTCAGTTTGTTCATGTTATTCACATCTCTTTAAAGGATAGTTTGTAGATGTAAACCTTTTCATAATGTAAATTTACTTTTAAAACAGAAAAGTTTGGAGTTGACATTATTTATATATTATTATGTTATTATTTCACTGGTTCGGCCCATTTCAGATCAAATTTAGCTGAATGTGGAACTGAACTAAAATGAGTTTGGCACCCCTGTTTTATAGATTAATGAAGATGAGGATGTTTATTCTAGAAACATCTCTTATCTAACTATTTTTCCTGAGTTTGAATGAACAGAGCCATGACAAGCATAATCCACTGAGACAGAGACCAGACCGGTAGATCACAATAACAGCCCCTCCTCTCACTGACCAGCAAAGCATACTTATTTAATGAGCACAATAGTTTTGTTTTTAGGCCATGGATGGATGGATGAGTAATCATTTTAGGATTTATGCAGCCATCACTGTCCAGGATGAGATTTGTGAGTTTGTTGCGCAACCAAGTACTTAGTTGTGGCTTATTGGAAATGTAGTCAGTTCAGATGATTTCATAGTCAATATAAATGATTGGATTGATTAAAAAAAAACAAACAAAAAAAAAGACTGTGTTGGTAATATTGTGCATTTCACCTGTCACTGTTTTCTTTCTATAATGCAAAAATCTGAATCTTACCAAGTGTATTTTTCTCATTTTTAGTCCGAATATCTCATCACACTTAAAATAAGACATAATCACCTAAAGAGTAACTTTTCAGTGAGATTTAAGAACTTATTTTTAGACAATAGATCTGCAAAATATTATTCCAAGAAATCTTACCAAGATCATTTTTACCTGTTCATTGGTGGATTTTTTTTTTTGCTTGAATTAACCCTTAGGGGTCCACAGTCACGGCCCTGTGACTGAATCACATGACATTTTCAACACATCATAGCATCAGAAGTCAGACACATAGACCACTGCAGATACAGGGGTTGGACAAAATAATGGAAACACCTTCACCTCAAGATGATAATGCCCCAATCCATACAGCTAGAATTGTAAAAGAATGGCATGAGGAACATTCTAATGAAGATGAGCATATCGTATGGCCGGCACAGTCCCCAGACCTCAACATTATTGAGCATTTATGGTCAGTTTTAGAGATTCAAGTAAGACATCAATTTCCACTGCCATCGTCTCTAAAAGAGTTGGAGGGTATTCTAACTGAAGAATGGCTTAAAATTCCTTTGGAAACAATTCACAAGTTGTAAGAATCAATACCTCGGAGAATTGAGGCTGTAATTGCCGCAAAAGGCGGACCTACACCATATTAAATTATATTTTGTTGATTTTTTAAGGTGTTTCCATTATTTTGTCCAACCCCTGTATTTGCATTCGAAAGTGTGGACTTGAAACACTCTCCCACTTTTTATTTGATGTTGATAGAGCAAATACAACTGGAGATATGACAGTTTGAAACCGGAGCAAACAAACATGAATAAAAGTATGAAAATGAGGTGGGGGATTGGGGGGGGGGGGGGGGTAGATTTCTAACCATATCTTAGTCATTTTTTGTCTTTTTTTCAAAATAAAAAAAAAACTGGTGGATTCTAATCCACAGACTGCATTAACATTACAGGTAAGGGTGAGAATGACCCCCACCTGAACCAGACACAGAAACCAGGAGGACTAGGGGTAGGAGGTGGGGGGAGAAAACACCTAGGTAAAGATATGCTTTTATGTCAAATATTTGAGTATAGTTTTAATTTATTACAATTTTGATTTTATATACCTAATATTTGGAACCAATATTTACTTTTAAAGTCTTTGAAAAAGTTCATTAAGCATCTGTGTGTTATTTATGCAATAAATGATATACATTTTTCAAATCGGATTTTATATTTTTTGTGTGTTTTTTGTCCTTTTATGTTGATATAGTAGGTTAAAGTGAAAAAATAATAGGCAGATGAGATAAATGAAATTGTGCTAAAAAAAAAGATCCCAAGCATGGGTATAGTAAACATTTTTTTATACAGTATATAAAGGCAAAATCAAAAGTACTCAAAAACGGCCAAAATAGGCTTAGACCCCTAAGAGTTAAGTAAAAATATGTTGAATTATGCAAAAAAAAATCTGCCAATGGAACAAGTGAAAATTATCTTGGTAAGATTTCTTGACATAAGATGTTCAAGATCTATTGTCTTAAAACCAGTTCTTATATCTCACTGAAAAGTTACTCTTTAGGTGATTATGTCTTATTTTAAGTGTGACGAGATATTTTGACTAGAAATGAGAAAAATACACTTGGTAAGATTTAGATTTTTGCAGTGTATTGTAGAGTAACCCTAAGGCTGACTCCCCATTTACCCCTTGCCCCCCCACCTCCCTTACCCCTACCCCTCCATTTTGTATGTACACGTGAAGGGGTAGTGTTGTCCTGATTCTCAATTAGACAGAGGGGAGGGGCTAGGGCGGAGGGCTGTATAGTCCTCGAAATGGAGATATTTCAGGACCACACTATGAACGGAGATGTAGGAGAAATTTCCCATAATTCTGTTCGAATCATTGGCAAGATGGAGGTAAACACAGCCAAAAAGTGCAGCAGTGTGATGGAAGAAACACACAAATGTACTTATTTTCTTTTGAAAAACACGTAATTATTTGATCGACCGTTTAATGCCGTTTCAATGTATTATAGATCGCATTTCTGCGGGTTATAGTCACAAAAAGATGACCAAAGCCCATGGAATACAGATGGTTACAGCTACTGATGGCATGGGGAATACTTTCAGAAAAAAAGTTGTCACATCTGTATATAGCGGCATCTGCTGATGATGCTGATGCTGAACTGCTGATGATGTAACAGGTCTCGAAGGGTTGTCCTATTTCAGAGGGGAATGTTTCAACCCCTAACCCTTGCAGCTCCGTTTTAAGGGGTAGTGCAAGAGCAAGGGCCAAGGGGGAGGGGTAAGGGGGCCCAGATAGTAAAATGATTATGGCTTAAATCTGGCCCAAAACTGGCATGCCATTTTGGCAAAGTTCTGGGCGGACGAATAGGTCCTAAATGGCCCAAAATAGGCAAGCCAAAATCAAACCAGCAGGAAGCCAAAATTCACCCAAAACTAATTGCAGACTTCCAAAATATAGCCATAATTGTCCTAGAAAAGCCCCAAATCCCCATAATCCAGCCAAAAAGTAGTCAAAACTGACCCAAAGAGAGGCCAAAAGGAGGCCAAAATTCACCCAAAATTTGTGTTGATCATGCTTTTAAAATGAAGTTTTCTTCTGGGTAGAAATTCCCGCTCTTTGTGCAGTGTTTTGGGTTTACAGAAATCTGCCAAAACACAACCAAAAAACATCCATCTATGGAATAAGATGTTGCCGCTCTTTAGTCAATCTTCTGTCTTGCCGTAAACATAAACATGCCATACCATCCCTATACTTGACCCCACTCTTTGCCCAGTCTTTTGGTTAACCAGACATATGCCAGAACTCAGCCATATACTGCTGGTGCCTCCATATGTATTATGGATAACCTTAACCTGTTTAACCCTGACCATATTTTCAGGGGAAAATGCCTAAAAAGACCTACCCAAAGTGAATGAAGAATTACTTATAATACTTATAATAATAAGGTTCATATGGATGTTCTTGGTGTCTGTGGACATTTAGAGACCTCACAGAATCTATTCCCATTGTCTAAAATATTGTATCTATTACTATGCCTGAGTAAACTGTAACAAACTAAAAGAGAAATTAGAATTTTTTATCCTCGCCTGTTTTTTTTTCGGCTGGATTGACGATGATATGCATAAATTAATTGTTTGTGTCGAAGATTTTTAATAGCGTATATTTCACCCCACACAGATTAAAAATCATGTTTGAACATTAAAGTTTGCACTAAAATATACTTTTGATGTACTTTTATTGACATTAGGGTCTAAACTTTGAGCAAAAGTTGAAAAAAACATTCATTGTCCTGATTTATTATATTTTTCATAGTAGATGAATATTAACCCTTTCATGCATAGTGGTCACTACAGTGGACAGCTATTCTACAGCTGTTCTCTTGTATATTCATGGATTTTGTTGTTCTTTTCGCTGTTTTTTTGTTTTTGTTTTTTCTTTACACATATCTTTATTAAAGTTTTAAGACACGACATATCTTTTCTGACATGAATTGGTAACATTATGTAGATCTCTCCTGAGGATAAACCCCCAGAATCACAAGCCCTCCCCACAGTTTTCACACAATTTATCAGTAAATACATGTTTCTGTGTGTTAAAAATTAAACATGTGGTGTCCAGCTGAGTGGATATTTTTGCAACTTCATGAAAAATAGATTCATGAAAAATTTTTTAGTCATTATTACTTTTTTTAAAATATATTTTTACTTTTTTTTTTTTTTTTTAATTATTTTTACTTTATTTATTTATTTTTTAATTTATTTTTCAGCAGAAAATTTTCTATCACATTGTGTTTTTTCATGCCTAAAGGGGAATAAAAACACTCAGGAAAAAATTTTGATTAAGGTTCTCATAATTCGTGCATGAAAGGGTTAATATAATTTTTTCAGCCTGCGGGTGGGCTGATAGGGCTAAAGGGGTATACCACAGTAAAGTTGAAAGGTTTTCATAATGCCAAATGTATGCCATAACACTGCCAAAATATTTGCTATCTCGGGGAGAGCTAAGGAGTGAATTGGGCCTGGGCCTTAATGTTGCACTTTGACTCTCTCTTGTGTCACAGCTTTGAGGTGGAGAATGGTCCGTCTTTGTGCTGCAGTCCTTCAGATCCACAGGCATCCCCAGGCTCAGGTCTGGTTCTACATCCCAACTATGCAGCTCATGGCCAGCGCAGAGAGTCCTTCCTGTACCGCTCTGACAGCGACTATGAGCTGTCACCCAAGTCCTTGTCGAGAAACTCTTCTATAGTTGGAGAGCTGTGAGTAGTTGACATCATGTATTTCTGAAATAACAGTTTAGACGGACTTTTGCAGATCATGTCAAGCAGTTTTTTTGTGTTCCTTTTCAGCCATGGAGAGGACCTCATTGTGACGCCGTTTGCCCAGGTAAGAGCTCCTTACACCTCAGTAAAAATGTCATAAGTCTTGAGGTGCTTCCCAGATCCTAAAGGTAGCTCATTTAAAGTTGTGTGCCCTCTGGTGGCCTCATATGGGCATAGCAAGGTTTGTTTAACACTGACAAAGTCTTTAACAGAATGAACATCTGCAACGTACACTGTAACTGAGGGCACTCTGCTTACTTGTTAGTACATATAATGGTATTCATTCTTTTACAACTTCGACAAAATCCATTTAAAATGTGCTTTACGTGGTTTTCACAATCATAAAACTCATAATTCAATCTCAAATGATTTTTAGTAACAATTAATTATATGCCACTACCACTGATAGTTGTTTAAAACACACATTATGAACCAGAAGATCCATTAATTGAACATTTCTATGTAGAAATAATCAAATGTCTATCTTCCTAATAGGTTTTTAATTGCACAGGGTATATGTGACATGAATAAATATAATATATATCAAAATATACAAAGAAACTGATGATAACATGGGTGGCAATAGCATGTAAGCACCTCAAAATAACAGTGGTGTAATGAGATGTCACTGAAAGAACACCATTGAAATTTCAAAAAGTGCAAAATGATCTGGTAATAGTGATGAAATATTACAATTCTGTTATTTGTTTCATCTGTCTCTTATATGGGGTGAGGTAAGCAAGTATGATTATGTAAAATAAATGCAACTGGAATAATAGTAGTAGTAGAAGTATATTTTGGGCACATAGTATCATCAGACAACAAAGAATCATATGACATGGTCAAAAAATAATAATAAATAAATAAATACAATTTTTCAGCGCTTGAAAAGGAGTGGGAAGAAGTATAACTTATTGACTCCCACCCCCTTTTTACAAACTAATAATTAAATTAAATCCGCTTCCTTTGCTTTATTAACACACATTTTCCTCTGTGTATTTTTACAATAACACAAAACATCCATACAAACCATTCATATACACTTTTTTAGTCACCTCACACAATCAGATTTGCGTAATAATGATAATTGGAATAATTGGAATTTTAGTGTGCTATATATGACATCAGTCTGTCTAATGAAGCATTGAATACACACCAAAATAAAAAAAAAAAATTAATAACTCGTTTTGGGAGGTGTAATTTGATTTGGATTGACTGCTTCCACTCTTTTCTGTGAGATCTATTTTTTGTAACTTTTATTTTCTCACAAATTCCATTCTGCCATTGCCATACGTTGACTCTTCTTATTGTTTTTCTTTATATTCTTGTTTTTTATAGGTTCTTGCCAGCCTTAGGACTGTGAGGAACAACTTCACTACCTTGACAAATGTTCAGTGTGTATCCAATAAGTAAGTAATCATGTTATTCTGTTTCCCAGTTTGTTTGTTTTTTTCTATTTTATTCTTTTTTGTAAATAGGTGGTAGAAATCCTTTATAATAGTTTTACTCAAGCAGTGCCAGTTGGTTTATATTTCATATCAACAGTGGGGGGCGCCAAAGTATCAACAATATCTATCCTGCATTTTCATGAGCCAAAATTTAGCAAAATATAAATTTAAGCATCCAGTGGGGATTGTTGTTGTTGTGCTAAATGTGCATAGTAGAAGTGAAAAAATCTAGAACAGTAGCCTTGTGTTTTATTTTAATGATGACTGGTTCTCTCTCTGCACTGCATTAAACCTATTTTTGTGGATGTGGGTCGGTGGCTGCAGTTGCATCAGCTCTACCAGCGGTGGGCGCCGAGTCAATATGACCTTAGAGAGGGGTCAGTGTGATCATGGACTGACACAGACACGATGGTGTCACATGATAGAAAATCTGACCTGTGACCTTTTCACAGAACTGAAGGAGCATCTGTTTCATGTTTGTGATGTGGCAACAATGACAATGACCCATGAAGAAAGCAAAGCAAACTATGAAATGAGAATCAGTGCCTATGCAGGTTGTCTTCTGCCAGACCACAAGAAGAAATATGGATCTGCACCACATTATAAAAAAATCTATTATAACAAGATGCTTTTTTTTAATGTTATGACAAGAAACTTTTTGTGTCACATTTGCCAAGGAGGTTATATTTACCCAAGTTTTTAGGATGACTTTGGCTCTGAAATGAGGCCATTGTGGAAGTATCGTACCGATTTCAGCAGCTGAGTGTTGGCTTCAAAAAGATCTGGTTCCTGTAAACTTACACTGAACTCTCATTTGCTTTATTTGGACCCTAGAGTAAGTGTCTTGGTGGTGTATCTTTAAAGTATTGCTCCATTAATCAGATCTTATGGTGAATAGAAGGCTTTGATTGACAGGTGTGTATGACAGGTCACTCAGTACAGCTCAACCATAGCTGGGGTTCGTATTTTTCACCACTAACACTGTAAAATGACTGTATTATGTAAAAGCTGTTTGAATTTAATCATTTTAGCTTTTAAATAAACTAGCATGTAGCATTAGCTCATCCACGACCAATTGCAGATCGCACTGACCCTGCCTACTCCCATAGCCCTGCCCCCTTTTGTCCGAATATGGTCACTTTTTCCCCTATAAAACATTATGTGGATGGCCAAATTGCAAACTAATGGTTTCAAAACATCAATTCAGTGACCAACTGTGACTTCGCTGTTCCTCCGTCCAGATTGTAGATAATAATAATAATAATAATAATAAACTTTATTTGTAAAGCACCTTTCATACAGAAATTGTAGCCCAAAGTGCTTCACATTGATTGAAAAAATACAATATTAAAATACATTAAGATTTGATTATACATCAAGAAATAAAATGAAATTTGAGAGAAATACAACAAAAAAAAAATATATATATATATATAAACAGCGCACATTAAAATATTTGATTATGCATAGAATTTTTGAAGTGCAAGAAATAAGATGAAATTTGAGAGAAATACAATAAAATAAAAATAAAAATAAAAGCAGCGCACATTAAAATATTTGATTATGCATAGAATTTTTGAAGTGCAAGAAATAAGATGAAATTTGAAATACAATAAAATAAAAAATAAAAACAGAAATACAATAAAATAAAATAAAAATAAAAACCGCACATTCCTGGTTCCTGAATTGTGACCCCATTTTTATCTCCTTTCAAAGGCAAATGAGTATAAAAATGTTTTTAATTTGGTTTTAAATATATTCAGTGAACTGGGTTCTCTAATGTCTTTTGGAATTGTATTCCATAACTTTGGTGCATAGTTAGTAAAGGCTGCGTCCCCCATTTTCTTTGTAATATTTCTGGGAAATGCTAGTAACCCTGCGTTTGATGACCTCAGTGTTCTAGTTTGTACATAATTGATCAGTGAGTTTGCAATGTAACTTGGTCCAGTTCCATTTAGAGCTTTATACGTGAGGAGTAGTATCTAGGAGTAGTAGATGTCTTTAATGACAGATTACATCATTAAATTTTGGCTACCCAACTTTATAGGTGAAGGTAAAGGAAAATTCCCCAAATTTCCATAATATTTCATAACTAGAAAAGCACTCAGAGAGCGCAGACCAGAGTCCCCCCCCCCCCCCCCCCACCCGATCACCAAAATTTTATCATTTGTTCCTTGTGCCAGTATCAACATTTCCTGAAAATTTCATCAAAATCTGTTGCATTTAATGGGCCGGCACTCAAAACAACCTTTCTGGTATCATTAATTTAATTAATGTGGAATTTAGACCCAAGCATAACATTTACAGTTTATGTAGATCACAGGGAAATGTTTTAAAATCCATAATTCCATTTAAAAAAGCAAAGTATCATTCCTTTAATTTTCTGTTTGACCTGAGATCTCACTAACAGAGGACAGACATAAAGACTAGCACTTATTAGAAGTTCCGAATAAAGTAAATGAGCCTAGAGGGACTACTGTAAAACAAATTACACTGGTCTACAAGGAAAATGCTTCCAGAATAAAAGTAATGAAATTTTACCACATGAGAGTCACTGATAAAGAAAAATCAAGTCAAAAATGCTGGTTGGCTGAACTTTCCAAGATACAGCCTTGGGTCTAAATGTGAAATTCAAGAATTAACGAGAGAATGGGTTTGACTCAAAAGGAATATTTGTCTCAGAGCTACAAGATCTACTTCAAAACACTGTCTGCACATCAGAATACATTCACTTTACAGGTTCTATTTAGTGGAAGATTTATAAAACTATTATATAAATGTACATAAACCAATATATATGTGTAATAACACTTAATCATATACCTTGAAAACATCAGCAAACCGGCACTTTTGTCATTTATTTTCCAATTAATCTTATTAAAATACGTAACATTTAGCACATTTAATCTCTGAAGCAAATCATTTCTAAAAAAATTGTAGACCAGTGTTACCGTAGTTTACGGCATGCATAATTATGCTCATGCTTATGTTGTTACCCTTATTAATGTTATTGTGAGAATGATGATGATGATTTTTTTTTAAATTATTATTTTTATTTTTATTTTTATTTTATTAGAATTTTTTTTTTTTCTTTAGACATGTATATTTTTGGCCTGTTACTTTTGTGTGTGTTTAGTTGATTTATATCTTTAGGGATGGGAGGTGGGAAGAATGCACAAAGGAGAATTGTAAAAAGTGAGACCCAGTATGACTATGTTTGTACTGTATCTGGAGGATTCTCTTCTGTGAAATAAAAAGATATTTAAAAAAAAAACTAAAATTATTGTAGTTTTTAGAGAGCTTTTAGACAGTGTGAGTCTATGTGAGCCAGGGCCTTTTGTAGCCACATGGTTTTACAACTTAAAGACACTCACTGGCCTCTTTGTTCCTTGACCAAAAACTGATCTAATTTCATTGTATTTTACCACATTGATGATAGCAACACCCATATGATCTAGTGCAGGGTTGTCCAATCCTGGTCCTCGAGGGCCGGTATCCTGCATGTTTTAGATGTATCCCTCTTCCAACACACCTGATTCAAATGATAAGCCTTTCATCAAGCCCCTCAAGAAGCCTGATAACGACCGTCAGATGTGCTGGAAGAGGAAAATATCTAAAACATGCAGGATACTGGCTCTAGAGGACCAGGATTGGACACCCGTGATCTAGTGCAACACAGAATTTAGCCCTGAAGTGTTGAAGGTCAAGGTCACAGTAAACAAAATGCATAAAAGGAAATTGTTGTAAATTATTCTGTCCATGAAGTCAATGTGATTCGTTGGATGTTATGTTGTTATGGGGAATATAGAAGGAAACAGGGTAGAAAATTATGTATACATATTAAAACATGATAAAAACTACTCAAGGCTCCTTCAACAAATAATGAAAAAAAACACTCAAACTGTGGTTTAGAAGTAGAATGGATGGATCAGAATATGCAAAGTGCAAACATTGCCATAGTTTGTTGAGTTCAGTGATGTTTTTGCCACACTTTGTCCTGTAGGGGTGTAAGAAAATATCAGTTCTGCAGTATATCGCGCTGTTTCATTTCACAATACTGTATCAGTATTTAAAAATACTGTATCGATATTTTTAGGTATTTATTCAAATGCAGATATTGTGGAGGTTCCTTTTTGTTTTTTTGTTTTTTATTTATTATTATTTCACACTCTTTTATTAAATAATGTTAGTTCCTTTGTTGGGATTGCACAAAAATAATGTTCTGATGTTAGTTGTGAACTAATAGAATATAAACATTTGAACAGGATCTTAAACTGTAATGTCTGTGAAACGGAATTTCAGTTTGAACACAGGAACATTTTGTGATATAGCATTAGATCCTGTTGTGATCCAATAAAAATGTGTTTAGTATTTGTACATATTTCGGGTGTAATTCAATTCTTCAAGGAAATAATCATAAAAAAAAGAAACAAACAAAAAAAATGGCCTTTTTAACAGTATCGTGATATATCGTATCATGATCCTTGTACAGTCTACTCTCGTTATACCGCCAACTTCCGTTCACGGCCAAATTGGCGGTATAGCGAAAATGGCGTTACAACGGGTTGCGTCCATAATGTGCATGTCTTTACTATATGATGTCTATGCTGCCTCCGTTAACCCGTTCTAATTGCGTTTCTAAATAAATCTTGATTCTGTTATGTTGTAAGGGATCATTTAAAGTGGGGAAACATTTTAAGCATTATTATACCGTGTCGGGAAATGACACCCTGTCATCTTGAGGCTTTGGCTTAATCCCACGTCCTCTTCCCGACATCCTGACCTACTGAGTGTTCTGCGATAAATGAACGGTGGCCGTTCCGTAGACCTACTCGTAGCTTGTCGCGATCAGCGTCTGACGCGTTTGTTTCAGTGCATTGTTAAAATTTATGTGTACTCGATGGCAATCACGCTGGCGGTATAACGGTCGGGAAATCAATGGTCTAAGTGTTGTTTGTGCATGGACCTGGGCTGGCGGATGGCGATAGGTGGAAATGGCGGTAGCTAATGGAATAATGCATTGGGGATTTTTGTGCAATGGTTTTGGTCGGCGGTGAGCGAAAATGGCGGTATAACGGCGGGCGGTTTAACGAGAGTAGACTGTATTGTGATTTGTATCGTATCGCTACATTCTTGCCAATACACAGCCCTATTGTCCTTCACCTTGGGACTAAAAACCTCCTGAGGGAAGAATCTTAAAATCACTGTGTAGGACGGGGTAGTCATCATTTAAGGTGGAGGTAGTGATCCAGTGCTACTGTTTGTTGCACAGGTGGCGGCATCAGCAGAGTTTGTAGTTAAAACGTGAAACATCCTGTTACAGTTTATATTGTTGACACATACAAGGTTTATTGTTTATATGTTGTAGTAATGTGGATGAACCTTGATATAAAGTGAAAAACAAAAAGCTTTTCATATTATGATGTGATGTTAAGCTTTCTTCTTATGGCAGCAGTAAATTTGCCAATCTTCTAATGTTGACTGTTTCTCTGTAATTGTAGGAGGTCTCCTGCTGCGAATCAGCCCACTGTCACTAAAGTCTGTCTGTCAGGTGAGTCTTATCTTCAGCCTTTGCTTAAATAGTGTGTGTGTGTGGGGGGGTTATTTGCACCCTCATCAGAAACGAACGTTCTGAGAAATGTGGAAATCTGCCATTATGTACTTTGTGTATTCTGTTTGTTGCCAAAGTTCCTAGAAGTCCAATTTCTTCAGTTATTTTTGTCTCCTTATCCCTTCCCCCCGTCCCCAAGAGGCTTTGCCTTTTGGCCGGAGCCCTGTCATAAATAAGAGTTGAATCTTAATGACTTTCCCTGTTAAACAAAACAAATGTGTGCATTTAAAAGGATGTTTAATCCAGTATAATAACAAGATATAAACATTAGAATATAAAAGAATGCATAAAAATATGATATTATTGCATATTGCCCATTTGTAATTAACACAGACTATCATGATTAGGATATATTATGACATTTATTAATGATTGTATTTGGAGTAAATATTTTAAGTGCATATACCTAAATATTATAGTTTATTTTTAAATTTTTAGTATGTAAATCTGATGGTGTGTGGAGAGACTAAAAAAGTGTACAGGGTGGGGAAGCAAAATTTACAATGAACATTTAGTTGTTTTTTCTCAGCAGGCACTACGTCAATTGTTTTGAAACCAAACATATATTGATGTCATAATCATACCTAACACTATTATCCATACCTTTTCAGAAACTTTTGCCCATATGAGTAATCAGGAAAGCAAACGTCAAAGAGTGTGTGATTTGCTGAATGCACTCGTCACACCAAAGGAGATTTCAAAAATAGTTGGAGTGTCCATAAAGACTGTTTATAATGTAAAGAAGAGAATGACTATGAGCAAAACTATTACGAGAAAGTCTGGAAGATACTATTAAAGAAGAATGGGAGAAGTTGTCACTCGAATATTTGAGGAACACTTGCGCAAGTTTCAGGAAGCGTGTGAAGGCAGTTATTGAGAAAGAAGGAGGACACATAGAATAAAAACATTTTCTATTATGTAAATTTTCTTGTGGCAAATAAATTCTCATGACTTTCAATAAACTAATTGGTCATACACTGTCTTTCAATCCCTGCCTCTAAATATTGTAAATTTTGCTTCCCCACCCTGTATGTGAATGGTTTGTATGGATGTTTTGTGTTATTGTAAAAATATATATTTTAAAAAAGTGTGTTAATGAAGCAAAGGAAGCAGAATTAATTGAGTTATTAGTTCGTAAAAAGGGGGTGGGAATCTATAACTTATACGTCTTCCCACTCTTTTTCGAGTGCCGAAAATTTTGTTTGATCATATTTGTATGGTTGAAACACGGTATTCAAAATCTCTGACGGGACATTTTAAAGACAATTTGACAGATCAGTGTTACCAAAAGACCCACATTTTCACTTTTAAATTCTTTTTTTGCTTGAGTTGGACCATAAGGGATTATCCAAAACAAGGAGCTACTTTATATTGAAATAAATGTTGGAATGGCAATCAATTAAAGTTCACTCTCTGATGGGACATTACTGTGTTTTGACCCTGTATGGTTCTTTGTTATTTGATGATTTTATGTGCTCGAAATAAAACTAAACTAGCTAAACAAAATAAATGGAAAGATAAGGAGGTCAGTAGTTGCAAATTTCAAATGACAATGTTTCCCTTAAGAAAAAAACGAAAGCAAAAATAATGATCAAAAAAATTAATTTGCCCTAAAAATATTCTAACAAAGTGTACATACAATCCTGTGAACACAAGACAGTCATTTTCACACTTTGAATGAATGAATGAATTTATTTTTGGTTGTACATTAATCACTGTACTCAGTACATTAATCGTAATAAACATAAAAAACAAAAAAAGAATAGGCTAGAAGCAAAAGCTTATTTTTTTGCCTATCTTTTCCAACTAATACACTGCATACATCAACTTAAATGTGTACAGCATCGAGCATTCACACCATAATAATAAATAAAAAAAATAGAAAAATTTAAAAAAAAACAACAACAAAAACATATCTACCATCTCAATTCAATATTTCTGAATAATTTTAAACTTAAAGTACTTTTTTTTTTTTTTTTTTTTCAAACTTCGCCAAAGGAGTGGATAACTTAAATGCATCATATGGTCTATTCCATAATTTCACACCCACAATCCCAGTTCATCCAGACTTCACATCTGCCCTCACTTTAATCCACTCACACATATGAAAATCTCTGAAATTCAAATTACTCTTTCTCAATTCCAAGAACCACGACTGGTATTTGAGACAATACTATTTTTGTCCTTCGTGTTCCATATACCTATTTAGAAACAATTCTTTATACCTCTTTTTAAATATATTTATGTTTGTACTTTCCTTTATCTCCTGTTCTAGATTGTTCCACAAAGTCACTCCACATTTTCTACAACGGTCATAATTAGAAACATTAAACGGTCATGGCACAGACAGCTGTTTGTCTCCTACTTGCGCAGTGAATAAAAAAGACTCTTGTGCTTTTGCAAATTTGGCACAAATGTTGTTTTCTACTTGTAAGTACTTAATAACTTTAGATGTGCTGTACCTTGGGTGGAAATGTAACTCAATATGAAAATTTCCTTGTAAATGCTATAAAAGATGTTTACACTGTCAGTAGAGTGTTATCTTTAAGTCTTCTCACGTGTGCAAATTAACACGTAAGAGTCACTGATAACAGGGAAACTGTCAGATGATAACAACGCACAACATTCTTACGAGTTCTTCCATGACCGGAGTTAAAAAAAGAAGGACACAGCTGAGAGAAATGCTGAAAGATCTTGACTGTTTGAAAGGCAGATCAGGTAGAGGTGAAGGAGGGAACGGACGGCTGAGAAATCAGATGCGGGAGGTGGGGATATCTGTTCCTGCTGCACTGGTTCTTCAAGCCTGATTGACGTCAATACGGCCCGCACACGGGTGCTCTCAACTTCCTATCAGCACAGATGGGCTGTTAGAAAGGTCCCATAGCAGGAAAAAATACAAGACAACTGCGAGTCTCTTATTGTCCTTCCTCCTCCACACTTCTCACAAACCTTGACCTTTTACAAGTAATCGCTGACGAGTGAAACTATCCCATCGCCAGCCTTCATCATGACGCACGGAGAAGATAGTGAAATTAAACAAACTGATTAAATGAGAAATGTACTGTAGTTATGTTTATACAACTTTCAATTTGGTTTCCAGTTTTTGTCTTTGTTGCAGATGGTTACCATTTTTGTTCAGTATCTATTTAGTTTTACGTGTTTTTAGTTAAATTGAGGAAAACTTAGATTTTATAGATGCTGAAAAATGTAGAAAATGAAAAATAAAAGTAAAACAGCTTTTTTTTTTTTTTTTTCAATTAAGTTTTAGTGTTTAAAGTTATTTTTCAGTGTGAGATTTACTTTTAGCCTCAGTTTTCCTTAACTATAATGACCCTTGTCTGAAGTACTGAACCATCTGAGATTTATTTATTTATTTATTTATTTATTTCGAATATGGAAATGATACAAGCTTCCTGATTGCTACTAATTGACTTCTTTGCACAACATAATACAGAAATGAAAATTCAAGGAAGCAAAAAAATACACACAAAAAGAAAAAGAAAAAAAAGTCATATTCGAAAAGGAGTGAGAAGAAGCGTAGTTTATAAGCTCTCACCCCTTTGTCTAAACCAGCAATATGTACCTATATACATACATACATATTCACATATACATACACACACATATACACATCCACATATACCATCATATACATAGTGGGGATGTAATGATATGAAAATTTCATATCACGGTTATTCTGACCAAAATTATCATGGTTATTATCACGGTATTGTTGAAACGTGCTCAAAATGTCCAAAAAGAACTGATACACAACCTGAAATAATTTAACCAAGTTGTATTTTGAAAAAATAAAAGAAACAAAAAAACCCTAATACAGTAATAGGCACAGTGTACTTTCTGTTGGCAGAAACATTCAAATATTAACATATAAACCTCAAACATAGAAATGCGCATTAAAGATGGCACCTTATAGCCATTGTTTGACCATTTTCCAGATCAAGTTTGTATTGAAAGTGCGGTAATCAAACACGGTTATTATGATAATTAGAATTTAAACGGTAATAATAACCGTCGAGAATTTTACCGTTGTTTATCATTATACCGGTAATCGTTACATCCCTAGTACATATACACACATATACATACCCATGCATATACACTTACATATACATGTACAAATACATATATACACTGTTACATACATACACATATACATTCACTTTGGCTTCTCTACCTGAAGCACATGTTTATTATTATTATTATTATTATTATTATTATTATTATTATAACTTTTATTTGACCAGAAAAAAGTGCTCATTGAGTTTAAAAATCTCTATTTCAAGAATGTCCTGGCTAAGACTGCAGCAGCAGCAGCAGAAGTTACACAAAATGGAAGTAACAGCCATACATCCACACCAAAAATATACATAAACACAATGAAAGTCAGTACTAAAAACAAACTTAAAACCGATAAGAACATACATATAATAAACTTTCAGTCCAGTTCCATCCTTCAACAACTTTTCCTGAGTACATACAGTACACCTGCCGCTAAATAATGGTGATTGTTCAGAAGGAGACTACAACAATTAACAATATCGCAGAGAATGATGCCCTCATATCCTCCCTCGTGTTGCTCGCAGCCTGGTTTTCGTCATGCCTTTAACCGGAAAAAGGAGAACAGATTTTTCCTGTTTTGTGTCTGTGTTTTCAGTGAGGAAATATCCCAGTTAGTGGAAAATATCCAGTATCTGTGTCTTTCTGGGCATGAGTTCTGCATGACGATGGCTGATTAAGGGATTAAGGTCTCTATTAAAATCTGAATGGCTCTTTTTAGCAGTAGAAACACAAACACAGGTCACTTCAAGTACACAATGTGAATTTCTGCAGGGAAGATGATGAGGGTGCGCATAAAGATAATAAAGTGGGTTCAAGAAAGAAGCATAGTTGGTTTATTGTTGCAGTGAGCGTGATAGGAAAGAAAGAACACGTTGCAAAGGTCAGTGAGAGACGTCATCATTTTGAACTTTTTAATCAGATGTGAAACAGAAAACAAGGGCAAACGGGATGAAGTAAACAAAAAGTCCTGACACGTGACCGCGTTCACTGGGTAAAAGTGCATAAGGAGCTGAATCAGCGGGTATATTAAAAATCAGCTCAGCTGTAAATGCGTCACTACGCGTTGTTTTCGCTCTTAGCCATCTTACACTAGTAACGTGAGGGGATTTGAGTTTTCCTCATGTGAGTTTGCAGTTTACGCTTCTCAAACCATCTTGGCCCCATCACAAACAGTCCCATGAGCTCAACGGCCAACAAAGGACTCCCTCTTCTCTGACCGCTTTCAGCTTATAGGCTTTGCGGTATATTACTCTTGATAAATCATACTTCTGCCTATTTCTGACGTCTTTGGCTGGTGATTAATATGAAACAGTGACTAACATAAACTGAATATTGTCACAGATGCTAAGATCTCAAGGGTGCATGGTTAGTCATTTGACCAACTAGAGGATGTGAAACCATATAATGTTCTCGGAGGGAATTCATGTTTACACAGTGGTTTCAGAAATTAATGGTGGAGAAAAAAACTACCGGAAGGTGGGCCAAGTGTGCAGAGTGTACTAGTATATCGAGTGCATTTGTTTTATGATGCTTCATTTGGACTTAGTTTTTTTTTTGTTTTTTTTTTTTCAAGGGGATGGATTTAGTTTGCAGAACAGATTGTACTGGTGTTGGGATAGATATGGTGAAATGTAATAGATTACAGATTACTAGTTACCCTTTTAAAAAGCATGGTAAAATGTAAGTAATACTATAAATACACAATACTGTGCAAAAGCCCGAGAACAACTTTAGGTTTGCTGGTTTAGTAAAGGTCTAATTACCACATATATGCTTTTGTCATGTATTTGTATTGTTTTTAACGCCTTTGTTCAGACAATATGAGGTTTGTTGCAACAGTTTCAGGTTTCGTTCAACACATGTCAGATGTTTCTAATTGTTTGTGCTGCTTCTTGTCGAGGTCACACTTTATTGTGACTTTAACTTTTACAATCTATTTACTTCCGTTTTTTTCCCTGTATATAAGAAAAGAGAATGAGAAATAAATATATATGCTCATTTCAGCCCTTCAACAACAATCCTTTTTGATATTTTTTTAGCATATGAATAAAATGGGCAATAGAAGGGGGAAAAAAAAGAAACCTTAAAGGGGTCATACTTTGCTAAATCCACTTTTATTAGTCTTTGGTTCATTTATTTATGTATTTGGACCCTAATAGTTCCAAAAGTTTGAATTTGAACCCTCCAGGTGCTGCAAAGCTATCTTTATATTAATTTTGGCAAAAAATCAAGTGAATTTCTACAACCTGTTTCAATTCCTGCTTAATTTGTTGTGTTTATAACTAGTTACGTCACAGTATTTGCACATATAAGGTCAAGACTTCGAACAAACATTTCTCTGAGTACGACATAATTGTGTATCAGCAGCAGCTGTAGTCCATACTGAAAATATGTCCAAACTTCAAACAGATTACCTTAAATGTTCAGTTTTTGGTTGAACAGGACAGAGCAGCACAGCCAACAACCTGGAAGGGGGTGGGGCCTGAAGTGGCTTAAAGGGCCAGCGTTCCAAACGACCTTTCTGGTGTCATTACTCAGAAATAGGGTTGAAGATGGACCTGCGGAGTTGAATTAATGAAGAATTCAGACCCAAGCAGAGCATTTACAGTTTATGTAGACCACAGGGAAATGTTTTAAAATGCATAATTCCATTAAAAAAAAAAAAGCAAAATATCACTCCTTTAATTTAAACTAAACAAACAAAACAGTCGTAGGTGCCTCACTTGGTCAAAAAACACAGAATGTAAATGTGAAAGAATCAGGTGATCGTCAACAAAAGCTGGAATGCATGACAAACAAAAGTGATGTAAAAAGAAAAAAAAAGATCATCAGTCTAAAAAACTAAAAATAAAATACAACCTTCAGAAACGAGTCTGCGGCCCTCTGATACACAAATACATTTTTTTTATTAATAGGGACATCATTGCCTGACTAATTTAAGATTTTACGAAGGAAAGTTTGTTTTTTAGCCTCACTAGCCTTGTATTGACATTTATTGATCATTGATCATTTAATTCTATATTCTTTTCTCAGTGTCTATAACTAATCTCATTTACTCTTATTATGTTTTGGACTTTATCATAGAGAAGTACTGTTTATGCTGTTAAGAGTGACTTGTTTATTTAACTGATTCTCCATTTACTGCAGGATTTCTTGTTGGAACTCAGACTAAGATCAGTCCTTTTCTTTTGCATGGATGATTGTGAAAATCTTCAGTTGTGCTTTAGGAAGGGGATCTTTTAATTGCAGATTTTATTTGCAGTGCCTGGGAAAGACAACAGAATATTTTATTTAAAAGTGAGCTATAAAAGAACCAGTACATTTATAATGAAATGTTTCTACCATTTCAGTATCATATTTTTGATGTCTTGTAAATGTATGATGTTGGACAGGCTGTGTTTGAGAATAAATAAAAGAATCAATCTGTCGTACTGCGAATAACACTTTATAGGGCATCGAATCTGTAGATGTATTTTGCATCAACATACACTCTCACTCTGTTATTTTGCTCTGGAATGTGGGTCTTTGGTCAACAGCACATATTTGTCTCTCCACTAGAAAAAAGTTCCGACGTGAGTGTCTTTCCCCTCACATTCTTCGTCACTGTTGACAAATAGAAAATGCTCCTCTCTGTTGGATGCATGTTTCAGCTGCCCTCAAGATTTCAATGCAACTCAAACTCCGACTGTGCAAAATAAGTTCATGCAGCAGACGTACACATTCTTTTCCTTGAAACTACACAGACATGTGACTTTGTGCGTAAATTGCCCAGGGCGTGGGGCCCTATACAATGAGCATTACTCATTCATCTTTTGTCTCTCTCTCTTTTTTTTTCTTATAAACATGGCATGAAAGAGAAGTGATGAAACATGAAACAGGTTATTCTGCAAAACAGCGAGGAAGCAGCACGTGTGCTCATTACCGGGAATCATTACTTTGATAGCAAGAGAATAATTATTTACAAATTACGGCAGTAGTGTTTTTATGAATGTCTACTTGCAGATTATCATGATATCTTGTCTTGCCAATGCCGAATCCATTCCTGGGCAGTGCTATTTGCTTCCCAAAGGTCTCGGTCAGAGCAATGAGGGTCCAACGGGCACCAACGCAAGACGTGTTCCATTGATTGGACCACTGCACCACAGGGGCATTCAGGGCTGGTTTGGACTCCCCACTTGTGGCAGTTGTCATTAGTTTGGTCAACATTTACTCTTGCCTTATTGCAAGGGTGTCAAACTCATTTTCTTCCGGGGGCCGCATTCAGCCCAATTTAATCTGAAGTGGGCCAGAGCAGTAAAATAATAGCATGATAGCAAATACAGGGTGGGGAAGCAAAATTTACAATATTTTGAGGCAGGGATTGAAAGACAGTGTATGACCAATTAGTTTATTGAAAGTCATGAGAATTTAAATCTTCAAATCATATTTTACTGCATTTCTAACAATCTTGTTGTCTACCTCAAGTTCAATTGCCATTTTTCTCATGGATTTGGTTGGATCCTTTAGGATTTTGGATTTGAGAGCTTTAATAAAAGTTTTGGTACATTTTTTGTTGCTTCCTCCACTTCCAGACTTTCTCGTAATAGTTTTGCTCATAGTCATTCTCTTCTTTACATTATAAACAGTCTTTATGGACACTCCAACTATTTTTGAAATCTCCTTTGGTGTGACGAGTGCATTCAGCAAATCGCACACTCTCTGATGTTTGTTTTCCTGATTACTCATATGGGCAAAAGTTTCTGAAAAGGTATGGATAATAGTGGTAGGTATGATTATGACATCAATATATGTTTGGTTTCAAAACAATTGACGTAGTGCCTGTTGAGAAAAAACAACTAAATGTTCATTGTAAATTTTGCTTCCCCACCCTGTAAATAATGACAAGTCCAAAGGGTTTTAGTGCAAAAAATGACATTAAATTATGCCAATATTTACGTTTACAAGCTATCCAAACAAAAAGGATGTGAATAACCTGGAAAAAAAAAAGAAATTTGTAAAGAAATGTAAGTACAATTTAATCAATATTATGCCTCGACTTATCATTTATACATATGCATTACAGATGAGATCTACAAAGGCACAAAACATTTAGTAACAGGCAGAATATTGTTAAAATTGCACTTGATTTTCTGTAGACATTTCAGGTTGTTCATATTTGTTCAAGTTATTCACATTTTATTGTTACAGGATAGTTTGTTAATGTAAACATTTTAGTAATTTAATGTTGTTAGCACTAAATCAAAGAGAAAAAATTGGTGTTGTCATTATTTATAGGTTTTATGATATTATTTTTTAGTTTGACGCCCTAACTTGCACTTTGCAAATTCATCCTGCGGGCCGGATTGGAACCTTTGGCGGGCCAGTTTCGGCCCCCGGGCCACATGTTTGACACTTGTGCCCTATTCAATGCAACCCAATCCCTCCTGGAGAGGGATGTTCCACTGGGCATGCTCTCTTGGATGCTTGGTACCGCCTCATTTTGGTCATTTTCGCACCACTTCTCAAGCCTGTACGGTGCTGCTTGTGTTGGCTCTAGCCCCTCCACCGTTGAAAAGCTTTTCCAAGACTTGAGTCGTCATCTCCCTTCCTGATGGCCATGCAATGAGTGTCTCGGGTCTAGGGCTGCACGATATTGGAAAAAAACTAACATTGAGATTGTTTTTAACCCTGGGATATATATTGCGATATTTTATTTTTTATTTATTTTACCTTTATTTAACCAGGAAGTCCCGTTGAGATTAGGAATCTCTTTTGCAAGGGAGACCTGGCCAAGGTAGCAGCCATACAAAGTCCAAACAACATAAAGCACATACGAGGGGGGGCTGAAAAGTTCATAGCCTAACTAAGAAGGCTTTATTCCACAGCAATGAAACTTAGCATACATTAAATTCAACCTTTCCTGATACTAACTGCATGGTTTCCTTCCACATAAACCCACATTGGATAAATAATTTAGGACTTTGAAAAGTAGTACTACAGACATTTCATGAAATTGCTTGCTTTTCACCCCTCCCTTGTTCTCCCTCCCCCTCTTGAATTCCTCTTCCCAGTTTTGCACAGTTGATAAAGCTGGAGCATCATCCCCTATAGACACCATGTCAGCATGAATGTCCTTGGGGGCTAACCCCTTTTTCTGCAGACATTTGATAAGACCACGGTGCCACGGATGGTTCACCAAATGTCTCTGGTACGACTTTTCAAAGTCCTAAACTATATATCGAGTGTGGGTTTATCTGGAAGGAAACCATGCAATTAGTATCAGGAGAGGTTGAATTTAATGTATGCCAAGTTTCATTGCTCTGGAATAACTCCTTCTTAGTCAGGCTATGAACTTTTCAGCCCCCCTTCGTATGTGATACCCAATTAACAATAAAATAATAACGACAATATGAAAAAATACTCAGAAGGATATAATAGCTGCGTGGTGCCGACGTAAACGGTCAAACAAATTAGTTGTGTTACTTCTCATTGTGTCAACAGGTGCAAGACACTATTGACACAGAACACGTGTTTCAGTATTATCCTTCTTGTAGCTGAAATAATTCCAGATAACTGACGTTGCTTTTCTTTTTGGCACTAAGTCTTCATTTTCGGTGATTTTCTCTTGTTCGTCGCTCATTTTTCAATGTTGTTACCAGCGACTCACTCCATGTGCAGGGGCGTGGTCTGCTTCGGCAAGCTGATTAAGAACGATTGTGATTGGTGGAAAGGTTGAAATTAGATGAGAACACATTGAGTTCATTTGCCTCCTATATTGTGATGTGACTATTGCGCACACGTACATTGCGATGACGATGCTCAAACAATATATTAGGGATGCACCGATACCGATACGAGTATCGGTATCGACTCCGATACTCAGTGTGTGTACTTGTACTCGTAAAAGACATCCGATACAAATGCACCGATACCACTTACGGCCCTGTGACATTCACAGTTCAGTGCAGCAGGTATGAGGAGGAGGAATAATGTGTGTGGAGATTTTTCAAAATAAATGACGGTGATAAAAGTAACGCTGACTGCAAGTAACGTTAAAGACACAGACAGATACGGACGCAGTATTCCGTCCGTCCTCTGCGTACATTCCATCCGTTTTCCAGGTGCTGGCGAATGCGTAAACAGAATGAGAATACCAGCGAGTGTACAGAGCGGTGCAAACCGCCGCCAACAGAAGTGAAAACGAAACTTAAGGCTCATTTCTCTTTTCTCTTCCTGCTGAAGCTAAGCTTTTAAACCTTACCAGCGCAAACACTGCAATATTAGTATCACATTAGTGTTGCCTCTGTCATCCCCATGTTTGTCATTACTGACCTTCTTCTTCTTCTTCTTCTTCTTCTTCTCAAAAAACTTTCCTCTTCTTCGTGGTATTTGTCCAGTATGGTTAATTAAGAGCGGCGCCCCCTGGTGGATTAATTGAGAAACGCTCATTCCAACACATTAAATGTCAGTAGCAGCACTTTGTTCCAGTCAGACTAATGACAATGACAATAAAGCACATTTACAAAAGGAACTAACAACTGGAATGGGATTATTAAGTACTCATGTCGGTACTTGGTATCGCAAGTACTCAAATGTAAGTACTCGTACTCATACTCGGTCTGGAAAAAAGTGGTATCGGTGCATCCCTACAATATATTATGCAGCTCTACTCAGGTCATTAGTTTGTTTGAACTTTTCCATTTTTTCTATGGCTTCTCATTGGATATGAGGTGGTGCTATACCGACTATTCTATATAAGGATGGTAACAGGGTCGATTTTAGGGTGCTAGTAATTATCCGACATAACCTGTTTAGCTCTGCGTCTATTTTATGAGCGTGGCACAACGTAGACCATATGGTGCACAGTATTCCACGGTGGAATAACAGAGCGCTATAGAGTCAAAACACAGCAATGTCCCATCAGAGAGCGAACTTTAATTGATTGCCATTCCAACATTTATTTCAATATAAACTAGCTCCTTGTTTTGGATAATTCCTTATGGTCCAACTAAAGCAAAAATGAATTTAAAAGTAAAAATGTGGCTCATTTAGCAACACTAATCTGCCAAGTTGTCTCTAAAATGTCCTGTCAGAGAGATTTCGAATACTGTGTTTTGACCCAATAGCGCAGAGGTGTCAAACATACAGTCTGGGGGCCAGAACCGGCCCGCCAAAGGGTCAAATCTGGCCCCTGGGATGAATTTGTGAAATGCAGAAATTACACAGACGATATTAACAATCAAGGATGTTTGAATCACTTTAGGTCAATTTAATCTCAAGTGGGTCAGAACCAGTAAAATACCATCATAATGACCTATAAATAATGAAAACTACAATTTTTTCTCTTTGTTGTAGTGTAAAAAAAAGTAAAACTACACAAAAATGTTTAGATTTACAGACTAGCCTTTTACGAAAAATGTGAATAACCTGAACATTCTTAAGAAAAATAAGTGCAATTTGAACAATATTGCACCTTAGTTAATCATTTATACATATGCATCACAACTTACAGATCAGAGTGGATCTACAAATACACAAAACATTTAGTAAGACACAGAATATTGGTACGATTCCACATACTTCATATTTGCTTATGTTATGTTCAAGTATGGTCTGTAGATGTAAACATTTTCATTACGGAATTTGACTTTTTTCACTGAAAAACATAGAAAAAACTTTGGAGTTGACATTATTTCTAAGTTAGTATCCTATTATTTATATTACTTTACTGGTCCGGCCCACTTTATATTATATCAGGTTGTATGTGGCCCCTGAACTAAAATGAGTTTGACACCCCTGCTATAGCGGTCTACTCATAGAGATAAGCCTACAGAAAAAATAAGGCAGAATAAACTTGCAGCCTGATGAGATGCGAAGTCTAAAATCTATAACTGTTGTGCGCATTTATATTTATCATCGATAACTAAAGCGTGTTTGATTTAATACCCTGGATCAACAGTAGATCCAGAAGTATTTCTAAGTATCTGTTGACATTGTATTACTGTGTTATCTGGCAGCAAACAAGAAACATTTTGGCTCGTCTGTACGCTTACTAGATTTATTAAGGTTTCTCAGAGTTATGCTGAAGTCGGTAAAGGCTGAAAAGTGATATAACGAAGCTCATTCCGTTCAGGTTTAAAATACTGAATAAACAAATTGGTAGATGAACAGACAGACAGCTGACCACACACTGACAGCCAGAACAAATTTGACTTGTCATTTTCAGTTGGAGCAGTCCGCTCCGGTCCTCTCCACAGTAGTTAAATTTGCTCCACATTGCACAGCAGGAATCCATGTCAGGTTTTCCAGGCTTGCAGCCAGAGGAGAGGATCCGGAGGGCTGGAAGCGTGCAGCCTGGTTAAGTATTTGAATTATGTCATTGACGTCAGCACAGTCATAAACCTCGCTGCCGCCCATCCCTCAAGCTGGCCCGTGCCAACACAGCTCCATGGTGCATTGTGAAGGAACTGTCAAACAGGCCCTAATGGGGTGTGTGTATGTGTGTGTGTTCATACGTGTGATTATGTGTGTTTGTCTAACAGCTGAAACCTTTTGTTTTGATAGCTGAGGAGATTATGCCGCCTTTGTAAACTGATTTTTTCGAAAATCAGCAGTGAGGGTTGTTTTTGAAAGAGGACAAAAGAGTGATAGTGCGGTTTCGGGGTTGGACCTAAAGTGTCCGCGGTACCACAGGTTCAGCAGAGATGACTTCCTTAAACATCACAGCCCAGTCCTAAACCATATATTTAATTCTGTGCGGCACAATCACAGTCACCCCAGTTTGAGTTTATTATTATTTTACGTTTAGCTTTTTTATTTTTATGACAAGAGTTGAATAAAATAGGTGTTTATCCACATGAATGCAGACAATGTTTCAGTTGTATTTAATGAAACAAATCATTTTTATTCGTCCTCTAGGCAAGAAGAGTTGTACAATATTTTTAAAAAATGTGTTAACTTACTATTTGGAGTAAAAAAAAAAAAAAAATCCATATTAACATGCAAGATTTCAAAAAATATTCCAAGGCACACTGTAGGATTTGTGTAAAAAATAAAATACCTGTATTACACCATTGCAATCTTTTTAAAATACATCCAATGTGTTGTGTTAACAGACTGTTAAATAAAATGAATTAATTTAATCAAAAGCACACACTCTGATTTAGAGAAATGTACTACACATTGCAAAAATTAGATCTATACCGTTATGGTACATTTAAAACGATAAAAACTTTACTATACTAGTAATGGTTTAGTCAGTTTTTTTTAAGATAAATAAAGTTGTTGATATAGTTTGACTAATGTTTGGTTTTTCCTACAGTGAAAAACAAATGATAATACAAATGTGTAGACAACAATACAATATAGTATTACATTAAAAATAGGTTATTCAAAACTATATGACAACAAAAAAATGTAATATATAGAGGTTAAAATGTATGATAAATAAGGTAATAAATTATGTTATCCATGTATTAATAATGTGGCTCAAGAATTGAATAAAATAGGTGTTTCTCTACATGAATGCAGACAGTGTTTCTGTTACATTTAATGAATCAGAAATCATTTTATTCGTCCTCTAGGCAAGAAGATTAGTACAATATTAAAAAAAAAAAAAAAAAAAAAAAGTGTTAACTTACTGTTAAATAAAATAATTAATTTAAGAAAAAGTACACACTCTGATTTAGAGAAATGTACTACACATGGCAAAAATTAGATCTATACCATTATGGTACAATTTAAAAAGATGACTACTTAACTTTACTAGTAATGGTTTAGTCAGTTTTTTAAGATAAATAAAGTTGCTGATATAGTTTGACTAATGTTTGGTTTTTCCTTCAGTGAAAAACAAATGAGTCTATACAAATGTGTAGACAACTATACAGTATAGTATTACATTAAAAATAAGTTATTTAAAATTACATGACAAAAAAATGTTATACATAGAGGTTAGGATATATGATAAATAAGTTAATAAATTATGATGTTATCTGTGTATTAATAGTGTGGCTCAAAGGTTGTAAAAACGTTTAATGCTTATAACTGTCTATTTAATGTAAGTCCATATACAGGGTGGGGAAGCAAAATTTACAATGAACATTTAGTTGTTTTTTCTCAGCAGGCACTACGTCAATTGTTTTGAAACCAAACATATATTGATGTCATAATCATACCTAACACTATTATCCATACCTTTTCAGAAACTTTTGCCCATATGAGTAATCAGGAAAGCAAACTTCAGAGTGTGTGATTTGCTGAATGCACTCGTCACACCAAAGGAAATTTCAAAAATAGTTGGAGTGTCCATAAAGACTGTTTATAATGTAAAGAAGAGAATGACTATGAGCAAAACTATTATGAGAAAGTCTGGAAGATACTATTAAAGAAGAACGGGAGAAGTTGTCACCCGAATATTTGAGGAACACTTGCGCAAGTTTCAGGAAGCGTGTGAAGGCAGTTATTGAGAAAGAAGGAGGACACATAGAATAAAAACATTTTCTATTATGTAAATTTTCTTGTGGCAAATAAATTCTCATGACTTTCAATAAACTAATTGGTCATACACTGTCTTTCAATCCCTGCCTCAAAATATTGTAAATTTTGCTTCCCCACCGTGTGTAGTGCATTATATTAGGTTGAAGGGGGAAAAACATGTAATGTGTGTAATATGAAATGTTAGAATGAATGAGGAGGTTGATGGGTAGTTTATCTGAGGCTGAAACAGAATACACAATATAAATAACATATTCAATTCAGCAAATTTTGCTGTGGGCATTTACATTGTGTCTATTGTCCGTCTTCATAGTATCCTCATTGAGAAGGTCTTTTTCTTCTTCTTGCGTTAAACTCCTCTGTCTTTTTTTTTTTTTTTTTTATATACCCTGAAATGATGAATAAATTGACGCACATGCAGGATGATCCAAAGGTGAATCATCACACCCAAACTCCCCTAACGTCTGTGTTGACTCCACGGGCAGTGTGAAGTTCAACACAAACAACACACGCATGTATCAGTGTCAAAATGGATGCTTTCTTCTTTCTTCAAAATGCGGTCAGGTCAAGTTAGGAATGTGAGTGTTTGCGTATATGAACGTAGCCAGGAGCTGTTTACCCTTAAAACTGATGACTAAATACCTTTTCATGAGCCACTGTTTTAACAGCCACATTATTTCCTGACATTTCCTTGAGCCGCATTGTCTTCAAGTAACACTCATCATAAAAATACTCAACTCCAACTCTACATAGAGCCTTTTAAACCACTTTTACCAACCAAGTACTATTTCTACTATTAATTATTTAAGGTCTAGATATGACCATGCCATGGTAATAAAGGCATTTTAATGATTAAAGAGAGTGCCTTGGATTTTTCTTCCAGTTCATCATCTACTTTATGAATCCCTTTTTCCAAAGACCACCTCAAACAAACTCTTTTTTTGGTCTGTTAGTTTCTGAAGTTAGGCAGTAAGTTTTACAGCAAATACAAGATACACTCATTTAGATTTAACCCTTTCATGGATGAATTATGAGAGCCTTAATTAAGATTTTCTTTTTTTTTCTGAGTGTTTTTTTTCCTCTAGGCATTAAAAAACAACGCGATTGACATGTTTTTATGAACTTCTTTTTCATGGAGTTGCAAAAATGTCCTTTCAGCTGGACACCATGCATTTTATTTTTGAAGAGAAGAAACGTATTTACTGATACACTGTGTAAAATCTATGAATTAAAAACATTTTTAATGCAGCTAATCTGATGTTTTTCTCACATTTTAACATACTCTAATACTGGTCATTACTCACTTCATGGAGGTAATATGCGAAAAAAGAAACCTTTTTGTTTAACCCTTTCATGCATGAATTATGAGAACCTTAGTCAAGATTTTTTTCCTGATTGTTTTTATTCCTCTTTAGGCATGAAAAAAACAATGCAGTTTGAATTTTTCTATGAATCTATTTTTCATGGAGTTACAAAAATGTCCACTAAGCTTGACACCATGTGTTTAATTTTTGAAGCAAAGAAACATGTACATTTACTGGTATTCTGTGTGAAAACTATGACGTAAAAACATTCTAATGCTACTAATCTGATCTTTTCTTACATTTTAACATGCTCTAATACTGGTCATTATTCACTTCATGGAGATAATATGCACAAAAAAAAAAAAAAAAAAAAAACTTGTTAATTACAGTCTAAAAACAATAACAAGCAATTGATTTAAACTCAAACATGTTAGATCAGGTTTATCAAGAACAGCAAAGTTACAATAATGTTATTAGTTGCAGTGTATGAGATGGTGCATAAGTGTTCACTGTGTTGGCTGATATGGAACTAAAACAACCAAACCCATGAATATACAAGAGAACAGCTGGAGAAGAACTGTCCACTGGAGTGACCAGTATGCATGAAAGGGTTAAATAAATAAATAAATAAATAAATACAGCCTAATAACAACAACAAGCAACTGATTTACACTCAAACATCTTAGTGCAGATCAAGTTTATGAAGAACCGCAAAGTTACAGTAATTATATAAATGTCAGTGTATGGGATGATGCATGAACGTCCACTGTGTTGGCAGATATGGAACTAAAACAACAAAATCCATGAATCTACAAGAGAACAGCTGTAGAATATCTATCCACAGTAGTAACCACTATGCATGAAAGAGTTAAAGGAAGACTTTAACAAGATAGTTTCCTGCTCACATTTAGATGTAAGAAATGATGCCAGTCGCATATCTCTTAGGTAAACATGAAGCTACAGGCAGCAAGAGATTAGATAAGTGAAGCACTGAAAGACTACTGTGTCAAGTGCAGACGGCCTCATTCTGTCCAGAATTCCCCACGTAATACCTCTTCTAAAAAACATAGATGAATTCTTTGTATGTTATTTGTTTTATAAGCACACAAACTGAAGCAACATTGTACACAACATTAATAACACAGTAACTTTCAGGTCTTTTCTGTGGGTTGTTGGAACATATCACATGTTTCCACTGTCATGAAAAACCTGAAAAAGTCACAGAATTGTACAATTTCATTTTCTGAGCCTGGAAAAGTCTTTAACCCTTTATCGGGGAAGTGACTATTTTTGGTCATTTGCACACATGCAATCACATTACAAGACAGTGGCAGCACCAGTTCCAGTGAGGACAGTGAGTCAACAATCTCAGGTTCAATGTGGTCTCCAGGGTCTGTAAGGTCCACCTCTGCATGACCAGTGAGTGGACCTGCTTTGTTCGGTACCATGAAGTAATGGTACTAATGTAAGGAATGATGTTCAAAGGGATCATGTGGATGTGAACAGGGGCCTGGATCAGCACTTTTGTTGTAGTAATGTTCTAAAAGTGATGTTCTAATCTTCTAAAATACATGTTCCTAGCACCTAACATGTTTTGTTTTTTTTGTTTTTTTTTTTAAATTTGGCCACCTATAGGTAAGGAACCAAATATGGTAACTTCATTGAACTTGATTTTCTACATAATGATACTTTAAAAAAAAATAATAATTTCACTGAAGTAATAAAGTCTTGTTAGGTTCTCCAATAACACACTAAGGTTGAAATTCTGAACTTCAGAGTATTTCTATAAAGGGTGAAGTTAGACATAATTCTTACCACTTTTTGAAAGTTTTTAGAATAACTTTTTGGGGGATGCAAACTTTTCACCTTCTTGCAAAACCTTCTTCTACTGTGAGATCAAAACCAGTGATGATGTTTAAATATTAATTCGTTCATTCATTCATTCATTCATTCATGTTCTGAAACTACTTAATCCTCGAGAGGCGGGATATACCCTGACTAAAAATGGTGCATTTTCGCATAATTTTGGTTCTTTATAAGAGAGATAAATAGCTTCTCTGGCTATTCTAAGAGCATATGAACCTATCTGACAATTAAAGACTGAGAAGGTCATTATTTAGTTTTCATTCAACAGCTGAACTAACATACACTTCAGTTCATATACGTAAAGGTTTTAAGTGGTTGAGTCATCATTGGTTCATGAAAAGTCACGAGTTTGGAAATTTTATCTATAAAAGTGTGTCTGCTTCTGATTTCTCAGAAATGGTGTCAGACAGATTAATCCCAGTGCAGTACTTTGAAAAATGTAATAAAATAAACTGTAATACTGGTTTCTGAATGGGAACATTAAAAATAGAGAACATAGCCAAGATTTTCTAATTATTATTATTGTTTTCTTTTGCATAAATAAAATTTTCACTGCTCTAAATCTTGCAGTATTCACTGTGTTGCTTAAAAGTACAGTATGTAACGTCTTTAGTTCGGGGTCTCTGAGTCCAAACAAAACTCAAGTCATAGCAGTTTCACCACCGTAACTGAATAAAATGTATGTGACATCAAGTTTACAGACAAGCTAGTGTATTGCCATATTAACATTATGCCATAGCATTATAATTAAATATTAAATAGTAACATTAAAAGATAATAGTATAAAAGTGGAAATAATAATGCAGTTCACAAGTGGCAAAATGAAGCAGGCCAGTACGGATTTCTCTGAATTTAAACATTGCTGGAAACTTTTGGCATCATGAAAGTCAAATATATAACATAAGCCAAGTGATTTTTGTATATTTTAATGTGTAAATGTTAACATACAGTATAGCGTCTATAAGTTAAACTTCTGGGTACTTTTTGCTTCGCTGGCTATAGACTATCAGTAGGTGGTATTATAGATGAGACACTCCAGGTTTGCAAACCAGGCTTCATCCAGACAGTGAAGGAAGCAGGTTTGGGGAATAGGGTGAGAGCACAGAGAGGAGCAGTGTGAGGTGGATGTGAGCGGAAGGTGTCTCAGGCGGGGATAGAGGTGGGGGGATGTTTGAGCCCAACCCTGGTCGTTACTGCAGTTGATGGCTCTCACAGAGGCTGGTTTGTGGCCCTATAGGGGTGAGAGATGGAGGGAGAAGGGGGAGAAAGGGGGAGAGGGGGGAGGTAGACGGGGTCTGTCTGCACACTGAGCTCTGTTGTCCTCCCAGAAGCCTCCAGCATATGGCCGAAGCATTAAGCGCTGCAGAAAAAAAAAAAAAAAAAAAAAAAAAAAAAATAGACTGCCATTGAAAAAACAGGCTGGAAAAGTACCTCAGTCTCTGTCTGGGAGCAGGTTTTTCAGACTCAAAGTGCGTCACGCCACCTTTGACTGGTGACATTGTGAAATGTCTGTCAACCCATTTGGCAGTGTATTTATAATCAACTGGAGGTGATGATGGATAAAACAGCCCTATCTACTCCTCCAGGGTCAGTGTGAATGCAGATAACTCATTTATTTAGCATCTTAAACTCACAAACATGATGAGTCATTTTAGAGATGAAAGAGTGCAGATCCAGCTGTTGTCATTTCAAAATAACACAACTGATAGCTCAGGGAGGATCTGCGTCAGTGATCTCGCTGTCGGCAAATTATTTGAAGCCAGACACTAAAACCACACATCGTTTGTTCTACGGTCTACGTCTGAGTGTCTTACTTCCATCACATTTTGGAGTGGGTATATGAATCAGCCGCCAGCTTCAAACTGACCCGAATCCCAGTTATAGAGTTGATGTGGATGAGCCAAGTCTTTGATGTTTCACTGACTGCCCTGTGAAAATGTCTAATGTCTCTGTACGCCCTCATCGGGGGGAACAGGGGCAGGATGTGGTCCTACCTTCTTGGCAACGTCTCGTGCCCCTATGGCTCAGGACGAACTCGCATTGGTGTATAACCAGTTTCAACAGCTCACCGCCTTGTGCATGAACTGCTTTGATGCCTTAGTTTGTGCTCTGTGTCACTGACTTTTACATGGCTTGGATGCCAGTGGTTCCTGAATACTTTGGGCAACCAAGCTTGGTCTCCGGTGGTATATTGTAGCCAAGGGTGCTTTGAATTCTCCAACCTGGAGCTCAAGTAAAGTGGTCTGACCTGAACAGTGATGCTACTTCTAGCAGCCGTGCTCTTGCAATTTGAGGACTTAGCGGTCAAAAACCACAGTCGTACTTAAGCAGCTGAAGCTTGACTTTCCTTTTGTTTCAGAGGAACCATTGTTATCTTGTTGTTGTGATACCTCTCATTTTTGGGAGGTTTCCTTGAATGCGCATATGCTGTATTACTTCAGATGTCATTAAAGTTCTTTGTTAAACACCAGTGGTTCAGAGTTTGTACGCCAACACGCTGCTTTGAAGTGCTTTGATCTACTATATTGACGTAAATTGGGGAGCAGCACGCTGGCTGTTCTGTTGTGCTAAGCATATGGGGTAAATTTCTTCCATGTGTGAAGCCCTATGAAGTAGAGATCAGTCTTTTCCATAGATAAAGGAAGGTGGGGAGTTCCAGATGCGTCCAGTACGAGCTCCCTCCAGGCAAAGATTTGTTGAATCAACATTCTCCCTGGTACACCAGCATATGATGCTTTTTAATTTGTTTCCTTGTAATTTATCATCCCAGTGAATTTCTTATGAATTACTGCTTTCCTTTTGAGACTTGTATGCCTGCCACATGTGAGTCATAGCTTTTAGCGACAGGACTAATTCATCGAATGACAGCTATGATTGTCCTCAGCAGTCACTCCACCATTCAGTAACTCCGCTCCATGTTTTGTGTGAGTTCAGAGCCAAAGAGGAAGTGCTTTGGTTTCTTTGGCACACAGCAAGACCCTGGTCTGGCCTTCCCCCAATTCAGGGGAGTCAAAGTTTGCCTCTCGTGTTGCTTGTGCAAACACAGAGTTTGGTGTTTGATATAATTTTTTTCCTCCCTCTCTTCTCCCTTAGAGAGGTTCAGAGAGGAGAGAGCCAGTTTGTGAAGCATGGAGGTGCAGTTTGAGTTGCTGCCGTGAGCACAGTACAGCCTTGAAGTGGTCTGCATGTTTCAGAAAGGAAGTCACCGGGAGTTGAGGGAGTTTGCAGCAGTGACAAATTGTGTCAAATAATTCACTGACATTTTGTCACCCTTCCTGCACCCCCCTCCCCCCCTTTTTCTACATGTTTCCGTAGTTCATATAGCAAAGTAAAGTCATATGCTTCTTTTTCTCTAAACCCCCCTAGTAGCAAGGTTGTTTACTGTACCTATACTGTACACATAATTTGTATGTGTTTAGATGGAGGGGGTGGTCTCTGACACACTAGCAGCAGACTGCTTATTTTGCACGCCACTCATTCAGAAGAGTTACTGAGAGCTCATAGGAATAAGCGAAGGAGAGATAGAGGCTGAAAGAGGGTGGGGGGAAGCAGACAGAGTGGGAGTGGGGGGGGGGTTGCAGAGCACATGAGAGCGAGGGAAAGAGGGGGTACTGAGAGAAAGACTCTACAGAGAGGGAGTCGGCAAACAGTAACTCTAGCCTCAGTTTGTCTGAGACTACGACTTCCCCAAACTTTCTGAGGTGGTGAAGCGTAACAAGATGAAGGAGCTCTATGTACACACCTCCCCCTCTTCCTCAGAGTCTTCCGGATGCACTGCTGGCCAGTCTTCTGTACGATCGAGCCACTCTGGGACACTTGGCGCTCCATGCATCGTATCAGGGGGCTCAAGCATGGACATGGATCCACTGGGGCCTGATTACATGTCCATGTGTCTATTGGCAGATGAATCTTACCAGAAGTTGGCTATGGAGACCATGGAGGAGCTGGACTGGTGTCTGGACCAGCTGGAGACCATACAGACCTACCGCTCTGTCAGTGACATGGCCTCCAACAAGGTAGGACATTTAAACCTAAAGATTATGTTATGCACAGAGTAAGTTGTTGGAGGGTTTTTCATCCATCCTGCATCTAATACAGTAAATCAAAAATGTTTAAAAGTCAGTCTTCTAAATGATGAGGTTGTTGTTTATGAGACTGTCCCGGCAGTTTTACAAAAATTACACAAGGTCTTGAGTTAAAAACATTTTATTTTCTTACAGAAAGAATCATATGTCTCTTTGCTGACTTGTGTCTAAGATCCTATCATTTTAACTTTCCAAACTCTTAATTTTAGCTCTTGGATACATTCTTTTTCTGTGTCAGTGCCTGATCTAACCACTGAGATAATGATTACCATAAGACCTCCCAGGAACACAATGCTACAGTTAACCAAGATTTACATCAAAGACCCGTCCGCTAATGAATGAGTGTCTCAGGATCAGTCTTATCAAATGTAATAGTGGCCCACAATCCAAAAAAAACCCCTGAAGCTTATCTGTCATATACGGTTAGAGGACATGGCATGAGGACTAAACTTATGATAACTTAACTGACTTGTGTTCAGTTATACAGTTGGTCTTTGTTGCAATATGGCTGTCACATTGCACAGTGTATGCAAAATGTAAATTGCTTTTTGCCACATTGACGCACTTGCAAAGTAACTACCGCTCTGTGGTTGTGTATGTACTGCCACCATGATTTTATGGGTCTCCTGTAAAAAGTAAGAGCAGTGTTTGTTTTGCATGCATGACTGCTGAGTTCCTCTTATCTGTGACTATTATTATTACTTCTCTTCCATAGAAGGGATTTTTTCCGTTTCTGCTTCCTTACCTTATTCAAACTACTCCATATCATGTTCTGGGCTGATCTGTTTGCACTATCATCTCTTGAAGGAAATGTAGATTGATGCGCGTATAAAATTCTTGATTATAAAATATATTTACTGGGAAATGATAGATGAATTTTCTTATAACAGTCTTGCACTGTCTATTCCTGCATGGAGTAAGCTGTTAAGACTTAACAGCTACATGTAAGATTGCAAGTTGTGATTATAGCAGGGGTGTTTTTTTCAGTGAATATACAATTATTTAAATTATTGTATGACATGGATGTTGGCATTTATGTTCAGGTTGCATTAAAATGGCAGATATAGCTTAACGGTAAAAACCAAAGTTCCTCTTGAGGTTTGCTCCCTATCTTGCTCTGTCATCAACAGAAGGGCCAGCATCGTCATGTTGACTGTTTATCTGCCTGTTATCTGTTTTTGAAGAGCGTTGTGCTGCAAGAATGCTTTACTTGTTTATTTGGTTCATTTTCAGCCGTCTTTTGTGTTAAAGTTGCTTAAACTATGCTTTCCAAATAAGTATCTGCAAATGAGTGCATCATTGCATAAAGAAATATTGGCAAGCTACAGTATGCTACTCAAGATGATCTGCTACTTGGAGAAGTGGCTAACGTTGAGCACACTTTTTGGAATGCCTAAACTATGTAGGTCATCTGCATCACCCGCATTTCCTTAATTCTGCAAGTGAGTTGATTAACTTTGAAACCCTCACACAGTATTGTTTTTTTTTTTGTTTTTTTTTAAATACTAACAAGTGAAAAATAAAGGGCTAAGTCTCATAAGTCTTGGGTTAGAATTTACACCATGAAAACATAAAAATAGTCATATACTTGGGCAAAATTTTGTGATACTAGACAGTCAAAAGCCAGTTTGGCTACAGTAAGTCTGAAAGCTAATGCCAGCATGCTAAGAGTATTCTGCCAAGATGCGGTAAAGTGTTTAAGTACGTCCACATTTGCAAAGGTGCGGTGTGTAGGATTTAGCGTTGTCTATTTGTAGGAATCAAATATAATCGTCATAGTTTAACATTACTTAATCACCTGAAATAAAGAATAATTGAGTATTTATTGCTTTATAATAAGGTCTTTACATGTACGGAGGGTGTGTGACTTTGTGTCCACCATCTTTAACTGACTGTACCCCAGGAAAGACAAACCAATTACTAGTTCTTGTGAGGGTTTTTTGTGTTTTTTGCAAAATAGAATCTCTTGCTTGGAAGGGGAAGGGTAGGAAAAAGTTACTGGCTTGGATGTAATTTGCAGCTTCATCACTAGATGCCACTAAATCCTACATGATCCACCTTTCATACAAAGTAGTGATGTCCCGATCTGGATTTTTTTGCTTCCGATCCTACTTTTTTAGGGATTAGCTTTGCTGATACCAATCCGATACCAACTTTTTAAAAGTTGAAATTTTGATTTAAATTTGGAGTCATTATTTATAGTTTATTTTGTTATTATTTTACTTGAGATCACAATTGGGCTGAATGTGGAACCTGAACTAAAACAGCTATGACACCTTTGACTCTTAATAACTTTTGTATAATTTTCACACTTTCCAAATTCATACTGTGGGACAAATTAGAACCTCTGGCAGGCCAGTTTTGTCCCGCGGTCTGTATGTTTGCCACTCCTGCTGTAGCGTGTCTCTGGACAAGTCTGTCTAGGTATTATATGGGGGTGTACTCCGTGCAGTTAATGAAGCGTGGATCAGCGGGTTACTCATGGGTCAGGTTGGGGTGGTTCAAAAGAATGTCAGTTTGTTTGCGGGGCGGGTTGAGTCAGGTCAAATAATGCCACAAAAACCCCGCGGGTTGAAAAAAAAACCCCGACTCACACCTCACTACCATGCGTACCTCATAGAGAGTACGTGCAGACCTTAAAGTGAAAGTGAAACTTATAGATGCTTCACTTATTCCTCTATGTCTCCCGCTGTTGTGCAGCTTTTCCCTACCTTCGGAAACTTTAATTTGAGGGGGCAGGGCATTTTTTTTTACCCCCCCTCCCCCAGAACCGGGCCCGAATTGGCCCAATCTCGAGATTAAATTCGATCCGATCTTCTAAAAAATTCCAGATCGGCAGCTGACACCAATCTTTAGATCAGATCGGGACATCCCTAATACAAAGGTTTTCAACTAAACAAAGCTTTAGACAAACAATAGTGGTGATGATGGTGATGATAATAGTACAATAAAGTAAACAGATCTCAAAAATCTGCATTATGATGGAGGTGAAATCAGGGCTCAGCAACATCTGAAAGCCTCTGGGGAATTCCATGTCTGTGTAAAATGTCCATCCCTGGAGCTACGCCATGAGCGTGGCTAAAAGGATAAAGATCTTGTTTTCTTGATGATGACAGAAAAGACCACTACAATGTTGTATTTTTGAAATTTCAAGGAAAAATCTGGTTTCAGGGAATCTAAATAAACACATTGTGGTGCTTAAAGACTGCAATAAGCAGTTATTTAGAACTAATTACTTCCTTTTGCTTTGATGCACATAAACATTTTTTCATGCATACGTAATTTGTGCAGCGCTCCAAGCAAACGTACTTCACAGTTCATTGTATTTCCCAACCTCATGCAGACTCACTGTAGGAGACTGTACGGCGGCGTCAGTTATAAACACCTAGGGTGGTGGTGTCCATTTCCGCCTTTATTCTACACTGTGGTCTGAGGAAGGACTTGGGGGTTGTTGTCAGACTGTGATGGGTGACTGTGACCGTGACACCAGTTTCCTGTCTCTTTATTTCCCGTGCCCCCTGTTGCCCTCTCTTCTGTGCTCCCTGGTCGTCAGATGACAATAGCGGCGCTTTGACTAGGCAGTCAGGTTGAGTCTTTACGGGCAACCACGTCACTGGGACTGTCAAGACAATGAGCGCGGGGATCCACAGGCATGCAGTAGTATAGTTGCTCAGTCAGGCAAGCGGGGTACATTGTTTTCAATGAGTCACAGTCCCCCTAGTATGACCCAGTACCACCAGTATGTATTGTTGACCAGTACTGTTTTTAAAAAAGAACAGAGGTCAACAGTTATCGAGTGATAGAACAGATTGTTTTTGCTGCAATGTTTATGCAACTCTACAGGGAATTTAAAAAAGACATTTATTGGTCCATTCTAAGATGTAAATACCACAGATTGAGTGTAATTCCACTTGTGGCTGCTAGATGCTGCTATAACTGCCTCCAATGGACATTTGTTGAACTTCTATGTGGAGGACATTCTGGTCTGGTTTGCTTTATTTGAAGTCTCTAATACACAGGTGTCAAACATGCGGCTCGGGGGCCAAATCCGGCCCGCCAAAGGGTCCAGTGTGGCCCTTGGGATGAATTTGTGAAATACAAAAATTACACTGAAGATATTAACAGTCCTTTTAGTTCAGGTTCCACATTCAGACCAATTCAATCTCCAGAGGGTCAGAACCAGTCAAATACTATCATAATAACATAAAAATAATGACACCACCAAATGTTTCTCTTTGTAAATGTAAATATTTTTTATGTATTTACACTAAAACAAAGTGTAATTTTGCAAAAAATGCAAAAACCTGAAATGTCTTAAGAGAAGTAAGTACAATTTTAACAATATTCTGCCTGTTACTAAATGTTTTGTGTGTTTGTAGATCCGCTGTGATCTGTAAGTTATAATGTACATGTGGTAATGATAACTTGATGCAGAATATTGTTAAAATTACACTTATTTTTTTCAGTTTGTTCATGTTATTTACATCTTTTGAAAGGATAGTTTGTAGAGGTAAACATTTTCATAATGTAAATTTACTTTTTTTCGCTCTAAAACATAGAGAAAAGTTTGGAGTTGACATTATTTATATATTATTATGTTATTATTTTACTGGTCAGGCCCACTGCAGATCAAATTTAGCTGCATCTGGCCCCTCAACTAAAATGAGTTTGACACCCCTGCTCTAATAAGTCTATTCAGGGTCTTTATATAAATTATCCTTCTATTAGTAAGATTTTAGGGCAAATAGAGAGCTACGACATCTTCCGTTTGGGATTCTGATTGACAGGTGTGATTTCCTGCTGAAATGAAGCTTTTGAAAATGTAACAGATCATTTTACTGTATTGGTAGCGACATTACAATAATAACACCCTTAAGGGATTTTTTTTACATAAATGTTTCATAAAGTTTAGTGTTTTTTGCGATATTTATAAGTGAGTGATAGCTTTAGCATGGACTGGAAACCTTCACGCTCTATCGAAGTGTCCAAATGTGGTCACTTGTGTCTCAAGATGGCCAGAGGCAAAATATAAACTCAAAATGGTAGTCGAGAGATGATGTCACCAGTCCTGTCCACTTTTATGGTATGTTTGTATGTTGTTGCAACATTTGCATCAAATACGCTGCCTCATTAATGCAGCTATAGGCTTTCACTCCATCCCAGCATTCATATTACATGACGCTCGACAAAGAGCCTATTTCTTTTCGAAACCAGAAAGGTTGGAACTGAACCCTCGATCAAACCCAGGGTGTCTCCACTTACAGCGTCCAAGGGCACAGGTGTATCCGGGGGTACGGGGACCACACACCCTGCAGACCGCCAGCCTGGTTGGTGTGACCTCAGAGCCGGGAGCTGCTTCCCTGCCCTTCACTATCATTAGCCTCGCCACACTTCCATGCTGATGTTGGTGACGGCCTTGGACAAACACTGCCATCTGAATCCAGTTAGTAAAGTTTAGCTCTTTGTGGGTTAGCGTGCGAGCGAGGCCCTGAGCAGAGCGCAAGCGAGTAGGAAACTTTAACTCACGTGTGGTCACTTCAACTTTGAAGCGCCGCCGTTTTCAGAGGGGGAAAAAATGACAAATTATTGCAGCAGATGTAGCGGTGGGTTTTGTAGCTGTAACAGAGGTAATGGACATGAAATTATAGTGTTGTGATTCCATTTGACCGAACGGGTGGTGAGGAGATCAGACAAGCTGCAGTGGTGATTACAGTACCTAATTGTAATTAAAAGTTGTACCTCCGTAAGCCGCTTCTATCATGGAAAATAAGCCAAAATGAGGAAGGGGAAGAAATATAAAGTCTGGTTTTATTCTAACCTTCTACTTACTGACTTTTTTTTCAATGCCTTCTAGGAAATATGTATTTCTAATGTTACTAAACCCTGAAAACTCAGGCACCCTCCTCTGTGTTGACACAATAAACAGCTGCAGAAGGGAGAATGGCAGCATTAGCTCATTCTGGACTTTGTCAGGTTGCACAGTTGTGGTATTGCAATATTAAGTCATCCCATTTGTGTGTTCTTTTTAGCTAATGTCAAACTATGTTGCAAGGCCTGGACCAACTTTTACAAACCGGTCTCAAAGGATTGGAATATGTGCTGTACTTTACATTTGTGCTTTTCCCCTCTAAAAAATTATTTTTCTGGGATTTCACAGTAATGATGTCAGGTCCTGTATGTTAGTTGTTTGGTTCCTGAAGCCATGTTAGCAAAACATCTACCAGTAAATGATCTCAGTGAATTAGTCTGTCAGAAAAAGAAGTAAAAAAAAAAAAAAAGGGGAAGTAGGTGGGAACACATGCTCGGGCCTGTGATGGGGGGAGGAGCCATGGATCTCTTGTTAGACTGTGTAGGCCAGTCAGGCAAGTCAGTTTTATCGCTATATATTTCCTGTCTGACGCCACATCAGAAAAGAGAATAGAGAGAGGAAGCAGGCAGAGTCTCAAACACTTTGAGCGGAGTTGATGCTTTTGGAACTTTACAAGATTTCTTTTTTTTTTTGGTGCGTTTGGTTGTTGTTAAGTGACAATGGGACTATGTTGTTCTGAAAAGCAAAAGAAAAACTTGGAATGCCTACAAGTTGGAATAAGGTGAGTTAGTTTTGGAGCTCTTTAAACTGTGCAGTAAGTCAGAATGTGTGACCAATTCATTTGATCAGCCTCTTTTTCTAAAATACATGCCTTATTGTTCAATTATTTGAGGAATTTCTTGTTTAGACTTCAGATTTGTGGGGCATTTTTACACTTTTTAAGTTAATTTTTGTAAGTTCAAGTGTGAATACTGTTCTAAGATCCCTCTATTTAATTTGCATAGCTTTGAAATACAGACTCCTGTGTGCACCTATTTTGAATACTCAAATTTTGGGAGGTATCAGCTCATCATGTTCCCAGGGCTAACCACAAATTTACTGATTACATCAATTTACACTCTATGTAACTTTTTAAGGTTGCCTAACACATTCTTTGAAAATGATCAGTCTTTGCTAACGTTAAAGGATGTGTGAGTTAACACCATATATTGAGTAATCTATGACGACACTGACAGCCCTGTCACCATGCTGTGGGCTTGAACTGTACATGTGAGCTGAACTGTATGACCCCGGGTGACTGACGTATGGCTCTGTGCCTGATTCACTTCCTCGAGGGCACATGAACCCCTGCTGTTCTGCCGCTTTAAAGAATCAATTACAAACCCTCTTTTGAATGGAATAAAGCCGTCTGATTCCGAGCTCAAATTTTTGTCCTTACGAGCTCTCTTTGATTTTTATGGACTGCCTCTAGCACCCTGGCTTTTTTAGAGCAGCCAACGCTTTGAAAGTGGTATTCAAGTTTCACAGTCAAGTACATGTTAGCAGTTTGCTTGACAGTTATTAGACAGCTGTTGAGACCAGAAAGAGAATCAGGAGAAAAGACCCCATTGTTAGAAATAAAAGGATTTTTTTTTTTTTTTTATCCCTGGCAAAGGAATAGTCATGGTTGGGTGTTTCAGCATTTGAAGGCATTCTAGAAAACAGGGGAAAACAATGATATTTTATTGATAAAAGAAATTACATTAGGATATTTATAAGGCTGTGGTTTTGCACTATTGGTTCCCTTCACATCTCTCTGACACAGGTGGAATCTGTATTCTGTGACACAGATATTGGGTTTGTTATGTTTTCACAGCAGCATCTATAGCCTTCAAGGATTTACTTGCTGCATCTCAATATGCACTGAATGTGTGTGTATGTGGATCTATGTGTGTGTATGTGATGTGATGCCCTGTATTTAAAGCGGGGACCACCACGAGAACAACAGAAGGAGCCACGTGACTCTGTTGCCATGGCGTTCAGGTTGTCGTGCAATTGGTGGTACACTGGTGGGCTGCAGACTGAAGACAGTCATCTGTTTTTGCCTCTCTTTAGCTCAGTTTCTGTCTTTAATACAGAAAAGTGCTGCTATGCAGACAGTATCTTTTAGGAATTTTATTTACATCAGCTGGTATTGACAAAAACAGACTGTATTCATGGCTTATTATTTACAAAAGATAATTGTCCTTCTCCTAGTCTTACACAAAAAAAAAAAGATCAAATCTGGTAAATTAATGACCAGCTTCTCCTTATCCATGCGATAAACATTGTGTTACTTTGAAGCCTCGGTTTGCGCAGTGTGCGTTGGATCTGTTCTGCATTACTGAGCAGCGGGAGCAAATCAAGAAGGGAGAAAAGTTGGGAGGGGGGTTGCAGAAAGCACAGGAGTGAGGGAGGAAAAGAGAGATAGAGTGAGAAAGATGTGGGGGGATTCTCCAAACTCGTGTTTTCTGCAGTCTTATGTATGGTTCAGTGCTTAGCAAGGGTGGGAAGCAAAGAGAAAGAGAAAGGGAGAGGGAGGGGGAGAGAGAGAGACTCCACCAGGCTGTCTGCCACAGGGGACTCTACAGCTACAGCGCACCCCTCCTCCTCCACTTTGCCTTTCTCCGTCCCTCCTTTCCTTTCCTCCCTCTGTCTTACAGTCTGCCCTTCCTCCTTGCCTTGTTCAATCTGGGCACAGGAAGGCTGGATTTCCCCGCTGAATGTCACTGGATCCCATTTGGATGGTGGCTGGAGGAGACAGGTTTAGAAAGACGGACAAAGGCAACAAGAACAAGGGAGGAGAAAAGGAAATATTGATTGCATCAGGGGGGATTCCATCAGTCTTACCATTGGCTTGCAATCGTGGAGAACGGCGAGCAACACAATGAGGAGGCGCGTTTGGCCGGGGGTATAGGGGTCTGCCACAGCAGCCCTCTGGAGAGTCCGGCTGGGGCGTTTTTTGCCGTTGTCAACGTTGGAAAGCGGTGATTTGGTTGAGCCTCGTGCTTCAGGCTGTAGGGCTGAGCTCAGCCTTGGGGGTCCACTCAGAGAGGAGCATTCAGGGCTTCTGCTGGGGAGCGCCAGGGGCTCAGCACAGCTCAGCACCATGCCTGAGGCCAACTACCTGTTCTCTGTGTCCTGGGGATACATCAAGGTGTGTCTCAGAGGAGAAATGGCATAAGATGGGACTTTGTGTATGGGAGTGTGTGTGCATGCACATGTATGATTGTGTCATGTCAGCGTATCTGATGACATATCTCAGATTACATACAGTGATTTAAGCATGTTTTTATTATGTAATACTTGGATGTATTTGTTTTAAACCTGATTATGACCAAGTGGTTGCACTGAGAAAATTTCGCCGCATTTTGTGTTCCTGGAAGATTTGGCTTATAGCACCGATTTTTTTTTTTTTTTTTTTTTTTGCATTGAAACTGTATTTTGTTTGTTGAAATGCCAAAAAGTCAAGCAACTTAGTAGCTAACTCAATCCAGAGCCAATAGACACAAACAACAGTCCTTATATGGCACATAAAAATACCAAGGCCGTGGTCTCACGGGACATATTCCAATGGAAAATAACAGGAAATGCATTATTCCATTGCTCAGAAGCCATGATAAAGTGATTCTAATGATCATGAATTTCCTTGTGAAGGTTTTGAAAATATCATCACATGCCCTTTAACCTCATGCATGTTTTTGTCTCTTTGACACCAGTTCAAGAGGATGCTGAACCGGGAGCTAAGCCACCTGTCTGAGATGAGTCGATCAGGGAATCAAGTGTCAGAGTACATCTCCAACACTTTTCTAGGTGAGCAAAGCTGTACACCCACAAATATCCACAAAAACACAAACTGTCACATAATGTACTGTGTGCTGTGCTGCAGTGTTGCACCCCCAGGAATGACACACTATATGTGACCAAGGTTATGAGGTTATCCACAAGATGTGATAAGTAGTAGGTGAACTCTTAGTTGGTCTGCACCACTGCTCTCAAACCAGTCTGATCTGGTCTGCAACAGAGACAGAGAGCCCCCTCACTCTGACTGCAGAGAGATATGGGGTTGGGGGGGTGGGGGGGACTCAGGGAAGACTTCCCTCTGGAGAGATCAGGGGCAATGAGTGGGGGAGAGGGAGAATGTTTTAGTGCACTGTAATGTGTCAGAGTGGAGAGGTTACCACATAGAAAATGCATTATTTAGCAAAAAGAAAGCAGTTTTTCCTTGTCTTTTAAAAGCCCAGCGGCTTATCGTGACTCTCAGCTCTGCAACCAGTCGCTCTGCCCCTCAGCTTTTCATCCAACTGCCCACCAGCATCCATCAGCTTATAGGGGCTTTGTGCAGTCTGATGTTCTGCACATCTTGTCTCAGATGAGAAAAAAACAAAAGGGGGCGAGAAATGAGGCAATAGAAGTGCTGCAGTGTAAGTGGATGCTGTATGATAGAGCTGCACAGGGAAAAAAGAGAGACACAAGAGCACAGAAGGAAGCTGAGCTTATCTTTGAAGCTTAGCGGTTTTGTTGTCATCTGCATTGCAGCTAACACCTGTCAGGTGTAGTGAGATCATTTTCTTCCTGTGCTTTGTGGAGGATGCAGCTGAGATATTTTTTCTCACTGCGGCATATGTGGTGCACATATACAGACTGGGGGAGTCTCACACACACATGCATACTGTCAGCTGCATACAGCATGTGAGTAAGTCTCACAGTGCAAACACATAAAATCACATGCACCAAACAAGCCCACATAGAATTAAGTCCCTCCTCTAAACAATTCCACTTAATATGAAACAGCTTTCCACAATTCTTTGGATTGTTGTCATAACATGAGTTTCTCCGAATGCATGGACTACTGGAATATAATCAGACTGTAAACATCTCATTAGCACACACTGATGCTTTGTCCTGAAAATGTGATACAGCTGCAGAGTCTTATGATCTGTGAGAAAGCATTAAAGTAATTAACCTAGAAACAACACCTCAAATGGTATTAGCACGGCCAATGTACGATTTTATACTCTTTAAATGGGAAAATAATTGGTAAAGTACATTTTTAAATAATTTATAGAAAGCCTTAACATCACAGAATCAAGATGGAACATAACCAAAACAATCAAACTTTATTTTACAATAGTCATGAACAAGGAGCTGATGTAATTTTTTATGGTTATTGTGCATTTGATCTTAAATCTCATTCCAAGTGGCATTAAAAAGGCTTGAGTTGTAAGAACTCTGCTTTTTTTGTAATTTCTGTATTTGATCAGCCATTTTTCTCTACAACCGTCAACAGAAATACGCTTTAGCGATACAGATTTTAACTGAAGGGCTGCTTGCTAATGAAATAACTGCCACCACAGTTGTAACGTGTTGACATGGAGGTGTGAGAGGTCAACTATCTCCTTGTGTTAACATTGTTTACAGTGAACTCACAAGCCAGGATGCTTGCGATGCCTTTCCCAACATCTCCTAGCTGAGTGTGTTACTGGACGCCACTTACTCATCTTCTCTTTTTTTTTTTTTTTTTTTTTTTTTGTGTCTTCCAATTTTATTCCCCACAGACAAACAGAATGAACTGGAGCTTCCATGTCCAGTTCCCAAGTCGAGGGAAAGGAAGAGGAGGCAGGGCCAGCAGCAGCAGCAACAACAGCAGCAGCAACAGGGAGGGATGATGACTCAGATCAGCGGGGTGAGGAAGGTCAGCCACACACCCAACATCTCTGCGAGCACAGGCAATCGCTTTGGAGTGAAGACGGACCAGGAGGAGCAGCTGTCAAAGGTGAGTAATAGACTAGCCGGCAAAAGCTAAATTACAGTTGTCAGATTGGCTGAAAACCTCACACTTCCTTTGTCGAATCACACAGGATCTGGAAGACATCAATAAATGGGGCTTGAATATCTTCAAGGTGGCAGAGCACTCCCACAACCGACCGCTCACATGCATCATGTACACCATCTTTCAGGTCAGTGTCTTAACACTTCATCGTTCCTGTCCTCCACCTCCGTATCAGTTCAGGAAGAGCTAATAAAAAGTGTGAAAGCATTTACAAATGGTCCCGTAGGTTGCACGTGGCTCAGCCCACGAGTGTGTACAGTGTGTTCTCTGCAACGTTGAGCTGTCAGTGTCACTAGAGGAACATCTGCTACAGGGACATTAGCAGTTGAAATGTATGTGTAGCTGTGAATCATGTTGGCATATAGGCAAAGCATTAGCATTGTCAGTCTTCTCTCATATATTCGTCATAAAATGCTAAATGAAATGAAATTTTAACACAAGGTTGGATGTCTGGTCTAGAAAAAGCAAGAAACAAACCATGACAGTAAAGGAGTCACTTCTCACAGCTGAGATCTTGTGTTTTCTAAATTTTTTTCCCCTGTGTGTCACATATAGGAGCGAGACCTGATGAGAACGTTCAAGATTCCAACAGACACCTTTGTGACGTTCATGCTGACCCTGGAGGGCCACTACCACTCGGACGTGGCCTACCACAACAGCCTGCATGCCGCCGACGTAGCCCAGTCCACACATATCCTCCTGTCCACTCCCGCACTCGATGTAAGTTTTCACAATCCAATTTTCTCACTTGTTATATTAAACACATCCTGTACATTTAGCATACATTTGAACCTTTTATAGGGCACTCACTGAAATACTCTGAAATTCAAAATTCCAACCTTAGCGTGGTATTGGAGGACCTAACAAGACGTTATTACTTTAGTGAAAATTTTGAAAAAAATCAGTGAAGTTACCATATTTGCTTCCTTAGCTGTAAGGAAGCAAAAAAACAAAAAAAACCCAAGAAGTACATATAAAAAAATACAAGAAAAACACATGTAAGTTGTAAGGAACATGTATTTTAGAACATTAGAACATCACTTTTAGAAGATTAAATGAACATAAGTGCTAATCCAGTCCTGTCAACATCCTGTCATTATCCCTTTGAACATCATTCCTTACATTAGTACCACTACTTCATGGTACCTAACAAAGCAGTTACACTCACTGTTGATGTAGAGGTGGACTTTACAGACCTTGCAGACCTGTCACCATCTTGTCATATATTCGGAAATTACCAAAAATAGTCACTTGCCCAATAAAGGGTTAAGGGAGATGCAAGAAAATATCAGCTCGCTTGAGTGTCCTGTTTTTTGGGGGATGTTGAAAAAACACCTTAGTTAGTGTTTTTTAGTTGATTTTGTATCGTGTTAAACTTCCAAACACCCTCAACTTGCTTACATTAACTCACTCAATTTAATTTTATGTAATCCCTTTATTGAATTACAGACACAATACAGAGCCCTATTGTTTATAATCTTCTGCTACTTTGCATAAAGCGCTGACTTTAATGTAGTCCATTGGAACTTGCTAAACCTGTTCAGATTATTTGTTGGTCATAAAATTGATGTGGCATCCTCACCCACACCTTTCTGTAAGGTATTTATCAACTGAGCTGCCTGGCATTAACGTCATTAGTAGCGGCACATCAGTGAAACTACCCTTCCAGAAAGAATGACACATGGGAGGATCAGTTTCAAACCATTGTCTAATACCTTACCTTGTATGGTTAGTTAACGCATGCTGAAGCTCTTTGTTACAGTTAGTCTTTTTATTTCTCTTCAAATACAGGCGGTCTTCACTGATCTGGAGATCTTGGCAGCTATTTTTGCTGCAGCCATTCATGATGTGGACCACCCAGGAGTGTCCAACCAGTTCCTCATCAACACCAGTAAGTCCTCTTTGGCACATGTCATTTGTCACAAAACACATTTCCACTTTCTGATTTATTTAGTCTACATTTACAAAATTGGCAGAAAGGTTTGTGTGGGTTGGAGGAATCTGTGTTCAAATGCAACATCATTGATTTTTTTTTTTTTTAGGTTGTTGAATGGTTACTGCAGTTACCTGGCATGTGTTTTTAAAAGCTAGAACTCCATTTAATTTTTCTCTTCCTGTCATTTCCTTCCCTTCCTCCTCTGCCTGTAGACTCCGAGCTGGCTCTGATGTACAACGATGAGTCAGTGCTGGAGAACCACCACCTGGCTGTGGGCTTCAAACTGCTGCAGGAAGACAACTGCGACATCTTCCAAAACCTCAATAAGAAACAAAGGCAGACTCTCAGGAGGATGGTCATAGACATGGTGAGGAAACGTCTGCATATCTGTATGAGGCTCCAGGCCACTTTTAGCCATCAGAGTGATACCTTGATTATTTTATTGCTTCCTTCCTGTATTATTTATTACTCTATTACCGTCTTACATCATTCTGCGTCTCTCTGTCTTCCAGGTTTTGGCGACCGACATGTCGAAACATATGAGTTTGCTGGCTGATCTGAAGACGATGGTAGAAACCAAAAAGGTGACCAGCTCTGGAGTTCTGCTGCTGGACAACTACACTGACAGAATGCAGGTAAGAGACATGCTTAGAAACACACATTATACAATCGAGCCTTTAACATACAGTATATCAGCCAGTATGTTAACCCTTAGGGGTCCACGGTCACGGGCCCATGACTGAATCACATGACATTTTTAACATGTCGTAGCGTTGGAAGTTGTTGGAATGAGAAAATCAGCGAAAACACCTATGTAAAGATAGGATTTTATGTCTAATATTTGAGTATAGTTTTAATTTATTACAATTTTGATTGTATATACCTAATATTTGGAACCAATATTCAATTTTAAAGTCTTTGAAATGGTTTGTTAAGCATCTTTGTGTTATTTCTGTAATAAATTATCAAAATTTTTCAAATTGAATTTTATATTTTTTGTGTGTTTTTTGGCCTTTTTGTGTTGATATAGTAAGTTAAAGTAAAAAAATAATAAGCAGTTGAGATGAAGGAAAAGATACCAAACATGGGTATAGTAAACATTTCTTTATATAGTATATAAAGGCAAAATCAAAAGTACTCATAAACGGGCAAAATAGGCTCAGACCCCTAAGGGTTAAACTGAGAGTTCATTTATTTCAAACAAGTACGAAGGAGAACTCAAAACTCAATCGATCAGTCGATAAAATAATAGTAATATAACACGAATAGAAGGAAATACAGTTTGTCTACATGTTTAAAAGGAGTGGGAAGCACTTAAGTTTCACCATTTCGCCTAAGTATAGAATAATTTCCAGGTCAAAATAAAGCCGGAAAAAAAAAAAAGGAAGAATATTTCTACTTTCAGGTTATTGCTACTCTTCTGTTTTCTATAATATAATATAATATGGAGTAGACAGTAAACACAGCCAAAATTTTATCCTCTGATAGCATCCACAATCAGTATAACACATTAGCAGTTGGATTCACCTTCTGGCCATTTGAACTCACTCATGCACTGAATGGAAAATGTGTAGGATTTGATGCAAGATGCCTAAACCGTTTCACTTTCTGTAGGTTCTGCGTAACATGGTTCACTGTGCAGACCTGAGCAACCCAACCAAACCTCTGGATCTGTACCGTCAGTGGACAGACAGGATCATGGATGAGTTCTTCCATCAGGGAGACCGAGAGAGGGAGAGGGGGATGGAGATCAGCCCCATGTGTGACAAACACACAGCATCAGTAGAGAGAACACAGGTAGAGGTTACGTTTCACTCTAAAGTTAAAACTGTTTCCTCTGTATACATTTAATATTAGGGATTTACCATTATCTTAAACATATGTAAAAAGATTTGGCTTCAGTATTATCTATAACCAACTCAAGTGTAAAGCCAGGAGGGGTTAATATGATTTTTAACATTGTACACGGCAAAAATCTAAATCTTACCAAGTGTATTTTTCTCATTTGTCATCAAAATATCTCATCACACTTAAAAAAAAGACATAATCACCCAAAGAGTAACTTTTCAGTGAGATATAAGAATTTAGTTTTAGACAATAGATCTTGAAAACCTTATTTCAAGAAATCTTATCAAGATATTTTTCACTTGTTCCATTGGCAGATTTTTTTTGCTTGAATTAAGCAAAAAAAAAATCTTGAATTAAGCAAAAAAAATCTTGAATTAAGAAAAAAAACATCTTGAATTAAGTTAAAAAAAAAAAAAAATCTTGAATTAAGCAAAAAAATCCTGAATTAAGCAAAAAAAAATCTTGTATTAAGAAAAAAAAATCTTGAATTAAGCAAAAAATCTTAAATTAAGCAAAAAAAAATCTTGAATTAAGAAAAAAACATCATGAATTAAGTAAAAAAAAAAAAATCTTGAATTAAGCAAAAAAAATCCTGAATTAAGCAAAAAAAAATCTGCCAATTGAAGATCTATTGTCTAAAAATAAGTTTTTATATCTCACTGAAAAGTTACTGTTCAGGTGATTATGTCTGATTTTAAGTGTGATGAGATATTTTGCCTAAAAATGAGAAAAATACACTTGGTAAGATTTTGATTTTGGCAATGTAACTGTAAATTTTAAGCAAAACTAAGACCTAAAAAAGCAAAAGATAGAGAATAAAATTAGAATATGCACTATAGTTTTACTGAAATTAAACAGGAAACACTGGCTAATGGTCTGTCTTTGTCCTCTTCAGGTGGGTTTCATCGATTACATCGTCCACCCGCTGTGGGAAACATGGGCCGATCTGGTCCACCCCGACGCACAGGACATCCTTGACACATTGGAGGACAACAGGAACTGGTACCAGAGCATGATCCCCCAGAGCCCCTCCCCTCCTTTCTACACTAGCGATGGAGAAGGAGGCCCGCATGGGGAGTTGGAGGGTGGACCTGTGGCTAGTAAATTTCAGTTCGATCTGACGCTGGACGACCAGAGTGGACAGGGTGAAGACGGGGAGAGCGTGATGATGGAGACAGCCGATGGCATCACACTCCAAGAGCGGCCCTCAGACCAGGACAGGGTGGAAATGGCGACACGAGACGTCTCCCCCGCGGAAACATAGCTGAACTGTTGTGAAGAGTGCAGCAGATTTTTCATTTTATTGCAGTGGAGCAATCCTGCAATCTGGCTCTTTGGAGCTGTCTGGCAAAGAGGGCCTGACTGAATGTGGGCGCCCTTGCAAATAAGGCTGGGAGGCCCTTTGGCAGATTGTTTTGAGCTGCCTCGAAGGGAGCTAGATGAGTGTAGCCTCTATTCTTTAAGAAGGGACTACTGTCAAAGTGCAGAGGCAGGGCTGTATCCTGCCTCTCACAGATAAAGAAGGTGAAAAGGACAATATAAATCCATGAACTGGGACAAGTAAATATTCCAAACTTGCACTTCAGGACATTTTTTATGTTCATTTTGATCCTATGTATTGTGTTGGGATTGGATGCCACCTGATAAAAGCGTCCAACCAAAACTACTGGTCGGCAAATTATTTGCAACCAAGTAGTTCTTTTCTAACACTTGTCTAAAAGAAAGTCGTGTGCCTTTTTTGTAAGTGTTTTTATAATTTATTGAACACGTTCATGTAGCTGTAAAATGTGCAACATTTTCTACAAAACGGACATAGTTGTCTCACACAGTCTTCCTAATGTTATGGCAATAGTATAAGCTTGCTCTCACAAAAGCGTCCAGTGGATGTATTTCTTAAATCGTTTGACTTCCCAGCACAGTTTGCACTTTGTGGCATTGGATGAAGAGAGTGTATAAAAGCAAATCTATAGACATTAGTACACATGCATAACCAAAATAATGATTTTATTTGACTGTTTTTTCCCCCTACAAATTCATTTCATAACCAAGTAAATGAGTTAAGGTCAAATTTAATGATCAGATCCCATAAATATCCAAAGATAATTCAAATGAAGCACTTTGAAGAATTCACTGCCGCCTCAAAACATTTTGATAGACAATGAAACTTCAAACAACAAGTCAGATTGATCGCTCACACGCTCATGTAGCTGCATTAAGAGCGCACACAAATTCAATCCAAAAACCTTGTATAGTACTGAGTTTTTCCAGTACGGAAAATCTGTTTCCACCTTGTAATTCCCCCTTTCATTAGTTCACACACACACCTGTTGTGGTTTTAAAAGCATTCCTTTCTAGTGAATTTGCTTCACGCCATGACTCATGTTGAACTCTGAATGACTGTAGACTGCGTGCACATTTTAAAAAGACACCTGTTAGTGATATACAGTAATAATTGTATCCTGTAGTTTTTATTCTAGCACTTTGAACATGTCGACAGGTCTGCAGCTGGTTGCCGATCTGTCCAACACTACCTTAAAGGTACCACAATGTAGGGTGCAACTTTCAGAGGAGGGAGAGGTCGGTGTCATGTCTCAACCTGATACTCCTTCTCTTCTGGGTGTGTGTTTGTGAGTGTGAATGTGAGCGTGTGTGTGTGTATAAGTGGTCACAGAGTTGCACAATCTTGTTGCACCTAGCTGTGTTGTGCTGACCCTTCAGCTGTTTGTAAAAGTGTATTTATTATCTTTACCTTGTACATGATAATATTGATATTGATTAATGATATTCACTGTATATTTGTTATTATTTATATGCACTACCCCATGTCAAAACACATTGTGACTGAACTTGTCTGGTTGTTCAGATTTATTGTATTCAGCAGGCTATTTTGCTATTAAGACCATAACATGAAGTTCAATTCTAAGAAGTTGAAATGTTTGTTAGGTTTGAAGCTCCAGCCAGAATTCTTTTGTACAGTCTTAACCCTCAACATCTGATTGAGGAGCAGAAGTATTCTGCCTTTTTTTTTTTAAAAAAAAGAAAGAAAGAAAAAAAAAAAAACAACTTCCTGACAGATGATGAAGGCTGGATATTTCCTGCAGTATATTGTGTACGGTGACGGGTCATTGTACAGCCATAGGAATATTTGCTGAAATATATAACATTGTTTCAAATGTATTTTTTCAGTGTTTTCCTCACAATATATGGTAAAATTGTGTATGTTGTGTTCAAAAAATGTTTTCTATCAGATTATTAAAATGGGCATGTATTACAGAAGTTTTAGAAGTTTCTGATTTCTGTGATATTATTTTGATCATCTCTGAACATTTTTTTTTTAAACTTATATTTTATTGTTACATTTTAGAAATTTTACGACACAAACAATTAGAACATAGTGTCAGTTGTCGTCCTGTATATTGTCCATTTTTTCCATGGATCTTCATAAGTTGCTTGCTGTAGTCTTATGATATACTTAAGTCTCTCCATGTTGTGAATTTCTTCCACAATGTCTCTCCAGTTATTTAGGGTAGGGGGGTTCCTCTTTGCACCATTTTCGTGTGATGGCTTTTTTTAGACGATGCCAAGAGGATTTTAATCACATATTTATCCTTACTTGGTATGTCTTTTCCTGTTAAATGACCCAAATATAACACAGAACATGTCCTTCGTACTACGTATCCCAATATTTTTCCAAGTTCTTCGCTGATATTATTCCAATATTGGGATAATTTGTGCACTGACAAAAAACATGCACATGACCCACATCCTGTTCACCGCACAACCTCCAACAGGGCTGAGGTAACACTGGTCTACAAGGAAAATGCTTCCAGAATAAAAGTAATGAAATTTTACCACATGAGAGTCACTGATAAAGAAAAATCAAGTCAAAAATGCTGGTTGGCTGAACTTTCCAAGATACAGCCTTGGGTCAAAATGTGAAATTCAAGAATTAACGAGAGAATGGGTTTGACTCAAAAGGAATATTTGTCTCAGAGCTACAAGATCTACTTCAAAACACTGTCTGCACATTAGAATACATTCACTTTACAGGTTCTATTTAGTGGAAGATTTGTAAAACTATTATATAAATGTACATAAACCAATATATATGTGTAATAACAATCATATACCTTGAAAACATCAGCAAACTGGCACTTTTGTCATTTATTTTCCAATTAATCTTATTAAAATACATAACACTTAGCACATTTAATTTCTGAAGCAAATCATTTCTAAAAAAAATTGTAGACCAGTGTAATGACAGTGAAGCCTTTTGAATCTTTGATGTTATAAAAAATCTCATTATGTTTTTCCAACAAAATATTTTCCAATTTCTGGAATTGGATGTTGTCACTTGAGTTTCATATATTTCATACCATGTATCGTCACTTAATTCTACCAACAGTTCTTTTTTTCCATTTAGCTCTAATATACAGAGTTGGAGTTTTCCTGTTCGACACCAATCCCTGATACAGTTTGGATATCACTTTTCCTCCTTCGTTCTTATACGCTTTACCTACAATCTCTCTGAACATTTTTAAGTCACACAAAATTTTTTTATCATCTTAGTTGCAAAGTTTTCATCTCATCCCGACAAAGGAGTGGTGTTATTTGTGGCCTACAGCCAAGTGTGTTTTCACATCCACAGACATCATCCTGTGATTACACTATACCGACTGCTGTGGTTTTCTTTACGCCGTAGTTCCGGTTTTGCAAGTTTGAGGGGAATACCATGTGGAAATGAAAAAAAGGAAGAAAACAACTCAGCTGATTAAAATTCAAGGCTTCAGTCGACTCATTGCAGTGACACGAATGACATTTCTTCCCTGCAGTTGGGTTCCGTCCAGTCAGCCTCGGAGCTGAACACTGTGCCAGTAATGTAAACAGGAAGAGCAGAGATAGTGATGCTATGTGCAGGGCCCTCAGGGAATTCAGTCTCCCATGGCTGTGAGCACCTTGACCCAAACTGATAAGAATCTGAAAGACATGAGCAACAGGATGGTATGTAGAACACAATCAGTATGAAGACAAAGGTGATTTTACAGGTTTCAGTTATTGTGTAAGTTTAACAAAACAGCTGAAAGAGGACTTAACACGTTTACTGATTTTATCTAATTCTCATACTACTATTTTTCTCACGTTGTGTTGAAGCGCTCAAATGTGTGCGGTGAACTTTTTTAATAGTATGATTGCACAATGATCAATATATAAATCAGTGGTTCCCAACCTTTTTTGGCTCGTGACCCCATTTTAACATCACAAATTTCTGGCGACCCCAGACATTCAAAACAGAGACTTTTTTTTTTTTTTTGCTAAAATTAATTTGTTTTTGATCATGTAATAATTTGCTATATTATGTTGCAAACAAACGTTAATTTTAGATGATATTTAGTCTATATAATGTATATTATTATGGACGGAGGCAGAAAAGCCAGGTGTAGATTACTGCACAGAGTGAGAATTTTATTTTCCTTGGTCAGGATATGTACAGTCAGTCCAGCTTGGATTTACAAGACTGACAATTAATACTGAACAAACAAGAACTGAAACTATGAATTATGAAAGAGCTGCAGCATCTGAAACTGACCACAATGAACATTTGACAGATAAACAGAACCACAGTGCTGCAGTTTCAGACTCAGTCTTTTATGTATTGGGATTGTCTCTGTCAACTCACCATATGTTTTTTATAAGCAAGTTTTTATTTTTATCAGTTTTTAGAAATTTCAGGCAACCCCATTGGAATTCCAGGTGACCCCACATGGGGTCCCGACCCCAAGGTTGAAAAACACTGACATAAATTGTAAAAATGCAATATATCTTATATATCAAAATCAACTTTGTTTCCATAATCTTATACTGTCATTCACGTGCTAAGCTCTGAGTCTGGAAATTAATGTAAAGCAGCTTTTTTTAGGTATTTATTACAGAGATATGTATTGTCATATTTAAGAAAGTCTTTAAAAGATTGAAGTTGTGGTAGGTGAATAGGTTACACCCAGGATTTTGAGAATAAGCTTCCTAGGGGTTTTTTCAGTGTTCAGTTACATTTTGGTTGGGTTTAGTTTAGGATCATGAAAAGATGGAGATTTTAGTAGCAACAGACATGTTTACCACATGTTAGAAAGCCCACAGCGTTTAGCTCTCACATCATGAATCAACCCTGGACTCATTTAACAACTAAAACTATCTCACTATCTGGCAGTGTCCGTGACCTGCTCCCTAGAGGAGACTAATCTGGAGGTCTTTTACCTTTGCCTCAGCTATAAAGGTACTGCCCTAAAACACACCGCATGCACTCTCTGTCATTCACAAGTTAAATATTATAACGTTTGTTTATGAATGTGTAGGTGACGACAGGAAACCTGAACCATCTGCTTCTTCCTTTAGATTCAGCAAAAATGAGACAGTGTGTACAGTAAACAGGGGCACAGACAAAGACCAGCATTTTCCATAATGGTGGTCCGTGCTGCCACAGTAATAACCAGGGAGTTTGTTTGAAACTCTAACAGAAGTCTTGTGGTCTGCTGGTGACTAACGTCAGCAGGGTGAAGCCAGGCTGGCCAAACCCCGACAGCAGTGTCTGGGACTCCCCCTGGGTTCAGACGGCCTGTGGCTTCTTCTGCCAGTGGATACAGTTGACAGCCAGTCAGCCTCCTTTCTCCACTTTACCAGCCAGATCCCGAAAGGGCCTGAGGCTAGGGGCCAAGGCGGAGAGGAAGAGAACCACTTCCAGCAAAACAAACCTGCTCTCTCCATGTCCACTTAATAAAAACAAATGTCTTCCTGGAGTTTCTCCTTACCAGCTGCTGTTTGTTTTTAGTTGGGTTGACAGTAAGGACTGAAGTCAACTGGGCAGTCAGTTGGGGGATTACAGGGTAAAATGGGCCATTCCAACATAATTCAATAACGGTCCAGATGCAGAGATGGCAGACATCAACTGCGACTGGCTGAGACAGATGGGTAAGGAAGTGAGCTATAAAAGTTCTGCCCTGCTCAAAAGAAAATGATGAATCTGGAAAAGATCAGATGAGGCAGTTAGGCTTCCTGCAAGGCCTGCTGTATGTGTGTGTGTCGGATTCATGCTTTCTAAAATGCAGGATTAGAACAATAACAGGATGTGTCCTTCCCAGAAAATGTCACAAATCATCTACTTATCAAACATGGCGGCAGTCGCTATAGATATGCCATTGTTTTTCAGAGTGGGATTTTGCCTTTGCATGCAACTGTGTTCAATGTCTGGAAATACATAGAATATGTAAGGCAGCAGTTATATAATCCACAGGGAGTAAATGAAGGAAAATGTCAAAACATAGCAAAAATATTATGTCTGTTGATCTTTTTATGAGGTAAAAGTAATGGAATAATCTTCTGCCTGCTTGCAGCTACTGTTACATCAGATGCATGTTGTTGAAAATGTGTGATTCGTAGACATAAACATGTGTTTAAATCGTTTGTCTGCATCAAATCACATTTATCACTATGCATTTAAAGACATAGCACCAGGCTGGCATTTATGCTGATTCCTCAGGGCTTTTTACCCAGCATGCAGTCTGTTGTGAATTGTTCTGACATAGAAGGGTACATCCCTGTGGGGACAGAGCAGCACTCAAGAACACACTGTCATCCTTGGCTGAAAAAAAAATTACCCCAGGGATCATGCATGCATACTCAAAAATGACGTGTTATGGCACATGCATGAGGGGACACACACTGAAGCAAACAAGAAACATGCCAGACTTGGCAAATTAGCAAATGTGATGTTAAGAAAAGGATGAAACCCGCATTGCCAGACAGGAAAGAAGAGAAATGATGATACTGATGAAGTCCTGAACTCAGTGTGTACCATGTGGGTGTCAAATTGTCCACTTTGTGTCTATTGCAACAGAACAAAATATTGATTTGTTAATGAATAATCACCTTTTCTCTGTGAATTTTGGTTCCATGGCGCTTCGATTTACTGTAAACCAAACCACGCTTAAACTGCATGTTCTTCTCTTGATTTTGCCCGGATCAATAACTGTCCTCATTTGACACAAAACGAGACATAGAGCTGGAGAGCTGGGTGGAGAGCAGCTCTCTGGATTTCTTGTATGTCAAAGTAAGAGAGTGTGTGGGAGGAGATGTTCAACATGCCCTGCAGCAGCAGCACAGTCTGCAGTAAAGGGGTAAAGACTGAGAGAGTGAAAACAGGAGAAGAGGCCGACGCAGTATCAAAATATACCACATCTATAGGTGTGAGGGAATAAAGCCATCAGGCAGTAGCATCGATCTGAATATGAGCCTGAGCTTTTTGTTGATACATGTTGTTCTTCTTATTTCTCTGCAAAACACTATCAAACACTGCAGTGGATGAATTTTGATACGGATGCAGTAGACGTACTAACATTTAACAGTTAATAAACTAATGTTAAACTGTAAACATATTGTTGACTTGTCTAAAAATTTGCGACAGGCAACAAAAATAACAAAAAACAAACAATAAGAATATATTGTTGAACGTTAGCTAATGTATTAATTACCATGTGTGTCTCAAAATGAATTACTAATGTTATTTATATTAACTACACTATCAATAATGCTTTAGAAGAGTTCAATTAACGGTTTTAACAATAATACAATAATAAGCATTTACTAACATTAACCCTTTCATGCATGAATTAGGAGAACCTTCGTCGAGATTTTTTTCCTGAGTATTTTTATTCCTCTTTCGACATGAAAAAAAAAAAAAAAACAGGATTGAAATTTTTTTTATGAACCTATTTTTCATGGAGTTATAAAAATGTCCACTGAGCTGGACACCGTGCATTTAATTTTTGGAGCAAAGAAACATGTATTTAAAACCCATCATCAGAAAGTGATAAACTGTGCAAAAACTATGAAATAAAAACATTTTTCATGTTGCTAATCTGATGTTTTCTAACATTTTAACATACTTTAATGCCAGTAATACTAATTATTACTCACTTCATGGAGATAATATTCAAAAAGGACAACCTTTTTGATTAAGAAAACTTTTAAATTACACTCTGATAACAATTAGAGAGAGATTGGGGGTAGGAGTATATAAGTTTTTACTTCTTCCTACTCCTTTTCGAGTATGTATAATTTCATTTCATTTATTTTATTTATCTTATTATTATTATTATTATTTTTTTTTTTTTTTTTTTTTTGACTTATCAAACTTTTATGTACCAGTGCTTATATTTTGTTGGTTGATTTTTGTTTTGATTTCACTGTCTACATGTTCGAAATAAAGATTTCAATCAATCAATCAAAATTAGCAATTGATTTATACTAAAACATGTTACTGCAGATCAGGTTTATCAAGAACTGCAAAGTTACAGTAATGGTATGAGTTGCAGTGTTTGAGATGGTCCATAAGCGTCCACTGTGTATGCAACTAAAACAACAAAACCCATGAATATACAAGAGAACAACTGTAGAATAACTGTCCACTGTACTGACCAGTGTGCACGAAAGGGTTAATATCTATTAAGAGTCAATTAACTAATATTAGTAAAAGGTTGGTAAAGATGCTAACTAGCATAAATGTCATGAAGTCAACAAATAAGCCATTTCCTTGCAGGCGCACTTTAAGTTTAATGGCATCTTTATGAACTACTAATGTATAATTTCACGCCTCATCTTTCCAATTGGACATAAGTTAACTGTTAATGCAGTTGGTGCTTTTTACAGCAGTGACTGATGCTAGTTAATTTACCCTTTAACCCATAAAGACCCAGTGTGACTTTTGTGGTAGTTGCCAAATGAATTTTTTTCTGTATTTAACCTTTCTGAAGGGGTTTATCGGCATTTATTGTAATATTATCCTTTGTATTTTATGTTTTTCAGTGAAAATCAGGTATTTTCCTAGGTTTAATTCACTGATCATATAGATGTTCATAAAAGCTCAGAGTAAAGTTGAGGGTTATTATATTCAAAATAGAGAAAACTGAAGAAAAGGGGACTTTTTCAGCAAATTTATTATTAACTGAACATAAATGCAGTGTCTCTATACACTGGCATTGATCCATCTCCATAGGTTTTACCAGTGAATCAATGTTGTAGAACACAGGTGTCAAACATGCGGCCCGGGGGCCAAATCCAGCCCGCCAAAGGGTCCAGTCCGGCCCTTGGGATAAATTTGTGAAATGCAAAATTTGCACTAAAATATCAACAATCCTTTTAGTTCAGGATCCACATTCAGACCAATATGATCTAAAGTGGATCAGACTAGTAAAATACTATCATAATAACATAAAAATAATGACACCTCCAAATGTTTCTCTTTGTAAATGTAAATATTTTCATGTATTTACACTAAAACCAAGTAGAATTTTGCAAAAAAAAAAAAAAAAAAAAGAATGTGAATAACCTGAACAAATATGAACAACCTGAAATGTCTTAAGAGAAGTAAGTACAATTTCAACAATTTTCTGTCTGTTATTAAATGTTTTGTGTTTCTAGATCCACTGTGATCTGTAAGTTATAATGTACATGTGGAAATGATAAACTGAGACAGAATATTGTTAAAATTACACTTTATTTTTCAGTTTGTTCATGTTATTCACATCCTTTGAAAGGACAGTTTGTAGATGTAAACCTTTTCATAATGTAAATGTACTTTTTTTCGCTCTAAAACAGAGAAAAGTTTGGAGTTGACATTATTTATATATTATTATGTTATTATTTTACTGGTTCGGCCCACTGCAGATCAAATTTAGCTGAATTTGGCCCCTGAACTAAAATGAGTTTGACAGCCCTGTTGTAGAAGATGATAGTGTTTCCACGGTAACTACGGAGCCTCTGAACATCCAAATGGATCATATCTGATGACCATGAAAAGATGACAAACTGCATTTTACACCAATTATTTACATGTATTTATAGGATTAGTGGATTAACAGGTATTAAACAGTTTATATCAGTAGATGGTTTTGGTTGATGGTGGATGTTTGGGTCTTTATGGGTTAATTAGTACATAGATGCCTAACTGTGTAAACAATATGGGCTCTTACTGTCTACCTGACTTATCAGACATCTGCCAACATGGTTTAAAGATGAGATATTATTTTATGGTAATACCCTGTTGCTGTGTTTTCCTCTCTACCTTTTCCAAAACAAATGCCTCTGACAGGATATGAATAATAGAGCAAGAAATGTTTTCCAGGAAAAATACTGAGTGTGCACTCAACACCTACAGTATGGGGAAGCAGACATTTCTCCACTTTTTTTTTTTTTAATCTCACTGAGACTTTTTTTTTTTTTTCATCTCAAGAGAGAGATTAGTCAGAGTCCCTTTGGTGTTTTGTTGTGAATTCCAGTAAGGATCTGAGAGCGTCACTGTCTAAAAGCACTGACCCAGCTTCCTCAGCGCCCACTGAACTGTGCTGTATTACAGGAGCGATAAGGACGTAGCATTTCCCCCTCCACCCTGACCAGGCCAGGCATCTGCTCTGCACTAACGTTGCCTTTCACATTTATGATTCTTCTCAAATGTGGGTCTGGCTGCATGTTGTTTTGAACTGAGCTGATGGAGGATGCAGATAAGAAAGCCTGTTGTGACTGGGCTGGCTAAAACTAAAATGTGACGATGGTCAGATAGCTCTTGTGCTTGTGTTTGTTTCCCTGTTTGTCTGAGGCGGGAAATGTATGTACGGCAATAGGTGGAAATACGCCTATAGCTCATATGGTGCAATGTATGTGTTGTAAGCCCAGACTTTGTATTTACTAAAATGCTTTAATTACAATGTACTTAAATGATTGAAGTTTTATGACATAACTATAAAATGTTAAGTATATTCTACTAATTTGTAGACATAGTTGAAAGTACAAAAAAGCTGAAGATGAATGTCATTAAATCACTAAGTTTTAGTCATAACCACACCTTTTTATCTCCACATTGCATTGTGGGTTTTGGGCATGTCGTTGAAAATGTGTTATTTTTGTGTGCAGGGGTTCAGCGAGGTCGTGGTGTTAGTGTTAATTTTGACTTAATGTGTGTATAGCAATGTTTATTGGGCTTTTTATGTTTTTTTTGTGTATTTTTGTAGAGCTGCACTATGAGTGAGAGCCATAGGCCCAACAGTGGGTTTCCTGTTCATCTGAAATCAGTCTTTTCACAGTAAATCTTTACACCTTGCCAAATTAAAAGCACTTCCTGTACTGGCAAATTACTAGTAATGGAACTTTTGGCTCTTTGAAGGGAGCCGTTCAATCAGGGGTCGTTCACTGGAAAGAGCCGTTCAAAAGACTGGCTGTTTTATGTTTTTTGCATTATTTTGAAACACCAATGTTTTAATGACTAAATAGGCTACATGTGATGATTGACATTACATTTTAAAGGTGTTTAATTGGTGAAACAGTAGATATTATCTTACCGTAAAAAAGAATAGTTAGTTCAAATGTGTGGGTTAAATATATGACATGAGAGGTGACATTAGGCAAATGATGGAATTTGACAAAAAACATCATGGTACATTATGTGGACTAGTCTGTAGCCTAAAAATGAAGAAGAAAATAAAACATTTTCTTATGAAATAACATTTTATCCTCCTCAAAACAAGAACAATAAATGTGTGTAAACATACGGAAAAAATTGCACAAAACACAACAGTGATTAATCACCGCAATTACTTAAATACCTGAACTATAGTGCAATTCTCAGAACAAGAACAATAAATGACACTAAATAGACAGGCAATCGGACACTCCCTCCTTAAAAAAATAAAAAATGAACGGCTCTTTACAAAGACTAAAAATTCTTATGAACTTATTTTTCACTAAGTTGCAAAAATGTCCACTCAGCTGGACACCACACATTTAATTTTTGACACACAGAAACATGTATTTACTGATAAATTGTGTGAAAACTATGGGGAGGGCTTGTAATTCTGGGGGTTTATGCTCAGGAGAGATCTACATAATGTTACCTATTCATGTCAGAAAAGATATGTAGTGTCTTAAAACTTTAATAAAGATATGTGTGAAAAAAAAAAAAAAAAAAAAAAAAAAACAACGAAAAGAACAACAAAATCCATGAATATACAAGACAACAGCTGTAGAATAGCTGTCCACTGTAGTGACCACTATGCATGAAAGGGTTAAAATGGGGTCACAAGCCAAAAAATGTTTGGGAACCACTGATTTACAAGATCAGTGAATTCAATATAGGGAAAAAACCTGAAAATGCAATAGGCAGATGGTGATAAATAACTTGGGAAAGGCAAAAAAAAATCATTCAGATGTTGTGACAAAAGTATGTGTGGGTCTTTATGTTTACATTTATGCATTTGGCAGACGCTTTTTTCCAAAGCGACTTACAGGGGAAAACCAATCAAATCACTCAATCAATCAAATTTTATTTATATAACGCCAGATCACAACAAAAAAAGTTATCTCATGACACTTTACATATAGAGTTGGTCAAAACCAGACTCTAAGCCAATTTACAGAAACCCAACAGAATCCTCCAGGAGCAAACACTTGTGACTGGTGACAGTGGAAGGAAAAACTTCCCTTTAACAGCAGAAACCTGGAGCAGACCCAGACTCCTGGAGGATGGACGTCTGCCTTGACCAGTTGGGGTTAAAGAGAGAGGGTAAAGAAAGAGAGAAAGACAGAGTGATAGAGATAGAGACTGGGGGAGAGGGGGAGAAGGGGGGAGTAGGGGGAGACACATGGAGGCAGTTGAGTATAAGTGAGTGATAATGATGAAGGCAGGAGAGAGGCAGGACCACCGCAGCAGGTCCAGAGATAATCCAGGGAAAATCTGTGATAATCCTGGGAAAAACCTTATTAAAATATTTAAAATGGAATGTCTGACAGTGCTAGGACAGGAGGTGCTCTCGGAAGAACTGGGTCTTCAGGAGCTTCTTGAAGATAGGCAGGGACGCCTCTGTTCTCATAGTGCTCAGTAAAACGTTCCACCAACGTGGAATGACCCATGAAAAGAGCCTGGATTGTCTTGTACAAGGTCTGGGGACCTCCAGACAACGTTCCCCAGACGAGCGGAGTGGTCATGGGGCAACATAAGCTTTTATCAGTGCACCTAGATAGGTAGGAGCAGACCCATTGAGAAGTTCTGTGCAGTTCTTATCTTTAACGGTAAGAACTGCATATGTGTGATTATTATAACTTCGCTAAACCAACAAACCTCATGTGGGACCAGGACTTTTGTAGAGTTCTGTATGTTTTTGAATGGCTCTAACAGAGGTACCATATATGTTCAGAGGCTGTCGACTGTATTTATCCACCAGGTTTGCTCAGATGTAATTGTAGGCTAAGTGTCCTGCAGTGTGTCAAAGGGCAGCTGGCAGACAGGCCTACGTGCAGATCAGACAGCCACCAGAGATGCCATGCCTTGTCTCCACTCTACCATGTCAGTTAGTCTCATTAAAACCCTGGCAGGAGCAGTGCCCTTTTCCTGCCTCCCTTGCACTCTCTCCCGCTTCCTCTCTCTCGCTCTCTCTCTCTCTCTCTCTTTCTCTCTTTGTGTTTTAGTAGCTCAGAACAAAAAAAAAAACCTGACATGAAAGAGTTCAAAGAGTGCACCTTTATCTGCCCGTTCAATTGACAAAGTGTGCTCTCCATTGCTTTTAGCTGAAGGATGGAAAATTTGGTATCAGTGAGGGCAAATGTAAGATCTTTATTTACTTTGTAGTCACGCTCAAGCAATCCCTTCAGGGGACTTTAGGCAAGCATGTGCAATCAATACTCCTGCCTCCTGTGCACCATGACAGCACAGATGGCAAATTAAAGAGAGGCTAGTTTGGAACAGTAAATAAACTCTATCTACATGGCAATCTTGGATTTTATGTTAGGTATTTTTCCCAAGCCCAAAGTAAACATTCTGTGTGATAGTTTTGAAATACATGGGATTTTTTTTTTTTTTTTTTTTTTTTTTCAACTTTGTATCCACAATCCCCCAGTATTTCTACTTTGCAGAATTTACTTAATTTCTATGCAGCTGTAGAGTTACTTTTAGACTATCATTGGTTTAATTTTTATTTATGTGTTGTTTGCAAATGATCTGCTTTTGAGATAAAATGTTCGAAATTGTGTAGAAGCTTTGATAAGATGAACTGAAAAAACAAATGACAAAAGATTTGGTGTGCTCACGTTTTCAAGATTTATGATAAAGTGTTATAATATAAACTATATTCACAGATTTAACTCTCTATTGTATTGTATTGTATTGTATTATTCTCTTTTATTATTCTTGATCAAAATTTGGTAAAGTTTCAAAACTCAGTTTTCTTGTAGATCAACATATTATCATGTGTTTATTTAATGTTAACATATGAAAAAATAAGATTTGGAAGAAATGTCTTGACAACTCAAGTTTTTTTGTTTGTTTGTTTGTTTTTTAATTGAAGAAACCACTGGGAGCTCTGGGAGTGAACTGCAGTTTGGACTCAAGTGGACATTATTTTTAGTTACATAGCTGAACTGGAAAATCGACCCATGTATTTATCTATGGAAAAATAATAATAATTTATTTTTACTTTTAACATTCTGTACCAATGTGTAACTGCTACAATTTAAATTATTATGGTCCAGTCATAACAACAACAAAAACAAAAACAACAACAACAATAACAACAACAACAACAACAACAACAATAATAATAATAATAATAATAATAATAATAATAATAAATAATAATAATAATAATAATAATAATAATAATAATAATAGTGTGATTAGTACTACCACTAGTAGTAGTAGTAATAGTAGTAGTAGTCATACACAGTTGCTCATAAAGTTGGAATACTTTGTTTTCAGACATGTTCCTCTTTCTATTTGTATTTATACACATCAGTACTTGCCTTTGACCAGGTGTAATGATTACATATTGAATCCCAGTTACACTTCATCTATCAGGAGCAAATTTTATTAACATAATCATTTAATGAGTGTAAATATTTTATTCCAACTTTACGAGCAACAGTGTATTTACTTGTGTTTTTTTTTTTTTTTCTTTTAACATTAGGTACTAAAAGGTCAGTTTCCTTTCATTTCCTTCCAGTCCCATTTCACTTCCTTTTGCATTGTTCATGGAAACTAATTTATGTATGTATGTATGTATGTATGTATGTATTTATTTATTTATTTATTTATTTATTTATTTATATCAATTTTTTCACAAATATTTCAGTTTCTTACTGTTCGTTAACTATAATATCCCTACTCAAAAAACAAAAAAAAACCCAAAACAAAACAGACTGTATGGATAAACTACTTTTTTCATATATATCAAGGGGAAATAAAAAGCTATTGGAGAAAAAATGTAACACGCTCTTAACTGAATGTGCAATAACCTGCTCTACCTCCTAGTACTTTAAATTGAATGTGCAATAACCTGCTATACATCACAGTACTTTTAATTCAAATGTGCAATAACTTGTTTTTTACTTCTCAGGACTCTTATTATTACTACTATTTCTCTTTTTTTTATAATATTCTATTTTTACAAAATGTGTATCTGAGCTGTATGTGCAATAACTGTTTTTTTTGTATGTTTTAGCTGTGTTTATGTTTTGTATCTGTCTGTTTTTTTGTCATATCTTTACTTTTTTTTCAAGCTCCTTTTCTGACTCCGGAAAAGCATAAGAATTCCAAGGCACCTATACTGCTATGTATCTGTGCAAATGGCAAATAAACCCTAACCCCCAGACCATTTCGAGGACTAAGCAGTTCAGAAAATGAATGAATGAATGAATCAACATACAAAGTGTACATCAAAATAAGTAGGAGAGTCGCACGGTATGTACATATTAACCCTTTTATCAGGCAAGTGACTATTTTTGGTAATTTCTGCAAACATTAAATATGATGCCAATCCCGTGCCTCAGTGAGGTCCAGAAGTATGTTGGTTTTTTTTAATATTATACAGTGATGCAAAGAGATTTTATTGAAATTTTGAAGCTGTAAATAATGAATATGAGTAATTTTTTGTCAGTTTATGACCTTAATACAGTTGTTTTATTGCATGTGTTTACTGTGTAGTAAGTGCTGCTCATATGTTTTATGGCAAGAGGAGGGAGATGACGATGTCCAATAGTATACAAGGGTTGAAATGTTGAATTTCATGAGTGTCCTATAAAGGGTTAAAAATACACAATCCTGTTTACACACACAGAACACTGTAAGCAAAAGCATAAAAAACTAAAAAAAAACAAAAACAAGTTATACCTTTCGCTATGGGTCAAACAAAAGCCAAGGAGTGCAATTTTGCTGCACAACTTTTGTAATGACAATAAAGCCTGTTCTATTCTATTCTATTCTATTCTATTCTATTCTATTCTATTCTATTCTATTCTATTCTATTCTATGAAAAAACAACAACAATTCAACAGCGTCATCTTGTGGCCAAAGTGGGTAATAACCACAGCGCGGCTTATGTAAATTGAACTTTCAACACATTTTATTTGGCCTGTCACAAATTGATAAAATAACTCCAGAAAAAAAAGATATATTATCAACCTTTTGATTATTTTTTGCCAAATTTCAAATTCATTGCTCCAAATTTGCACATCAACATCCAAACATTACTGTTTTCAAAACCCTTTTTTCCAATTACATAGACAATTTGAGAAACAGTATAAATTCTAAAGCAAATAAAACAAAAAACAAAAAATCTATATATATCAAATGTTTAATCTTATTCAATTTGTATAATCTCTATTTATTCCTCGAGCAAATATTTTATTTTTATTACTTTATTTTTAATTTTATTTTATTATTTTAATTAATTTATTTATTTTTTCTTTCCTAAGGTTTTTACTTACATGTATTTCACTATATAATGTAAAAGATTTCGTGAATTACGGAACTTTCTACACATTTTATTTGGCCTATCACACATTGATAAAATAACTCCAGAAAAAAGATATATTATCGACCTTTTGATTATTTTTTGCCAAATGTCACATTCATTGCTCCAAATTTGCACATCAACGTCCAAACATTACTGTTTTCAAAGCCCTTTTTTTCCAATTACGTAGACAATTTGAGAAACAGTATGAATTCTAAAGCAAATAAAACAAAAAAATATATATATCAAATGTTTTATCTTATTAAATTTGTATACTCTCTATTTATTCCTCGAGCAATTTAAAAAAAAAAAAAAATTTTATTTGTATTTATTTATTTTATTTTATGTATTTATCTATTTTTTTCTTTCCTAAGGTTTTTACTTACATGTATTTCACTATATAATGTAAAAGATTTTGTGAATTACGGAACTTTCTACCCTTGTTGTCGTATACTATTATGTATATTTACTGTTCAATGTTAATTGTTCAAATAAAAAACAAAACAAAACAAAACAACAACAACAACAACAAAAAAAACAGCGCGGTTTTACTTTACGTCACTTGACATGCAGTACCACCAAACCGCCAGCTAGTGTCGCTGCCGAGCTGGCGCTGCGTTGGCTGCAGACGGCAGAAGTCAAGCAAAGAATTTCTGCTCCAGCTGATTCGGTCGCCATCTTTGTCGCGAACATAAACAACACCAGTGAGTTACGTCGGCCTCTGGATGTTCCGCTGTTTATTCGGAAGGAAGGAGCGACAGTTCCCCCGCCGCAGAGCGTGTGCTTCCACCCGGACATGGCCGTTAACGTCGCCACCTGAGCCGCCGTGTCAGTGGGGTAGGAGTGTTTTGTTTTGTTTTTTTTAATTTTATTTTTAATTTTTTTTTTTCTTCCACGGAGCTGTGGGGTCGTCAGCTGATGTTAAATGGGTTGTTGTGTTCGTGTGCGTGATGCCATGACAACGGTGCGGCTGTCCTTAACGCTCCGTGAAGCTATTTAACACAGTTCTATTTCTATTCGTTGGTGTTTGGAGCAGAATTAGCCGCTAAATGTAGCTGTAGTGAATGTGTAAAGCCACTAACACACAGAGGCTCAGTGCGCAGACTCCAGCCTAAACAGGCCCTTTAAACATGTATTAATAGAGCCAAGACTGTCACTAGTGTCCGTGGAAACATCCAGTCCTCATGTCTGTGTTTTTCCGCAGAGATGGGGATCCTGCGTGGATTTCCTCACCGGGAGGGAGCGGAGGTTTAAAGGAGGCGGGGAGGGGAGGGGTGGGGAGGGGAGGGGGCAGCAGAGGGGCCTTGCTGCTGCTCATCATCATCATCATCTCTGACGTCATGGACCAAGAGTACGAGAGACGGCTGCTGAGGCAGATCAACCACCAGAACCTGCCCACGGAGGCCCCCCTGACCAAGGTGAGACAGGTGAGGGTGCGCACTACTAGGAGAAGTTTGAGCATATCTGTGTGTGGTGTTAACCCTTTCATGCAGGAATTACACTGGGTTACAAAAAAATGTTTTTTGCAAGTTGTCTAGGTTTTTTCAACTGATTTAGGACCATTTTGCTCTCTCTGTCTGTCTCTCTGCCTCTCTCTCTCTCTCTCTCTGTGTCTCTCTGTCTCTCGCTCTCTCTCTCTCTCTCTCTGTCTCTCGCTCTCTCTCTCTCTCTCTCTCTGTCTCTCTGTCTCTCTGTGTCTCTCTCTCTCTGTCTCTCTCTCTCTCTCTCTGTCTCTCTCTCTCTATGCTCCCAATCAGGAGCTGGCTGCCCTCGTTCATGTCAAAGAGCCGTTTCGTTCGCGACCGACACATCACTGGCTCTTCCACATCCCTGTGACTCTGTCATGTATTGCCTTGTTTTTACCTGTTTTCTGCCATTATTGTCATATATTCATATAATGTGCTCCTTCTGTTCCTTTTTTGAATTTATTTCCTGCATGTGATGGTTTTTGAGATGTGCAGAATGTGTCTTTGCTCAACCTCTGTGAAGCACTTTGTTCTGCACCTTGTATGAAAAGTGCTTTATAAATAAGTAAAGTGTAAGTGCTGGTGATAACAGGGGGTCCAGCGGCCCACACCGAGATCACTGCACTACATGCAAAAAGGAAAATAAGTGCTTTAACGAAAAACAAAAAAAAAAATACTTACACAGCACTCAAATCCAAACTAGGAGACCCCCCCCCTCCCCCAAGCTCTCTAAGTGCAAGAAATTGTATGTGCAAATTGGCAATGGGAACAATAAAAACCATAAAAAAAAACTGGAAAAAAATGTTGTAGGAAAAATATTTAACCTCTTACCCTAACCCTAGCCCCAACCCTAACCCCAACCCTAGCCCCAACCCTAACCTCAACCCTAACCCTAGCCCCAACCCTAACCTCAACCCTAACCCTAGCCCCAACCCTAACCCCAACCCTACCCTCAAACCTAGCCCCAACCCTAACCCTAGCCCCAACCCTAACCTCAACCCTAGCCCTAGCCCCAACCCTAACCTCAACCCTAACCCTAGCCCCAACCCTAACCTCAACCCTAGCCTTAGTCCTAACCCCAACCCTAGCCCCAACCCTAGCCCCAACCCTAACCTCAACCCTAAACCCAACTCCAACCCTAACCCCAACCCTAGCCCCAACCCTAACCTCAACCCTAGCCCTAGCCCCAACCCTAACCTCAACCCTAACCCTAGCCCCAACCCTAACCTCAACCCTAGCCTTAGTCCTAACCCCAACCCTAGCCCCAACCCTAGCCCCAACCCTAACCTCAACCCTAAACCCAACTCCAACCCTAACCCCAACCCTAGCCCCAACCCTAACCTCAACCCTAAACCCAACTCCAACCCTAACCCCAACCCTAGCCCCAACCCTAACCTCAACCCCAACCCTATCCCCAACCCCAACCCCAACCCTAGCCCCAACCCTAACCTCAACCCTAACCCTAGCCCCAACCCTAACCTCAACCCTAACCCTAGCCCCAACCCTAACCCCAACCCTACCCTCAAACCTAGCCCCAACCCTAACCCTAGCCCCAACCCTAACCTCAACCCTAGCCCTAGCCCCAACCCTAACCTCAACCCTAACCCTAGCCCCAACCCTAACCTCAACCCTAGCCTTAGTCCTAACCCCAACCCTAGCCCCAACCCTAGCCCCAACCCTAAACCCAACTCCAACCCTAACCCCAACCCTAGCCCCAACCCTAACCTCAACCCTAAACCCAACTCCAACCCTAACCCCAACCCTAGCCCCAACCCTAACCTCAACCCCAACCCTATCCCCAACCCTAACCCCAACCCCAACCCTAGATCCAACCCCAACCCAAGCCCCAACCCCAACCTCAACCCAAGCCCCAACCCCAACCTCAACCCTAGCCCCAACCCTAGCCCCAACCCTAACCCCAACCCTAGCCCAAACCCTAGCCCTAACCCCAACCCTAACCCTAATCCTGGCCCTAACCCCAACCACAGCCCTAACCCTAGCCCTAACCCTAACCTCAACCCTAACCCCAACTCTAACCCTAGCCCTAACCGTAACCCTCAAGCACTAATCGCGTGGTATTTTACATGGAGTGAACATACATATAATGCGTACAGATAACGCGCCAGTTAAAAGTGGCGTGTTATCTGTACGCAGTTCTTGATACCACGTTGATTCAAGAAACAACTGACTTTCTTTCCCCACATTAGTAGGTAGGTTATACTGTGTACATAGTGCATTATGTAGAAGATATACTTATGTAAATTAGGAGTTAGACCTAATATCAAAGAAATATATTGATTTTATGTATGTCATTATATTTGGACTGCAGCTGTAACTTCATACACTTACTCATATTTTATATCTTAATACTACTGCTGTTTATTCATGTTCTATGACTTCATATCGGTGTGTTGAAGACAGAAATTACATGATGACAAAGGGTTTCGTGTGACTTTAAGATCCTCTGAAAAACATTAAAAATATGAGTTGTCGGAATTTGATTTTCTGGTGTTTTTCTGTCCTTCTTAGTGTGTGAGCGCTACTTGCAGTCCTGTCAGTGTTAAGTCAGGGGATCGCTTCATTCCCACCCGCGCTGGAAGCAACTGGAGCATCAACTTTCACTACGCCAACGTGAGTGAGCGTGTTATTTGTTTATTTATTTATTTATCGGCTCATTCAGCTCCTCATGTCACACTGTTTCAGATGAAGGTACTCTAGGAAACGACAAACCTTTCTCTCTCTCTCTACAGGAGAATTGCCGCTCTCCCAATCAGAACCATAAAGCAAAAGACGCCAGTTCAGATTCAAGCAAAGGTGCGTAACCTCAGCGTACGCTTTTTTAACCTCCACCAGGAGGTATTGTGATCACTTTGGTTTGTGTATTTGTTTGTTTGCGTGTTTGTTTGTTAGCAACTTTACGGGAAAACTATTCCAACCATCTTTACCAAATTTTCCCCACAGATAGGCCTAGGCCCTGGGACCAACCCATTCAATTTTGGGCCAAGTAGGCCAAAGTTCAAGGTCACAGCAAGGTCACAAAATCTACAATTTTCCTATCTCTCATCATTGAGCAATTTTCCAAAAATTCATAAAAAATTCTAAACAACTCCGATTAGCCTCCAATTAGATCTGTAGACCTGTAGCTTAGAACAATATCTTGTTTCTGGCACCAAATTGTTCACATCCACTGTGGAATGTGGACTCTGTGGACATTTACATTTAACACTGAAAATTCCATTTACCACGCATTTAAAATTAGAACTCAACAAATATTGATTGGAGTTTAATATAATTTGACATACACATGACTGGTACCAAGCTTCAAACTTTTCTGCTGCATGGCACAACCTGGAAACTGTTGAATTTAAAAAGAAATAGTCGATCCACACATGCACACCATTCGGGGTGCTTGGCGGAGGTTTGCGTTGTCTGAACACTTGTTTTAACCTGTATCCTCGTAGATTTAAAGCTTCTGTTCTTCTATGAATCCTGGGTTTATCTCTCCGCTGCTTTTACTCATTTCCAGATGCTGTGGCGTACGCTGCCCTGCTGAGGAATGAGTTACTGGGAGCAGGAATAGAGACTGTACCCGACCCTCACACAGACGACCGCCGCCATGCAGTCCTCTCTCAAGACTCTCACAGCCTTTTTAGGGTAAGGACGATCAATAATCTCATCTATTTCACAGTCATTTGTAGCTACACAAGCTGAGGGCAAACTTATGCTTATATAAATGAACAGACTTTGACGAAATGGGTGAAACGAAGCGGTGTTGAAGATGCACAAGTTGAAAGATTGACTCTATAGCTGGCAAAACCTTGGGTTGTAGAAACTTATTTTCAGAGTCATTGATGTTTTGTGCATTTTTGTACATTTACTTGATTATTTTGCCCATTTTTGTTCATTCAGCTGATTCCTTTGTTCATTTTTGTTTATCTAGTTAAGTCTTTTTTTTTTTTTTCAGTTTTTGCCCATGTTCCTGAATAATTTAGTCATTTTCATTCTTTCAGCTGGTTCCTTTGTTCATTTTTGTTTATCTAGTTCAGTCTTTTCATAATTTTTGCTCATGATCCTAATTATTTAGGTCATTTTTGGACAATTACTTGATTATTTTAGTCACTTCTGCCCATGTTCTTCATTGTTTTGGTCATTTTTGTTCATTTAGTTGAGTCTTTTCTTAGTTTTTGCCCATGTTCCTGAATAATTCAGTTATTTTTGTTCATTCAGCTGATTCCTTTGTTCATTTTTGTTTATCTAGTTCAGGCTTTTCTTAATTTTTGCTCATGATCCTAGTTATTTAGGTCATTCTTGAACATTTGCTTGATTATTTTAGTCATTTCTGCCCATGTTCTGCATTGTTTTGGTCATTTTTGTTTGTTTAGTTGAGTCTTATTTTTAGTTTTTTTCCCATGTTCCTGAATAATTTTGTCATTTTTGTTCTTTCAGTTGATTCCTTTGTTCATTTTTGTTTATCTAGTTCAGTCTTTTCGTAAAATTCGCTCATGATCCTAATTATTTAGGTTATTTTTAGACGATTACTTGATTATTTTAGTCATTTCTGCCCATGTTCTTCATTATTTTGTCATTTTTGTTCACTTAGTTGAGTCTTGTCTTAGTTTTTGCACATGCTCCTGAATAATTTAGTCATTTTCGTTCTTTCAGCTGGTTCCTTTGTTCATTTTTGTTTATCTAGTTCAGTCTTTTCATAATTTTTGCTCATGATCCTAATTATTTAGGTCATTTTTGGACAATTACTTGATTATTTTAGTCACTTCTGCCCATGTTCTTCATTGTTTTGGTCATTTTTGTTCATTTAGTTGAGTCTTTTCTTAGTTTTTGCCCATGTTCCTGAATAATTCAGTTATTTTTGTTCATTCAGCTGATTCCTTTGTTCATTTTTGTTTATCTAGTTCAGGCTTTTCTTAATTTTTGCTCATGATCCTAGTTATTTAGGTCATTCTTGAACATTTGCTTGATTATTTTAGTCATTTCTGCCCATGTTCTACATTGTTTTGGTCATTTTTGTTTGTTTAGTTGAGTCTTATTTTTAGTTTTTTTCCCATGTTCCTGAATAATTTTGTCATTTTTGTTCTTTCAGTTGATTCCTTTGTTCATTTTTGTTTATCTAGTTCAGTCTTTTCGTAAAATTCGCTCATGATCCTAATTATTTAGGTTATTTTTAGACGATTACTTGATTATTTTAGTCATTTCTGCCCATGTTCTTCATTGTTTTGTCATTTTTGTTCACTTAGTTGAGTCTTGTCTTAGTTTTTGCACATGCTCCTGAATAATTTAGTCATTTTCGTTCTTTCAGCTGGCTCCTTTGTTCATTTTTGTTTATCTAGTTCAGTCTTTTCGTAATTTTTGCTCATGATCCTAATTATTTAGGTCATTTTTGGACAATTACTTGATTATTTTAGTCACTTCTGCCCATGTTCTTCATTGTTTTGGTCATTTTTGTTCATTTAGTTGAGTCTTTTCTTAGTTTTTGCCCATGTTCCTGAATAATTCAGTTATTTTTGTTCATTCAGCTGATTCCTTTGTTCATTTTTGTTTATCTAGTTCAGGCTTTTCTTAATTTTTGCTCATGATCCTAGTTATTTAGGTCATTCTTGAACATTTGCTTGATTATTTTAGTCATTTCTGCCCATGTTCTACATTGTTTTGGTCATTTTTGTTTGTTTAGTTGAGTCTTATTTTCAGTTTTTTTCCCATGTTCCTGAATAATTTTGTCATTTTTGTTCTTTCAGTTGATTCCTTTGTTCATTTTTGTTTATCTAGTTCAGTCTTTTCGTAAAATTCGCTCATGATCCTAATTATTTAGGTTATTTTTGGACGATTACTTGATTATTTTAGTCATTTCTGCCCATGTTCTTCATTGTTTTGTCATTTTTGTTCACTTAGTTGAGTCTTGTCTTAGTTTTTGCACATGCTCCTGAATAATTTAGTCATTTTCGTTCTTTCAGCTGGTTCATTTGTTCATTTTTGCTCATATAGTTTAGCCTTTTTGAAATTTTTGCTCATGTTCCTGATTTTGTTTTTTTTTTGTTTTTTTGGTCACTGACTTGATAGTTTTGGTCATTTTGCTCATGTGCCTGATTAAGTTGAATCTTCTTCCTTACACATGTTATCTTTTATATTTAAATAGACATAAAATACTGAAATATCTGGATGTATTTTCAGTTTTAACAAAATGGATCTGTTAAGACAGCTCATAATTAATTTTTAGGTTTGGTGATGCCATGTTTCTCTTTGGGTCTTTCACTAAAAAAGTTTAGTATCCACAACTTTATAATAATAAATTCTCTGACTGTGCTGTTTTTTATCTGTTAGATCTCTAACAATAATTCTGCATTGTGTGTTCATTTTCCACAGTACACTGTTCACACTAAGAGAGTGCCTTTCGATAGCGATAATGAAGTCTCACCATACTCCCTTTCTCCACTTAGTAATAAGAGGTATGAAAGATCTCACTTGCTGCTCATCATATGCTGCTGCTTAAGCCCTCGTTAGCAAAATTTTCCAAATCCTTCTTGATGTTTCTGCAGTCACAAGCTGCTCCGCTCCCCTCGTAAACCAGCACGTAAGATCTCCAAGATCCCCTTCAAAGTGCTGGATGCTCCGGAGCTGCAGGATGACTTCTACCTCAACCTGGTAGACTGGTCAGCAGGCAACCTGCTCAGCGTCGGCCTGGGAGCCTGCGTCTACCTGTGGAGTGCCTGCACCAGCCAGGTCCGACAAGAGTTTGAGTTTTATTGTAGAATATATCAACCATTGTGTTTCAGGGTTAAGGAAGTGGTAATTTATTATCTTTTTTGAATTAATAGGTAACACGGCTATGTGACCTATCAGTGGACGGAGACTCTGTCACGTCAGTTTGTTGGAATGAAAGGGTGAGCTGAAATGAATCTGCTGCTTGTAGCAGTCTTTTGAGAGAAGTGATAATTAAAATACAAAAGAATTACTTCTGTTGTTTGATTGGCTTGGATTTGATTGATCAGGGAAGTCTGGTAGCGGTCGGGACCCACAAAGGTTACGTCCAGATCTGGGACGCAGCTGGAGGGAGGAAGCTGACCAGTCTGGAGGGTCACTCAGCCCGAGTAGGTGAGTGGAACCAGACATTTCAGGAAGAAACTGGGATGAAACATAAGAAACTAATAACATCTGAACAGAGGTTTTTGTTTTGCACCCTCCTAGTTTGCTTTTTGAGCCCACACAGACCAGGGTTTTCATAAGATCAAAAAACATTTGAATTTTTAAAGCTTAAAACATCTTAAACATGGTTTTGAGGTCAGATTTAGTGCCTGGCTGAAAATGAATTTGAACCTTGTGCAAGAAAACATTCACATTAGGAGGTTTGGATGAAAGGGCATTAGTGTTGCATTGGAATACAGGAAGAGCATAACCAAAAAAAAAAGATCTTTAATTCTGTTCATAATGGAGTCAAAAAGTCTTAAATATGACTTGTTCAAATGTATCCACTGTCATTAGGCACTGGTTTTTAATCACTCACTGGACCAGCAAATGGATTTTTGAGAGCTCCAGTGAAATATGACACTCCCCCCTTTTACCCTTTGTGCCCAAGGTGCCCTGGCGTGGAATGGGGAGCAGCTGTCGTCAGGAAGCCGGGACAGAGTGATCCTCCAGCGGGACGTTAGGACCCCCCCTTCTGCTGAGAGGAGGCTGCAAGGGCACAGACAAGAAGTGTGTGGCCTCAAATGGTCTCCAGACCACCAGCACCTGGCGTCTGGTGGCAATGACAACAAGGTAAAAGGAATCAAATGACGCCAAACAACTGTCACTCTGACAGGATAGTTATGCAGGTCTTGAAGGTCTAAGTCTTAAAGTATGGAATTTTGAAATGCTGTTTTCCAGACCTTGAAAAGTGTGGAATTTTGTGTGAAAGTCTTAATAAAGTATGAAAAAAAGTTTCTCTCAGTTGAATTTTAGAGTTTGGTCAAAGGCTCATATTCTTGTAAGATAATAAATACATGAGGAAAGTATATAAAAAAATGGGTGTGGTTTCACTAACTGGTCAGTACTGGAATGATTGTAGTGAAACTGGTTTGTGTGATACCTGTGCACTTCTGTGATTTTCATATATTTTGAAAACGTTCCTGTCAGTAAAACATAATTTACTGTGAATTGTGCATTCATTCATTCATACATTTATTAAAATGAACTTTTCTACTACATACAAATGATACAATCTCAACCCAAAAAGTAGAAACACAAATATAAAAGTACATAAAATCAAGGTCATGTGGGAAAAAAATAGCAGTTTTGAAAAAGTCTAGAAAAAGCCTGGAATTTTTATTTTGATAAAGAGCAAGCACCCTGCTCTGAACATATCTGTACTGTCCATAACTGCTGACGTTTCCTGTCCAGTTGCTGGTGTGGAACAGCTCCAGCCTGCTGCCTGTACAGCAGTATAGTGACCACCTGGCGGCGGTGAAGGCCATCGCCTGGTCCCCACACCAACATGGCCTTCTAGCGTCTGGCGGCGGCACCGCAGACCGCTGCCTTCGTTTCTGGAACACACTGACGGGCCAGGCTCTGCAGAGCACAGACACGGGCTCCCAGGTCTGCAACCTGGCCTGGTCCAAACACGCCAACGAACTGGTGAGGACCAACCCACACTGAGATGATTCATAAGCCATACAGGAGCAGATCAGGAAAAACTGTACCTTCATTTTACATCTACAGATAAAAATAATGGACTTAAAGAATAGTTTTGCTGATATGATGTAGATCTAAATCAGGATCTTAACTAGTAGTGTATGAACTGGATGGTGTGTGTCAAAGCTGTCATAGTTTCACATTTTCATTAGTTTTTATTATGTGTCATTTTGAATTTTGTTTGAATTGCATTTTCTTTAGTTTAAATTTTATTTTTTGGCTGAGTTTTAGTTTTTTATAATTATTACCACTAAATTTTTTTGTAATATGCTGTTATAAAACTGTCACAGCAAAAAATACTGGAGGATTTCAGCCATTACAATACAAGGCTTATTGTTTGAAATAAACCAAGATTAAAGCTAAACTAAATTTTCACTATGTTCAAAAAATCATGGGAAGGAATGCTTCAAGGACCCAAAAAAGAGGTTGTTCGAGGTGCTCTTTGGAAAAAGGGATTCATAAAGTAGATGACAAACAGGAAGAAAACTCCAAGGCACTCTCTTTAAGCATTAAAATGCCTTTATTCTCATTGCATGGCTTCATAGCCTTCAAAAGGCTTGAAGCTGAAACGCGTTGAAGTGTTTAAGGTCTATATATGACCATGCCATGAGAATAAAAGCATTTTAATGCTTAAAGAGAGTGCCTGGGAGTTTTCTTCTTGTTTGTCATCAAATTTTCACTATGATTTTAGTTTATTTTGTCTTATTTTAGTTAATTTTTTTTATAAAGGTGCAATGTAGTTTCAGTTACCATGTTTTGTAAAAGTTCAGTGTTGCTTCTTATGTCACATAGTACCTTACTTTACTTTCATTATTTCATTAGTTTCTGTCTGTGACAATAACTTTGGTGCACATACCAGTTCATGCTCAACACCCGGTCTGTTCAAAGTTCCGTTTCAAATATTCCACTATTGAATATCACTATGGACGTTTAACTCTGTATGATTTACATCTTTGGTTCATTCATTTTCTGAACTGCTTGATCTTCTGTAGGGTCACAGGGTTGGTGGAGCCTTTCCCAGATATAAACGGGTTTTGCATTTTAATTCAGTATGCTCTTTGATTTGTTCCCAGGTGAGCACACACGGCTACTCTCAAAACCAGATTCTGGTGTGGAAGTATCCATCACTAACACAGGTGGCCAAGTTGACAGGACACTCATACAGAGTGCTCTATCTGGTGAGGAAAACAAAGCACGATCAGCCTTAGTCCTCTTTCACCTTCAAGCGTGTACACTTTAAACATGAGGCAGAAATGTTTGTGTAGCTTTATGAATGTGTTATTGTTACTACACACGTCTTTGTCTCTTGTTTTCTTATTGTGTCTTCGCCTCAGGCTGTGTCGCCGGACGGGGAGGCCATTGTTACAGGCGCTGGGGATGAGACACTACGTTTCTGGAATGTCTTTAGTAAGACACGCTGCACAAAGGTACGTTATTTTATCAGTTACAGTGTGAACGATATACCTCATTGATGCTTTTTGTAATTAAAGCTGAAGTTTTTGAAAGTCACACTGCAAAAATCTAAATCTTACCAAATGTATTTTTTCTCATTTCTAGTCAAAATACCTCATCACACTTAAAATAAGACATAATCACCTAAAGAGGAACTTTTCAGTGAAATATAAGAACTTATTTTTAGACAACAGATCTTGAAAATCTTATTTTAAGAAAACATACCAAGATAATTTTCACTTTTTCCATTGGCAGATTTTTTTGCTTAATTCAAGATTTTTTTTTTTTTTGCTTAATTCAAGAATTTTTTTTTACCTAATTCAAGATTTTTTTCCTTAATTCAAGATTTTTTTGCTTAATTGAAGCAAAAAAATCTTGAATCAAGCAAAAAAAAAATCTTCCAATGGAACAAGTGAAAATTATCATGGTAAGGTTTCTTGAAATAAGATTTTCAGGATCTATCGTCTAAAAACAAGTTCTTATATCTCACTGAAAAGTTACTCTTTTAGATGATTATGTCTTATTTTAAGTGTGATGAGATATTTTGACTAGAAATGAGAAAAATACACTTGGTTAGATTTTGATTTTTTGCAGTGCACTTGTAAAATATCCACTTGATAATTTAAAACATAGCTCTACACATGATTCTTATGTCCAAACGTGAGCTATTTGAGTCACCAAACAAAAGCGTGTCTAGGCTTTGTAAAGAATAACCCAGATTAGTGAAGTGAAAACCAATTTGACATGTTTTAATGGAATTTCATCCATAGGAATCAAAATCAGTGCTCAACCTCTTCACCAGAATACGATAGTGATCGTCGCGGGTCAGGACCGGTTCTGGAGAAGCCTGATGAGTTGTCGTGGAAACGCACCAGTCACATAATAAATAGCACTTACAGACTAGACCATCAACATGCAGTTAACTTGTTCATCACTGCACCAACCACCACGATGACAGCGCTTCTCTTAATCCACTTTTATACCGAGGATGGAGACCTGACTTCCAACGACAACTGCCACCCCTCACAGCGATGTCACTGATTTTAAAGAAACAGAACAAGAAAGCAGTCTATTGTCGGGACATGCCGTCTGCTTGAAAAGTTGGTCTTGTTTACTTTTCTGTTGTGGAAGTGAATATAATTGTTTTATTATATATTAGAAGTATACATGTACAAGAGTTCTAAGCTATACAGTCAAATGTAATGACGACACATTTTTAAAAGGCTCTCCTTTCTAATGAAGACAAGAAGACGCCGGGCTCGGGTGGGTTTCTATATTTTGATAATGTCTGAAAATGATCTACAACAGTATACATCAGAGGAGAAACAATAAATATGTGAACACACACAGTTGCTCATGCAGCTGCAAATAAACCTTTGTTTATTTTTTGTCTCTGTCCTTAAAAATTATGTAAGTCAGCTTTAGATTTCAGGTACATTCACAATGTAAGAGATTCCTTCTTGACATTTTTAACCTTTTTTCCATTTATTCAACAAAGATATTTTAGTGAAAACACATTTTTCAGTCCAAAGGTAGTCCAGTGTCACCAGCCCAAAAGGACAGTCCAGTTTAGCCTCATGTCATACAAAAGCATGAGCTAATTTAAGTTGGAACCGTATCATTTTCCATTGTTGGAAAGCATGTTCTTAACCCTTTCAGAAGGAGAAAAAGCCAGATGCAACACAAGCAGCCCAGGTTAGTAATCGGAGTATCCGGAACCCTGCAGGCCACGGCAGAGCAGAGAGAACTCCTTTACAATCTCTTTAACACGGCGTTTGTTGGTTTGCTCCCTAGAAAAAAAAAAAAATTACAGTGGGTTTATAGAGTAAAGTCTAAACAGAACACATGCCTGGAGTAATAGTGAAACTTAATAATATTAAGATGAGTAATATTTAATTGGAAAATGTTACATCATGTATGAATATACACAGTCAAAAAGTCCCCACCTGGATTTAACAAAACAAATTGGTAACATCCTTCCAATTACTTACAGTGATCAATATGTTTCATCTGCTATTTCTCAAACACCAGTTTTACAATGGAACATTTAGATTAGACAGTGCCGGGATTCATCATGTTCATTGAACTTGTAAAAAAGTGATGCAGAGAGCAGGAGGCATCATTTTCACGCATGTATCGACCTCCACAGAGTCTAGACCTGAACCCTGGGAGAATCTATGGGATGTGATGCAGAAGACGTTACATGACAGTGCGACTCTCTCATCAGTAATACAAGATCTAGGAAAAAAATGAATGCAACTCTGGATGGAAATAAATGTTGCAACCTACAGTCGTAGAAAAAAAATTACTAGACTATCAAAAGTCATCAAAGTCAATGGTTATGCAATCAAGAACTAACTACTGTGTGTATCGTGACTAAAACAGACAGAAAAGAAAACATGGAATTCCTAAAAGCATTGTTTTTGTCAGTACAGTGCCATAGATATCCATCTAAGAATTGAAGTGATTTTGGTAATCATCAAGAAAACTGTGGAAAATGGATAGATATCAGCTCTGAAATTAAACTCTTATGAGATATTTTTGTTGTTATCATATTTGTCCAAACAAATGTACCTTTAGTTGTACCAGGCATTAAAATGAACAGGAAATTGAAGAAAACAAGGGATGGTCTAATCATTTTTTCTGCGACTGTATATTGTGACCTTGCATAAGCATTGTGTGATTACTTTAAAAGCATCCCATAGTCAAAGTTAAAGATATTCCAATAAAATATTGTGTATTGGACTTTCTTTTTGGCTATGCTGTATAGAAACATTAGCATTTTAGGCTTTTATTAGTGTAGCTTCATCCATCATTATTTTGCAACCTTAAATTCTAAAATAATACAAATGACTTGTTTTTTAAATGTCAGCAGTTTATACACTGGAAAAAAAATCTAAATCTTACCAAGTGTATTTTTCTAATTTCTAGTCAAAATATCTCATCACACTTAAAATAAGACATAATCACCTAAAGAGGAACTTTTCAGTGAGATACAAGAACTGATTTTTAGACAATAGATCTTGAAAATCTTATTTCAAGAAATCTTACCAAGATAATTTTCATGCGTTCCAGAATATAAGATTGCAAAATAATGATGCATGAAACTACACTAATAAAAACCTAAAATGCAAATTTTTCTATACGGTATTACCAAAAAAAAAAAAAAAAAGTCAAGTCATATATATATATATATATATATATATATATAAATATATATATATGTGTGTGTGTGTGTGTGTGTATGTATATATATATGTATATATATGTGTGTGTGTGTGTATATATATATATATATATATATATATATATATATATGTATATGACTTTTTTTCTTTTTTTTTTTTTTTAAATTTCAGCAGTTTATACATTGGAAAAAAAAATCTAAATCTTACCAAGTGTATTTTTCTCATTTCTAGGAAAAATATCTCATCACACTTAAAATACGACATAATCACCTCAAGAGTAACTTTTCAGTGAGATATAACAACTTATTTTTAGACAACAGATCTTGAAAATCTTTTTTCAAGAAATCTTACCAAGATAATTTTCACTTGTTCCATTGGCAGATATTTATTTATTTATTTATTTATTCATTTATTTTTTTGCATAACAAATCTGCCAATGGAACAAGTGAAAATTATCTTAATAAGATTTCTTGAAATAAGACTTTCAAGATCTATTGTCTAAAAATAAGTTATTTTATCTCACTGAAAAGTTACTCTTTAAGTGATTATATCTCATTTTAAATGTGATGAGATATTTTGACTAGAAATAAGAAAAATACACTTGGTAAGATTTGGATTTTTGCAGTGTATTAACCATTTATACTTTCAGTGTTACCTTAGAAGCTGCTGGGTGAAGGTGTGTTTCTGTTCTGGGGAGACCTGGTTGGAGGGGAATCCAGGGGTCTGCAGGGTCTCTTTGAGCCACTGGGACAGCAGACCAGGACAATGTCTGTTCAGACTCAGCAGCACCTCAGAAAAGTGCTCTGTCAGACTGCGAGGAGAGCCTCCTCCAACCGCCTGTCACAGCAACAACAACATTATACAGAAGAATAAACAAAACCCCAGGGAGACGATGAATTCACTGAACATGCTGTGCTGGCTGTGTGGCTTGAAAATATTCTGAATATACTTTCTGTGTAGTACGGAACAGTAGTTATCGTTTAAAATAGATGTTTTTTATGTTTGTCTCACCTGGAGTATCGTCTCTGTTAAGAGCTTTCCATCCCTCTGCAGCACTTCACCAAGAGACGGCATGTCTTTACAACGAGGCAACAGCTCTGTCTGCAAAAATAGAAACGAGTCAAAGAGCAGATGAAATGAAAAAGAAAAACTATGGGATGATATTAAATCTTGAAAAAAATATGTGCATATCCAGGCAAAGATATCACACAAATAATAATAGTCTGCAGATTGTTAGACACCGTATAGGAAGCTCTTGTAAATGGAAATGGAGCCTCTAATGTCTAATAACACTGAATCTAACTATTTTATTTTTCCTTCACTTACAAAGAACAGACTAGCAGCTTTTACTGTAGGAGTCTCTGGAAACTTGAGCGACATAATCCCTGGAGAAAACAAACAGTGGAGGGTTAGAAATTAAATTTTTAAATGACTGCTTCCCATAATGGGTCACACAAATGACAAATAATAATAATAAAACATAAGATGTGTGTAGATTTAAACACTGATTTTTTTATGGTCAGGTTTATTTATATAGCACATTAACCCTTTCATGCACGAATTATGAGAACCTTCATCAAAATTTTTTCCTGAGTGTTTTTATTCCTCTTTAGGCATGAAAAAAAACAATGTGATTAAAAATTTTCTTCTGAAAAATAAATAATAATAATTTAAAAAATAACAATAATAATTTAAAAAAAAATATTAAAAATACATAAAAAAATAATAATAATGAAAAAAAAAAAAATCTTATGAACCTATTTTTCATGAAGTTGCAAAAATGTCCACTCAGCTGGACGCCACACGTTTAATTTTTGACACACAGAAACATGTATTTACTGATAAATTGTGTGAAAACTATGAGGAGGGCTTGTGATTCTGGGGCTTTATGCTCAGGAGAGATCTACATAATGTTACCAATTCATGCCAGAAAAGATATGTAGTGTCTTAAAACTTTAATAAAGATATGTGTAAAAAACAACAACAATGAAAAGAACAACAAAATCCATGAATATACAAGAGAACAGCTGTAGAAGAGCTGTCCACTGTAGTGACCAGTGTGCATGAAAGGGTTAACGTGCCTAAAGTGTTGTTCAAAGATATAGGTAAAAATCCAAGATATGATAAAAGTAGTAAAATACATATAGATATAAGATCAGGTATTCTAAAACTGATGAAAACAGATACACAATAATGGATAAATACTATGTAAAAATACAACCAGAAGACAAAACAAATAAAAGTCACACACTTGCATGCAAATAGGGTTTTTCACAGGTTTTAAATTCTAAAGGCTTCATAAAGTGTAAAAAAAATGATTCATAAACCTGAAATCTATGCTATATATTATTAGCAAGTTCTGATGCTTACCGCAGTAAAACAGAGCTTTGACATCCATCTGGTCAGATAGGTACAAATCAGGCTTCCTTTTAAGAATCTGGAAGAACACAAAAGAATATTAGGTGCCAAGTTTTCAGTCTGATGCATAAATATGGACAAGTGCTGGACAAGTGCCCCATGAAAGGTTCACGTGGTGGGCCCTTCATAAAATACAAGTATCTGTAAATTTGTGTGTGTGTGTGTGTGTGTGTGTGTGTGTGTGGGGGGGGGGGGGGGCGGATTCCCAACTCCCATGCTTTGTTTTAATCCAAAGCTTACACAAAATTTTCACAACTTCTAACCTATATCCACTGGGCCCCTTGGGAATGCTAGGAAAAATAAAAACCATAAAAAAAGACTTAGTGGGGAAAAAAAAAACAGGAAAAAAATTAGTGGGGAAAAATATACCAGGAAAAAAAAATTTAGGGGGGAAAAAAATACAAGGAAAAAAATTGGGGGTTGGGGTGGGGGGGTGGGTACCTGGGAAAATGTAGTTGGGAAAAAAAACAGGGAAAAATATTCTGGGGGAAAAAAACAGGAAAAATGTAATTGGGAAAAAAAAACTGGAAAAAAATTAGTGGGAAAAAAACAGGAAAAAAATGGGAGGGGGGGGGATACCAGGAAAAAAAATTAGTGGGGAAAAAAGATACAAGGAAAAAAAATTGGGTGGGGGGGGTACCAGGGAAACTGTAGTTGGGAAAAAAAACAGGAAAAAATATTCTGGGGGGGAAAAACAGGGAAAAATTTTTGTGGGGAAAAAAACAGGAAAATATTTAGTTGGGAAAAAAAAACTGGAAAAAAAAATTAGTGGGAAAAAAAAACAGGAAAAAAAAATAGTGGGGGAAAAATACTAGGAAAAAAAATTTAGTGGGGAAAAAAAAACCAGAAAAAAAATTTAGTGGGGAAAAAAATACCAGGAAAAAATTTAGTGGGGAAAAAATATCAGGAAAAAAATTTAGTGGGGAAAAATACCAGGAAAAAATTTAGTGGGGAAAAACGATAGAAGGAAAAACATTGGGGAGGGGGGGGGGATACCAGGGAAACTGTAGTTTGGAAAAAAAACAGGAAAAAATATTCTGGGGGAAAAAGCAGGGAAAAATTTTTGTGGGAAAAAAAACAGGAAAAAATGTAGTTGGAAAAAAAACTGGAAAAAAATTAGTGTGGAAAAAAAAACTGGAAAAAAATAGTGGGGGAAAAATACCAGGAAAAAAATTTAGTGGGGAAAAAATATCAGGAAAAAAATTTAGTGGGGAAAAAATACCAGGAAAAAATTTAGTGGGGAAAAAAATTTCAGGAAAAAAAATTAGTGGGGAAAAATACCAGGAAAAAATTTAGTGGGGAAAAAAGATACAAGAAAAAAAAATTGGGGGGGATACCAGGAAACTGTAGTTGGGGAAAAAAACAGGAAAAAAATATTCTGGGGGAAAAAACAGGGAAAATTTTTTGTGGGAAGAAAAACAGGAAAAAATGTAGTTGGAAAAAAAACTGGAAAAAAATTAGTGTGAAAAAAAAAACTGTAAAAAAAATAGTGGGGGAAAAATGCCAGGAAAAAAAATTTAGTGGGGAAAAAACATCAGGAAAAAAAATTTAGTGGAGAAAAAAATACCAGGAAAAAATTTAGTGGGGAAAAAAATATCCGGAAAAAAATTTAGTGGGGAAAAAAATACCAGGAAAAAAAATAGTGGGAATAAAAAATACCAGGAAAAAAATTATTGGGGAAAAAAAATACCAGGAAAAAATATATAGGGGGTGTGTTTCATAAGTGCCTTAACTGGCATGAACCCGTAAGTGAAACTTAACTTTGGACGTCGACTACCAGCTGCTATGCCTCTCTTCTACTCTGGAGCTTACACGAAATTTTCAATTTCTAACCTATGTCCACTGGGTCCCCTGGGAATGCTGGGCCCCAGGACTGTGTCATGTCTACCCCCCCTTTACAGCGCCCCAGGACAGATGTATTGAACCAACTGACTGTCTCCTCTTACTGTTTATCTTTTGTTATTTTGTGGAGTGCTCAAGCTAAATTATTGTTATTATTATTATTATTATTATTATTAGTAGTAGTAGTAGTAGTAGTAGTAATAGTAGTAGTAATAGTAGTAGTAGTAGTGGTAATAACCTACCTGTGCATGGAAGTGCATAAATGATTCTGCGATATCAGGATGATCCCTTGGACCTGCAGTGGAACACATATAGGATGAGCAAAGACAAATTCTACTGACGAACATATTTGGAATTTTTCCTCAGTGTTACCTTGTTGAAATATGGCCAGTGTGGCAGAAGTCAACTGTTCTGTGAGGCATTGAATGTTTGAGATGTGCTGTTCCTCTCCAGCAAATATGTGAACCATCTACAAAAAAAAACAGAAAAAATAGATTTATTCCCATTTTTTTTAAAGTCTCCATGAAAAATGGATTTATATGTGCTGTGGGCTTGAGCCGTACGGAATGCAAACACACACCACACCTCACTGTAATGTGCAATAATCAACCTCTGTACATATGCCACATGCCTGGCACATGTATGTTACCCTGCTTACCTATTACTTCTGCACTGTTTACACCGGTACATGTATGTTTCACCTCTACCCTGTTACATTTGCCTACACTGACACATGTATTTTACATTGTTGTTAACATACTACACTGACCACATTCTTAAGTTTGCGCTGTTCACTGCAGCATTGTTACAAATATTTACATTGTTTACACTACTGCTGCTACTACATTTGCACATTTTATACTACCTTACATTTTTAAATCTTAGCCTTTCATACAGTATACCTCCATTTTGTACATATTTTTCAATTGCACACTTTTAAATTTCTATATTTTCATACTTTTTAATGATGTCTGTGAGACCACCTGCAATTTCACTGCACAACTGGTGTAATGACAATAAAGCCTATTCTATTCTATTCTATTCTATTCTATTCTATTCTATTCTATTCTATTCTATTCTATTCTATTTAATTATATTCTATTCTATTTAATTCTATTTAATTCTATTCTATTCTACTATTCTATTTAATTCTATTCTATTTAATTCTATTCTATTCTATTCTATTTAATTCTATTTAATTCTATTATATTCTATTCTATTTAATTCTATTCTATTCTATTTTATTTAATTCTATTCTATTCTATTCTATTCTATTCTATTTGTCTCCAACAAATACTGTATGTGAACCATCTACAAAAACACAAAAAATTTGATTTATTTCCATATTTTTCAGTCTCAATGAAAGATTGTTTTATATGTGTTGTAGTCTTAGTCCACCTTTAGCTTTGTTGCTTTTGCAGGGTTCAAATGAGTATACATATTTATTTCTTTTTCTTTTTTCTTCACATACAACAACAAAATACTGGATATACGTGCACACAAATACCTGAACTAAAAGATCAAAGTCACCATTTAATGGGACCTCTGACCCCATGACAAGAAGCAGCACAAACAATTAGAAACATCTGACATGTGTTGAATGAAACCTGGTATAATTCATCAGAAAATAAATCTCATATTGTCTGAATAAAAGGCTGAAAGACATGTAGAGGGTGTTTTTTCCTTTAAATTTTTTGTTTTTACTGCTGTACATATTTCACATATATCTAGACTGGATCTTAATATAGGCACTAGAAATACATATGTGTGGGCATTAGAACTTTACTGAACCAACAAACCTAATGTTGGTCTAGATTCTAGACCAACATTAGGTTTGTTGGTTCAGTAAAGTTCTAGACTCTAGAACTTCTACTCTATATGCATTTACTCTGATGTGTGTGGGTGATACCTGACGTGCCAGGTCCAGAGCAGAGGCTTGTGGGAATGCGCTGTAGATCTGCCCCAGCATCTCGCTTAGCTGAGCCACCATCGGTCCAAAATCATGTAGGAGGGTCCGAACCGACTTGTCAAATATCCCACACACGGCCTGGAGAGGAGGCAACGAGTCAGCGAACACACAAACTCACACATATTTATACTATTACACATTATTTAAGCAGTAAAAACCCTCTTACCTCCACTATGTCTGAGTCATCGAGCCACTTGCTGAGGATGGTCTGGATCAGTGTGAATACTTGCTGGAGCACAACCACAACCTATAAAAAAATAATAATAATAATAAAATGTTAAGCAAAATGCATATGGGATTTTATGGCTTTTAGAGACTTGGGTTTGGACCAATAAGCATAAAATGGATTAAAACTGGAGAGGAAACATAAGGAATTGCATGATTAGCTATAGAAATATAATGTTTATCTGTGAAAAGTCCTATGGTCTAGAATTTGTGTTATAAATAAATTGTGTTACACTAAAGCTATTAAATCAGAATCTGAATACTTCATGAAACCCAGGGGAAATTATTGATGAATAAGATGAATATTTTACTAACATTCTTTTCTCTTCATTCATATCATTCATGAAAGATGGGGATGGTATCACTTGAGGGGAAAACTTAATTAAAAAAAATACCTCCAGGGTCGAACCACAATGAAACCCATGTGCATCACAAATACGTGGAATGAATTTGTAAACATGAATAACAGAAAAAAAAAAAAAAAAAATGCACAAGGAACTTTTTCTGAAGAGGTATCAATAAGAGGGCGGATGCTAGCTCTGATGACATCGGTGAATATTGGGGAGTGTAGTAAAGATGACTTGGCTAAAATGTAGTGGAATTCATGTAAATATAATATATTGTTTTTATATAAGCTAATATAATCTTGGGTTATATAAAAACTGAGATAGTCATACATCGTATAACTTATAAGGAAATTCTATATAATTATGAATTATAGCTATATGTATATTTTATTTATATGGGTTAATATTTAGCACATATGTAGTGGATTTTGATGTAAAATATATGATAATTATTATATTGACTGTTTTATATAAACAAATAGTTGTGGGTTATATAAAATAAAATTGAGATACTCATATATAATATAAATTATAAGTAAATTCTATATAATTATGAATTTTAGCTAATGGTTTTTTGCATTTACATGGGTTGATATTGTGGATTTCGATGTAAAATAAATGATAATTATTACATTAATTGATATAGACATATAAACATTTTGTATTAATATAGATTGACATAATTTGTGTGTTGTATTGTAATAAAAGGGTGGAATTAAGTGTTTAACTTAAGTATTACTGTAGTATACAAGTATGAATTTCTTTTTTTTTTTTTGGTGGTTTTATGTTGATTATTTGGCTTTGGGCCTTTGGTTTTTGTTGGTGATTGTATTGTAAGTTGTATATATCCAAAATAAAACATTAATTTATTATTATCAATATTTTATTCACCATAGATCTTATTGACGGTGGGAGGAGGGGGGGTTAGAAGGGTTTTTTTTTTTTTTGTTTGGAGTGTTATATTACCATGTTTATGATCGTATGTTCACTAAAATGGAAAATCAGTAAAATAAATAAATAAATAAATAAATTAATTCATTCATTCATTCATTAATAATTAAAAAAAAAAAAAGAAAAAAAAAGCCATAAACATTAATTCATTTATTCATGACCCTGAACTATGGTTTAAGAAATTTAAAAACTCCAGGTGAGGAGAAAAATAATCATCGAATCACCTGAACTTCAACATCAACTTGTTCAACATGTTCTTAATGTGAACTCACCGGGTTGTGTGTGGTCTGGGAGGGGGTGGGTCTGGGGTTGGGGGCTCCTTCCAAACCTTCCACCTGTCTGTTGATGTCCAGAGTAGTGAACAGACTGGACAACATACCCAGGATGTGGATTATGGACTGTTTGTTAGTGGGATCAGGCTGAGGGGAAAGATACAGAGGGTGTGATGGAACATTAAGAACAGGAAAAATAGTCAAATAAAACCTTAAGAACAGGAAAAACAGTCAAATAGAACCTTAAGAACAGGAAAAATAGTCAAATAGAACCTTAAGAACAGGAAAAATAGTCAAATAGAACCTTAAGAACAGGAAAAATAGTCAAATAGAACCTTAAGAACAGGAAAAATAGTCAAATAGAACCTTAAGAACAGGAAAAACTATCAAATAGAACCTCAAGAACGGGAAAAACAGTCAAAGAGAACCTTAAGAACAGGAAAAACAGTCAAATAGAACCTTAAGAATGGGAAAAACAGTCAAATAAAACCTCAAGAACAGGAAAAACAGTCAAATGGAACCTTAAGAGAAGGAAAAACTGTCAAATGGAACCTTAAGAAAAGGAAAAACTGTCAAATAAAACCTCAAGAACAGGAATAACACTCAAATGGAACCTTAAGAGAAGGAAAAACTGTCAAATGGTACCTTAAGAAAAGGAAAAACAGTCAAATGGAACTTTAAGAAAAGGAAAAACAGTCAAATGGAACCTTAAGAAAAGGAAAAACAGTCAAATGGAACCTTAAGAAAAGGAAAAACAGTCAAATGGAACTTTAAGAAAAGGAAAAACAGTCAAATAAAACCTTAAGAAAAGGAAAAACAGTCAAATGGAACTTTAAAAAAAGGAAAAACAGTCAAATGGAACTTTAAGAAAATTAAAAACAGTCAAATGGAACCTTAAGAACAGGTAAAACAGTCAAATAAAACCTGAAGGTCTGAAGCTGAAACTGAAGCACTGTGGTTCTGTTTATCTTTCAAATGTTCATTGTGGTCAGTGTCAGATGCTGCAGCTCTTTCATAATTCATAGTTTGAGTTCTTGTTTGTTCAGTATTAATTGTCCTCCTTGTAAATCCAAGCTGGACTGACTGTACCTATCCTGACCAAGGAAAATAAAATTCTCACTTTGTGCAGTAATCTACACCTGGATTTACTGCCTCCGTCCATAATAATATACATCATACAGACTAAATATCGACTAAAATTAATGTTTATTTGCAAACTAGTGTAGCAAACTATTACATGATCAAAAACAAATTAATTTTAGCAAAAAAATAAATAAATAAATAAATAAAAAATCTCAGTTTTGAATGTCTGAGGTCACCACAAATTTGTGATGTTAAAATGGGGTCACGAGCCAAAAAAAGGTTGGGAACCACTGTTGTAACTCATTTCTCCTTCAGGTCTTCCGTCTCATCTGCTGTGACGGTTTGCATCCAGGGTTCTTTCTACGTACCTCCTGCTGTGCCAGTGCGTCCAGCCGCTGGACGTGAGGCGTGATGAGCGAGTGGAGTCTGGCCAGAATCTCATCCATGGGCAGAGCAGACAGGAGGAAACCCAGGGCCTGCATCAGCCACATGCACTGGCTGCTCTGCACACACACACACACATACATACACACACACACAAACACACACACATACACAACATACATCACACATGGTGGACTCAGAAAGACCGCTGAGCTGGGAATGGAAATGTAGAGGCTGTTCACTCACCTTATGGACTTCTTTTACCAGAACGTCCTGTAGAAAGATACAAGAGTAACTAAGAAAATATTTCATTTTAAGGAATGAAATACTTATAATGTAAACACTGGTGAGGTAAACAGCTACAACAATCAGAATGTTAAAAAAATTTACATTAACCCTTCAAGACTTATAACTTTAAATAAACATGTTCGATCAAAGTTTAGGTCATTTAAGGCATAAAAGTAAAAACAGAGCAAAGGAAATACTTGTACTTGTTTTTATAAATCTATGACAGGAAATTCTGAGTTTGTACAATAATTCTTGCGATAATCAAAATAACTTTTTTTAGCCTTTTCTTGCCTTTTTGACATAGGGATGAAAACTAAAACACAAGAAAAGAGGTCACGTATACTTCTAATTCTAAAAATTGCTACTATTCTCAGCAAAACTATGAAGGTAAATTTGTTTCTTTATAATTCCATAAAAAATAAGTTGCTTTAATCAAAAAAACATTTTTTTTCAATGAAAAAAAAACTTCATTTCAGTAAAAAACAAAAAATCTTTTCAATCAAAGAAAAAAAGTGTTTGAATGAAAAAAATCTATATTTGAGACCTAAAAAACTGCATTTGAGGACCTTTTTTTCTTGGATTGAAATTTTTTTTGGGATTGAAGTTAAGTTTTTTTTGATTGAAAATGTTCTTTTTTTGATTGAAGTGATATTTTTTGGGGTTGAATAATAAAGACACAAACGTCCTACCCATAATATGGCCCAAATACAAAAAACATGACTTCAATCAAAAAAAGTATTTTCAATCAAAAAATAACTCACTTCAATAAAAAAAAAATCTTTTGGTATCAAAGAAAAAGTGTTCAAATGCAACTTTTGGGTCTCAGATATTTTGTTGCATTAAAACACTTTTTTTATTTGATTAAAAAGGGTTTTTTATTGAAAATATATTTTTTATGGTTAAAATGACTTTTTTAAAATTAAATAATAAAGAAACAAATGTACCTTCATAAAAATCCATGTATTTGTGTTATTCTGTAAGTCTGACCTGTGACACCGTCAGGATGTCCTGAGCGTAGGGGCCGAGGTCGTGTCTGCACTCCCTGCAGATCCTCTTCAGGGTAGAAACACTGGACACGGACAGCTCAGCCTTTACAAGGCCCTGGAGCACCATGGGTAAAATGCCGCTCAGCATCACAGGATGGTCTGCCAACCACTCAGCCAGAGACCCTGCAGGAGTCAATGGTAGAACATGTCACTTCTGCTTATGTGCTGATTAAAAACACAAATCTCTTACAAAACAGAAAACAGTTTGATTAGACTTAAAATTCATGTACAGTTTTGGACTTTTTCAAATATGGAGCTGAAAATGCCGATATTCCATCATAACTGAACTGCACACTTCACATTAAATCTCCTGAGCCAAACATGTTAACACAACAAGTGATGTCTACTCATACATTCTAATGGTCAAAGATTACATTAACACCATACACAACATTATTAACCATTTGGGTAAATATTTAATAGTGAATTCAGTGACATTAGAGGCATTAGGAGGAAGTCACAGTACATAAAAACCACCATCACTATTACTTCTATATCATAATACTGGAATATCTCAGAGCGTCTCAGTGTGTATGCATATCTGAATAGTTCTGAGAAACTGAGATGTTTTTAACTGGCCTATTTGGTACCTACAGTTGAGGTACCATCTCCACTTTAAATGTCTCCACAAGTTGATAGGACCAATATTTTGGGAGATATTAGTAATGTTGGAATACAACAGCCTTACAATCACGTTGCTATGCCCATGATGGTTGATGGGAGGCGCAGTATCACGTTGCATGATGGGAAATGAAGTTAAAAACAGGAACAACACATTTACTAACTTCAGTCCCTAAATATTGGTATTAATATAATGCACTGGTTATACTATAATGCCTGTTGCATGTAGTGGTGCAGTTTAATTAAAGTTTAATTTTTTATTATTTTTTTATTAACCTGGCAATAAACTAACTGCAAAGAACAACAGAAAAATATTCAATATGACCATTACAACTTAGTTTAAAAATAATTTGTCAAGGCTTTAAAAAAAGCCCATTTGTTTTTAAGCCTAAACAGTTTATATTGTTGCATTGTAATTCTTGAAAAGAGGTGAACGACATGCACATCCAAAAAGTAAGAGGTGTGTAGGATCCCAAAAAAAATGATGAAGAAATAAATAAGGTCCGCATAACCTGTGAGCTCACAGGTTGTGCGGACCTTCCTTTATTTTTGCATTGTAATTCTTGACCATAAAATTACATAAAGGTGGACATCACCTGTTCTGTGTTATTATGAGATAAGAGGCAAAATACAAAATGTAATTAAGCACAAAACATAATGACTCTTTTCTGAAACAGTTCAGGTCTCCAAACTGTACCAAGTGTCATTCTATTCTATGAAAAAGTGAACATCATCTATCAACTGGGTAAATGATCCATAGTTCTGTACCTATTGTGTACATGACGGTGTCGGCCAACATAACATTACTGATGTTGATTCTGGGGATGAGACCGATGAGACCGGGGATAACATCAGAATAGTTCACGTCTATGGTCTCAGCTATGGACTGGAAACCAAACAACAAAGCCTCTGTGTCCTGAGGATGGAACACAGGAGAAGAAACACAATCTGAATGTTACAGAACAAAACAATGATGAGATCTCAAGCAGTGGTGTAGTGATCCCTGGAGAAGTGGGTATGCTCTAAATTTTTGTCCTTTTTTTTTTTTTTTTTTTTTTTTTAAGTAGTCCAGAAAAACACCATTTTAGAAACAGTGATATATAAGACTACTCTATTCAGTTTACCCAAAAATCCATCAGTAGTATTTGTAGCTCACTATTATAAAATGATCACGACTTGATCAGGAGCAGTTTGTAGGTATTACTGGTCACACAAGCAGCTGCATGAATGGAAATGTATTCAACATGAGGAAAACATAGGATAACGTTAGCCTTTCATTTCTTGTTCGCATTTACAATAATCACACATCTTTCAATGAGACGTGCAGTGTCCTGTCAATCAGCTGGGATGGCACTAGCACCTGAGGTGGCCAATCAGGTTCCAGAGGTGGCTGGCATTAAGCAGAGCCCTGGCACTAAGTTAGCAATATTTTTTTTGAAAAAAAAAAAATTAGAAATATTTTCCTCAGCATGACCCGCCCTATTCTGCCTCTGATTGGCTCATCAGTCCTCATGCCTAAAGTTAACCAATCTAATCGGCAAAGGTACCAAGTGCTAGCCAATTAGAAGCAGAGTAGGGCGGGTCATGGCTTCACCATCTTAGGGGAAAACATGGGAAATTTGGCTCAGATACTACTGAATGGTGCACATTAGGGGGATTTAGAAGTGGGTATACACAATGATGACTGAAAAATAAGTAGGTACACTATATTGCCAAAAGTATTTGCTCACCTGCCTTGACCTGCATATGAATTTCAGTGCCATCCCATTCCTAGTCTATGGGGTTCAATATGATGTGGGTCCACCCTTTGCAGCTATAACAGCTTCAGCTCTTCTGGGAAGGCTGTCCACAAGGTTTAGGAGTGTGTTCATGGGAATTTTGGACCATTCTTCCAGAAGCGCATTTGTGAGGTCACACACTGATGTTGGACAGAAGGCCTGGCTCTCAGTCTCTGCTCTAATTCATCCCAAAGGTGTTCTGTGGGGTTGAGGTCAGGACTCTGTGCAGGCCAGTCCAGTTCATCCACACCAGACTCTGTCATCCATGTCTTTATGGACCTTGCTTTGTGCACTGGTGCACAGTCATGTTGGAAGAGGAAGGAGCCAGCTCCAAACTGTTCCCACAAAGTTGGGAGCATGGAATTGTCCAAAATGTCTTGGTATGCTGAAGCATTCCCAGTTCCTTTCACTGGAACTAAGGGGCCAAGCCCAGCTCCTGAAAAACAACTCCACACCATAATCCCCCCTCCACCAAACTTTACACTTGGCACAATGCGGTCCGACAAGTATCGTTCTCCTGGCAACCGCCAAACCCAGACTCGTCCATCAGATTGCCAGATGGAGAAGCCCGACTGGTCACTCCAGAGAAGGCGCCTCCACTGCTCTAGAGTCCAGTGGCGGCGTGCTTTACACCACTGCATCCGGTGCTTTGCATTGCACTTGGTGATGTATGGCTTGGATGCAGCTGCTCGGCCATGGAAACCCATTCCATGAAGCTCTCTGCGCACTGTTCTGGAGCTAATCTGAAGGCCACATGAAGTTTGGAGGTCTGTAGCGATTGACTCTGCAGAAAGTTGGCGACCTCTTCGCACTATGCGCCTCAGCATCCGCTGACCCTGCTCCGTCAGTTTACGTGGCCTACCACTTCGTGGCTGAGTTGCTGTCGTTCCCAAACACTTCCACTTTCTTATAATACAGCTGACAGTTGACTGTGGAATATTTAGGAGCCAGGAAATTTCACGACTGGATTTGTTGCACAGGTGGCATCCTATCACAGTTCCATGCTGGAATTCACTGAGCTCCTGAGAGCGACCCATTCTGTCACAAATGTTTGTAAAAACAGTCTGCCTGCCTAGGTGCTGGATTTTACACACCTGTGACCATGGAAGTGATTGGAACACCTGATTCTGATTATTTGGATGGGTGAGCGAATACTTTTGGCAATATAGTGTATATTCCGTATACCGCTGTATACCCTGGACTACACCACTGATCTCAAGGCTACATTTACATTAAAACTGTGCAGGACATTAAATAATCAAGTGTGCGATATTCTTCCAGTATTTCTGATTGCGTTACCTGCCATACTGCAGACTGCTGGGGGTCCATGAGCTGCCTGCCCAGTCTGTCGTAGAGGTTACTAAGCAGTTCAGCACCCAACATTTCATATACATACATCAGGGTGTCAGAGATGTCCACTCTGAAATGTAAAACAGGCATGGAAACATAGTTGGGGATGCTCTTAGGTAACAGCGCTGTGTGACCATCCAGTGTTTTGGCTTCTTGAGTGGAAAAATCAGTGACGTTGCATCGGTTCTGTGTCTGACCTGTATATCCTGAACTGCTCTTTGTCATCAGTCGTCCAGGCGGTGTACTCGTCCTGGGAGGGATAGTGGGATTTATGCAGCAGCACATCCACCAGCTGGAAGTAAACGGGCCTGTAGACCTGCAGGTAAACCGCCTGTTTGTCCTCCTCAAAGGACAAGATGTCATCCTGAACAAGCAACATATTATAAAACATGTAACATTACAAGAGAACAAGCAGGAAAATTCAGTGTTAAATCTGTATCTGTTGGCTGATACTGATGTCTGTGTGGCAAATATAAGAGACTTCCATTAAATTAGTGCAAACAGCTGATCCACAACTGAGAGACTTCAAACTTTAAACACAGTAAAGTATGGAAATCTTCTTGTGTGAACAAAGATTCTTCTAATATATATTACTATATTCAACAAAAAAATACCTGGAAAAAAATTTGGTGAGAAAAAAAAAACGGGAAAAAATTTGTTAGGGAAAAAAATACTAGGAAAAAAAATTGTGGGGGAAAAAATACCAGGAAAAAATGTAGTGGGGAAAAAAATACCAGGAAAAAAAATTAGTGGGGAAAAAATACCATGAAAAAATTTAGTGGGAACAAAAAACAGGAAAAAAATGTAGTGGGGAAAATTCCAGGAAAAAAATTTAATAGGGAAAAAAATACCAGGAAAAAAATTTAGTGTGGAAAAAATTTCAGGAAAAAATTAGTGGGGAAGAAAATACCAGGAAAAAAATTCAGTGGGGAAAAAAATACCAGGAAAACTTAGTGGGGGAAGAAAATACCAGGAAAAAAATTAGTGGGGGGAAAAAAATACCAGGAAAAAAAATTAGTGGGGAAAAGTACCAGGAAAAAACTTAGTGGGGAAAATATACCAGGAAAAATATTTAGTGGGGGAAAAAATACCAGGAAAAAAATTTAGTGGGGAAAAAAATACCAGGAAAAAACTTAGTGGGGTAAAATATACCAAGAAAAAAAATTAATGGGGACAAAAAATACCAGGAAAAAATTTAGTGGGGAAAAAAACCCAGAAAAAATGAGTGGGGAAAAAACCCAGGAAAAAATTTTGAGGGGGGAAAAAAATACCAGGAAACAAATTTAGTGGGGTTAAAAAAAATACCAGAAAAAAAATTTTGTGGGTAAAAAAAAATACCAGGGAAAAAATATAGTGGGGAAAAATATATATAAGGGGTGTTCTTCATTAATTCCCTCCCGGAGAAAAAAAAAAAACAGTACTAATAACTAACCATGGGCTTCACATTGTTAGAATGACTCAAAGTTATCCAAAATTTTCAGTACTGTAACAATCACGACCAAGACTAATCACAAGAGCGAGTAGTGAATTTCTAAATGATTATTTTTATGAATGTTAACCGTTTCAGTGCCAAAGTTTTTTTTTTTGTTTGTTTCTTTGTTTTTTTTTTAAATATTGAATTTTAATATCCAGATTTCAAAAAGTTGTCTGTTTCTTTCAGTTGTGTTACTTGTTGCAACATTGTGACTTTGGTGATTAAAGATTTAAACACTGCTATTCAAATATTGTTGATTTTGCTAAATAATAAACGAACAATCGAGTAAGTAAGTAAACAGATTTGCAGAGTTGAACACTTTCTAAATTCTGTGTTTTTTTTGGGTTTTGGGACAACAATTATGGCAGAAGCTCTTATATATTCCTAATCCGTGGACTCTCCATACCTGCAGTGTGTACCAGAAGGTGAGTGTCAGGGAGCTGGTGGTCTCACTGACAGGGTAGTGCCCAGGGATCCCAGTACAGAACAGAATCATGTTGACCAAAGCCAGATACTCCTGCCAGTGCTCCACCTGTTCCAACAAAACCCTGTCATAAACAAACACAATGATCCCAATCAAGAAATAACAGCCAAACACTGAAGCCAGCTTATAAAGACGGCAGTATTTGTGTATGTGTGTGTGTACCTGGAGTGTGTTTCCCCCATGGCAACAGCGATTCTGCAGATGCCATGTGACGTCTCCATGTCCCCGTCCTGAGCTGCTGTCTTCAGCTGGTCATGAAGACCCAGCACCAGAGGCAACAAGTTCACCAGAGCATCAGTGTACCTGAAAACACACCATATTAACACGTCACTGAAACTGACTATGACATTATTAGAGGTGGTAAATAACCTTGTCGGTGTTTATCACTTATATTTTAATATTTATGTTGCATTTCATTGCAATAGATGTTAAATGTTTATTGTTATGCAATGAACAGAGTTACTTTTTTATTTTTTTTCATATGGGTATTTGTACAGAAGACGATAAGGGCCACTGGAAAAAAAAAAGGTCATTTTTTTTATCATTATTCTGAGAAAAAGTCAGAATTTTGAGAAAAAAATTCAGAATTCTGACTTTTTTCTCAGAATTCTGACTTTTTTCTCAGAATAATGATTTACAAAAAAAAAACAAAAACTGACCTTTTCTTTTTTTCTTTTCTTTTTTTTTTTTTTTTTTTTGTTCCAGTGGCCCTAATCCTCTTCTGTAGTATTTGTGCTATGAAACGGATAGAGTATATTTTTGTTTTTTCATACGGGTAAGGTTATGAATTGGACATTTATTTTTGATAGTATACTACTGCTAAGAAATGACAGTTTGTTTTTGTGCATTATTATTATGAACCAGATAGTGTACTTTTGTTGTATGTGTATTATTGTCATGAAATGGACAGAGTTTATTTTTGTCTTTGATATGCACTATTACCACTATGAAAAGGAAAGAGTTTATTTTAATGTAAAATGTTGCTGCAAAATGGACAGTCTGTCCTTGATATGTACAGCAATTTTGTGTTTTGGGCATAGTCAGAATTTAGTCTGATATGTGTAGCATTTTTGAGTTACTTAGGGAATCTGACAGGAATTTAGGGTCAGTGAAGGATGGGGTAAGGGGGCGGGAGATTATAACTTAAACTTCATCCTGCTCCTTTTTGAATGTTTGACTTTCTTTTATAAAATTCTTTTGTTGTTTGATTTTAATGCAATATTCGAAAAAAAGAAAAAATGTTGAGCTCATATTAACTACTTTATATACTATTGTTAATTTAACCAATAAGGACCCAGTGTGACTTTTGTGGCAGTTCCAAAATGAATTTTTCTCTATATTTAACCACCCTTGAGTGATTTATCACCATTTATTGTAATATTATCTTCTGCATTTTGTTTTTTTTTTTCAGTGAAAATCAGGCATTTTCCAACATTTAATTTACTAATCATGTAGATGTCCATAAAAGCTCAGAGTAGTTGAGGATTATTATATCAAAAATAGAGGAAATTATTACTATTACTAAAAAAGTTTTTTTTAAAAAAAGGTGAGTTTGATAAAAAAAAAAAAATGGGACAAATGGATTGGATTTAAAAACAAAGACATCAGCGCTGAAATGGTTATATGATGCCCTTATTTTCATTTTATTGTATAGTTTATGGATATCTTTTGTTGAGTACTGTAACCCACAACTGGCCTTGCTGTACTGTTTGTTGTATCTTATGTTCATGAACATGTGAAAAAGAAATTAAAAAAAGAGAAAACTGGAAAAAAAGTGACTTTTTCAGCAAAATCTATCATTAACTGAACATAAAAACAAGTTTCTCCATCCACTGTCATTGATCTAACTCCATGGGTTTTACTGGTGAATTAATGTTGTAGAAGACGATGGTGTTTCCATGGTAACTACAGAGCATCTGACCATCCAAATGGGTCATATCTGATGACCATGAAAAGATGTTAAACTACATTTTGCATCAATTATTGGATCAACAGGTATTAAACAGTTTACATCAGTACATGATTTTGGTAGACGGTGGATGTTTGGGTCTTTATGGGTTAACCAGGGGTATCCAATCCTGGTCCAGGAGGGCCGGCATCCCGCATGTTTTAGATGTTTCCCTCGTCCAACAGACCTGATGATTGTTATCAGGCTTCTGCAGAGCTTGATGATAGGTTTATCGTTTCATCAGGTGTGTTGGAAGAGGGATACTTCTAAAACATGCAGGATACCGGCCCTTGAGGTCCAGGATTGGACACCCTTAGGTTAATCTACATCAATGCACCATATTCTGTAAGACCAGTTTATGTTTATATGTTTATGTACACTGTCTTGTGAAAGTCATCTATCTATAAAAAAGTTCACTTGTCATGAGCTCATAAAACAACAGGCCTGTATTTAGCTTTGAGACAATACATTTTCCAGTTAATCCAAAAGAATCCAAGAGGGTTTTTAAGAGTTGACTTAAGTTAGAAGACTAACAGTTTTCTCAAACCATACAGGAACACTTGGTCCTACTATTTATCACCAAAGTTTGGAGTTGGCACATTTTGACTGGTTTTAACTGACCAGGAAGAGGGTGAGAATTCCAAAAAGCTAAATAAGTAGAAACTAAACCTGCCAGACAAATGTAAATTAATTTTCTTTGAGATGTACTGAAGTAGACGCACAAAGTTGGATGAAATGAAAAAGCTCCAGAATAGTGCAAGAACCTTAGATTTATATGAATGTACAGAAACTGGTGACCAGTCCACTCATTGTAGAGCCCAGACTTTGCATTTACTAAAATGCTTTAATTACAATGTACTTAAATGATTGAAGTTTTATTACATGACTATAAAATGTTCAGTATATTCTACTAATTTCTAGACATAGTTGAAAGTACGAAAAAGTTGAAATTGAATGGATTTAAATCACTACGTTTTAGTCATGACCACACCTTTTTACCTCTGCATTGCATTGTGGGTATTGGGCATGTTGTTGTAAATGTGTTATTTTTATGTGCAGGGGTTCAACGGGGTTTTGGTATTAGTGTTAATTTTGACTTAATGTGTGTATAGCAATGTTTATTGGCCTTTTTGTGTTTGTTTCTGTATTTTTGTAGAGCTGCACCATGAGTCAGAGCCATCGGCCCAACAATGGCTTAACTGTTCATCCAAAATTGTTTCTACAGTGAAAATATTTGTACTTTATCAAACTAATAATATTATTTGTACTGAAAGATTATGCTGAGCTGCCTTGCTACTAAATTGTCATCTATGCCACAGTATATTAAGATGAATAATTACATAAAGCAACATATATTGCCAAAGATTATAATTTAACCTCCTCAGACCCAGCTCTGAGTTTTCTGTCCACATTTGTGGACAAGAGTTTCACAACTTCATACAAAGGAAAAAAAGGAAGAAAAAAAAAGAAAGCTGTCCACCACAGACGATATTCCATAAAATTTTTAAAAACTGCATCTGACAAAACTGTTGCATCAGGATGTTTCCAATATAGGTACTTATTTAATAAATAAAGAAAAGAAGCTGGTACTTTTCTGACATTTCCTGGGTCTTGGGAGGTTAAGTCAACTTGGAATTGAGCCCAATGAACTGATGATATTAAGTCTAATGATTATACAAAGCAATTGACATTACAACAAATTTTAAGTTAAATTAACTTGGCATTTAGTGTGTTGTACTTAAAATAGCAATTCCATTCAAATCAAGCATTTAAGTTTGATACACTCAAGTTTTCATTACTCATTGCTTAATTTTTTTAGGGCAACTGTTTTACACAAATTTTTTAAGTAAACTCAACTTATCCGGTCTTACAGTGCTCCACCACCAGATCGTCTACAGTACCTTTGGCAGTCAGGCTGTGAGATGGCGTTTACAATCGTCTCCACGGCTGAGTCAAACAGCTCCGGGTTGGACAGTGCAGTAAAACAGTCCTGGACCAGTTCCTGACTCTCCCCTAAAGGCACATCCAGCCCCACCCAGCTGGACAGACATCGCAGCACCTTCTCCTTCACCTGGTTGGAAGAGTCCTGGCTCTGGAGGAGCTGCCGCAGCATGGGACACACCACTGACCACTCCCCGATCAGGGCTTCCCTCAACTGGGCACGACGAGCTTGAGTAAGCCTGCTGCTCTGGAACTCCTCTGGAAGCACAGTGAGGAGCTCCAGCAGAGTGAGGCAGTGGGCTTGGGGGTCCTGAGTGACTTCTGAACCGTCTTTAGAGTCAGGTTTCTGAGGCTGGAACGCCCTAACCATGTCGGCCACTGGCTGGGACCAAGCCTGCGGAATCAGATTAAGGGCCAAAGAAGCCAAAGCTACGCACAATCTGGTTAACACCATTTTGGGACCCGAGGAGAAGTGTAAGATGTGGGACAGGAGCTGCATCCTGAGGCTCTCATGCTGGTCTGTGGGGAGGTCGCTCCAGTGGCGGGAGATCTTTGTGTGGAGGGTGCTGGCACCAAAAAACTGAACCTCTGGGAGCTGCAGAGAGAGAGAGAGAAATATTATAGTTACTTCATTCATCATTTTCAGAACTCATAGTATAGACCCATCACTGGAGGCCTTTAACAATGATCTGTTACAGGAATCCTTTTAAGATTTTATTGTATTATTATACGCACATATTTTATTACCTCAGCCAAGTGAAACGGAGAAGGTTATGTTTCCATCAGGGTTTCTGTTTGTCTGTCTGTTAGCAAGATAACTCAAAAAGTTAAGGACGGATTTTCATGAAACTTTCAAGAAATGTTGATACTGGCACAAGGAACAAATGATTACATTTTGGTGATGATGGGGGGGGAGCTTCCATGTTTTCTTTTCTGTCTGTTTTAGCCACATGATACACACAGGAGTTAGTACTTGATTGCATAACCATTGTTTTTGATGACTTTTGATGGTCTAATAATTTTTTCCATGACTGTATCTTGGTGGGTTAGTGGCATCATATCTGACTGACATTTTAAAAACTGATGTCCCTTCATGGTCCTTAGGTCTACAGTTGCTTCTTCTTGTCCCTAAAAGAAGACTTAAGAACAGATGTTCTCAGTCATAACCCCAAATAGTGGAATGAGATGCTATATTCCGTTCTGTCTGTTTTTAAAGTGTCTTAAAATGTCTGTAGAATAGAATAGAATAGAATAGAATAGAATAGAATAGAATAGAATAGAATAGGCTTTATCGTTATTACACCAGTTGTGCAACAAAATTGCACTCTTGGCTTTTGACACATAGTGAAAGGTATAACTTTTTTGTTTTTTTTTTATGCTCTTGCTTACAGTGCTTTGTGTGTATAAACAGGATGGTGTATTTTTAACCCTTTATAGGACACTCATTGAAATACTCTGAAATTCAACATTTCAACCCTTGTATGCTGTTGGATATTGTCATCTCCCTCCTCTTGCCATAAAACATATGAGCAGCACTTACTACAAAGTAAACACATGCAATGATCAACTGTATTAAGGTCATAAACTGACAAAAAGTTACTCATATTCATTATTTACAGCTTCAAAATTTCAATAAAATCTCTCTGCATCACTGTATAAGTATGATGTTATAAAAGCCAACATGCTTCTGGACCTCACTGAGGCACTGAGGAAGATTGGCATCGTATTTAATGTTTGCAGAAATTACCAAAAACAGTCACTTGCCTGATAAAGGGTTAATATGTACATATGTGCAATTCTCCTGTTTATTTTGATGTACAACATTTTGTATGTTGATTGATTGATTCATTCATTTTCTGAACTGATTAGTCCTCGAAATGGTCTGGTGGCGCCAAGGTCTATCTCAACTACAGCATACACCCTGGACATGTACCAGTTCATTACAGGGATGACCTGTTATGTTTAAATTTGCATTATAAATACATTTGGATTGAATACTGGATACTGGAAACACCTAACCTCAAACAAAAACTGGTCTAAAGTGATCATTTTTGGAGCACATGCCTTATGTTACTCCAACACTAAGGTTTGTAAAACAACATAAACACCTAAAAGAGCACATATTAATGGCATAAAAATGATGTAATAAAAAATTTGGAATACATTGTTCCCTGAAACAACATTTAATAATGCAGCTGGAGCCTTTTAAAACACCTTATGAGGACATGTGGCTTTACTTTTACATCATCAGAGGCCATTGGGGATTCTCTCAAATGCCTCAGGGAACACTTATTAACCCTTTCATGTATGAATTATGAAAGCCTTGATCAAGATTTTTTTTTTTCCCTGAGTGTTTTAATTCCTCTAGGCATTAAAAAAAAACAATGCGATTGAATTTTTATTTATTTATTTATTTATTTTTTAATGAACCTATTTGAGATGCAAAATGGTCCACTCAACTGGACACCATGCATTTAATTTTTGAAGTAAAGAAACATATTTACCGATATACTGTGTGAAAACTATGATTTTTTTTTTTTTTTTTAATGCAGCTAATCTGATATTTTCTCATATTTTAAAATACTCTAACACTAGTCACTACTCACTTCATGGAGATAATATGCCAAAAAAACAACTTTTTGTAAAAAAAAATAACAAAACAAAACAAAAAACCCTGTTAATTACAGTCTAATAACAATAACAAGCAACTGATTTATGTTCAAACAAGTTACTGCAGATCAGGTTTATCAAGAACAATGAATGTCAGTGTATGGGATGGTGCATAAGCATCCACTGTGTTGACTGATATGGAACTAAAATAACAAAATCCATCAATATAAAAGAGAACAGCTGTAGAATAGATGCCCACTGTAGTGACCACTATGCATGAAAGGGTTAATATCATCAGAGCCACATATAAATGCTGTTTGCATTATGACCGTGTAATACATTCATTTCTATGCAGTAGTTGCAGCTGGATGACATGACCAGAACATACTTTATCTGGACCCAGCAGGGCCCAGCAGAACTGCCACGCCTGTGTGGATGCCTGGGCTTGGGTCAACCATTTCTGGGCCACATTCTTATGCTCCATGTCTGCGTCAAAGTACAGCTGGTAGAGGGCCTGATGGAGGAAACAGAAAGAGAGAGAGAGAGAGAGAGAGAGAGTGGTGAGGAGATGGAAGAGTGAGAGTATATTCAGAATCAAACCAAGACAATTATTTCTACATCATCTGGAACAAGAGATAGAAACTCCATCTGCAGCCACAACAACATTAGTTTGACCAATTGTTAGAATGGAGTAAAAAAAAAAAAAAAAAAAAAAAAAGCTGTTGTCATGGCAACTAATCCAAAGCGCATGGTGATAGTTATTATTAGGACAGCATATGCTTATAGCTGGTATCACGTTACAAAAGCTCCAGTAAACCTAGTCTCACTCTAGTAAAACACAATTGAAAAGCCTCTAGTTGCTTTTCGACTACAAACTGACTGTTTTAATTATGGGATTTGAACCAAATAAAACGCACAAGTCTATGGGATGCTGCCAATCGTTTTTTTTTTTTTTTTTTTTTTTTTTTTTTACTCATTTAATGGCACATATAGGTACCAATTTGCTGCGTTTTGGCCTATATTCCAGAAGATAAGATTAATGCAATAATAAGTAGTCATTCATTGAACAGGCTGGTGGTTTAGACTCACCGACTCCACATTCTCCACTGTTAACTCCAACTCCACCGGGCTGTCTCCCGGATTGGCTGGAGGCTCCATTTGGCACAAGCTGTCCTTCTGTTTCCTCAGAAATTAAAGCCTGAAAGATGGGGTGGAAAAATAGGAATTATTAAACGAAACGTTCACTGGCTTTTAAGAGGAGTGTCTCTGCACGCTGACAAGGACGAAGCAGGTCAGCTGTCCATACGGGACACATGTGAGGTGTGCGCTCAGGCATGGCGACATACTGACCTCTGTGGGGACTTAAAAGTTGATGTCTCACATTACCTCCTGCAAATACTTAAAGTTACTAAACTAACACTGAAAATGTCTATTAAACTATATTCCAGTAGCTCCACAGTAGGTTATAATAAAGACAGTGAACTCATCTTAGGAGTGTTCAATGTTAAACCGATCCACAACAGGCGCTCTTGACGCACACAGCTGCGCTCATTACGCACTGGCATCTGATTGGAGAGCGCCATCAGGTCTCTACAGCGGAGCAACAGCTAAGCACAAACTGATGCGTTTAACAAGGATAGCACATGAGATGGGTTATTCAGAAAGGAAATCGTGGCAGTAGAAGCTCTGAGGTGGTTTATCGGTGGGAACAGTTGCGACTTTTTTTTTTTTTTTTTTTTTGCGTTTTCGCAGACGCTGCTCCCACCGCCGTCTGCAGCCGGCCATGCAGCCCCACCCCTGCTCCTCTTCTGCCCGACTCCCTCAGGATATTTTTAGCGCTGATGATGTGCCCTGTCAAATCACGTAACGGAAACAAGCCTCAGAGAGGAGGAAAGAAAAAAAAAAAAAAAAAAAAACAGAGCTGGTACCGTGGAGAGGTTTCCCGGATCCGTTTTTCCTCGCTGAGATCATCCGGAGCTGACTGCGAATGAGATGAGATTTGTAATTAATTTGGTGTTGTGCGTGTTGGTGGTCCCTACCGGCTCAACGCAGACAAGAGGTAAGGTGGCATCCGTGGAAGTCTTTTTGTGTTTGATGAGAACAGAGCTGACATCCTGCTGACGCGAAGACTTGTATTGATTTGGCACATGATGCTCTCCACAGTAGGATTTATCTCCAGAAAGTTCACAAAGATCTGCATCCCTGTTGAAGGCATTTCAGCAGAAATAAACTGCTCTTCACTAACTGTGCGCAGATCATTTTGCTACTTAGTCTGTTTTTTTTTTTTTTGTTTTTTTTTTCTGCTTATCTGCTCATTTTTTGGTCAGTATCCACCAGATTTAATCTTATCTGAAGACTATGAACAACTTCTCAGTGTATCATACTTAATCAGCCTAATTTTGTGCAAGAAGCCACAATCAGCAATACATTTTCTTTAAGAGGAATCACACAAAATAGAATTAAGTTAAATTAAAAGCAATAAACAGGAATTTCTAAGAGTTAAGGAGCTAAAAATAGAACATAATATCATAATTAGACATGAGAAAAATGATGATAAATGCTAATCTCTACAAATGTGCAGATCATTTTGGTACTTTGCTTATATTTTTCTCTGCTTTTTGGTCAGCGTTTACTAGATTTAATCTTATCTGAAGACTATGAACAACTTCTCAGTGTATCATACTTAAATAATCATCCTAATTTAGTGCAAGAAGCCACAAACAGCAATACATTTTCTTGAAGAGGAATCACACAAAATAGAATTAAGTTAAATTAAAAGCAATAAACAGGAATTTCTAAGAGTTAAGGAGCTAAAAATAGAACAAAATATCATAATTAGACATGAGAAAAATGATGATAAATGCTAATCTCTACAAATGTGCAGATCATTTTGGTACTTTGCTTATATTTTTCTCTGCTTCTTGGTCGGTGTTTATTAGATTTAATCTTATTTGAGGATTATGAACAACTTCTCAGTGTATCATACTTAAATAATCATCCTAATTTAGTGCAAGAAGCCACAAACAGCAATACATTTTCTTGAAGAGGAATCACACAAAATAGAATTAAGTTAAATTAAAAGCAATAAACAGGAATTTCTAAGAGTTAAGGAGCTAAAAATAGAACATAACATAATTAGACATGAGAAGAATGATGATAAATGCTAATATCTACAAGTGCAAAGATCATTTTGGTACTTTGCCTATGTTTTTCTCTGCTTCTTGGTCAGTGTTTATTAGATTTAATCTTATTTGAATTATATGAAAAACTTCTCAGTGTATCATATTTAGATCATCAGCCTAATTTAGTGCAAGAAGCCACAAACAGCAGGACATTTTCTTTAACCCCCCAAGACCCAGGAAATATCAGCAAAGTGCAAGCTTTTTTTTTTTTTTTTTTTTTTACTAAATAAGTAGCCATATTGGAAACATCATGATGCAACAGTTTTTTCAGATGCAGTTTTTAAAATTTTTATGGAATGTCCTTTGTGGTGGACAGTTTTCGTTTTTTTTTTTTTTTTTGTATAAAATTGTGAAACTCTTGTCCACAAATGTGGGCCGAAAACCCATAGCTGGGTCTTAGGAGGTTAAGAGAAATCATATAAAATAGAATTAAATTGAATTTAAAAAATAAACAGGTATTTCTAAAAGTTAAGGAGATAAAAACAGAACATAATAACATAATTAGACATGATAAAAATGATGATAAATGCTAGTCTCTATAGGTGCACAGATCATTTTGGTACTTAGCCTATATTCAAGACTTCTGTTCAAACAGGCTTTTTAATTTCCCAACTGACTCAGGGCTGCTACAAACTGATTGCACTTTATGTATGTATCATATTTTAATTGTATTTTATTTGTCCTGTTTATTTGTACTTTGCACTGTAAAGCACTTTGTGACTGTAAAAAGTGCTCTATAAATAAAATTTACTTACTTATATTTTTCTCTGCTTTTTGGTCAGTGTTTATTAGATTTAATCTTATCTGAAGACTATGAACAACTTCTCAGTGTATCTTACTTAGATAATCAGTCTAATTTAGTGCAAGAAGCCACAAACAGCAATACATTTTCTTTAACCCCCCCAAGACCCAGGAAATGTCATCAAACTGCAAGCTTTTTTTTTTTTTTTTTACTAAATAAGTAGCCATATTGGAAAAATCATGATGCAACAGTTTTTTCAGATGCAGTTTTTAAAATTTTTATGGAATGTCCTTTGTGGTGGACAGTTTTCTTTTTTCTTTTTTTTTTTTGCATAAAATTGTGAAACTCTTGTCCACAAACGTGGACAGAAAACCCATAGCTGGATCCTGGGAGGTTAAGAGAAGTCACATAAAATGGAATTAAATTGAATTAAAAAAAATAAACAGGAATTTCTAAAAGTTAAGGAGATAAAAACAGAACATAATAACATAATTAGACATGATAAAAATGATGATAAATGCTAGTCTCTATAGGTGCACAGATCATTTTGGTACTTAGCCTATATTCAAGACTTCTGTTCAAACAGGCTTTTTAATTTTCCCGACTGACTCAGGGCTACTACAAACTGATTGCACTTTATGTATGTATCATATTTTAATTGTATTTTATTGTGTTTTAATGGTATTTTAATTGTACTGTTTATTTGTACTTTGCACTGTAAAGCACTTTGTGACTTTGTGAAAAGTGCTCTATAAATAAAATTTACTTACTTATTCATATTTTTCTCTGCTTTTTGGTCAGTGTTTATTAGATTTAATCTTATTTGAAGACTATGAACAACTTCTTAGTGTATCTTACTTAGATAATCATCCTAATTTAGTGCAAGAAGCCGCAAACAGCAATACATTTTCTTGAAGAGAAATCACATAAAATAGAATTAAATTAAAAGCAATAAACTAGAATTTCTAAGAGTTAAAGAGATTAAAAAAAACAGAACATAATAACATAAATAGACATGATAAAAATTATGATAAATGCTAATCTCTACAAGTGTGTCTTTAAAATCTTAAAAAGCTCACTCACTTTATTCTCATAAAAGTGTTTTCCAACCACAGACTTCCCATCAGGATGTATTTTTGTTTTCCAGGTCAGAGCAGCGTTGTTCCTCCTCTTTTCACCCCGGGTCATACTGGAGCCTCAGCATCTCCTGACCTGACAGAGGATCCTGGGAGCGAGGTTCCACAGTGGACACATAATCCCACCGGCAGGAATGAAACTTCAACTCAACCCACAGCAGCCGTCACCAAGACCGAAAGGACATTCTATTCCCAAACTGCAGAATACACAACTAACATGTTGAGTACAAGCTCTGCAGGGGCCACAGCTGAAAAAAACAATACACCTGCATTCACGACCCAACCAGGTGAGTCCACTGCCCCTCCCTCAAGTAATCTGATTATATTTATTAATGTCCAGGCTTTTGCTTTTGCTATCATCAACACAAAGAGGACATTATAATAGTAACTTTATTCATATATCACATAAAACAGACTTTATAAAATACTCTGAGATAAGATATAACCTGGGATGGAATAAATGCAACTTTTATTCAATAAAATGGCTAAAAAATAGTTTTTACGGTGTAAGTTGTAGTAAATCCACTTACCAGGTGAGTCCACTGCTTCTCCCTCAGGTAATCTGATTATATTTATTAATGTCCAGGCTTTTGGATTAGATGTAAAGCCAGGCTTTTGCTATCATCAACACAAAGAGGACATTATAATGGTAACTTTATTCATATATCCCACAAAACAGACTTTATAGAATACTCTGAAAGACAAGATATAACCTGGGATGGAGTAAATACAACTTTTATTCAATAAAATGGGCTAAAATAGTTTTTACAGAGTAAATTGCAGTAAATCCACTTAAATCATCTAATTTTAACAAGTTTCAGCAGAAAAAATATAAACTGTCAATAGACATTAATGTAGAAAATGAGAGAAAAAGAAGCAAAAACTTGTAGATTCCAGTCATTTTGACTTTTATTAGTTTTCTTAAATCACACTTGAGATGTAAATACAGTTCAATAATACTTTGATGATTAATAAATGGTCAATTATGCAAAAAAATTACTTTATAATGAAGTTTTTATACAATTATCATGATAAATAAATCAATATAATCAATAAATCAACAAAATGAGCTAAATTAATTTAATTTTACCTACAGAAATATTTAACTAGTTTGGATCTACCTTTTTCATAAAATTAATTTGGTTATGGTTAGTATATTTTAATTACTCTTGTATGATTTAAAATCAATGTTCGATAAAGTTATGATGTCATATACCACCATTATTGCAGTATACAGCAGAAAAAGTAACGCCAAAATAACAAAAGTTAAGGTATAATTAAGATAAAGGTAAAACAAGGAAACAAAAGATATGGAAAATGTAAGATGTTAAAATAAGAAGATAGAGGATGCAAAACGTCAATAGAAACACAAATCAAGGAATAAAAGAAATAAGACGAAATCACATAAATACAAAGCTGTAAAATGCAGTCAACATTTTGTCCATAATTCTGTGTCATTTTCCAGTCTGGCTTGTTTACTCGGCCCAGACTCTTAAAATAAAACCACCCACACTAACTGAAAAGTGACTGTTTGCAAACACAGACTCTCCTCAGACGTTCCAGAACACACTCCTCCCATGACCCCCACATGATTGGACTGAGATGAGAATGTGTGTCGTGACCTTATTTGAGAGATTTCCCAATATAGATCAGATAAATATAACTGTCTGAGCTGATGCCATGTTGCCTCTTAGAGCAGTTTCGAAATAATAAACAATATGACATGACATTATTATACTTTCTGCTCATCCTATGGACCTCCAATCATCATTTGTCTTCCTATAGAACTGTTTGACCAAAACTGTTGTGAATGTTTTTACCTCTTTTTAGCTGCTTGAAATACTCACTTGTTTAATTTGGATATAAGAAGTGGATGAAAATATGTTGTATTTATATTCCAAACTCAAAAGCAAGGGGAAGTTACACACCAGAACACCCATAGGATCAAAGCCACCAGTGAATCCACACCATGTATCCACAGACTGTATCACTTACTTAACCCTCCAGTATCCCGTCCAGCTAGGCCCTTACTAAGCACCAAGTATGCCTTTTTGGCACACTTGTGGAATAATGTAAAAAAAAAAATCATACAGTTTGTTTTTAATTCTTTTACACTTTTTTTCTATTTCATCAACTTGAGCCGTAAATAAAAATACCAATTACTCAATAATTGTCACATTTTTTAACCCTTTATATGCCGTGTTTGTAATGTAAACAAACCATTTTTTTGGATGCAAAAAACACACAAAAAATATTTTTTTCAATACACAACATAAAAAGTGGATCACATATTATTTGATTTTTGAAGTCTGGCATATGTCAATGATTAACTCCAACATCGGTTCATTTGCATTATTATTTTTGGCGCTAGGTCAAATGTTCAAAAATACTAGCATCTGTCACCAAGTGTGCGTAAAATGCACACCTATAAATCAAACTATTAAATATTATATATTGATTTATTTTTCTGCTCTAATTTGATTTTATTTTTGTAAATCCAGGTCAGCCCTAATCATACATATCAAATGGAAGAAATAGTACATTTTAGACACACTTGGGAGACAGATGCTAGTCTTGTAATTTTCTTTTGTTTACAATGTACAGATTTTAGTTGGTGGCCAGAATTTTAAAGATCATGCAAAAATGAACAACTTTTGAATTCTAACCTTATTTAAATTGTGAAAAATAATGACATTTTTTAACACAAAGTGCAAAGTGTGCCTAAAAGGTGCACCCAGATACTGGAGGGTTAATAAAGTATAAAGCTCATGGTTTACACACATCTGTATTATGGTATTATCAAGTTTTCTTCTTCAGACAAAACTCTCTTAGGTGGGTGCTTTGACAGTCTGTCAAAACATTTTTACAATCTTCACGTGTTGCATCAGCTGATAGTTTACATTATCGCTCTGTTAGCTTTGCGCTGTTTTTAGACAGAAAACAGCCACAGTAAAAGCACAAATCACCTCTGTTTTCTGTACGGTTTGTGTTGTCGATAGCTAAACTAAAGATCTGTTTAGAATCATCCAAACAAGGTCAGAACTGTCACAGTTTAGTCTGAACCATGAATCAACAAACAGCAACTTAGCAAAAACAATAACTTCACAAAATAACTTTGTACCTTACTTATTATGCAGAATGGCTTATAATGTTGTAGTGCATAAATATGCCAAATACTTCATCATATTATATAAAAATATCATATGTTAGCAAGTGTCAAATAGATGCAAAGGAGTAAAAACAATATTTCCTTCTGATATGTAATGTAGTGGAAGTATAAAATAGCAAAAATGGAAATATTTAAGCATATGTATGTTAAATTTGAAACCTAAGTGCAGAGTAAATATTAAATTTCACAGCTATAAAACATGCATTATTTGATTAATCAGTTAGTTAACTGTTATATTAATCAGACTCTATATTGATATTTACTGCATTAGTTTGAATAATCTTTAAAAGAAAGAAGTCAATTTTCTCCACCAGCTTTATAAATATTTCTGTTTTCTTTCCACTTTTCTGACAGTAAATTGAATACTTACTTTTTCAGCACTTTCTGATAATTTATAAAGTAATCACTTAATTAAGAAAAAAAAAATCAGTAGAATAAGTGACAAATAGATGCAATGAATTAAAACCATGGAGTAAAATATTATTTCCTTCTGATATATAATGCAGTGGAAGTATAAAATAGCAAAAATGGAAATATTTAAGCATATGTAGGTTAAATTTGAAACCTAAGTGCAGAGTAAATATTAAATTTCACAGCTATAAAACATGCATTATTTGATGAATCAGTCAGTTAACTGTTATATTAATCAGACTCTATCTTGACATTTACTATTTTAGTTTGAGTAATTTTTAAAAGAAAGAAGTCAATTTTCTCCAGCAGCTTTATAAATATTTTCAGTTTTCTTTCCTCTTCTCTGACAGTAAATGGAATATCTTACTTTTTCAGCACTTTCTGGCAATTTATAGACTAATCACTTTAGTAATTGAGAAAAAAAAATCAACAGATTAAGTGACAAATAGATGCAATGGATTAAAAATATGGAGTAAAATATTATTTCCTTCTGATATGTTATACAGTGGAAGTATAAAACAGCAAAAAATGGAAATATTTAGGCATATGTATGTTAAATTTGAAACCTAAGTGCAAAGTAAATATTAGATTTCAGTTATAAAACATGCATTATTTGATGAATCAGTTAGTTGTTAACTGTTATATTAATCAGACTTTATCTTTCTTTTTTTTTTTTTTTAATTTATTCACTACATTTGTTTGATTTTTAAGGAAAGAAGTCAATTTTCTCCACCAGCTTTATAAATATTTGGTTTTCTTTCCTCTTCTCTAACAGTAAATGGAATATCTTACTTTTTCAGCACTTTCTGACAATTTATAGACTAATCACTTATTCAATTGAGAAAATTAAATCAAAAGATTAAGTGACAGTGAAAATAATCATTATTTACAGCCCCAACAAACCTTCATGAATAAGCACTGTTCTATTTTTGTAGATTCACTCATTTTATTCAGACATTTTTGCCATTTTTGTCCCACTTGGCATCTGTAGAAAGTAGTTTCACTAGTAAACAGAGCAGGCACAAAGCTGCAACGTCATCTTCTCAGCTGTCAGAGTGAGCCCTCAACACCACATGAACAGGTGGAAAGAGTAAACATGCTGAAAGTGAAGGAAGAATGTGTTCATGTGACGTCGGCATTTAGCCTGACAGAGAAAAGAACTTCACTGAAAATATAAGCAGGGATAAAGCAACAATGAGTTTGATTAATTTTCAGTCAATACCTACCATTAGTGCTATATTTTGTCTAAAACTATCTTTATTTTTTACATGTAACACCCATTGATGCCCTTGCAAGTGCTGCTTTTGGTTATTGTTGTCATTTATTGATATTGCACATATATTGCGTGTAGTTTTAGTAAAGAAAACTATTAGAAAAATTAGAGCTCGACTGATATGGGTTTTTCTACCGATTTTTAAAAATCCAGTCAGCTGATGGCCGATGTCTAGAGACGATTTTTGAGACAGATATTTAAGGCTGATATTTTAGGCCGATATTTAAGGCCAATTTTTCTTTTTTTTTTTTTTTTTTTTAAACCATATTGACTGTAAAATGTAATTGAAACACTCAGATAATTAAGATTTGTATGTAGCAATGCAAATGAAATTATTAATACACGTACACATAGTACTCTTTTAACATTTATTGAACTTCAAGTGCTGCCCACACAGGTGCCTGATCAAATATGTTTTAACATTTGTATTACTAATCAAATATCAGCTTTCAAAAAAAAAATTAAGGCAGACGGCTGATATTGAAAATATCGGTCTACCTCTAACAAAAATAATTAAAAATATTCATGAATCATCCATAACACTGAAAAAAAAAAAAATCTACATTCAATTTTTGGTTCGTATCATTCAGATATACCTGCATTTTAATGGAATTTCACAGCCCTGTCATAAATGCTATGGCACAATTTCAGATGGGCTTAGACGGGACAGATTCTAAAAAAAGCAAATATTACTGAGATAGATTTTGTCCTATATAAATAAAGGAAGAAGACAAAAGATTTCAATATAATTCAGTCTAAAAAAGCATTCTACTGCAAAATTTTGCCATGGAAATAAACTTAGTCAAGATTTATTAACAGACACATTGCACACAAGATCTATATAAGCTCAATTAATCTTTATTTTTGTGCTTTAGTTCAGCTCATTGTTCATGTTACTGGTCATAACTTATACATTTTAATTGCTGCTTTTAATATATTTGCTTTTCAATTGCTTGCTTTTAATTTCGTCTGTGCAATACATTATTTATTGCTGTACATAATCTGCTATTCTATGTTTTTTTTATATATACAGGGTGGGGAAGCAAAATTTACAATGAACATTTAGTCGTTTTTTCTCAGCAGGCACTACGTCAATTGTTTTGAAACCAAACATATATTGATGTCATAATCATACCTAACACTATTATCCATACCTTTTCAGAAACTTTTGCCCATATGAGTAATCAGGAAAGCAAACGTCAAAGAGTGTGTGATTTGCTGAATGCACTCGTCACACCAAAGGAGATTTCAAAAATAGTTGGAGTGTCCATAAAGACTGTTTATAATGGAAAGAAGAGAATGACTATGAGCAAAACTATTACGAGAAAGTCTGGAAGATACTATTAAAGAAGAATGGGAGAAGTTGTCACCCGAATATTTGAGGAACACTTGCACAAGTTTCAGGAAGCGTGTGAAGGCAGTTATAGAGAAAGAAGGAGGACACATAGAATAAAAACATTTTCTATTATGGAAATTTTCTTGTGGCAAATAAATTCTCATGACTTTCAATAAACTCATTGGTCATACACTGTCTTTCAATCCCTGCCTCAAAATATTGTAAATTTTGCTTCCCCACCCTGTGTATATATTACTATACATGTCATAACTTATATGGACACTTCTGCCTTATTACCTCCACGCCAGCTATTACTGTTACTGGCAGCAGGTCTGATATTGCACACTATCTGCTGCTTTTGCCCACCCACCTTGGTGTATATTTTCTTTTTTCTTCTCTTGCTCTCTAATGTGCTGCTCTTCACCCTCCAAATTGCCCCTCAGGGATAAATAAAGTTTTTTTCTGATTCTGATAACTGGTTTTTCTGAAATAGTTACAAAATGAGTGACCACCAGCGCCATTATTATGATGATGTAATGTATAAAAATACAACACATGTGTGTTTCAGGCCAGTGTTATTATGCCAGTGCTACTTTGAAGAGACCTTCTTGATATTGTCAAGCAGCACAGGAGACAAATGACAACAAACATGAAAGTGATGCACTAACACTAGCAGGGTTTTGCAGTGTCTTTGTCTCCTAAAAGGTTATTCTAGGTAGGCTACTGAAAACCAGGACTAGAAATGAAAATAAAAGTGAAAAAGTAATTAGTTATATAATTGAAAATACACAAAATAAAATAAATACTGTGATGAACTATGCAAGAGAGACTAAAAGAAATATGAGGTGAGTTTTCATTTTAGACAAAGTGTCGATCTGTTTGCTAATCACAGAGCTGAGCAATTTAATGATCCATGGTATACATAAATGAAATGTTTCTGCATGATATGTGAAATGTAATAAAAGTCATATTTGATGTCATTAATCTTATCTTTTTTTTTTACTGGCGATAACTTTGGTACTCATCAATGTGAATTCAATGTCAAACTTGCACTTATTGGTCATTTACATCCTTATATGACCTCATTATTATCTTTTAACCCTTTATAGGACATTTAGAAATACTCTGAAATTCAAAATGTCAACCTTAGTGTGTTATTGGAGGACATAACAAGACTTTATGACTTTTTTGCTTGAATTAAGTAAAAAAAAAAATCTTGAACTAAGGAAAAAAAAAATCTGCCAATGGAACAAGTGAAAATTATCTTGGTAAGATTTCTTAAAATACGATTTTCAAGATCTATTGTTTAAAAATAAGTTCTTATATCTCACTGAAAAGTCACTCTTTAGCTGCTTATGTCTTATTTTAAGTGTGATGAGATATTTTGACAAGGAACGAGAAAAATACACTTGGTAAGATTTTGATTTTTGCAGTGTGTCTTATAATGTCTGATCAAAAATAGTCACTTGCCCAATAAAGGGTTAATAAGAGCTCCTAAATGATTCCAATCTATTATATTAGTAATTATTTGCAATAAATTTAGTAAGGGTGAGTGTTTTACCTTGCTGACACTCACACATAGTAATTTTGTCACAAAGAAGAATTGCTAATTTAATATAAGAAAATAAAAAAAATGAACATAATCAGTCAATTCCAATCTATTGCCTCTTATTTTTACTGATGTAGGAAAAACTAGTTTTACTTGCTGTGCACCTGTAATGTTGAAAAACAGTAGAAAAGCTTCAGATTGCATTACTTATATATTTAGAGCAAAGCTAATTTTTACTTTCATCGTATTTTAATAATAATATTTGCTCTTATTTCAAATGATTCATGTTATAATTGGGTTTAATTGTTGTACTTAATTGTCCTCTATTGTTACTTTTATCACCACTGAATACCCATGTGCTCAGTGTAAATCCTTTTAAATTCTATTTGTCAGGTTTTTGCTTCCACTAAACTCCTGTTTTCTCAGTTATCTTACATCTTCAAATCAATCTATTCTGAGGTTAAATAAAGGTAAAATCCTGACAAATAGAATTTAAAAGGATTTACACTCAGCGCATGGGTATTCAGTGGTGATAGAAATAACAAGAGGATGATTAAAAACAATAATTAAACCTAATTAGAATATGAATCATTTGAAATAAGAGCAATTATTATTTTTAAAATACGATAAAAGTATAAATTAGCTTTGCCTTAAATATATAAGTAATGCAATCTGAAACCTTTTCTATAGTTTTTCAACATTACAGGTGCACAGCAAGTAAAACTATTACAGTAGTAGTAGTAAAACGTTATTCTAACAAACATGATAATTCCTAAAAAAAAACACAACTAACCCTAAAGTTGAATAAAAACTCAACTAAAACTAGTAAAAAAAAAAAAAACTACTAAAAAACTCCAGTGATCCCTGTGATGTGCAGGACCCACAGCTCATTTGCTCACTGTTTTGATCTGACACATCACCAGTCTCTCATCTCCACAGACATCCTTTCATTCACGCCGACCGTTCCGACCCCGTCCCCCACTGAAAGCACCGTCCTCCTGACCACGGAGCCCCTCACCACCTTTTCATCTCAGCATACATCCTCTACAGACCACGCGTCCCTGACCATGGCCCCCACACAGCAGACAACCACAGGCCGCCACCAGAGCTCAGCTCCGGCCCGGGCTGCAGGACCGACCCACCAGGAGGTCCCAGCTGAGCTGAACGTAGGAGACGAAGGTACGACTGAATAATCACAGGCCATAGAGCAGTGGTTCCCAACATTTTTAGGCTTGTGACCCCATTTTAACATCACAAATTTCTGGTGACCCCAAACATTTTTTTTTGCTAAAATTAATTTGCTTTTGATCACGTAATAGTTTGCTATACTATGTTGCAAATAAACGTTAATTTTAGACAACATTTTAACATCACAAATTTGTGGTGACCTCAGACATTCAAAACTGAGATTTTTTTTTTTTTTTGCTAAAATTAATTTGTTTATGATCATGTAATAGTTTGCTATACTAGTTTGGAAATAAACATTAATTTTAGTCGACATTTAGTCTATATAATGTATATTATTATGGACGGAGGCAGAAAAGCCAGGTGTAGATTACTGCACAAAGTGAGAATTTGATTTTCCTTGGTCAGGATATGTACAGTCAGTCCAGCTTGGATTTACAAGGCTGACAATTAATACTTAAACATTAACTGAAACTATGAATTATGAAAGAGCTGCAGCATCTGAAACCGACCACAATGAACATTTGACAGAAACAGAACCACAGTGCTTCAGTTTCAGCTCCACCGTTTGTCATGTCTTTTATGTATTGGGACTGTATCTGTCAACTCACCATATATTTTTTATTAGTAAGTTGTTTTTTGTTTTGTTTTTTAAAACATTTTTATCAATTATTTTATTTATTATTTTATCAAAAACACTGCTCTAGGGCAGTGTTTTTCAACCTTGGGGTCAGGACCCCACATGGGGTTGCCTGGAATTCAAATGGAGTCGCCTGAAATTTCTTGTAATTGACAAAAATAATAAAAAAAAAAAAAAAACTGAGTGAGTTGACAGAGACAATCCCAATCCATAAAAGACATGACAAACTGTGAAGCTGAAACTGAAGCACTGTGGTTCTGTTAAGGGAAAACATTAACTCAGTATCATCTAAATCAGTGTTTTTCAACCTTGGGGTCAGGACCCCACGTAGGGTCACCTGGAATTTCTAGTAATTGAAATTGATCAAAATAATAAAAAAAACAACAACTTACTAATAAAAAATATATGATGAGTTGAGGGAGACAATCCCAATCCATAAAAGACATGACAAACTGTGAAGCTGAAACTGAAGCACTGTGGTCCTATTTATCTGTCAAATGTTCATTGTGGTCAGTTTCAGATGCTGCAGCTCTTTCATAATTCATAGTTTGAGTTCTTGTTTGTTCAGTATTAATTGTCAGCCTTGTAAATCACAGCTGGACTGACTGTACATATCCTGACCAAGGAAAATCAAATTCTCTCTTTGTGCAGTAATCTACACCTGGATTTACTGCCTCCGTCCATAATAATATACATTATATAGACTAAATGTTGTCTAAAATTAACGTTTATTTGCAACATAGTATACCAAACTATTATATAATACTGTTACTAATAATAATGGATTAAATTTATATAGCGCTTTTCTATGAACGCATACTCAAAGCGCGTACAGTGGATCCATTATTCATTCACTCACACATTCAAACACATGATCAAAAACAAATTAACTTTAGCAAAAAAATGTCTCCGTTTTGAATGTCTAGGGTCGCCAGAAATTTGTGATGTTAAAATGGGGTCACAAGCCTAAAAAGGTTGGAAACCTCTGCCACAGAATCACTCTAATTCACTCTTCATATTAAATGTGTGTGTTTTCTCTGCGTCTGTGCAGATTTCAAGGGGCCTCGCCTCCGTCCCAGTTCACCTTTAGACCCCCTGCTCGCCGGCCTTCTGTCAGTGTTTATCGTCACCACGGCTATCGTCTTTGTCATCCTCTTTCTCAAGTTCCGCCAAAGGACCAACCATCCAGAGTTTCACCGACTGCAGGATCTACCCATGGTGAGACACACTAAATTGTACACACACTGAATATTTTACTGCTACACCCCATACACAGATGGACATACAGGCACAGAAAAAAATGTTAGACCACCCTTGTTTTCTTCTATTTCTTGTTCATTTGAATGTATTTTGTGTAGCCTTTTTCTTTGAAATATCAGCCCTGATAATGTTCCACGTCTTAGGAGGTAACTGCCTATTTGTATTTGTTAAATATATGCGAGAAAGGCAAATTCGATACCCCTGTATTTTTTATGTTATTTTTTATTATTTTATTTTACTTTTTGGATATAAGCAGAATGAGCATTGAAACGATAGTTCTGTATGTATAAATAACTTGGCTCAATAAAAAACATTTGGAGAAGAAAAAAAAAATAAAAAATTACCTCCATCAAGGAACGGTGGATGTTATGTTTTCATCGGGGTTTGTCTGTTTGTTTGTCTATTAGCAAGATAACTGAAAAAGTTATGGATGGATTTGGATGAAATTTTTAGGAAATGTTGATACTGGCACAAGGAACAAATGATTACATTTTGGTGGTGGTCAGCGGGGTGGAGGTGGGTGGGTGTTTGTCTGTCTGTTAGCAAGATAACTCAAAAAGTTATGGAAGGATTTTGATGAAATTTTGCAGTTATACATTTCCTGTCTTTGCTCATGTGTTTTCCAGTAAACTGCATGGTCTTACTTGGAAGTACGACTTGTGATGCTAAACAAAAACACTATTTTTTTTCCTCTGTAGGATGACTTAATGGAGGACACACCACTCTCCAGATACTCCTACTGATCCAACGTACGTCTCCTGTATCATTCAGAGAGCAGACACAAAGCACCAACCAAAGGCGGGACGTCCAGTCTGGATCAGAGTAAAACCTTTTACCTGGATACAGTTGCATCTCTGCTGTTGACGTACAGATTCTGACTGAGTGTCATATCGGTGGTGAAAACACAGTATTTATCTGTAGCTCTATGTGGCTTCATTATCAATGATCGTGTAAAAGAAACCACAACTTTTTCCACATTCCCTTTAAAGCTCCAGAGCTCATCAGTCTGGTGGAAAAACCTTTGCTGTCTTTCTTATCTGAGGTGAGGCATTGGCACCTCTGCACCCTGACTGACCTTATGTATGCACAGCACTTTATGGTGACATTAACAGTCACAGTGCCCTCTAGGGGACATCTGAGGTAATGTGGAGCAAGTCTGCTTCTTTAGGTCCTTCCATGTAATTTAACCTCAGGTTTTCCAGCCAGGAATACAAAAGTGAGAGACAAAGAGGGAATGAGGATATGCAGAGGTTCAGAACACGTTGGAAAGTTATAACACAGCCCAAAACAATCAAAGAACACACATACAGTTGTGCTCATAAGTAAGCATACCCGAGCAGAATTTGTGATTCTTTAGCCATTTTTCAGAGAATATGAATGATAATACAAAAAGCTTTTCTTTCACTCATAGGTAGTGGTTGGATCAGTGGTTTTCAATGTTTTTTGGCCTGTGACCTCATTTTAACATCACAAATTTCTGGTGACCCCAGACATTCAAAACAGAGACTTTTTTTTTTTTTTTTTTTAATTAACCCTTTCATGCACAAATTATGAGAACCTTAATCAAATTTTTTCCTGAGTGTTTTTATTCCTCTTTAGGCATGAAAAAAAAACAATGCAATTAAAAATTTTCTTCTGAAAAATAAATAATAATAATTATTTAAAAAAATAACAATAATAATTTTAAAAAAAATAAATAAAAATACATTAAAAAATAATAATGAAAAAAAAAAATCTTATGAACCTATTTTTCATGAAGTTGCAAAAAATGTCCACTCAGCTGGACACCACACGTTTAATTTTTGACGCACAGAAATATGTATTTACTGATAAATTGTGTGAAAACTATGGGGAGGGCTTGTGATTCTGGGGGTTTATGCTCAGGAGAGATCTACATGTTACCAATTCATGCCAGAAAAGATATGTAGTGTCTTAAAACTTTAATAAAGATATGTGTAAAAAACAACAACAATGAAAAGAATAACAAAATCCATGAATATACAAGAGAACAGCTGTAGAATAGCTGTCCTTTGTAGTGACCAGTATGCATGAAAGGGTTAATTTGTTTTTGACCATGTAACAGTTTGTTATACTATGTTGCAAATAAATGTTCATTTTAGACTAAATTTAGACTATATAATGTATATTATTATGGACGGAGGCAGTAAATCCAGGTGTAGATTACTGCACAAAGTGAGAATTTGATTTTCCTTGGTCAGAATATGTACAGTCAGTCCAGCTTGGATTTACAAGGCTGACAGTTAATACTGAACAAACAAGAACTCAAACTATGAATTATGAAAGAGCTGCAGCATCTGAAACTGACCACAATGAACATTTGAAAGATAAACAGACCCACAGTGCTGCAGTTTCAGAGTTTATCATGTCTTTTATGTATTGTGATTGTCTGTCTAAACTTATCATATATTTTTTATTAGTAAGTTTTGGTTTTTTTTTTAAAAATCTATTACTAAAAATTTCAGGCAACCCCATTTGAATTTCAGGCGACCCCAAGATTAAAAAACACTGGGTTGGATGAAGCCATTTATTACACTGGGTTACAAAAAATGTTTTTTGCAAGTTATCTAGGTTTTTTCAACTGAATTAGGACCATTTTGCACCGCTAAATCCAAAAATGACATCTGTTTTTCTCAATCAGGTCAGGTCTTTTTGCTAATTTGATTTTGAAAAATTTGATCTTCTCACAAAATATAATAATTAATACCAAAATAAGATTGGTCAGCACACTTTGTGAAACTTGTGACTTGATCGCTGTTAGGTACAATGGTGTATTCACCGCAGATGTAGCAGAATACGTCAGGCTTATTTTTGCAAGATCTTCTAGTCGAAGCCATTTCATTCACCTGTAATATTAAAAAAAAACATTAATCATAAATTGGCAAAAGTAAAATCTTCAGAACTCGTTTATTGCAAGAAATATGAAAGAATTTTGTATCATATGATGTGAAAATGCCCATAAATGTAAGCAAAAATGTTAAAAAGCCAATATGTAGCATAGTTCAGAAAGTTGACCTGATTGAGCAAAATTAATGTGATTTTTGGATTCAGCACACCAAAATTATCCTAAATCAGCTCAAAAAACTTAAACGATAAATTTGTTGTTGACCAGTGTTATCAAACAAATGTGATTGCTCTTTTTAAAATCATACTAACAACAGAAACTATCCAAATAACCCTGATCTAAAGTTTATATCCCCTAGTTCTTAATCCTCTGTATTGGCTCCTTTAACATCAGTAACAGCTTGAAGTCTTTTGTGGTAGTTGTGGATGAGGCACTTTATTTTCTCAGATGGTAAAGCTGCCCATTCTTCTTGGCAAAAACACCTTCAGTTCCTTTAAGATTTTGGTTTTCTTGCATGAACTGCATGTTTCAGACCTCCCCAAAGTATCTCAATGATACTGAGGTCAGGTGACTGAGACGACCACTCCTTCACCTTCACTCTTTTCTGCTGTAGTCAATGACAGGTCGACTTGACCTTGTGTTTTGGGTCAGTGTCATGTTGGAACATCCAGGACCATCCCATGTGCATTCTGTCAGAGTATGCAAACTTATGAGCACAACTGTACTATTCTCTTAGCTGACCAAATAGAAAACAAGTGCACTTTCTAATCAAATTTACAGATTGCACAGCTGAGGTCTTATTTACGACTATACACATACCCTATTGACAAAAAGCCATATTTTTGGAAAAAAAATTAAAAAATATGGTGAAATCTTTGGAAGCCACTAATTTAACGTTTCAAGTGAAATTATTCTAAATTGTATGTGAAGATATAGTGTTTATTGTTGCCACCTTTAATGTACGGTTATGGTGTGTAAAACTTTAATTAGGCTGAATGTTAACGTCCTGCTAACACTAAATAACACTTTAATATTAACAAATGTAAATGTAAAATACATGTTGAATGTCAAAAATCCAGATTTATTAAAGGATGTGTTTGTTTCTGCACAGGGCTTATTAATTAAAATGCTTAAAATTGACAATGACAAGCGGCACTGGGAGGTTTTAAGCGTAGACTGTTGTTACCTGCGTGTCAAACTTTTTAAATCTAGTGTTACCTTACTTTCAAGTGCCGACAGTGATGTATAATAATTTTCCATTGAATTGTAGACTGTAAGATTTTATTGCTGTAAGGATTTCCTGTTTGATAATAAAAAGAATCAGTATTGAAATACAAGTCCTGAGCTGCATATACTGAGAGGGACGTTGTGCTTTTGCCAGTTTTGTTCGATTGTGCTGAGTCACTGTCGTTTGTAAAAGGGTTGGTTTCTTTTGTTCGACAAGATTAAGGTGATTTAAGGTCGGTACCTCCGCCTGAAAAGTAAGGTGGACTATGACCAATCCCTCGTCTTACAAAAAGAAAGCCACTCCCTTCACACACACACACACACACACCAGTCTCAGATCTTCACTTCAATAAATAACTTATTCACACTGCAATAAAGATTAAACCAAGACAATTTATTACCAATGCATTGTATTTAATGTCTTCAATATGATCAAACAAGAAGCACAGAGGTTTTTGACTAATTCTAACCAAAAATCAGTCAAATTTGGAGCAGTATATCAAATTAAAACTCATAACAGTGATTACATTGAGGAATTCAGAGACTGAAAATGCCAGTCATGAGGTTTTAAAGGTGTCATTTTGTCTCATTCAACCTGGAAAATTGTGCAGAAATATGTTGCTTGTTTGATTCTGGACAGTTATAAGGCTTCTTTTGGCCCATTTGTGGCTGTAACTCTACTGTAGAGTTCAACAAAGGTTTGCAAAAGTAATCTTTCAGCTCCAGATGAGTGGTAGATCTCGATGCAGTGGGATCACAAATCACCGTGTTCAGCTCAGACTTCTACCTTTTACATGATCAAACACATCCAGATTCCTTCAATGGTTTAATTCTGCCCAAATGCCTTCCTATCTTTCTTTACTTTCATAATTTTCTCATGCATTTGTTGTCAAACTGGTGATCTTCATCCCATTTAATTCACTACCAGACTACTAAATTAACCCTCTCTCAACTTTTTCTTGAATATGATTAAAAAATGAAGTAAAGTTGCACACAAAAAACCTAAAGTATAGTGCGTTTGTGCTATTTAGAAGTCAAAGAAAATGTTATTATCACTGCTTTGTTTGTAATTTGTTCATACTGTCCCATATTTTTCTGATTTAGGGCTGCATTTGTATGTTTTTTTTTTTTTTTTTTACAGTCTATTCGACAAATTAAACTGTACAATCATATATGTCCAAAGTTAGATATGGAAAGTATTGCTCATTACAGGTAAAAACGTTACACTCGGTTGTGAATAAACCACATTCAACTTTCTAAATGAGGCGTTTCCCATCTTGGAGAACCAGTCGGGTAACTTGACGACATCAACTTCACCTAACTTGAGCAGCATGGTCAAAGGTTACGAAGTTTAACTGGACGGCACTGATTGTAAGTGCTATGTACTGAGTGAGAACCTTTACGTCTCTAGGCACTGTGAGAGTGACGGAAGCCACCCATTCGTGGTCCTGTCCAGCCCAGCAGGTGGCGGCCGAAGTTGAACGTGGTCAGCATCATTCCCAGCAAAGCGATGTTTCCAAAAGCTCCCCTCATTCGTTTCTTGGGATCTAGTGGAAATTGATAACAGCGTTACAGCTAATTGATCTGATTGCACTACCGCTGCTATTGTAAATACACTTATATTTGACATACTGCTGGTTTAAACAAAGGGGTGAGAGCTAGTAAGATATGCTTCTTACTCCTTTTCAAATATGACTCTTTTCCTCTTTTTCTTTTTTGTGTGTGTGGTTATTTTTTGCTTCCTGGAATTTTCATTTCTACATTATGTCGTGCAAAGAAGTCAGGTAGTTGCAATCAGGAAGCTTGTACCATGTCCATATTTGAAATTAATCAATGAAAAAAAAAACAAAAAAAACTTACACATGCACTTTATATTCTATTATTCTATAAGTTTATACTTCTTCCTACTCCTTTTCGACCATGCAAAATTCAGATTTGCACATGCTTGAGGACAGATTCTGTTCATTTAAATGTTATTTTGTTTTCATTTTAATTTGCTTCATTTTGTTTTATTTTGTTTCTTTGCATGTTCGAAATAAATAAAATAAATAAATAAATTACAGTTTATTCTTTATACTATCTATTTATTCTTTTTTTGTTTTTTTTTTTTTTTTTTTTTTTTTTTATTTATAAAGGGCACTTACAAATGACAATGCCACAATCTGTTACATTCTTCCTCAGATAGACAGACAGACAGACAGACACCATAACATTTGCATATGAAGAGTCACAGATCATCTGAGTATTTCTCTATGTAGCTCTTTCAGATGTTTTTAGACCTTTAGGTAAACATTGGTGAGGACTATTTTCATCAAGAACATTGGAAGCTTTCACATTGGAAGGTTTTTCAAAGACAAAATTCCTGTGTAGCAGTAAAATGGAATAAAAAAGGGTTCAGGTTAAAGGTCAAAGGCAAAAGAGAAAAGAAAAAAAAAAGTCTAGATCATAAGACACTGTTTCCTGACCCTTTTCCAATAATTTAACAGAAGTCTGGTCTTATACGTTTGGCATACTCAGTCCATTTACTCCAAATTTTGTAAAATTTCTCTTTCTGGACTCTAAGGGAATATGACAGCCGTTCCATCATGTAAATTTCATGAATAATATCGATCCATTCACTACCTATTTATTCTTATTCTATTTTTACCTCTTTTATAAAAAAAAATGCATGGCTTTTTAACTACAAGGTGAGAGAGAAACAATATCTTGCATCTACTGAATTTACAAAAAAAAAAAAAAAAAAAAAATCTTTCACTGTCAAACACATTTTGGACACGCCCCAACATCACTACCTATTGGACTGAAACTTTAGAGACTTTGTCTAAGATTTTTAAAGAGACAGATCACTCCAGACCCAATAACAATAATGTTTGGTGTGGAACCAACAGGAGTGGACCTTAGTACTAAACAGAGTTGTTTTGAGGGTTGTGTGTAACACTACTGGCCAGACGCCTTATTCTGCTAAACTGGAAGAACAAAAATCCTCCAACTCATTAGGCTCTGTTGAAAGACATTATGCAACACTTACATTTGGAGAAAATCAAATTTTCACTCAAAGATAATGCAACGTTGTTTTATTCAATTTGGCAGTCCTTTATAGATTACTTTAATATTAAGTAAGTAGGCAAACCCCTCCCCTCCCCTTCATTTTTTTTTTTTTTTAATTTAATGTCTGTGTGTGTGTGTGTGTGTGTGTGTGTGTGTGTGTGTGTGTGTGTGTGTGTGCGTGTGTACATGTGAGTGCAGGTGTAGTGTTCTTGTTCCGACATCACATATATTTGATACTGTGTATCCTCCTTAGACCCAGTAAGTAAACATCTTAGTCATTTTACATTAAATAATTGCCCTAATTGGGAACATAATGATGCAACAGTTTTTCAGATACATTTTTTTTAATGTTTTTTTTTTTTATATATATAGATAATGTCCTTTTCAGTTTTTTTTAGTAAAGCTGTGAAACTCTCTGTCCACTACAGAGGACAAAAATGCATTGCTGGGTCTAGGGAGGATATGACTTTTTTATAGTCATTGTTCTAATTTCAATAAAAAGAGTTAAAAAATAAAATAAAATAAAATAAAATCTTTGGCCGTCAAAATCTTGCATACATTTTTACTGAAAAACAAGAGAAACAAGAGCATCCCTTTACCTCCTGAAGAGTATCCATATGCATACACCTCTCTGCTTATGATCCATATAATTCCGAGTCCGCTGGCGGCACGCTGTCACAAACAGAAACCAACAAATAGCGGACATTTTTAAGAGGCATCTTAAGACACTCTTTTATTCTGTTGCTTTTATGGTTAATCCTTGATTTTATCTGGAAATATAGAATTTCATATTTTATATTTATGCACTTTGTATTCTTTTTCTGTGTTGCTGGCTTACGTCTTTTAATCCGTAAAGCATTTTGTATTTTGTATTTTTTTGTGTGTGTTGCTGTCTTGTATCCTTTTAATCTGTAAAGCACTTTGTGAGGTTTCTCTGTGATAAGTGCTATATAAATAAATCTAACTTTTTTTTTTTTACTTACAAATAGCAGTAAAACACAAAAACTAGAGACATCGTAACATGGGAGGATCTGCACACATCAGATGCATGAGGTACAGTGTTAAAGCATACACATTTAGTTCTCATTCTCTTTACTTCACATACAAGAAAATAAAGGAAATATGTGCACAGACTTAAAAGACACAAAAATACTGAACTAAATGGGTTGTAAGGTTAAAGACACTATTTAGTGTGACCCATGACAAGAAGCAGCACAAATAGTTAGAAACATCTAACATGTAGTGAATGAAATATTAGAAAATTAATGCAATAAGTCTAATATTATGTGAACAAAAAGGGTTAAAACTATGTAAAGTACAAGGGGAGGTTGCACTAATACTACCACTTTGGTTTAAAGATGCAGTTTTTTTCCTTCAAACTTTAGTTTTTCCTGCTGTACATACTTCACATTACAGCCACGGAAAAAATTATTAGACCATCAAAAGTCATCAGAAACAATGGTTACGTGATCAAGTACTAACTCCTGTGTGTATCATGTGACTAAAACAGACAGAAAAGAAAACATGGAATGTCTAAAAGCACTGTTTTTGTCAGTACAATGCCATAGATACTGATATAAGAACTTAAGTGATTTTGGTTATTATCAAGAAAACATAGAAAATGGATAGATATCAGCTCTGAAATGAAACTACTATGACCTATTTTTGTTGTTATTATTATATTTGTCCAAACAAATGTACCTGTAGTTGTACCAGGCATTAAAATGAACAAGAAATTGTAGAAAACAAGGGGTGGTCTAATAATTTTTTCCACAACTGTGTATCCAGGTTTATCTTAATACAAAAAAAAAAAAACAAAAAAAAAACTGTGGTCATTAGAACATTACTGAACCAATAAATCTAATACTGGTCTAGGACTTTAGCGCCTGTCTACTCTCTGCTGCTGCACTCAAACGTGACAATGCATGCATTTAACAAATATTAGTAAAGTAAACACTTACAGGACAATGCAAACCACCAACGGCCAGGCAGAAAAGAAAGGTGGGGTAGGCTTCCAGGCTAAAGGTAAGAACAGTGCATTAACTCTCACCTCCTTTCTCACAGATGCAGTGAATTCAGCAGCTGCAGGATGGGCTGATACCTACGTGTTCTGGTGTGAACGCTGGATACAGTTGAAGATGTTTCCATTTTCTTCATCATCACTGTACATCTTAGGATACTGCGGAGAAAAGACAAGTTACTTGTTCAGCATCTTTCAGTTTAGCCTATAAAAGACCCAAACATCCACAAGTGACCCAAATCACTTATTGATCTAAACCAGGGGTGCCCAATCCTGGTCCTTGAGATCTACTATCCTGGATGTTTTAGATGTATCCCTCTTCCAACACACCTGATTCAAATGATAAGCCTATCATCAAGCTCTGCAGAAGCCTGAAAATGACCATCAGGTGTGTTGGAAGAGGGAAACATCTAAAACATGCAGGATAGTAGCTCTCGAGGACCAGGGTTGGGCACTCCTGATCTAAACGGTTTAATACCTGTTGGTCCACTAATCCTATCAATGCATGTAAATAATTGGTGTAAAATGCAGTTTGTCATCTTTTCATGGTCATCAAATATGACCCATTTGGACTTTCAGAGGCTCCGTAGTGAATGTGGAAACACCGTCATTTTCTACAACACTGATTCACCAGTAAAACCCATGGAGTTGGATCAATGACAGTGGATGGACACACTTGATTTATGTTCAGTTAATAATAGATTTTACTGAAAAAGTCACCTTTTCTTATGTTTTCTCTGTTTCTGATATAATAATCCTCGACTTTCAATCTGAGCTTTAATGAACATCTATATGCTCAGTGAATTAACTCTTTCCCCGCCATTGACGAGATATTCCGTCAATTGCTTCCCAACGCTTCCCCGCCAATGACGAGATTTTCCGTCAATCCGTGTTTTCACTGTTATACTGTAGTTGGAGGTGTTGTGGATCATGTGAATTACTTTCCTTAGTCCAAAAACAAACAATTAAGCAGCTTTTTCGGAAAAATGACGGGCCGGGTTTAACGTTTTTGCACTGGAGTCTCCGTATCCCATGGCAACGCATCCAGCGGCAGTCACTGAATGAGGAAATGAAGACTGCAGGAACCGCGCGCAGTTTCAAAAGCCTTAAAGATGATTATGGAGACAGAGTCTGACAATTCAATATATGATGGAGCTACAGAAGAACCATTTAGAGACAGGAACGGAGAAACAGAAGGTGAGGGAGACGGACACGGAACACGGGAAACAAGGAGCGGCTCAGGTCCGACACGGAGGTGCGGGTGGGGGGGGGCGGGGGCACAGAGCGACACGGAGAAAATGACAGACAGGAGGAAGAGAAAAGAGACATTTCTAGTGGACATTCAAGGAGAAGACAGACATACAGACATGGGACAAGACAAAGGAAAGCTAGTCTGCATCTGTTAGAGTGAGTTCAGATTCAGACTGAGGACACAGAACATATTCAGCTGTAGAATGTCAGCAGGACACATGGAAGACACTTTTGGATTTGGCTTTTGTATGAAATAAATAAATACATATATTCATACAGAGATAAATAACTAGATGTCCATAGAATTATTTACAGATCAAACACAGCAGCTGGTCCAACAGGAGGACCTGGTGCAGCCAAAGGCCAGAAATCTACAGTATTTAGTGCATTTGTTTCTTTTTTTCTTGAAAATGAGGAATATTGAGGTGTTTATATCCAAAAGCTAAACTACTATGTGTTAGACTTATAACTGATGTATGTAAATGTGCAAAGTTTAGAAGGAACCTTGTGCTTTACAAGATGTTCGGTCTAAAGTTTGGTGTGGATTCCCCTAACATTTTGTGGAATGATGGGATATCTTAGAGCTGTTTGTTACTATTATTGCTGTTATTATTATTTTATTTTGTGATTTTGAAGACAGTGTTACTGTTGGTAAATAAGAAAGAGTCAAAAATGTAAATAGGAAATCAGTTTTCTCTTGAAAATCAATATCTTTGAAAAAAATGCAATTTTCTCAGCTTTTTGCTCAAAATTCAGTTTTTTCCTGAAAATGACCAATATTCAAATGTTTATATCTCACGAACGAATAAAGATAGAATAAAATAGTTTTTTGTGTTTAAAAGTTGAAGTTCTGTTCTTTCTTTTGATGTATTCAGTGTTCACATACTCCTAACACAACATTTTCAGTGAGCCTCCAAAGATTAGTGAAAATGACCAAAACGGCTGGCGCTGGCTACCAACTCACTGGAAAATGCTCTGGCGGGGAAAGAGTTAAATGTAAGAAAATACTTGATTTTCATGGAAAAATGCAAAATATAGAGTATAATATTAGAATAAGTGGAGATAAATTACTTAAGAAAGGTTAAAAAATAGGGAAAAATATTGTCTCGGGGAGTAGAATTGTTGAGTTTATTTGTATTGTTCAATCAAAAATCGAAGTTATTTTTAATTTGCACAACAAGTTATTTAAGGAAAAGCAAAAAGTATTGTTAAAATACTGATGTTTCTTTCAATAAACGTTATAATTGCACCACTGTTACAATGTTGTTGGGGTTGAGGGGGGCCTGGAGATTTTTGGTCCTCCAAGGGGAGCCAGAAAAAGATTGAGAACCACAGAGTTAATGATATATTTTACAACAAAAAAAAAAGTTCTTTTTTCTTCCGTTTTCTCTGCTTTTGATATAATAACTCTCATCTTTAATCTGAGCTTTTATGACTGTCAATATGACAGGTAAAATAATTATAAGAAAATACATGATTTTCACTGAAAAATGCAAAATATAGTATAATATTAGAATAAATGGAGATAAATCACTTAACCCTTTAAACTCTAAGCCTAAAATGGTCCGCCTGATTTTTTTTTTTCTTATTTTGACTATAAAAAGATTAGGAAATATGCTGTGAGTGAGTCTATTTGCCCATTTTTCCAAATCACTTTTTTTCCCCAGATCTTTCAAAATCTAGCATTCATTTACAATTTACTACATGTTATAATACTGCTAAAACGGCTTCTTCTCCAGCTTCTAGCACAGGCGTGAGTGAAATTACTGTAATGACCCAATAAAACCTATAAAGTGCAACGTCTCAGGTTTCAGAAACCGTTGGAATTTTTCCAGTTGTGCAAACAGTGAAAGAGTTACAGCCATCCAAACTGCATATGCACAGGGTGTGTCAGTGTTGACACGTCAGGTTTTAAAGAGTTAAGAAAGACAAAATTTCAAATGGGAACTGCCACAAAAATAGCACTGGGTCTGTAAGGGTTAAAGACTAAAATGCACTGTCCATGTAAATATTATCAGTGTAGATGAAGATGATGATAACCCCACTGCTTCTACTCACCGGGACGTTGTACTTCTTGCGGGCTTTTCCAACCTTAAAAGCCAAGTGTCCCACCATCAGCATACTGGCAACACCAGTAAGCACCACAAAACCATACTCCTTGGAGAGGACGACCATTTTGGAAAACCTGAAGGAGGAAGAAAAGTGGAGAAAACAGTTGATTAACCCATAAAGACCCAAACATCCATCACAGACCAAAACCATCTACTGATCTCAACTGTTTAATACCCGTTGATCCACTAAACCTATCAATCCATGTAAATAATTGGTGCAAAATACTGTTTATCATCTTTTCATGGTCATCAGATATGACCCATTTGAACATTCAGAGGCTCCATAGTGAACATGGAAACAAATTTTAGTTTTTTTAGGTTCAAGAAACTCATTATAGAAGATGAAAAACCGTCATCTTCTACAACAGTGATTCACCAGTAAAACCCATGGAGTTGGATCAATGACAGTAGATGGAGACACTGGGTTATGTTCAATTAATGATATATTTTATGGAAAAAGTCACTTTTTCTGCAGTTTGCTCTGTTTTCTGATGTATAACCCTCAACTTTAATCTGAGTTTTTATGAACATTTTCATGATCAGTAAATTAAATATAGGAAAATACCTGATTTATTGTAATAAAATGCAAAAGACACAGGATAATATTTTAACAAATGCTGATAAATCACTTAAGAAAGGTTAAATATAGAGACAATTTCATTTGGAAAATTACATAAAAGTAGCGCTGGGTCTTTATGGGTTACGGTCCAGCAAATTTTAGGTTATTTTAGGTTCAAGAAACTCATGATAGAAGATGAAACACCGTCATCTTCTACAACATTGATTCACCAGTGAAACCCATGGAGTTGGATCAATGACAGTGGATGGAGACAATGATTTTATGCTCAATTAATGATAGATTTTACTGAAAAAGTCACATTTTCTGCAGTTTTCTTTGTTTTTTGATGTATAACCCTCAACTTTAATCTGAGTTTTTATGAACATTTCTATGATCAGTAAATTAAATACAGGAAAATACCTGATTTATAGTAATAAAATGCAAAAGACAAAGGATAATATGTTAATAAATGCTGATAAATCACATAAGAAAAGTTAAATGTAGAGACAATTTTATTTAGAAACTGACATAAAAGTAGCACTGGGACTTTATGGGTTACGGTCCAGCAAATTTTAGTTTTTTTAGGTTCAAGAAACTCATTATAGAAGATGAAACACCGTCATCTTCTACAACAGTGACTGAACAGTAAAACCCACAGAGTTGGATCAATGACAGTACATGGAGACACTGGGTTTATGTTCATGTTCAGTTAATGATAGATTTTTATGGAAAAAGTCACTTTTTTTGCAGTTTTCTTTGATTTTTTTTTTTTATGTATAACCCTCAA